>NC_053489.1:402600641-403227641 GCF_905171775.1 Rana temporaria | reverse complement strand
ATAAAACTTGCACAAAAAAAAATAGAATTTTACATTTTCTGAAATATGTGCTTACATGCAGGATGTCCTGGTTCAGAGCTCACTCATCCCACTTGATGATGCAGATTATACATTTGGAACACCCTTCCAGGACACCTTCTACAAGGTTTGTAACTTCTGTTCTCCTTTTTAATTTTTCTGGGGTGGTGCTTCACTAGTGTGTAGCTGTCAATAGAAAAAGATTTCTAGACAATAGATTACAATATGGATAGATAGTATGGCTGATCCCAAGCTTGTCCAAAGCCATTCCATTGAGGTGGTAATATTGTTAAAGTGGAAGTAAAGGCAAAACCCAACCATTCTAAAACTAATCTATCTAATCCCGTAAAGAAATAATCTCTATACATACCTGTTCTGCAGCCGCTCCGGTCCTGTACCAAGCTGAGCTGTCAGCGGCAGCTTCAGTGTGCAGGAGAGGCGGTCGACAATGGAAGCCCCATAGTAAGTATCTAGGTGACGTTGCTTGCAGAGGCATTTCCCAGCCATTGTTGGCTTTTGCCTGAACACAGAGGGTGCCTTTACAGGGTTAACTAGATTAGGCTTGGAATTTATCTGAGTAGGTTTAAAGTTAGGTTTTGCCTACACTTCCACTTTACGCTTGCTACAATTATATCATATCTCCCCTATTCTGGTGGATCAATTTCATTTTCTGGAAGAAACACAGCTTAAGAAAATAGTCTGGCAAGGTGTGCGAATAAGGGAGAGAGCCCCCCAGAGTGTCTGCGGTGCCTAAGCTACCATTGACAGTCTGCACAGCAGAACTGCAGCTGTCGCTCCTGCCACCTTTTTTTAGGTGGGCAGTGGCGGTAAGAAAGGCTTTAATTGGGTCAGGGGTCTCCAAACTTTTCAAACAAAGGGCCACTTTATTGTCCTTCAGACTTTAGGAGGGCTGGATTGGGGCCAGCAGGGGCAGAAATGTCACAGGCCCAGCATCAGTTAGAATGAATATGGCCTCAGGGTTGGTGGTCAATAGGAGGAGTATTCCCCCTATTAGTAGGAGGAATAGTATCCCATCATTGGTATCGGTGGACGATATAGTGTCTTATTGTTTTGTGTCAGTGGGAGGAATAGTGCCTTATATCAGTGGAAGGAATTGAGCCCCAAGGGCCGCATAAATGAAAAAAGGGCCACATCTGGCCCTCGGGCCGCAGTTTGGAGACCCTTGCATTAGGTCATCCTCAGCTACATGACACGGCAAAAGGAGGACTTTCCCTCGTCTGCTATGTGGGAGGGGGAAATATGTACTTGGGGAGCTTTACTGGTGGGGGGATCTGTACTGGGGCAACCGTTCCTTATTGTTTTCCTCTTGGTGTTTGGGGTTGAAGACAACGCCCGGTAAAAAAAATATTTATGGCCCTGGGCAGATGGCTTATGTTCATGTTCAAAATCCAGCTTTAGAATTGAAAATGTTAACCCTTATTGTATGATCTCACTGAATAAAATTACCTAATCATGGAGTACTTTTTTAATATTAAAAGTAAATTCCTTTAAGAATTTTGCAATTTTTATAATGCAAAACCATAAAAGAAACTGGTGAAATACAACCGTGTGCATTGCTCTGCAGGCTCCGTAAATAAATGCACTTTTTTTTATTTATTTTTTTAACGAGAGAGGAAAAAAAAATACAGCACCTTAATTCTTCCACCCACAGCCATTCTCCCTCTGCATATGACTCTGCATCAGTTTAGTGGGCGGCGCCAGATCAAAAGAGGAATACAGAGCCTTAATTTTTCCAGCTCATGGCCGTTCTCCCGCTGCCCTCAGGCATTTCACTCTGCAGGAACCAGTTCAGTGGGCGATGCTGCGATCGGAAGAGGAGTCTTTGCATTGGAAAGTGCGGCTGCCGCCACGGCTCTTCAAATTACATAGGCAAGCTCCTAGCCCAAAGCAGCCCCAGAGCTCTGATGGCAGCCGGTCTTCTGGGAAATTTCCCGGTAGGCCAGTGCGGCCCTGCCTTCTCTTATGGCTTCTGTGCTACTAACTGATTCAGCTGTGCTGCTTCCTGACAAGCTGCAAAACCTAGTCGGCTAAAGGTCCATCAAGACCAGAGTTGTGTCTACAATGATAATGATGCATGTCTAGTTTGCTTGCTTTTACTTACAATTTCATGTTGCATGTTAAATTATCATTCTATTGCAGGTGTATTTGAAAGTGAGACCTCATGTCAAAAACTTCCTTCAGGCTGTTAGTAAATTATATGAGGTAAGAACTGATAAAAAAAAAAAGAATTGTAATTTTAGAATGGCTGTAGGCTGTCAGTAGTCTCATAGCGGACAGGATGTAAAATAAAATCTCACCACCTTCCAGGACCCACAATGGGATTCGGAAGCATACATCTGGTTAGCACAGAAAATCAAAGGGTTCACACCTGTTTTTGAAGAGCAGTGTCCAATTTTTTATTCCCTGCCAACAAAATGTCTTACTTTATCTTACTGGATTTGTAGGGTAGTATTGTGCCAATGTTTCCTTGGTATCTAACAAAATTCTACCTGCTACCTAGCATTTCATAAATGGCCTGATTGTAGGTCATTTGCATGTAGGACTACCATTTCATGCATGGTAGCAAGAAGCCATTTGGAATAGGGCAGGCATGGTCACAATTATTATTATTTTTTTTTAATAAACCTTAAAGTTGAAATCCTTAATTTAAATATACTGTATATTTCAAAAGCCACACAGGATATAAATTCACTTTGTGTGCATCAAATGCCTTTACAAACTCCATTATCTTTTAGCAGTGGCATCATTGTGCTACACAGAACAGTTCTTTCATGCTTTGGTCACATTAGAAGTGCCATACATAGAACTTTTCCCAGGCATACCTGAATAATGATGCATTCGTGGAGTAAAAATGATTTATAATTCTAGACATATTTTTAAATGTGCAATCTACCAAGAACAAAAGCGGTTTCAATCTACCTCAACTTTGAAGAGCCTTATGATTCCCAACATCCCCTCCCATCATTTTTGTGCTGGATGTAACCACAAATGTTCAGAAGCGGGCAGATACTGGCCTACAAGTGCCATTATACTAAGAACACTTAAAAATGCACTGTACTACCAAGGTCTAATTTGAGGCTGTTCAGCCAGTCAGAAAGCTTTTTTTCTACTACCCAATTAGCTGTATATCTTTAACAAATCTCTTTTTAATACATTCTCCCTGAGCCCAAAGCCCAGTGCTATAGCCATGTCACCAAGACGAATTGCATATTTGACATTAAAAACCCAGACAAGATTCAAAGTCCAGACCTAAATCCAATTGAGAATCTGTGGCAAGACTTGAAAATTGCTGTTCAGACGCTCTCTATACAATCTGACAGAGCTTGAGCTATTTTGCAAAGAAGAATGGGCAAAAATGTCACTCTCTAGATGTGCAAAGCTGGTAGAGACATCCCCAAAAAGACTTGCACCTGTAAATGCAGTGGAAGGTAGTTCTACAAAGTATTGACAGGTGGGCTGAATACAAATGCACACCACGCTTTTCAGATATTTATTTGTAAAAAAAAAATTATTTTCCTTCCACGTCACAATTATGTGCCACTTTGTGTTGGTCCATCACATAAAATCGCAACAAAATACATTTGTTTTTGGTTGTAACATGACAAAATGTGGAAAATTTCAAAGGGTATGAATACTTTTTCAAGGCACTTTACTGTTCAGAAAATGTGTGACAGTTCATAAAGCTAGAAGTTATGCCACAGAAAAATGCAGACACATGGTGAGAAATATAGAAATGCTTACCTCACCACACCAATTTAACAACAATTCTCTTTTCATGCAGTTATTTATATATACAACCACAAGGAAGGAGTATGGAGAACAAATTGTGGAGATCCTGGACCCACAGAAAACATTGATCAGGTGAAATGTAGCTCTCTTTTACAGAAGCATGCATTTAACGATATGTTTAACTGCACCACAACAAATAGATAGAAATCCGACATGTGGGCATGATCCAAATGTTGAATCAGTCTTTTCGAAGCTAACAACTAATTCAAAATTGGTTTATTGCCTATACATCTTGAGTGATGTAAGGAAGAGCTGCTATGACCATTTAGCTATAACCAGCTGTTCTCTTCAGAACAATGACCTGCGTGTAAGGCTTTCTAGCTACAGTTTGCCCTATCAGCTTATCCAGGGCATGTTTTTCAGGTGGAACTCGGTTCCACCACCTCTGGCTCAGATCCTTTTTGGTGCCTGCTCACCACAATCACTTGTAAACACAGAAGTTCGGTTTTACAGCTCTGCACTCTGTGTGTAACCCTCCCCCCCTGAACTTTGCACTCTGTAGTGCAATCCTGGTATTTAATGCCCCCTTTAAAGCGGAGCTCCACCCTAAAGTGGAACTTCCACTCATTGGAACCTTCCCCCCCTCCAGTGAAACATTTGACACCTTTCAGGGGGGAGGGGGGTGCAGATACCTGTCTAAAGACAGGTATTTGCACCCACTTCCAGCCACACAGTCTGCAGGTAGACTGCGGGCAGGATGTCAGATCCCCCCCCGTTGTGTTCTGTGAAACACACAGCTCCCAGAACACAGCGGGAACCAGTCGGCACGGTACATTCAGCCTGCCCACACACGGGTTTGAATCTTGCCCAGTTCCTGCTTAACCGACCGAGATTCAAATTGTCTGTGGCCGGCCATAGCTACTGATCAGACCAACACATCAGGATGTGTTTGGAATATTCTTGAATATAAAACCGTTTAGGATAAATGATTAGTGACAGCATTTGTAAAGACAGATGACAAAAGTTTGAGAGGCGTATGGAAGACTTAGACAAGCAACAGAGTTATGCGTTATTTCTGTACAACGAAAATAACTGCATATGAAGCTACATGGTTGGTAAGGTTGCATAAACACAAACATTTTATGTAAAACTGGACTCCAAAGATATTTTAATGCAAACTCCAAACAAAAAAAATAAAATGGGGCACCAAAAAGCTTTATGGGAAAAGCCAATCCCAACTGGAAACCCCCTGAATCCTGATTTGTGTCAGGCTGGGGCTGTTTACCCCTGATTTGTGTCGGGCTGGGGCTGTATACCCCTGATTTGTGTCAGGCTGGGGCTGTTTACCCCTGATTTGTGTCGGGCTGGGGCTGTATACCCCTGATTTGTGTCGGGGCTGGGGCTGTATACCCCTGATTTGTGTCGGGCTGGGGCTGTATACCCCTGATTTGTGTCGGGGCTGGGGCTGTATACCCCTGATTTGTGTCGGGGCTGGGGCTGTATACCCCTGATTTGTGTCGGGCTGGGGCTGTATACTCCTGACACTATAGGTGGAAGCAAGTGGATTATAAAAGGGGTGGGGCTTATGAGGTGTGAGGGGTCAAAAAGGAAGGGCATGGTTGCAAGTTGTTGGGTAATTGTGACCCAACCAGTCAATAGTGACTCATCTCTCTGGATAGCCTAGTGACATGTTAAATGAGGCTGGCTCTTGAAAGGCCTTCCATTGTGTGAGGCTGTTGAGATGCTAACTGAGACTGCTTCTGTGGATTGAAACTAAGAGTCAGGCTGGCTCCTAGACCCTCTCATTATGTATACTGTTTATGTGTGGAATGGACTTGCCGGAGACGCAACGTCTGGGGCAGTGGCGGAACTACCGCCATAGCGACCCACGTGGACGCTATGGGGCCCGCAGCAGAGGGGGGCCCGGCAGGGCCGGATTCCCGACAAGCCGCAGGGGCGGACTGACCATTCGGTCCGTCGGTCACTGCCCGAGGGGGGGCCCAGGTCGGCTCTGACTGCAGTCCAGACAGAGTCTCTCTCTCACATCGGTATAATCAGCGGCGGTGAGAGAGACTCTGTCATTATGCCGCGCTGGAGGGAGGAGGTGGGTGGAGCTGCGTCGCTGGTTGCGAACGCCTGTGCCGCTTGGCGTGTAGCAACCAGTGACGTCGGTCACGTCGGAGGCTGGAGCCACTGCTGATGAGGAGAGCCCCAGCAGAGCAGCTGCAGAGCCTTCTTCGTTCTCCGCCCCGAGTGCGAGTGTTGACCCCACCCACCTCCTGCCTCCATCTTCTCCACAGCATGGCGTGAACACAGGAAGAAGCAGTGACTGTGTGTCACTGTCATCATACTGCCAGCTGCACTGCAGACAGTGATCTCCATCCCCCCCCACCAGAGCACCCCAAAAACAAGTGAGTAAAAGGATTGATTGTGTAAAACTGCGAAATATTGTGTGCCATACTGCCATTATTTATGAAAAACAGATGCTGCCTTTTTAGTTTTGTTCAATCTAAACCCCTTCAGCTCCGGGAAGTTTTACCCCCTTGAACAGGCCATTTTTTGCGATACTGCGATGCGTTACTGTAACTGACTGACAATTGCGTGGCCATGCAACGCTGTACCCAAGTAAAATGTATGTCCTTTTTTTCCACTAATAGCACTTTACGTGATATTTTATTTTTTGCAATATAAACAAACTGATAATTTTTTTTACTTTTTGCTATAAAAAAAAACGTCTTCCTCAATTTAGGCCAATATGTATTTTGCTACATTTTTTTGGTAAAAAAATCCCAATAAATGTATATTGATTGGTTTGCACAAAAGTTATTGCATCTACAAAATAGGGGATATATTTATGGTATTTTTATTTATATTTTACTAGCAATGGCGGCCATCAGTAATTTTTTTAGTGGGACTACAACATGATGGCGGACAGATCGGACACCTAACTGACACTTTTTGGGGACCAGTTACACTAATACAGTGATCAGTGCTAAAAAATATGCACTGTCACTTTACTGAAACTGGCTGGGAAGAGTTAACATCAGGGGTGATCAAAGAGTTAACTGTGTCCCTAGGGTGTGCTTGCTGTGTGGGGATGGACTCACTAGATGAACAGAGTGATCCGTGTTCCTGGGTAGCAGGAACACAAGATCACTGTGTTCTTCTCTGACAGAACAGCGATCTGCTTGTTTACATCAGCAGACCGCTGTTCTATCTCTGTGGGGAGAGATTGCAGGTGGCCGGCGGACATCACGTCTGCTGGACCCGCTTATTGGCTCCCCCTCTGGCCAATCAGCACGTGTGCCTTTGCTGGCTATTGCACAATATGGCGTACAGGTACACCTTATTTTCTGGCAGTGCCCCTTCCGAGACTAGACTCTGGATCCACCCCTGCATCCACATTGACCTGCCTTGTGTGCAGCAGCAGGTCAGTGTGATAATGAAATGTCTGTGCTGTTATAAGAGCCATGCTGAGTGTTACTGCCTGGTTCCTTCCTTCCTTGCCCTGTACTGTGTGCCTATTTACCAGGTGGCAGGTCAGGGCAGGTGCTATTCACTAGTGCACACTGATATCGGGTACACTGAATGCCACTCAATGCACACAGTGTATAGATATCAGTGTTATATAGGGAATAGCACTTAGCCCTGGTTCACATTGGAGCAATTTGCCGTGCGATTTCAAATCGCATGGCAATGGCACTACCTGAATCAGTGCGATGCCCCATTTGATGCGACCATGAAATTGTGTGAGTTTAGCTGAACTTGCAGGATTTCATTCCCGCTGTCAGTGTGAACCTGGGCTAAGTGAGTGTTATTTCATCTATCTATCTATCTATCTATCTATCTATCTATCTATCTATCTATCTATCTATCTATCTATATAATATATATATATATTATATATAAAAAATGTATACACTGGGTGCTTTTCCCCTTTCACACTGGGAAGTTTTTCATGCACTTTTGGGATAAAAATAGCGCCTGTAAAATGTCTCCCCTGTAGTGTAAATGTGAAAGCCCGAGTACTTTCACACTGAGGCGATGCACTGGCAGGACGTTAAAAAATTTCCTGCAAGCAGCATCTTTGGAGTGGTGCCCATTGAAATGCAGCGGCACTTTGCGGGTTGTTTTATCACTTTTTCGGACACTAGCGGGGGTTAAAAGCGCCCCACTATCGGCCGAATTCCTCCACAAAAATTACGGTAAAGCGCCTTACATTGGTGATCAGTGAGAAGAATGTTCCTTACATTGGTGATCAGTGAGAAGAATGTTCCTTACATTGGTGATCAGTGAGAAGAATGTTTCTTACATTGGTGATCAGTGAGAAGAATGTTCCTTACATTGGTGATCAGTGAGAAGAATGTTCCTTACATTGGTGATCAGTGAGAAGAATGTTCCTTACATTGGTGATCAGTGAGAAGAATGCTCCTTACATTGGTGATCAGTGAGAAGAATGTTCCTTACATTGGTGATCAGTGAGAAGAATGTTCCTTACATTGGTGATCAGTGAGAAGAATGTTCCTTACATTGGTGATCAGTGAGAAGAATGTTCCTTACATTGGTGATCAGTGAGAAGAATGGGCCAAATCCTCAAAAAACGGGCTTAACTTTTCCGAGTTAAGTTACACTGCCGCAAATCTCCCAAGTTAGGTGCCGATCCTCAAAGCACTTACCTGGAAATTTTCGGCAGTGCAACTTAACTCCGTCCGGCGCAAGGCGTTCCTAATACAAATGGGCGATTCCCATTTAAATTAGGCGCGCTCCCGCGCCGGACGTACTGCGCATGCCCGTGACGTCAGTTTTCCCGACGTGCATCGCGTGTTTTTACGATACGCTGAGTTTTGAGGATCGCGCCGGGTTAAAAAGTTGCGTCGGGTTAAAAAAAAGATACGGCGAAAAAAAAAAAATCTAATTTAAAAAAAAATTGCGGCGATCAAAAAAAAGGTCTGTTTTTACAAGGTGTAAACAGTTTACACCTTGTAAAAGCAGCCCTAATTTTACGCATGCAAACGTAAACTTACGGAGAAAAAACAAAGCTGAAAAGCTTTGTGGATCTCCGTAAGTCCTCATTTGCATACGCGAAGCGGCATTTTGACGCGAAATGCCCCCAGCAGCGGATGCGGTACTGCATCCTAAGATCCGACAGTGTAAGTCTCTTACAGATGTCGGATCTTCTGCCTATCTTTGGAAAACTGCTTCTGAGGATCAGTTCCAAAGATAGGCACAGGGATACACAGGCGGAACAGCAGATCCGCCTGCGTATCCCTTTTGATGATTTGGCCCAATGTTCCTTATATTGGTGATCAGTGAGAAGAATGTTCCTTACATTGGTGATCAGTGGGAAGAATGTCCCTTACATTGGTGATCAGTGGGAAGAATGAAGATTTTAATATAAGCTGTTGCTTGGGTACTGTGCCACATGAGTGTAGTAATGTGTTGTTCAATGGCATTAGTTCATTTTTTTTTGAGGGGGGGGGGCCCCATACAACATTTTGCTATGGGGCCCTGTGATTTCTAGTTACGCCCCTGGTCTGGGGAATAATTAACTCTGAATATCATTATGTAAAAGAATGTGATTGAAGCCCCCCATGGTGTGATGAGGGGGGGGACAGTTTGATTGTTCCTGTGCCTTGAAAACTGTATAAAATCTGAGAAGAAACCATTAAAAGTTAGTTCATATTTTGACGCAGTAACAGAGCTTGTCAGCCTCGTTATTGAGGGAATTCTTATGGAATGGATTGGGTCTGCCTGTTGGTTGGAGTGTCGATAAGCTGTCGTGGGTTGATGGAAGGTCATAAACGGTGGTGACCGTTACACTTATTATGGGTTTATCACCCTGTACTGTGAGACCGTTGTTTGTAAGACTTTTCACTGATAGAAGGCTGCCTTCTAATTCTGGAACATACAGCACTTTCTTTCTACAAGAATGCTGTGCTTCTCTCCTTGTGGCGTAATGCAGTTCAGAAAGCCCTGGCCTTTTACCTTTTTGAGGTGATGGTTTTCCCGTTTTGCTAGGAAAACTGTCTTTTGCAATGTAATCAATGTTTGTGAAGAAGGTCTCAACGTTAATCATGTTGCTTGTCGCACCAGAGTCTATACACAAGCCGCGTGGCTTGTTGCTTTGTGTAACTTTAATGGTGCCACTCCATGATGCATCTTCAGTTTCCTTTTGTGGTTGCTTTGACTTTCTTTTGTGAATAGCTCTGGCTTTCGCTGCTCAACTTTCCAGATAGAACAGTCCTTTTTTTAAGTGACCGTTCTTTTACAGCGAAAACGGGCTCTGCTTTCTGTGTTGTGCTTTGTGCCTTTTGTACATCTTAAGAAAATATAAATGTGTATAATAGTGCACTTATTCTAAATGATAAATTCAATAATTACATAAAATAATGGGGTAATGACGAATGTAGCAGTGTATGGTTATAAATGCTAACAATAAATAACCCATTAATGAAAAATCATTATAAAAGCACAATAAAAAGCCACGTGGAAAAACAATCAGTCCAAATATCGTGATTGCACAATTGGTGATTATTAAATGTCCACAAAATGTGATATTAGATGTGCAAAAAGGGGAATAAACTGTCCAGTGATATAATCTTGCATCCACGGCCACCAACAAATGAGATGGCCGCTCACCTCAAGGACTGACCATAAGGTCAAACACAGCTTTAAAAGATCCACAGGGTATCTGCTAGGCTCCACACTTGTCTCCACAGACTGTTCAGCTGCTCAATTGCTCAGAGATCACGATCCGTAACCACTCAGAGAGAGTAAAAACGCACCATAGTGCAATATTGCCAAAAATATAAAGGCTGCTTACATTTCAATTTAATGACATCCATTTTAGGAAGGAAACTTTAGAATGGGTCACCTCATCAACGCATTTACTGCAAACACGAGAAGTGACGTCGCAGGCTCCGCAATTTCAGGCCATTTCACTTGTTTATGGCAGTGGATTCAAGTTTATCTCACTGGACAGTTTATCTCCCTTTTTGCAAGTCATCCTTGTTCAAAAGCATATCTAGTTTAAACTTCCACAGCTGTTAATTGGCATTGTTCAGCTTTGCAATTGCAAACTTCACATCTGAACCGCTTGCCATCTGCTTGCATACAGTATTCACAGACCCGCTGTCTTGCAGAATTTATTTTTTGTGCCTGGGAAGCTGCTGAGTTTGCTGCTGCTTGTAGTATCCTCTCCAAATGCCTGGATGTGCCTGGACCCATAATCTATTGGCAGAGTATTGAAATGTATGCTTTGCAAGCTTCTTGGATACAGCAAACAGCTTTTCCTTTTATGGAGGATGTCTTTTTCGTGTCTTGCAGCATTAGAAACTTGAAACGGGAACAAGGAGCATACAACTACATACAAATTTAGAGAGAACACTTCCACTAAATTACCATAAATACACACTACAGCGCCACCTGCTGGATAGATGGGTATAATGCAACACCTACAACCGTATTGCCCTTCTGGTCAAAGTATTCCATGGTGATCGTGGCTCCTGATTAAAGGGGGATATTGTTCCTTAAAACATGGTTTTATTGTAACACCCTTTTCCAATTAGAGCAAGTAATAGGACCGGAGGAGTCTATTGAAGAGGCTTGTAAATATCTGCTGTTGCCCCTAGTAACTGAAAGCCACAAGGGGGTGTCTTAGCTTGGATGTTGCACAGTCAGTGCTATACAGCATGATGTTACAAGGAGAGACTCTAAATTTAATGTAGAAAGCTGTGGCCGGGAAACTCGGCCTTTCCTTCACTGGACTATTTGGGCATAGTAGTCCGGCATTTACCATTTGCTATTAGGACTGTGGGGTCGGAGGGTGGTGTGTGAGGATACGCTCCGGACACAGGGCCAGAATTCGGATAACTTATCACCACAGAGTCATTCAGAGTGACTTCTCGCAAGAAATTCTTTAAAGTGATATTCTGCAGGAATCAGTGCAGCACACAAGGGAGCAATAGTCTGCGGTGACGCAGCTCAATAAACTACAATCTTTGCTGTGCCTTCTCTTCAGAATGTAAATTACCAATGTGCTAATATCTAAGGGCATCCCGTGTCATTTCACCCTTCCCAACTCTACCCAAGTTAACCCTACAATAAAAACACAGCAAGGTAAAGCAAGTGACTCTTCATTGTTTCTAAAGAATGAGAAATGGAAGAATGGATGGGGATATAGATAGAGAGATAGATATCCATCTATCTATCCCAAAAACTGGGATTGTAAGGAATGTATTTTAATCAATGAAGTACCCTTTGAACTGAGTAAGATGACTGTTGCTTTGTGAAAATTTGGACTTGATACTGTTCATTCAGCTTTCTTTTAACGATGAACTTTATCACAGTTTGGCATTCGTGTGTTGCATTTGGTTGTAGAACTTCTCAAAGCAGCAAACGAAGTTGTTGACTGAAGACTTCACTCCAAGCGCTGTGATCAAAAGTCTAAACCGTTGACAATGGCTATAATGCACATCAGTTGTCACCAGCTGACTGGTCCTACTCTGGTGTCAGAATGGAGAAGCACTACTCAGCTCAACACATATTAGTGATACTGGCCAAGGAGACAAATGCCCTCCTACTCCATCTCAATCTAAATTTATTTTGTTCCTTATGGGTAGCAGTATTTCTATAGGGATCAATTTTTCAGCAAATATTCACTGTGCCTTACATAACACATAGAAACATTTTGTCTTCTATGCAGGCACAGATTATATCAAGACCACTGTATGTGTGTATCAGGTTTTTACGTGAAGGACCTGAATGTTCTATGGAGAGATCTGGCCAAGACCGTTGCAATACAAACAATAGCTTATACGTTACCATACCATGTGAGTATACCCTTTTTATTCATGTTTTATTGATCCTTAAGCTGTCTTTTTTTTATTCCTTATACATGGACTTTTTATTATTCTTTTCTTACTAGCTAACCAATAGATTTCCAGTGCAGCACTGGACTGGAAACCAGAAAGACAAAGAGCTGCTGTCACTGCTTCCATCACTGGAACGTCTAACCCACGTGGTGAGGTCTCCATCTATTTTTAACGTCACATAATTTTTGTATTAAATTGCTTGCTCATTCAACACCTGTGCTTGACAAAAATGTCATTGCAAAGTGCAAAGAAAACTGATTTGCAGAAATGTGTATATTTCCGATTGGTTTTTAGGTCATACAGAAAATAGTTTAGACTAGAAAAACTGAGATATCAAACAGAATATAAACTGCTCACTTTGACCAGTTGGGATCAGGAAACTAGTACAGTATGCCATAGGAACCTGATCAAATGTGACCAAATTAGTTCATCCAATTATTCTGTATACAGAGATTTGTGAAGGAGCAAACCTGACAATGCATCTCTCAAATATAAAACTATAAGAACAGTGGTATTCCCTGCTGGACCATGTTATACTAAATGGAGAAAAGTATGTAAGAAAATATGAGCGTCTCCATGGACATCCAGGTATTCATGGAGGTCCCAGAAAGGTGAAGTGTCTTGGCTCCTAGACAAAAGGTAGAATGAGGAGCAATATAGATAAAGGTAAAAAAGCTGAGCGATTCCCACAATGCACCTCACTTGAGCTATGTAAATGCTATTACTGTGAGGATGCCACAACTTTTCTTACTAAAAATCCATTAATCATGACATTGCTGGCAGTGCCAAAAAGAGGAAGGCTCTTACACATTTTTTGATCTTGTGTCAATATTAAAGTTCTGGGCAAAGGCCAGATGCTTGATTCTCAAATGAATGGGTATCCAGATGCCAGAAAACACTATGGCCTTCTTCCATTTTAACTCCAATTTTGTTGAAACGATAAACGTTCTTTGCTAATAGGCTTACATAATGCAGCTAAAGCTTGTATTTTGCTCCTTTTGGAAACGGACAGGGAACACCTCCCCTCCACCCCTGACCAGTTTATAGTTTAACATTAACACAATCAAATTGATGGAGTAAATCATGGTATTGGAAAATCATAAGGAAGATTTTTGCTGCAAAACATGGTTCTTCTGGAATGCATTTACCGGTACTTTTTTTTTTCCTGAGTACCATAATGTAGTGGGGTTTTAATCACAAAATCTTTGCGATGACTGTTCATCTCAGATTGGTCCTCTGAGTGAGTTTAGGAACACCTTGAGGGATGTCTTTTGATGCGTGTGACACAGGTTGCATACATACCACCTTTCCCCTCTAGCCTCCCCCCAACCCCTTTTCATTTCCTCATATGAATGTTTTTGACATCCAGATTTTAAAAAAAAGCAGTTATCCTGCCAAATTACCCCAGTCCTGCAATTTAAACCGGGAACATTACCCTAAATTCGCCAACACCAAAATATTTTAGATCTGGGAAAGATGGATGGTTTTAAAACAGATTTTGTAGTTTTAGGTGTCTTTTTTTTCAAATTTCATGCTTAACCGAAATCCAAGAAACATCTTTGTAAGTATTGTCAGATATAATAATACATTTAATTGACCTCTTCTGACCTAAGAACTCAAAATTGATGTCGTACCTAATCTTTAAAAAACTGCTGTACGTACAGTCCCATTAACATGCATACAGTCACATACACACTGACCTTTATACATGCAGTGCAGGATTGAAAAGCTTTTGGCTTAGAAGCAAACAAAACTAATTAGTCCTTTCTTGGTAAGGACTGTTTTCTACACACTAAAGGAATTGTACCAAAGTCATGGTTTATTGCCACATATCCTTTGACGACATTTGGTTACATGACATTTCAGAGCCACAAAGGAAGTCGACTACGGAAAACTTCCTTTGCTGAATGCTAGTAATTCCAGATCTGACCAATGTGCCGGCAGCTATATAATGCTTGTTTTTGTGTCACTTACTGCGGGTCTCTCTCTAATTAAAGCTTAGATAGTGAAGTGAAGTATCTCAATCCAGAGCCACCAGCCCAACATATATATATTTTTTTAAGGGTAAATAGCGTTAAGTGAAATTTTGCAATTTTACAAGACAAATAAAATCGGATATACATAACTGTACATAAATCAAAATGTATTCTGTTTTGTTATGTTGTGTGCACTTGTTGACCAACTGTTATGTTTCAACAGAACTTGTGCAACAAGATAATATATATATATATATATATATATATATATATATATATATATATATATATATATATATATATATATATATATATATATATATATATATATATATATATATATATATTCTATCCTTGAAAAAGTATCCCTACCCCCTTAAAAGTTTTCCACATTTTGTCATGTTGCAACCAAATTTTCGAATGTATTTTTATTGGGACATAATTGTGAAGTGGATGGAAAATTATCAATGTTTTTTAAAATACAAATATCTGAAAAATGTGGCAAGCATTTGTATTCAGCCCCCCCCAAGTCAAAATAACTTTTGTAGAACCACCTTTCGCTGCAATCACAGCTGCAAGTCTTTTTGGGGATGTCTCCAGCTTTGCACATCTAGAGTGAATTTTTTTTCCATTCTTCTTGGCAAAATAGCTCAAGCTCTGTCAGATTGTATAGAGAGCGTCTGTGAACAGAAATGTTCAAGTCTTGCCACAGATTCTCAATTGGATTTAGGTCTGGAGTTTGACTAGGCCATTCTAAAATATAAATATATGCTTTGAGCTAAACCATACCATTATAGTTCTGCCTGTATGTTTAGGGTTGTTTTCCTGCTCGAAGGTGAACCTCCGCCCCAGTCTCAAGTCTTTTGCAGACGCAAACAGGTTTTCTTCTAAGATTGCCCTGTATTTGGCTCCATCCATCTTCCCATCAACTCTGACCAGCTTCCCTGTCCCTGCTGAAGTAAAGCATCCCCACAATGTGATGCTGCCACCACCATGTTTCACGATGGGGATGGTGTGTTCAGGGTGATGTACAGTGTTTCGTTTTCCGCCACACAAAGGTGTATGTTTTTTGGTGTTAAGTTGTGTTTAAGCCCTAAGAGGCCCTAAGAGGTGTTTAATAAACTATGTTAACTAAGGTGGCAACCAAACCTCACCTCTTCACCTTACGGTGTTGTCTCTGTGATAACTACAGTGTTAGTAGAACCTTGCTAGTAGGGATGAGCTTTGTGTTCGAGTCCAACTCACGTTCGACTCGAACATCGTATGTCCGACAGTTCGTCGAAATACGAATGTTACGGGCCGTTCGCGCCAAATTCGCGTGGCGTGTCACGGCCCATAATTCACTGCGGCATCGCAGTGCATTGCTGGCTGATGATTGGCCAAGCATGCACTATGACCCGCATGCTTGGCCAATCGCAGCTCGCAAAAACCGGAGAGCCATAATTGGCCAAAGCCAGGGTGGCTTTGGCCAATTTTGGCTCAGGGGGTTTAGTACATGCCCCACACTATAAAAGGCCACCTGCAAGTCGGCCTAGTGTAGTGTTTTGCTGTGGTTAAGAGGACAGAGAGAGTGTCATTTTTTTTCAGGTAGATAGAGCAGGCAGGCTAGTCAGTTAGAGTTAGTGTGTAGAGGATATATATGCATCCCAGGTGTTGTGTATATATATTTATACACTGTAATGAATTTAGCTAGATCTGCTCTTCCGAATATACTCACAGGCAGGAAGGTGATTGTGCTAGCTGCAGTATTCTCACGTGGTGTACTGTCTGTGTCTTCTGCAGTGTGCACCTAAAGCTACGTGGTGTGTGTGTACTGTCTGTGTCCTCTGCACATTGTGCACCTAAAGCTACGTAAAGCTAGTGTTTCTCATATTTATTCCAAGAGGCAGGCATCTGCTCATATTAATACTACAGGCAGGGGATATTTCTGCAAGTACTTTCATGTGGTGTATGGTCTGTGTCCTTTGCAGGCCATTAGTATGTCTGGAAGGACAACAAGGAGAGGCAGAGAGTCACGAGCCGATAAAAGAGGGCAAGCAGGTTCTGCGTCTAGAGGCAACAGTGCTGGTCGTGGACACGGTGCATCCTCATCAGCATGTGACCGTGGGACACACTCGTCCTTTTCTTCAGCAACTGGCCGTGTTGAGCCGCAACATGCCGAAGACTTGGTAGAGTGGATGACCAAGCTGTCCTCATCCTCTCTCACCCAGGCTCAGGGTACTTTGTCAGGCAAAGCAGCTGCAAACGGAGCGTTTGAAGGCTCCGATGATGGTACACAGCTAGAGGAAGGCAGTAACGTGAGCCCAGAGAGAGGGGGTTCCCAAGAAGGACAGAAATCTGTCAGTCATATTTCCCCAGCTGCAGCATACTTCCAGGTTTTCTACAGTGATGAGGAGGGAGGGGATGATGAGGTCACTGACTCACATCTCCAACAAGGCAGGATGCCCTCCAGGGGCCAGCGTAAGGGCAGCAGACTTACTGCATCACAACGCAGAGCTCCGCATGTGTGTCTCAGCGTTATTCCAAAAGTTCTTTGGTGTGGGCCTTTTTTGAGACGAGCGCATCAGATCGCACCGCTGCTATTTGCAACATATGTCTCAAGCGTATCTCGCGTGGCCAAAACATCACCCGCTTGGGCACCACATGCTTGACCAGACATATGTCGACCTGCCATGCAGTTCGTTGGCAAGTGTACCTCAAAGACCCACACTAAAGAACAAAGCGGACCTCTCCTTGCTCCTCATCAGCTGGGATCTCCAACCCCACTATACCCTCAGTCCTCTCTGAAGCCTACACTGATATGACTGAAGGGGTAGAATTAGGTGTGTCACAGCCAAGTACTTGTGGGAAATCTACTATCGGTACACCGATGGCAGATTGTACCAGGCAAATTTCCCTGCCCCAGCGCCGAAAGAAGTTCTTTCCCAGCCATCCACATGCCCAGCGGTTGAATGCTAGCTTAGCTAAATTGCTAGCACTTTAACTGCTGCCTTTTCAGTTGGTAGATTCTGCCCCCTTCCGTGAGTTTATGGAATGTGTGGTACCTCAGTGGCAAGTTCCCAAACGCCACTTTTTCTCACGGAAGGCGATTCCAGATCTCTACCGGCATGTGGAAGGCAATGTCCATGCCTCGCTGGACAGGGCGGTCAGTGGTAAGGTGCAAATTACTGCTGACTCATGGTCCAGCAGGCGTGGACAGGGATGTTGCCTATCTTTCACGGCGCATTGGGTGACTCTGCTGGCAGCTGGGAAGGACGCAGGACAAGGTACAGTAGTGTTGGAGGTTGTTCTGCCACCACGCCTCCAAAATGCTACTACTGGTTGTGACACACCTCTCTCCTCCACCCCTCCTCGTCTTCTTCCTCTGTGACCTCTTCCTGTGCTGATGTTTCCTTGGAACCAGCGGTGCTTCATAGGCGTTCAAGGGGCTACGCAGGTACGCAGGCAAAGAGATGCCATGCAGTGCTTGAGCTGGTGTGCTTGGGGGACAGGAGCCACACTGGGCCAGAGGTTCTGTCAGCTCTGCAGGGGCAGGCTCAGAGGTGGTTGACGCCACGCCAGCTTAAGCCAGGAATGGTGGTTTTCGACAATAGCACCAACCTCCTCTCCGCCCTGCGGCAGGGCCCTGTTTTGCTCATGTCCTTAACTTGGTGGTGCAGTGGTTCTTGGGCAGGTACCCGGGCTTACAGGATGTCCTGAAGCAGGCCAGGAAAGTCTGTGTGCATTTCTGACGGTCATATAATGCCAGTGCTCGGTTGGCAGACCTCCCAAAAGGAATACAACCTGCCCAAGAACCTTAATCTGTGATATGCCCACCAGGTGGAACTCTACGTTGGCCATGCTGCATCGGCTGCACACGCAGCAGAGGGCCATCAATGAGTATCTGTGCCAATATGGCAGCAGGATAGGGTCAGGGGAGCTTGTTTTTTTTTTACCCCACGCCAGTAATGTACAGTTCTGTTTTGCAGGCTTGTGACAATGAAACAGGAACATAACACCTGGGTACTTGTAAACATTGTAAGGCTTGTAAAGACTCTGTCCATTGGACCCACTCATGGAGTCTCTTGTGGAAGTAAGGCATCCCACTCACTTTCTCCACTTGACAGTTCACAAACTAAGGCCTTACCATTTATGGTGACAGGTGCTACAAACCCGAGAGGATCATAGAGACTGTTCACAGTGGATAGAATTCCTCTTCTCGTGAATGGCTTTTCTGCTGAAGAAACCTGAAAAACAAAACTTTCTCTATATCCCAGCTTAGGTCTAAACTCTTCTGTAAAGGAAGGGTGTCTGTTTCCAGGCAAATGTCTTTTAGATCTTTAGCTCTGTCTTTGCGGTGAAAGCTTCCATGACTTGTTAGCTGTTAGAGGTTATCTTATGTAGTCGCAGATTAGACTCTGCCAGCATTTGTTTTGCTTTGAGAATGTTGATTGCTCCTTCAGGTGTGTTAGCTGAAGCAAGTCCATCGTCTACATAGAAATGTCTCATCACAAGGTGTTTGGCATCTTGACCATAATGTTCTGCACCTTTCTGGGCAGCTTTGCGCATGCAGTATATGGCAACAGCAGGAGAAGGGCTGTTACCAAAAACATGCACTCTCATTCTATACTGTTACCTCTTTATCTATGACTATGTCATTATCCTTGTACCACAGGAAACGCAGATAATCACGATGGTCCTCTCTCACTAAAAAACAATAAAACATCTGTTGCCCATCCCCTGTGAAGGCAATAGGCTCTTTCCTGACGTGTAAAAGGACACCCAGAAGTGTGTTGTTTAGATCTGGGCCACTCAGCAGAACATCATTTAATGAAACGCCTTCATGTTGAGCACTGGAATCGAACACGACTCTTATTTGGTCGGGCTTGTGTGGCTGGTAAACGCCAAACATATACTAGATACCAGTGTTCTTTACCTTCATGCAGTGATGGTGCTACTTTAGCGTGATGGTCAAGCATCCTTTTGATGAATTCTGTAAAGTCTTTTTTTCACTTCAGGTTTTATTTGCAAAGTTTTACGTAGTGTGTTTAGGAGCTTCATAGCTTGCTCTCTGTTACTAGGTAAATAACAACTGGGTGTGTGAAAAGGTAAAGGGGCTACCCAATTGTTTTCATCTTGGAAAGTTTCTTTTTTTTTTTTTTTACAAAAGTTTTATTGTAGATATCAAGAAAAATAAAATGCATACAGACATGACAATATGTTCAGTAATGCGTCAACAGAATAATATAAAACACATCATACAACTTGAAGTGGAATAACAATGTGAATCAAAGTAGAACGGAATGCATAGGTGATGAAATGATTATGTGGTATTAGGATTATTGCGTGATATTCCAGTATGACCACTTGACGTCAAACAGGTGGAGGCTATCGTTAAGAGTATGGTATATTTCTTTATGATAATCTTAGCATCTCCATTCTGTCCAGCACCTGCGACCATAGTATAGTACTAGATCTCCAGTTAAGGGCTATCATCCATTGGATGGAACTGCAGAGGGAATGAAACAGCCTGGTGCAGGGGGAGGGATATCTGTAATCCTGGCGTATAGAATGCATATCTGGGGGGTGAGAGTGAATTTGTGTTTTGAGGAGCTTTCAAATCTATCTGTCGCTGCTTCCCAAATTTGGGCCAAATGTGGGCAACTCCAGAATGTGTGTAATAGGGTGCCCTCTTCAGGACAACCTCTGAAACAGGGGATACAGTTAGATAGAAAACATGAATTTTGGAAGGGGTGAGGTACCACCTGGAGAAGAGTTTCATTGGGGTCTCCCTAAATGAGATGGCTCTATTACATTTCCGAAGGTTCTCCGACATGGAGTTCCAGGTATCATGTGGGAATGAGAGTCCAAGATCCTCTTCCCATTGTAGCTTTGGGCTAGATTTGTCCTGAGTGGTGAGGTGGTTGAGATAGTGGTATAATAGAGAGATCATTCCTCTGTCTCTAAATGAGGTCATGCAGATCCTCTCAAATATTGTGTTGTTGGACTGAGAGGATAGCGAAGTATTTGGAGAAAAAGGATCTAATCAGTAGATACCGTTCATACTCAGATGATGGGAGGTTATATTCACTTTGTAGTAATTCAAAGAGTTTAAATTTCCATCTGGATTGTAAAGAGTTTAGGGTAGTGAGGTTGTCTATCCAAAAGGAAAATAGGGATCTATTACTGTAATCCAGATTGAATCTAGGATCGCCTAGGATGGAAGTAAGTGGTGAAATGGCAGCAGAAAGGTATGTTTTTACCTTAAGTCAGAGTTGGAATAGGTGGGCTACTATAATATTTAGTTTGAGGAGGTAACAGTATAGGACATAGTTGGACCACAAAATACCCTGAAGATGTAGTGGACAGACTGAGGTGGATTCAAATTTTTTTCCAAGGAATGTCCTGAGAGGGAGTAAACCATTGGGACAACTGGGAGAGCCTAGCGGCAAGAAAATATTTCCATAAACTAGGGAGACCCATACCACCCCTAGATTGAGGCCTATATAGAACTTGGAAAGTTTCTTTATCCATGATATTGAGAAAGGCTTGATCGTCTATAGACATTGCTTGTTTGTCATCTTTTGTTCTCTGGAACACGGAGTTCCCTAAAGTGTCAGTCTTCATGCCACTACTAATGTCTCTATTGTAATTAGGAGAGTCACTGTATGGTTTTAGGGTTTCTTTAACAACAAAGCTGTTCTGACATGGACTAAGAAGGGACGTGCGCCCATTCACTAGCACAGATGTATTTGAAGTGTTGATGCTGTCAGGCTGATGTGCTGCTCCTAGACAAACGTCTTCTACTATAACCCACCCTAGGTCAAGACTTTGAGCATAAGGGGCATTAAAGGGCCCATTAATTTGTTGGCGTACCTTATGTACCTGTAGAATGTCTCTTCCAAGAAGTAGAAGAATAGAGGCATCTATCTGGATAGCTGGAATAAGGTGAGATATTGAATTGAGATGAGGATGATGGATGACTGGCCACTTCTGGTGAAGGGATCTCTGATAAAGTGTGATATGATACCAGATGATAAAGAAAAGTGGGAAGTGAGAGATTGACTCTCTTGTCAAGAGACTCAATAGTAAAGTCAGTAGCTCTTCTTCCTGACGTTTCCATCACTCCTGCATATGTCTTTAGGGTGTATGGAACTGCACTCGATGTAATGTTGAAGGTATCAAAAAAGTCTGACCTTGCCAGTGACCTGTTACTCTGTTCATCCAGAACCACATACATCTTAACTGCCTTTTGCTTTTCCCCTGTGGGGTACACTGTTGCTAGGCAGATCTTGGAACATGAACGTGGATTTGTACGGTCACCACAGATTTCAGAGCATTTGGACATTACTGGGGTAGATGAATTATCTTTTTGCTCCCTGCCCTCATCTTTCGGGGCTTCAGTGACCTCTAGTGGTTGATGCAAAGTATCAGGGTGTAAAGCTGTGATGTCTGTTACTGCCACATTCTGAGCTATCTGCTTGTATTTTGCAGTCTTTAGCTATATGTTTAGTGGATTCGCAACACATAAAGCAGATGCGGTTTTGTCTAAGAAAGGCTATCCTTTCCTTGATAGGTTTACTTTTGAACCCTTTTCACTTGTTTCGAGGATGAGGCTTTTTATGAGGTCTATCAGGGCCCTCAAAGGTCTTTTACCTTGTAGCTGCTTAGACAGTCTGGGTCCTCAGAGGGTACAGTTGTCATATGTGTGATCACTGAAGTCCTATTGTAGGCTCTAGGTGGCTTCTCTGCTTTTGGCAGTTGACTGCTGGTGATGGAGAGACTGGGATCACACCTGATCTTAGCTTGCTGCTGCACAAACCTAGAAAACACAAAGAATGGGGGGAAGGAGACATCATGTACTACTTTGTATTTGGCTTCAACACTCAACCATTTTTTTTGTAGGTTGTGAGGTAGTTTCTCCACTATAGGCTTAGTACCATTGGCGGTATCAAATTGTGCAAGTCCTCTTAAATAGTCGCCTTCTTTGGCACACTGGACTTCCCAAAGAATATCACCTAGCTCTTGTAGTTTCAAATTGTCTCTGCTATTTAGCTTAGGGAAAGACTCCAGGCTTTTTCATTAGAGCAACTTCAATTGCCCCCATATATTTCCTCTAGCCTTTGCCAGGCCATAGCAAATCCTGCTGAAGGGTTAAATGTGTATCTTGCGCATCCTTCTTGCATGCTCTGCTGACTCGGTCCCAAGCCATTTTATCATCAGGTCTAGCATCTCAGCTGCTAAGTCTAATGCCGCGTACACACGATCGTTTTTCGGCATGAAAAAAAACTTTGTTTTTCAGCATGTAGAAAAAACGATGTTTTTCCAACTTCATCATTAAAAACGATGTTGCCTACACACCATCGTTTTAAAAAAAATGATGAGCAAAGCACGGTGACGTACAACATGTACAACGGAACTCTAAAGGCGGAAGTTCCATTCAAGCTCCCGTCTCATAACTTGCTTCTGAGCATGCGCGGGTTTAAAACGTCGTATAAAACGTGGTTTTAGCTCACACACGATCATTTTTTACAACCCGAAAAATGACATTTTTTAAAACGACGTTAAAAAATGCAGCATGCTCGAATTTTTTTTTTTTTTTTCAGAAGATGAAAAACGATGTGAAGCCCACACACGATCATTTAAATGACGTTTTTAAAAACATCGTGTTTTTTTTTCATGCCGAAAAATGATCGTGTGTACGCGGCATAAGTCTTTGACTGCATTCAGAAAAGAAGATTTCCATGCCCAGTAATTCTCGGAGCAGTCATCAAACTTAAGAAAGCCTGAATTAACCATTTCTTTATGGATAAGATAATTAGTGACATCTTGTGTGCTCCGGTGTTTGGGTTGCTGTAGTAAGGATTCACTAGGCCTGGTCCTCTATGTCTCTAATGGTTCATCTTTAATTTTTCTGGCACTGCTGACCTCATGGGTTTGGTTTCGTACACTCAGATTCTGCTGGTTCTGGTTTAAATTTGTCTGACTCTGGATTGGGAAACCGTTTTGTTGCATTTCGGTTCTTGGACATACTCCTTTGTATGTTCTACTGAGGAACGGGGTTTTTGGGCACATCTGGGCCTTCGTGGATAGACCCACTTCTAGACTGCTCAATATCCGCATAAGCTGCGGCCTCTGCTGCTGCAGCGGCGGCTTCACATTGACGCTGAAGAATATGCAACTTTGCTTCCTGTTCTGATTTCTCTTTTTTATAATGGCAGCCTCTTTCTCAGCAAATTCTAGCTTAACATGAGCTGCCTCCGCTTTGGTGCGAGCTCTGACTAAAAGGGCACTTGCTGATGAAATCTGACTGGACCTTGCTGATCCAAACGAGTGTGAGCATGTATCATCTTGCTGGACAATTGGCATGCTCTCCCTGCCTTGATGTGTCCTGGGTAGCTGATCTTCATCCTTATACTGTTTTCCTGATCTTAGACTCATTCTGTCTGTGTAGAGACTAATATCTCCAGGCTTTTTGCGCTATCACCTTTTCACTGTTCCGCTCTCAAAACACTGACTGTGTAGTTCTAAACGGACAGCTACCGAAGGAATCCAACTTTATTTTACTTTTTTGGTGAAACTGCAATACAATACGATGACAAGATATCAGTACACACAGAATCATTAGTCTAGCATAAATGACAGATGACACAACAGAAAGGCACTTGCAGGTGATGTCTCAAGCCCATTGGGAGAGAAACAAACATGCTGCATCCATAGAGAATAGCAATCTAAAAAGGCTGAAGAACTTCCTAAACCAAGTGTTACTTCCTGTCTGAGAAATTAACATAACTAGAGATAAATCTGCTACAGACTTTTGCCACTAGATGGCAGTGGTAAACTACACATTCTATATAAGTAACTATAACTAGTGATGGACGAACATCCGACGGGACGGTTCGCGAACGCTAACTGCGAACATTCGCAAATGTCCGCAAACCGAAAGTTTGCGGCGGGCCCCATTGACTTTAATGGCAGGCGAATATTAAAAACCTGCAGGTCATATTTGCAGCCACAAAATACTAGCTGTGCACAAATAGTCCCACAACATGAACACTGACCTACCAGAAGTATTAAGTGAAAAATCGGATACATAAGTAAGTTGCAGCCATTACAAGCCCCAAAAATTTGCCGACAGGCGTTCACCTGACGGCAAACAACTTTGTATTCTGTGGCTGAAGGTACATTAAGCTATTCACCGGATACAGAAGTAAGTGTCAGCCATTACAGGCCTCAAAATTTAGCCCACAGGCATTAACCTGACAACAAAAAACCTTGTATTCTGTGGCCGGTGGTACATTAGGCATTCACCAGTACAGGCCCAAAAAATTAGCCCACAGGCGTTCACCTGAATTTGAATGAAACATGGTCTACTGGTCACATGTGTTGAATTCCTCAGAGATCCATGTTTTATTCATTTTTATAAATGTGAGGTAGTCAACACTGTTGTGAGCTAGGCGAGTGCGCTTATCGGTCACGACCCCCCTTCCTGTGCTGAACGTCCTTTCAGACAGGACACTGGATGAGGGGCAAGCCAACAGTTCCATTGCAAATTGTGCAAGCTCTGGCCAGAGGTCAAGCCTGCCCACCCAGTAGTCCAGGGGTTCATCACTTCTCAGTGCATCCACATAGGCCGTTAACCCGATGTAGTCGGACAGCTGTCAGTCTAGGCGTTCCCTGATGCTGGATCCGGAGGACAGCTGTCGATGGGTCGGCTGAAAGAATGATCTCGTATCATTAGTGACCAAGACCTCTTCAAACCGCCCTCTTCTTGCAGGCGCTGTTGGATTGGTACCCGAAACTGTTTCTCTGTGAGTGGAAATTCCTCTGCTAGCGAACGCAAAAGCAGAATGCAGCATTTCTCGAAGCAAGGCCTGGAAGTGCTGCATTCTGATAGCCCTCTGTGATGGTGGTAACATTTCCGCCATGTTTTGTTTGTACAAAGGGTATAAGTATGTTGCCACCCAGTACTGGTCCTTGTCCTTTATGCTTTTTATACGGGGTCCCTCTTAAAACACTGGAGCATGAAGGCCCCCATTTGCACTAAACTGGAAGCGCTTTACTGGCCTGGCTCCTGCTCATCATCCAGGATAATGTCGTCCTTGTTCTCCTCCCCCATCCACAGACAACACCAGGGATCCCAGAAAGGTTTAAAGCATGCGCTTCTTGCTCCTCCTCCTCCACCCCGGCACCATCCTCCTCTTCAGACTCCCGTTGTTGACTTGTCTCAGGTGGAGTAGCCCCCCCTGGGAATTCATTCAGCATTGCGACGTCCTAATCTTCCCGCTCCTCGATGGCTTGATCAATGACACAACGCAATGCACGCTCCAGAAAGAAGGCGTAAGGTACAATGTCACTGATGGCGCCCTGGCTGCGACTGACCAGTTAGGTGATCTCATCAAATGGCCGCAGAAGTCTGCATGAGTCGTGCATGAGCAGCCACTGGTGCGGTGCAAAAAAGCTCCCCAGAACCTGTCCTGCCGCAGAGTTCGTACAAGTAGTCGTTAGGCTGCTCCAGTTATCAAGCATATACAATGTTGAGTTCCATCCCATCAGGCAGTCACAAATAAGACGTCTGACGGGCAGGTTGTGTCGCCGCTGAATGTCAGCAAGGCGAGCCATGGCCGTGTAAGATCTTCTGAAATGGGCCAAGATTTTCCTGGCCTGCCGCAAGACACTACTTTACCAACTGTCAAATTGAGCGGTGTTAGCCACTGATCTGCCTGTGAACGCAAAGCTGAAAGGAGTGCAGGACCAGTGTGGCTCTTGTCTTCCAGGCACAACAGACGCAGCACAGCATGGCAACGTCTCACCTGGCATGTTAAATAGGTTCTGGGGATCTTGGGCGGCGCAACGGAAAAAACGGTAGCATCGGAAAAAATGAGAAGTCAGCCGAGGAGGATGGAGTAGGAGGAGGAGAAGAAGAGGCAGGCCTGCATGTAATCCATGGCGGTAAAACCAAATCTACATGGGTGCCACGGGTTACATGCTTGACGGCCGTCAGAAGGTTCACTCAGTGGGCAGTGAAAGTTTTATATACCTTCCCTGCCCGCGTTTTCAAGACCCCGTGTCTGTGGTCAGATGTATCTTGGCACCGTCACTGTGTGCCAGAGATACATTTGCTTGCCGCTGAACATGGCCAAATAGCTCTGGGATGCCCTTCTGTGAAAAAAATTCCTTCCTGGGACCTTCCATTGGCCACACATTTTCGAAAGGCCTCCGACTCCACCAGTTTATATGGCAGTAGTTGGTGGGCTATCAGTTCCGACAAGCCAGCAGTCAACCGTTGTGCAAGAGGGTTATCCGGCATCATCGTTTTTTTACGATCGAACATTTGGGCCACGGAAGCCTGCCTTTTTGCAGAAAAACGTGAGAAAGGCATGATGAAAGGTGGAGTGGAGGACAATTGTGAGCATAGAGGGGAAGGAGAAGAGGTTGGACGGTTAGAGCCTGGAGTGTGGCTTTGTGGGTTCTGATGGCGTTGCTCCCACTGGGTTTGGTGATGGGAGGCCAGGTGCCTTCTTAAGGCGGTCGTCCCTAGGTGAGTGTTGGGCTTACCGCGACTTATGCGTTGACTGCAAAGGCTGCAGATGGCAACACTATTGTCTGCAGCGGACACGTTAAAAAAAAGCCCACACTGCAGAGCCATGGGCCGGCGTCCTGGAAACGCCAGATGACCGTACATGGTTGATGGCTCGCTCCTGATAAATTAGGAGTCTGGTTTGTCCCTCCTGTGCAATGTAAGTTCCGCCTGCTTCTCCTCCCTATCTGCTTATCCATCTCTCCCTCTGAATTCCCCTCCTCTTCCTTTCTTGGGGGCACCCACGTGACGTCTGTAGACACATCCTCAGATGTCACCTTCCCCATCACTAACAATGGAGATCTCGGAGTAGGCAGCAACAGCAGGCACCAACCTCCTTGGGCTGATCTGGGTACTGTCGTCAGACTGCTGAGTGCCGGCTGTTGCTACCTCCTCTTCCTGATCCAATGCCAAGAATGGCTGCACAACGGAAATGTCTTCAGATGGATCGGAAAATAATTCCTGTGACTCAAGCGGAGGGTATAAGGTGGTGGTGGTGGTGAGCCACTCAACCAAGTCTGGTGCGTCCTTTGACGTAATCGAACTAACATTGTGCCACTTCCCACTTTGGCTCCGGCCTGGTGCTCCTGCCCTACCCCCCCTGCGGAAGGGCCTGCCTCTTCCTCTGCCAGATTCGGCTTTTTGCTTACCTTTATCTGGCCTTTGGGGTACTTCTCCAACTGATACAAAACATTATTCCTCCCACTGACATCAACAATGGGCCAGGGCAATATTCCTGCTACTGACATTAACAATGGGGCACTATTTCTCCCATTGACGACAATGATGGGGTACTATTCCTCCCACTGTGAGCAATGATGGGGCAATATTCCTCCCACTGAGAGCAATGATGGGGCACTATTCCTCCCACTGAGAGCAATGATGGGGCACTATTCCTCCCACTGAGAGCAATGATGGGGCACTATTTCTCCCACTGAGAGCAATGATGGGGCACTATTCCTCCCACTGAGAGCAATGATGGGGCACTATTCCTCCCACTGAGAGCAATGATGGGGCACTATTCCTCCCACTGAGAGCAATGATGAGGCACTATTCCTCCCACTGAGACAAATGATGGAGCACTATTTTTCCCGCTGACATCGGTGACGGGGCACTATTCCTCTCCCTAATACCAAAGATGCATTGTGCCAAATGCCAAGATAATTTCTACTCCCAGTGGCCACAGTCCGGCTCCCGTAAATTCTGGAGAACCGTGAACTGGCCCTTTGTGTAGAAAGTTTGGAGATCCCTGCTATATAACAAGCAATTATGCAGATGTTCACATAGTATGAGGCCACATTTAACCCCAGGGCTCATGTCGTGCATTAACGCGTGGGCACGGAGTTCCTGCACTTTTTTCACAGCAGGAACTCTGTTCCCTTTGCAGGACTAGAGCAGCTGAGCCACCCGAGCCAGTCCTTCACTAAGAGGCAATGCCCAGCTCGAGTCACTGTCATCCTTTTTGTTACTGGCCGCTTCCTGTATATGGATTCATCAGGTAGTGTGCGGGTACTCCGTCACTTCCTCGATGCTGCAATGTCTCCTGGGAGCTTTTGTCATTGTTCCCAGGAGACATTGCAGAGGTCTGCCGCAAGTTATCGTGGGATTTAGAAAGAACTAACTCGCGGCAGACCTCTGCAATGTCTCCTGGGAACAATGACAAAAGCTCCCAGGAGACATTGCGGCATCGAGGAAGTGACGGAGTACCCGCATACTACCTGATGAATCCATATACAGGAAGCGGCCAGTAACAAAAAGGATTATTAAGGTACAGTGGATCGAAAAAACAAACATGCGGTTTAGTAATTATGCATATGAGCGTATAATTTTTTTCTTGGTGGGGGAGTGGATCTTAGGTGAGAGTTCCCACACTTTTTCCCCAGGACTTGACCCCTGTTTAACCCCATTACTGAACCTTTCTCATTCCAGGTTAAAAAAAATAAACACAGTTTAACAATTCATGTATGCAATGTTCCACATGTAGCGCTACCCCCGGAGGAGCCGCTGATTAGATTTGGGATTGGCGTGTTTAAGTTACCTCTATATTGTGTCTAGGGGTGAAGGTAGCGAAGAGAGCAATAACAGAATGTCCAGGACCGTTGGTTGACGTTTTCAAATGCTTTATTTTCCCGGTCATACACGACCAACATGTAAACTTGAGGTAGACAGGATAGGTTGGTGAAGGAAGAGCAACTTCACAATATCAGGCTATCGATAGTAAAGGCAGTCCTGCCCTCTGCAATTGTATTCGTTTACGTCGCCACTCCAGCCGGAGTGGGTAAAAGTGGGAGGAACAAGTCTCTGCCACTGACTTGGCTCTGATTAAATCAAGGTGTTGGATGAGACCTCTGCCACAGGCCTAGTGCTGAAATTGTGAATGATAGAGCAAATCCTCCCAGTATGTCTTTTGGGGTCACCGACTGACAGTTTAAATGTAACCTGTCCATGTCCGGTCACCCAGTTCCCCGATGGTTCGTTACAGCCCTATTGGATCACCTGCCTCCGGGTTCTCCTCAGACCAATCCCCCACCGAACAGCACCCAGCTTGGGATCTTCTCAATAGAAGTGGGGACCCAGCAAGTCACTGGGGCCCATTTGCAGCATACATTGCTCCGGACTATGAGAGCCCAGAGTCAGGAACTCTGCGTAGCACGCGACCCCGGCCAGGTAGGCCATAGTGGTGGGGCCTGTGATGTGCGCACACCCTAAAGGTGGGTGCCGCACCTGGAACCCGCGAAGAACCCCGAACAACGGCCTCCGCCATAGAAATACCCCTCCCCAGCATGCCCCGCGAGGGAAAACTCCTCCAATTGGCTGCTGGGAAGAAGCGGCTCCGCCTGGACCCCTCTGGTGCCACCTGCCCCCCAAAGATGAGACTGCATCTCTGGAGCGCAAACTGACACACAGGACAATCCAGATTTGGCGATAGCCAAATTTAAAAAATCAAAGGATGAGAGTAACATAACTCTCATTCTCCCACTAAATTTAAACATAGCACCTGTACGAAAGTACACAAGCGCTACACACATATCATTCTACAAAGTGTTGCTATAAAGTTACAAGACGCGCCAGGAAGCCCAGGTCTCATCGCTTCTATAATAACTATTTTACCAATATTCACACTTAACAAATGTGTGTGTGTGTGTGTTTTTTTTTTCTCCCCTGAGATTCCCGGAGAGCATGTAGTAATTTTTTTTTCTTGTTTATGAATGGACCTAACTATATTCTAATTATATGATGTTAAATTTATGAGATATAGTTTTTTTATTCCTAATTCTCTTCTAATCTTCTCTTTTTTCTTTTGAATTGTGGAATCTTTCACCTGAACAGGATGATGTGCGGTCGGTAATTGCAAGCCAGTTCCACCTTGGCAAGCTGGATGCAGATACTTGAGCAGTGTTATGTATGTTTTAAAATATCTGTGTTGTCGATTTTTATTTTTTTTAATCATTTTAATATTGTTTTTATGTCTTAATTTATAACCTTGTATTTTATGCAATAAATTTTGTATTATGCATATTCAAAATGTAATTGGAATTATCCTGGCATTTTGTATACCATTCGCTTTGCCAACGTTTAGTAGTTTCTTTGCTGATTATCTGACATCTATTTATTTATAAAAGACACTATACAATTGTCTTTAGATTTTTTTTCCTTTTAGATTTGCCAAAACCATATAATATGAGGTCAAACCTTAACCGTTTCAATTTGTATGCACTTAGGCAGGCCCTGGCACTACATGGTTTTGGTAAATCTAAAGGAAATCAAAGAACAAAAGTTGTATAGAGTGTATCCAGCTTAAGGCTCGGTTCACACTTGTGGGATGCGGGAACCAGTGTGATACCAGTGCGGATTCCCGCATCGCATCTGAATTGCCGGTGGTTCACACTGCCCTCTGCGAACCGCTGTGGGTGTCAATACAAAGTTAATGACACCCCCAGATCAGTTCGCAAGATCGCAGTGCGAACTGTGAAATGGTGCAGGAATCAGATATAGGTGTGAACATCCATGCAATCCGATTCCAGTGCGAACCAAAAAAAGATTCCTGTGCCATTTTTCAGTTATACAGTTTAAAATCGCACAAAAGTTCTTGAATGCAGGAGTTTTGGTGAGCTTTCAGAAAGTGCACCACATCTGCAGGATATAATAATAGAAGTCTATGGTAAAGCACAGCTAACCCAGAAACGTTGCAGATGCACTGCACCTGCAGTGTGGGTAAACCACAGCACATCTGTGTGAAAGCAGCCTTAAAGGGGGGTTCAGAACAGGGGGCATGTACATTTTCAGTTTGGGGGGTGGTTAAACTTCATAGGTAAAATGTGTTTTTGATATCCCCGCCCAAACCCCCTTTAGCTGCAGTGGCGTAAACATGATGCAGCAGGAGTTCTATGCCCTGTCATGGTTTATAGGTGTAGCACCTGCCTAGCATGACCCATTCAAGTGAATAAGGCTGCTCTAAGTACCATGCATTGTGCAGTACAGCAAACAAGGGGTTAAAGCACACAGTGTTGTGTTGCTTTATTACCACCTGCTTTAACCCCAGATTAACCTCCCAGATTTTGTAAAGGGCCTTCATGCTCAGACCTGACCTTTTTACTATTAAACAGGTGATACTTGAAAAATTAGAATATCGTGCAAAATTTAATTTATTTCACTAATGCAACTTAAAAGGTGAAACTAATATATGAGATGGACTCATTACATGCAAAGCAAGATAGTTCAAGCCGTGATTTGTCATAATTGTGATGATTATGGCTTACAGATCATGAAAACTGTAAATCCACAATCTCAGAAAATTTGAATATTACATGCAATCAATAAAACAAAGATTGTACATAGAACAAAATCAGACCTCTGAAAAGTAAAAGCATGCATATGTACTCAGTACTTGGTTTGGGCCCCTTTTGCAACCATTAATGCCTCAATGCAGTGCGGCATGGAAGCCAGGTCAGAGTGTCGCACCCAAACGCGTTTCGTCACAGCAGACGTTATCAATGGGAATGAGTTCCCCATTGACAACGTCTGCTGTGAAGAAACGCGTTTGGGTGCGATGCTCTGACGTCACCACGCTGTTGGCAGAGGACGACTGGGTTCTGTATCTTGTCGGCCAGCCAAACTTTTATGCATATTTTCCATTTTATGATGTAAGTGTTCTACTTTTTAGTTAATACATTTTTATTGTGGTAATGCACTATGGTCTGTGTTCCTTCCTCCCCTTGGTGCATTGTGTTGGCTGCATGGACCTGGAGACCGAGCACATCTGACCGTAGCAATTTCCCAATTTGACATCATCCTGTTTTCTGGTGCAATCCTACCATCTCCATGTGCATACCAAAGGCCGCGGGTGGGTGACAGCCGACTGCGATTTTTGGCTTGCTCTGGTAAGCAGACATCTTTATATGGTGGTGGGAACTTTTTTGTTCTTCAATTTCACTGGGTGAAGTGTTACTCCACTTGTCAGCCTACAGACCACAATACCTGCATTTATTCATCGGACATTATTCATTTGATACCAGTGTTTATTTAATTGGTGACAGCATTTTCAATTATTTTTTTTTCATGGTTATGAACCTGCCTAAAATTCTTCCTGATTTTACAGCTTTGCGCCATTGAAGGGGTCCACGGGATACCTCTAAAAAAGAAACACAATGGATTTATAGTTGGCACTCTCTCACCCTGAAAAGCCTTAATACAAAAAAAATACATCAATTGCTTTATTAGTGTTTGTTTTTATTTTTAATTTGGGTTTAAAACAAATTAAACTTTTATCATGAATGTAAAATGGATATTTTAGTAGTGTGTTAATATAAAGTTTGCATATGTCATTATGGGGAATATTCGATCTTTACCTACTGTATATTAATATTATTCTAATATTTTTGTAAATGATCAAGCAACTTATATCCTGTAGAAAAATATTAGTATTTGTTTAAAGTTATGAAGTATCTTAATTTAATTTTATCTTACTTCTTTTATTAGGTTAGATTGTGCATGGACAATTGGGTGCAGTTATGTATTGATGTTATGTTGGATTGATCCTGAGTAAGTCTATTTTATGCTCCCTGTTAGAGTTGAGCGGACACCTGGATGTTCGGGTCCGAACCCGAACTTTAAAAAAAAAGTCAATGATCAATGCGACACGGAATTTTAGAAAAAAAAAACGCACCAGGCCACATGCCCTCAACATTGGGAGGGTGCTTTGGGGTGCCCCCCAAAGCACCTTGTCCCCATGTTGATGGGGACAAGGGTCTCATCCCCACAAGGCTTATCAGAATCTGGAAGACCCCTTTAACAAAGGGGACCCCCAGATCCTGACCCCCCGTGTGAAATGGTAATGGGATACACTGTACCCCTACCATTTCACGAAGGAAGTGTAAATTCTTGTAAAAAAAAAAAAAAACACACACCGTAGAATAAAGTCCTTTATTAGTAAAAGAAAAAAACTCCAGCGGTGATAATCCACTCGTTCCCGGCTTCCTGCTCCAACGTTGTCCTGATCCAGCGACGGGTGCGGGTGATCTCCAGCGATGAGAAGATCTATCCATCCAGAGTGCAGCATCGCCGACCTCCTCTCACCGCAGCCCAGCGAATGACGCGCTGAAGCTGTGACATTACTTATATAGGGGAGGCAGGGCCACCCGTCACGTGACCCCGCACGTTGGAGCAGGAAGTCGGGAACGAGTGGATTATGACCGCTGGAGTTTTTTTCTTTTTTATTAATAAAGGACTTTATTCTACGGTGTGTGTTGTTTTTTTTTTTTTTTTACAAGAATTTACACTTCCTTCGTGAAATGGTTGGGGTACACTGTGGTACCCCATTACCATTTCACACAGGGGGAGGGGGGTCAGGATCTGGGGGTCCCCTTTGTTAAAGGGGTCTTCCAGATTCTGATAAGCCTCCCGCCCGCATACACCCACAACCACCGGGCAAGGGTTGTGGGGATGAGACCCTTGTCCCCATCAACATGGGAACAAGGTGCTTTGGGGGGCACCCTCCCAATGTTGAGGGCATGTGGCCTGGTGCGGTTCAGGAGAGGGGCCCGCACTCTGTCCCCCCTCTTTTCTGCGGCTGGCCAGGTCAACGTGCTCGGATAACGTGTCTGGTTATGGATATTTAGGGGGAACCGCACGTCTTTTTTTTTTTTAAATTGACAGCGGGGTGCCGCTTAATATCCATACCAGACCTAAAGGGTCTGGTTATTGAATTTGCGGGGACCTCCGCGCACTTTTTTTTCCCGGACCCGAACTTTTTCCAATTATTCGGGTTCGGGAAAAACCCAAAGTCCGTACCGAACCCGAACTTTACAGTTCGGGTTCGCTCAACTCTACTCTCTGTTTGTCTCCCAATAGTGGGGAAGATGTGGGTATTGGCTGATCCAGCGAGCAATCTGTTTATTTGCCCAGCTAGCTGCAGGATAAAGTTTTTGTTTGTTCTTGCTGCTAAGATATCCCCTAAAAAAGTCAGTAGTGATGAAACACATCAGAGGCGTGGCAAGCAGTGACATGCTTTGGTTCAAAATACAGAGTGTATGTGCACAGCTTTTTTTTTTTTTTTTTCCCCCCCGCAGAGATTAGGTGCAGGAACTGAGCACTGTCCCTTGGTTTCACCCCTACCCACCTCCCAGTACCGGTCCTTTTAGAGCAGGGATCGTCAAACTACGGCCCTCCAGCTGTACAGAACTACACATCCCATGAGGTATTGTAACACACTGACAGTCAGACATGACTGGGCATGATGGGAATTGTAGTTCCTGAACAACTGGAGGGCCGTAGTTTGAAGACCCCTGGGATAGAGAATACAGAACCAAGTATTATTTTGTGATGCTAAGTACTTTGTATTGTGTTTGTTAATAATGGCAAGAAAAGCATTAAACGTGATCCTCTGCAACCAGCAACAATAGATTCACAAGAAATAATAAATACCCCCAGCAACACTAGACACACCCCAGCAACAATAGATCCCCCACAACATTATACCTCTCTGCCCCAGCAACAATAAAATACCTATTACAAAATACCACCCCAACGACAATAGATCCAGCCCAGCAACAATAAACCCCCAGAAACAACGTTTCCTAGCAGCCAGCATAAATGGACCCTCCAGCAGCCACAAACCATAGACCTCTGCTTTGACAATTCCTCTCCCTTGCAATAATAGACCACCACACAACAATATATTTTTGCCAGCATACCCCAGTACATACATTCAGGGCTAGAGGTGCTGCAACTGCGTTCCCCCCACATTCCCGCTGGTAAAAAAAAAATACAGATATGTATGTGTGTAGCATTAACCCCATTGGAGCTGCTGGATTTTTGGGCGGCATGTTACCTTGTGGCTCCTCCAAATTTTCTAGGGGTGAGTGATGCGTATGTGCATAAACAGAAGTAAAGGAATGTCCACGACAGGTGTTCTTTATTACCCAGCCGGGTAAAAACAATAAACTTGCAGTGAGGAAAGTAAAGTTGAAAAGAGGAAGGATAGCAGATTCAGGCGTAATGATGGGAAACAGTCCTGCTCCCAAACGTAACACTTTTCACCACTCCCGCCGGAGTGGGTTCAGTGCACCTGGACAGGCCTCTCTCGCTGACCTGGCAGCCGGGATGTTACTCGGACAATTACAGGAATAAGTCTCTGCCACAGACCCTCCTAGGTGAACTTGGGAGAAAGTCTCTGCCACAGACCCCTCTCAAAGAGCCTCAGAAGATACCTCTGCCACAGGTCCCCTCTGGGTAAAATTCTTGGAGATATGCCTCCTTGGATAGGTTGAGTCTGGATCTCCTTCAACTTGTCATCCAGGTATCGATTGACTGGTGACCAGTCTCGCAGTGTCCGGTTACCTGTGATCCCCGGTGGTTTCGTCCAAGCCCAATTGGACCGCCAGCCTCTCAAATGGGTTCCTCAGACCAACTTCCCCACCTAACGGCATACAGCTTGGGATCTTCAAAAGGGGAACCTAGCCGCTCACTGGATTCTCATCGCTGGTTCAGATGCTCCGGGCCAACATGGTCCTGGAACTAGGAACACTGCGTGGCACGCACGCCCCGGCCAGGTAGGCCATAGCACAGGGGGGCCGTGATGTGGCTACCCTGAAGGTGGGTGCCACACTCCGACGAAGAAGACCCAGAACAATGGTGTCTGTCCCATAAATACCCCCTCCCAGCATGCACAACGAGGACAAACCCTCGCCATTGGCTGCTGGGAAGAGCACCCAAACCTCGACTCCACTGCTGCCACCTACAGCACCGGGGTTGGAAAAACACACCCCAGCACAGCAGAACGGCTCACGGCACAGTCAAGCTGAGACAGACACCGCAATTTGCCACTAACAATCAGGATCAGAGTCTAACTCTGATCTACATTTAAATTTGACTAGCACCAGTACTGCAAAGTACATAGGCGCTACACATATATAATCTCTAGCTGCCATATCCTTCTTCAGTGTGCGGTTCAGTTTCCGATAATGGTGGTCTCTGCGGTGGATTTGTTGCGAGATCACTTATATTGGTGGTGGCTGGCGGGAGAGGGGGGCCCCCCTTATGCCGCGCTCCATGCACTACTTTTTTTAAATGCACTGCTGGCAGGTGCAGGACAAACGCACTACATTTGCGACCTGCGTTTGAGGTGTCATTAACTTTTTATTGACACCTGCTGCAGATCGTAAAAGAGTGCGTTTTGCATGCAGGTTGAATTGTACAGGAATCCACAGCACATTCCTTTACAATTCAGATGCAGGCATGGTGTGAACTGGCCCTGAGACATATTACTTCTCATTAAGTTTCGAATTTTTATTAATTTTTTTAAAGTAGTCTAAAGCCCCATACACACCATCAGATTATCTGCAGATTTTTGTCTTCAGATTTACCAAAACCATGTAGTACAAGGGGCCCGCCTGATTGCATACAAATTGAAACTCTTAGGGGGTTTGACCTCATATTATGTTTTTGGTAAATCTGAAGACAAAAATCTGCAGAAAATCTGATGGTGTGTATGGGGTTTTAGCTGACATAAATAGCATCTTCTTTTTTATGTAGAACTGTTTGACTGTGAGAAACGGGACAGTGTAGTTTTGAATGCAGCACAGTGTCATCTGCATCCTGCACACAGTCATCTTAGACTCTAACCACACCCCTTTAAGCCATGCCCAATAATTAAGTGTAATTTAAATCATGTCTGTTTTTCAGCTCTGTGTGGTGCATATTTTTAAATTGGCGATGCCCACAATTTAGCCTCTCTGTATAGGGGTGGGGCTGAAGAGGGCCCTGTCAGGTAGTCTGTCCAGGGCGCCATGATTTCTATTAGTGGTCCTATTTAGGTCTGGAGAAATGCTTGGCCAGTCCATCGGCTTTACCCTCTGATTCTTTAGCAAGGTAGTGGTTGTCTTGGGGATGTGTTTGGGGTCATTATTTTGGAATACTGCCCTGTTGCCCAGTCTCCGAAGGGACGGAGCATGTTCTGCTTCAGTATGTTACAGTACATGTTTCATGGTATATGAATGTATTACACACTATCATGAACTGCAGAGAAAGTAGCACACCTATACCAGTGCTTGAAAGGACTTTTGTGGACCTGTTAGGTAGCGATTTGTTTCGCTAAACTCTGTCCCTGCTGGAAGCAGCAACTTCTCCCTACACTGACAAAAAGTATATGAATGTATTAGACACCTATATACTAGAGCAAGTAGCCCAGTCTCCGAAGGGACTGGAGCATGCTCTGCTTCAGTATGTCACAGTACATGTTGGCATCATGGTTACTGCAATAAACTGTAGCTCCCCAGTGCCTGCAGCCCTACACCACGACGCTCCCACCACCATACTTGACTGTAGGCAAGACACATTTGTCCTCACCTGGTTATACAAGCTGTACATTTACTACTTTACTGTAAAGTGTAATTTCTTAAGTGTTGTCACATGAAAAGCTATAATAAAATGGGAGGGGTGTACTCACTTTTGTGGGGGGTTGTGTGTATGTGTATATATATATATATATATATATATATATATATATATATAGATATATATATATATATATATATATATATATATATATATATATATATATATATATATATATATATATACATATATACACACATACACACAACCCCCCACAAAAGTGAGTACACCCCTCCCATTTTATTATAGCTTTTCATGTGACAACACTTAAGAAATTACACTTTACAGTAAAGTAGTATATATATATATATATATATATATATATATATATATAAATAATTTTAAGGCATACATATGTTTTTTACTGCAAGGGATTGATTGGCTGGGACACTGAGGATTTATGATTGTTTTTGAGCTAAAAACATTACTTGTATTTCCTGTGAAAAGGCTAGGCAGGGGAGTGGCTTTCCAATTGTCAGGGGTGATTTACTCACACTGAGGCTGGGTTCACACTACTACACTACTTTCATCCTACATTTATCCTACATTGGTCCTACATCCATCCTACTTTCATGAACAGGATACTACTTTGGTCCGACTTCAATGATATTCAATGGGTTGAAGTAGGATCAATGTAGGACCAAAAGTAGTACAGGGAGCATTTTCAAAGTCGGACCGACTTGTGTAGGACCAGTTAAGACGGCTCTCATAGGGAAACATTGATTTTCACACGTCATGCTACATGAGGCTCCCAATGTAGGACCGTTTGTCGGACAAGTGTGAACCCAGCCTAAACCATGGGTGAAAGATAGTTGTTTTGAGAAGAGATTTTAAAGTGGTTGTAACCCTTAAAAAAAAAAAAAATCCTGTTCCTTTAACCATTTGGCGTTTGCGTTATAGCCGAATGACGGCTACAGTGTTGACCTGAATTGTTATGACTGTGATCAGAGTCACTGAGACTCAGGTGATCACAGATCCGAGTAAGGGGCCGATCCTGGCCCCTTACCACGTCATCAGCTTCAGCCAATCATGTGACGTAAACAAAACCTGTAAATTTATTTATATTTCCTCTTGTGTTAAGGACATTGGTCCTGAAGAGGCACATCTGCCTCATCAGTGCAAAAAAAAAGTGCCACCTGTCAATGCCCAGCAGTGGTGCCAATCAGTTCTTTTATCAGTGTCCACTACCAGTGCACATCATTGTCACCCATCCTATTTCACTCTTTCTCATGGGACAATGCTGTTAGTCTGCCTTTGACCCCTATGAAATGGGGAATAGGCCACTGGAGTTCATAGGCTGAGCAACATCTTAGGATGACTGCTGTGTGGAGGATACAGACTGTAAAATAAAATAGGATTTTTGATTTTTTTTTTTTTCCCTAAATAGTTTCCTTTACTATAGTGCAGTCCTCCTTCACTTACCTCATACTTGGGTTTTGCTTTTAAATGTCCTTAAGGATATGTCCTTAAGGATAAGGATAAGCGTGTTCGCATGGTACACGTGCAGAGCCCGCCAGGAAGTCTGCACGGCGCTGTGCTAATCACAGCCAGATGGGGACAATGTCTCCCTGGCTGTGATTACCGTAGTGCCGTGCAGACTTCCTGTCAGGCTCCACACGTGTACCATGCGAACACGCTGGAACTCGTCCTTATGTCTTCTGAGAAATCCTCACTTCCTGTTCTTCTGTCTAACTCCACACAGTAATGCAAGGCTTTCTCCCTGGTGTGGAGTGTCGTGCTCGCCCCTTCCCTTGGATTACAGGAGAGTCCGGACACCCACTAACACACAGCTCCTTTCTCTATCTGCAACGTAGAGAGCATCCCGACTCTCCCATAGTCCAAGGGAAGGGGCGAGCGTGATACTCCACACCAGGGAGAAAGCCTTGCATTACTGTGTGGAGTTAGACATAAGAACAAGAAGTGAGGATTTCTCAGAAAAAATAAAGGACATTTAAAAGCAAAATCTAAGGATGAGGTAAGTAAAGGAGGACTGCACTAAGGTAAAGGAAGCTATTTGGGATTTTTTTTTTTTTTTTTTAAGCTTTACAACCTCTTTTAAGGAAGAGACTGCTGCAGCTATGGCTGGTATGCTCCATTTCTTAGTGAACTTTTCATCCCTGGCATATAAAAAGGGAAAACCTCTTAGAAGGAACAAAGATCATGCCAGGATGTTCCCAATCAGCATACACCACCTCTTCCAACAGGGAGTGTAGGGGAAAAGCCTGTGTGGCCAGAAGAGGCCTCAGGGATCCTAAAAAAGGACTAGGGAGGCTCAGTGACCTCTGTAAGAGGCAACTTAATGGCAGAGCGAACCATTTCGGTAAGAGTCAGGATCAAGAGCATCTGATTGAGAGGCAGATACCAGGTGAATATTTTCTTGTCCAGATTGCACACAAGCAGACTCATTCCGCCAGGCCATCCACAGAATCATGAGCTTTAGGCTCTTGCCCCATCTTCAACCCATTCCTGCTCCAGACATGGAGGCTCCGGGGAGGGGGATCCGTCACGCTTCTTGCCACCCTGTGGGATGGTGGCAATCATTCCAACTATCCTGTGCTCTAAGGTGGCTAGGGCTGAGGACAGTTCATCCTTAGTGATAAAGTGTGAGGTATCAGCATTGACTGTAGGCACAACACCAGATAGGCGCAGCAGCTCAGATTGCCCGGAAGCCTCTGGTCTTTCAGGGGATATAACACTAGGGCTACAACTAGGTTCATCAGGAACTACTGACGACATAGGTGTGCCCTTCCCTGTAGTGTTAGTCCCGCTCCTCTTTTTTTTTTAAGAGATTTACTAGCCACAAAAAGGGAGTACTTGGGTGTAGTATTTAAAAAAACACCTCAGAAGGGAGATCCTTTAATAGGGCTCACCGAGCCCCTATGTAACAATTCTGCTAAGCACCTTTAGCCTGCCAAGCAACACTTGGTGACTCGTGTAACCCGGGTAATGAGAAATGAATCGCTGCAGGTGTCTGGTTTAGAGTCTGCTCTGTGTCTCACAGCTGTCTTCTGGAAGCACTGCATGTTTGGCATATACAGCTTAAATAAGCTGCGTGGCCGCATTTGCGCAAATCTTCGTGCACCCAGTAAGGCTACTGCGCCAGTGTGGCGAAGCCACGTGCACCGTGGCTAGCCGCAAACAAACTGGTGAGCCAAATGGCATCCTTGCGAATGCACGTGCGCCATGACTGCTTAAACAGATTATAGCCGCACTGTTGCAAATGCACGTGCGCCGTGGCTGCCTGGCGAGTATAGCAGCACTTCTGTGAATGCATGTGCATCATGGCTGCAAAACAACAACTGGTGAATATAGCAGCACCTTTGTAAATGCCTGTGTGCCCTGGTGAAACCAAGGCGAAATGGCACAGTGTTGTGTGCCATCATACAGGTAATAAACAGCCAGACACAAGCAACAAGGTACACTTTGCAAACACTGCACACACAATCACTGGGACACCCCACAATTATATATAAAAAAGGGCACTTACCCATCCAGGTGAAGGACAGCTTAGAAACTAAGAGCCCAATCTTCACCCATCACGGTGGGTTCCAGTCACCTGAGGACCTTTAAGGACTGGGTACCCATTTCATGTTTAGGGTCCACTCCCTTGGACCTGTACAGCACCCTGCAGGAATGCCTTAGTTCTGTAGTGACCAGGATTCCACTTTGCAGGGTACAGCACCCGGAGGCAGCTTACAGGCAAAATCTCGCAGGATCTTGAGTCTTCTTTGCCAGTCTCGGGTACTATTTATCTAAGCTATAAAGCCCAGTGTCTAATAGATCCGAACGGTCAATGATTCATTTAAGAAACGTTTCAAGAACTAGAGACCTGGAGCTCAACAAGCTCAAACAAACATGCCATCCACCTTGGTGCAAAACGTGCCAGACACTGGTAAAAAAAACTGAAGTAACTTCCTGGGGGGGGGGGGGGGGTTATATAGGGGATCACTTCCCAGAAGGTATTGAATATTAGCCCGACTCTGTGTCCCATGATGTATGAAAAAGAAAACAGGTAAGTAGAAGTGGCTGATTAAACTTATGACCAAAGCTGGTATCAGCTGCGGTCTAAACATCCACTTGCTAAAACTGAACAACTGTGAGAAAAGAAGAAGACCAGGCGACAGCTTTGCAATCTGAAACAGATGCCAGGTGCTGAAAGGCCCAAGCAGCACTAAATAAATGTTCACAAAAGGGTGAACCTTGCCCTTGAGGTCAGAAGCTTAAAAGAGGAGCTAACAAGACCAAATGGTGATAGGAAAACAGAACACAGGGGACTTCCATGAAAAAAAAATAGCCGATTGATGAACTAAAACAGCATATACCACACATCCAAACATGTTGAATTGGTTCTTAACAGGACAAGGCCTCCAACTCAAAAACTTTTATCACAGAAGTTATGATTATGATAAAGACAAAATTGTGAGTAAGGATAGACAAGGGAACATCTCTAACAGGTTCAAAGTATTAACTTTGGAGACCTGGCAGAACCAGAAGATTCCACCGAGTCCTTTGGGATTGTACAGGAGGTACAGTGTGAGCAACACTGTACAAGGACCTTCAGTAGGGAGTGAGAGGCAAGCAGTCTCTGAAAAACTGCTTAAGTATACGCTTGACCCTTGATGGTCCTCAAGGACAAATGCTAATCCAGACTAGACTGGAGGAAAGAGGATTTGTTCCACAAAGAACTTCCTGGAATTGTCACACCAAGGGAAGTTTGCTTTCCAAGTGGAATGGTAGACTTTTGAAGAAAAGACCTGATGAAGCTCAGGCCCAAAAGGCCTGTGCTTTAACGGTCAAGCTGTGAAGCCTAGCTACCAAGAGGCAGAGTGGCAATCAGGCCCTTGGGACAGAATGTGATCTGGGAGGGTCTACAGAGGAGTTTGCCAGGAAGCTGAGGAGTTCCGAGTACCAGGTCTTAAATGGGCCCTAAACATTTGTTGACAAGGGCTTGTTAACCGCTTGAGAACCGCCGCACGGCGATAAAATGGCACGGTCCCAAAATAGTGTCAAGTGTCTGCCATAATGTCGCAGTCACGATGATTTAAAAAAAAAAAATAATCGCTGACCGCCACCATTACTAGAAAAAATAAATAAAAATACAATAAAAAACTATCCCCCATTTGGTAGACGCTATAAATTTTGCGCAAACCAATCAATAAACGCTTATTGTGATTTTTTTTAACCAAAATATATAGAATACGTATCGGCCTAAACTGAGGGAAAAAAAAAATGTATATCTTTTTTGGGGATATTATAGCAAAAAGTAAAAAACATAGAATTTTTTTTCAAAACTGTCGCTCTGCTTCTTTTTCTTTTTTTGCTATTAACAAAAATAGAGGTGATCAAATACCACCAAAAGAAAGCTCTATTTGTGGGGAAAAAAAGGACGCCAATTTTGTTTGGGAGCCACATCGCATGACTGCGGAATTGTCAGTTAAAGCGATGCAGTGCCGAATCGCAAAAAGGGGCCAGGTCCTTTACCGGCATAATAGTCCATGGCTTAAGTGGTTAAACATACACTAGACCATCAATATGCCAAATGTCTTCTCTAAACTCCCGCTTGAACCTGATGCTCTCAAGCTCATTGTAACCAAGCTTGTGTTAGGTTCAGTCCTTGGTCTTGTGTGTTCCCCAGACATGAGTACAATGTGTTGCTATAAAAGGAGGAGGAGTTATAAGAGTAAGGAGTTAACCTGTGTCCAAGTTGCCACACATCCCCAAAAGTGCTACTAGTTTAGTCTTTTTCCTTGTGCTTTCATATAATTATGAATTTTCTGAGCAACTGGTGTTAATTTTTTCACTAGGGGCATTGTTCCATACTTTGTATTCAAATGCGTTCCAAAAACAGCTTAAAGCGGAGTTCCACCCAAAAATGGAACTTCCGCTTTTCAGAACCCTCCGGTGTCACATTTAGCACCTTTCAGGGGGAGGGGGTGCAGATACAGGTATTTGCACCCACTTCCGGGGAGAGACTCCCACGGGAGTCACTCCACATCCCATTCCCCCCCCGCTGCCTTCTGGGAAACAGGGGACAACGGGGAACACTGGAAAGGCGCTGCGCTACTCACGTATGTGCAGTAGGGAACTGGGCAGTGAAGTCGCAAGGCTTCACTTCCTGATTCCCTCACGAGGATGGTGGCGGGGGCAGCAGAGACAAGCGATTGCTTGTCTTCTGCTGCTGACATCGCGGGCGTGCTGGACAGGTAAGTGTCCATTTATTAAAAGTCAACAGCTGCAGTATTTGTAGCCGCTTGCTTTTAATATTTTTTTTTTGCGGGACCTCTGCTTTAAAGCTGATGCAAAGTAAAAGTTCTAGGTTTTCAATAAATGTATAATTAAATGCAGATAGTATAAACACTTGAATTTTAACTTGGTAGGAGTCTCTTGTAATTCCTTTTAAAGCACCAATCAAACTGGAAAGGGTGTGCTGCATGCACATGTAATAAGGAACATGCTGTGAAAAAAGTGAACAGTGGGACAACCTCAACAATCTGCTGCTTCTCCTTGTCATTTACCTGGGAGCAGAGTAGTGACCTGCCACGTTCTTTAACTGCAGCTCCGAAAAGTCAAATCATCATCCTGGCTCTGTCTGATTGGCTGTGTAAATCTCAGCACTGGCTGAAAATTTTTGCAAATCCTTTCACAAGCAAAATGGTTACCTTATAAATTTAATATAACAACATTATAAACATATTCACATTATTTTAATATTATACAATTATACACACATTGTAAATATATTTGCATTTGATTTATATTTAGGTGATAATCCTCATGCTAACTGTACATTTTTTTTAGGACTTTATAGTCTCTTCCGTCACAGTAGATGAAATCTTTCAATTATGTTCCTGTGCAACAGCAGATTCATCACCCTGACTTCGAAGATTGCACATTTCCAGGCCAGGTGTGTGTGGCATATTAGGAGATGAGAATCTGTAGACATGTATTCTGTTTAACATCAGGAAAAGTGAAGAAACCAGGCAGATCAAAAACACCATGCCTCCTAAAACCATGGCTATTATTATGGCAAAACTTAAGACTTCCCTGGATTTACTGGTACTGAAATCTAGCCCTGGATAGGAAGGCTGGGAGCAGGAATGTGCTCTCTCATTATATGAAGAAAAGAGTGGGCAGGCAGTACAATTATTAGCAGAGGGTCCCCTGCAGGTGTAGCATGTATAGTGACAAGGAGTACAGGCTCGGGCAGTACGAGGAATCGCAGGCAATTTTTCAGTTGTCCTAACCGGCTGCAATGTCTTGAAGTATTTTGAAGGGCAGTAAGTAATGCAAAAGTGTCCAAAGGCATAAAATGGCATTTCACATTCTAGGAAGAAAAAAAATGGAGTCATGTGTACAATAAAAGACATTATAAGAAACTACTATACAATGTAAAATCATTCTAGTGGATAGAACTGTAACATTATATGAAAATATATCATACAACTAGTTTGGCAGGAAGCACAAGCCAATGATACAGCAAGTGCTACCAGATGGATACACAACTTCTGAATGTAATAAATGCAAGAGAGAAGTCTGATAGGGAAACCCCAGAACTTAAGGGGTTTTAGTAACGTTGACTGCTGAAGCCCGAATCCAAAAAAGATGTATTAAAGGTTACAAGCCTATAGTTTTAGCTACAAGCAGGGGAGCAACCATAAATGTTAATTTAAAAAAATAATTGCTCTAAAATTAATTAGAACCCTGTACTACAATATATACATTCTGAAGGGGGTGGCATCCTGGCACCTGGACTCTTGAAGTCTGGTGACATTCATTGATACGCAGACGCATAGTTCTCTGGGAAAAGCCTGCGATAGACTTCACAGCTGAAGATGTAAAAGGCACTTGAATACAACCAAGACAGCAGTTACATCATATGACTTCCAACATATTTGCACCAAGTATATCTGCTTAATCAGAAACGCATGTTTTAAACTCAAAACTAGATGTTTGATAAATAAAATGGCTATTCCATTTACCCTATCCTACCCCCTCCATACTGTGACTGCAGGTCCTAATTTGACAGTTTTGTGGGTGCACAGCCCTGAATGCAGACAGTTTTCATTTGTGACCCATCACCCATATGCCTGCCAAATTAGGACCTCTGTAAGCCAAACGATCACAGCAATTTTTTTTAATCAACCTGTCTGGGGGACAGTTCTGCTATAACTTTATGGTCACTTAAAGCGGGGGTTCACCCTAAATAAAAATTCTAACATTACATCCAGCATACGAACGACATTTACAGTATGCAGGTCTTTTTTTTTTTTCGCCGTACATACCGTTATATTGTGATATTGTGATTTTCTCCCCGGCTTCTGGGTTCTGATTCCCGCGGGACTGGGCGTTCCTAACCCTGGGTTAGATGATTGACGTGTTATGAAAAAGTTCCCATGTCGCACAAGGCGCGTCACCAGTTTTCCGTAAATAGCCGAGCTGCCGTATGTGGCTAAATAATCAATTTAAATGGATATTAAAGCTGGATTTCTACTTACCACAAGAGGGCCTCAGTTTTACAGTTTTAGGAAAGAGCACTGGAGACAGTGGCGGCTGGTGCTCCATTTTTGGGGAGGGGTGGGCATAGCAAACAGATCACCTGAAACCCCCCCCCCGGTTGGTCTATCAGTCAAACACCCCACCCCCCCCCGGTCGCTCCATAGTCTGCCCACCAGCCCCACCCCATCTAGGTCACGGACAGCATCGGCTCCTTCCTGCGTCTCCTCCTCCTCAGCTTCTTCATGGATTCTTCAACCTGCATCTATTCCGCCTTGGCGGCCAATAGGGTCGATTCTCTTCTCGGCCAATCGGGTAGCGGAGCCCACCTTTTATTAAGCCAATTAGAGCCTCAGGCTTTAATCATGTCATTCAAGAAAAAAAAAAAATGAAATCCATGTGTCTGGCGTCCTGCGTCATGAAGATTAGGGGCCAGGAGCATGGATTGGGGGGGGGGCGTCCACTCACTGGAGAGGACAGCTCTAGATTAAAAATTTGTATTTCAGCCTGAATTTTGATAAATATTTAACACCCTGGTTGGGTTAAAAAAAAAAAAAAAAAAGAAGGAGAGAGAGCACTTACCCAGGCACGTTCCATTGATGTCACGAGTCACACAGTCCCGTAACACAGGCTCAGATACTTTTCTAGCCATTACATTTTCGTCAGTGCCATACAGAATAAGCGTGAAATGGTTTAGAAATCCTTAAATATATAAAAGCACACACATAACAGATTGCTTGTTAATGAAATTAAATATTTAACAGCTTAAACAGAAAAATAATTGGCTATCCAGCAACAGTTGATATTTAACCACTTGCCGGCCACGCTATAGCTGAATGACGGCTACAGAGCATCTGGCCAGTTCTGGGAGGGCGTCTTATGATGCCGTCCTGTATTCGCACCTGCTTCAGTGTGCGGGCAGCGCGCTCTGATCGCTGTTTCCTTTGGGCAGAGCTCATCACAGATCAGGGTAAAGGGCCAATCACAGTGGCAATTTACCACGTGATCAGCTGTGACCAACGACCGCTGATCACGATGTAAACAAAAGCCGGTTATTAGCATTCCTTTCCTCATGCTGACGGGGTGAGGAGAGGAGAGACGATAACCGGCTTGTGTGAAAGGGACAGCTACACGGATAATCAGGGCACTGGTTATTAGTGTCCTGATTATCAGTGCAGTCCCAACAGTGCCACCTATCAGTGTGGCTTCATCAGGGCCTCCTCATCAGCACACATCAATGAATGAGAAAAATTACTGGTTTGCAAAATTTAAGAAAAAAAAAATCCCCAATTGGCAAAACAAACAGTGGTGATTAAATACCACCAAAAGAAAGCTCCATTTGTGTTGGTACAGTGTGGCATAACATTGTCAGGAAGGGGGTAAAGTACCCAGTAGGCAAGTGATTAAATATGAAGAAAGTCACAAAACCAGCACACTGATACCCTACCTCTGAGTCCTAGACAAAAAGGACAGTGCTGTAGAAGGTACATTTTACATACGACAACCCAGTGCTGTTCTGCGACCTTCCCGGTAGGGATGGTTGCAGAACGAGCTTCTGAAAAAATACCAACCTCAACTACTAGCCGACCAGCCGCCGTCATTCTACGGCGGCAGGTCGGCTCTCCTCGGCGAGAGCCCGTCATACTACGTCGGCTCTTCGAGCGGCCACTAGGGGCGCGTGCGCGCCCCCCGCTTGCCCCCGACTCCTGTGCGTCTGCCCGGCGGGCTCGATCGCCGCCGGGCACCCGCGATTGCTCGTTACAGAGCGGGGACCGGGAGCTGTGTGTGTGAACACACAGCTCTCGGTCCTGTCAGCGGGGGAAATGCTGATCTTCTGTTCATACAATGTATGAACAGAGGATCAGTGTTTCCCCTAGTGAGGCCACCCCCCCCACAGTAAGAACACACCCAGGGACATACTTAACCCCTTCCCCGCCCCCTAGTGTTAACCCTTTCACTGCCAGTGGCATTTTTATAGTAATCCAATGCATTTTTATAGCACTGATCGCTATAAAAATGCCAATGGTCCCAAAAATGTGTCAAAAGTGTTCCGAAGTGTCCGCCATAATGTCGCAGTACCGAGAAAAAAGAAAATCGCTGATCGCCGCCATTACTAGTAAAAAAAAATATATTAATAAAAATGCCATAAAAATACCCCCTATTTTGTAAACGCTATAACTTTTGCGCAAACCAAACGCTTATTGCGAAAAAAAAATTACGAAAAATATGTAGAAGAATACGTATCGGCCTAAACTGAGGAATTTTTTTTATATATATTTTTGGGGGATATTTATTACAGCAAAAAGTAAAAAATATTAATTTTTTTCAAAATTGTCGCTCTATTTTTGTTTATAGCGCAAAAAAATAAAAACTGCAGAGGTGATCAAATACTACCAAAAGAAAGCTCTATTTGTGGGAAAAAAAGGACGCCAATTTTGTTTGGGAGCCACGTCGCACGACCGCGCAATTGTCAGTTAAAGCGGCGCAGTCCCGAATCGCAAAAAGTGCTCTGGCCTTTGGGCAGCAATATGGTCCGGGGGTTAAGTGGTTAAACTAAAAAACCTTAAAAAAAAATTAGCCCTGAAAGAAATGCATAGTAGGTTATTTTTTTAAATATACACGTAAAGATCAACTTATGGCAAATATTTATTCTATGAATTGTTTGAATTGTGTATGAATATTGAGGTGGTATATTTGCCCGTTACATATCTGTAACAGGAGTGACTTTTGGGCACAGATTGAGCCAGGAGATGGGGTACACATGTTGGATTGTTTTGGCGTGGACAGTGATTTACAGTATATTCCTTAATGCCTGCAAAGAATATTCTATGACTCATTCTATGATTAGCCCTGACTAGTGACATGCTAATTGAGTCAGGGCCTGAAAGACATTTCATTGTCCTTGTGTAAAGGTGTTGTAACGGACAGGTGTTAATCCAGGTCTGCTCCCAGAACTCTAATTATGCATGCTAAATACTGTTTATGTGTGATAACACTGTCTAAAGCCTAGTGATGCTCAGAGGTGTGAATAGGTGTCAAGCTGTATGCGGAGACGGAACATCTGCCTAGGGAACTCAGTGTGTGATGGGGTTTTGTTTGTTATGCTGTTAATGAAGGAATGTGCAGTGATTAGACATGATAATTATAGGCCGGCGCCGACCTGTCTAGAATGGTTAGTAATTAGCCTTAGTGTGTGGGTGGGGAGTTGATTGTTCCTTTAATGCCTTGTACTGTATATAAGACTGAAAGAAACCATTAAAGTTGATCATTACATTTGGAACAAGTACAGAGCTGTGTGTCTCGTCTTGGTTCTGGGGAATTGATATGGATCGGGTCCTGTTGGTTGGAGTGTCGATAAGCTGTCTTGGATGTGATGGAAGGTCGTAAACGGTGGTGACTGTTACAATATCCATACTCTACTTCATATCTTTGCAGTCCTACACAATAGTGCTTTACTGCGCCTTCATACAATGAAAGTCTATGGAATTTACTTGCTAAACTAATAGAAAATGTTCAGTTTGCAAGTTATTTACTTAACTTGTTTGCAGGCTTTCTTGTGCATCATCTTTTAAAGAGGCTTCCTTCTGGGACGACAGACCAATTTGATGCAGTGTGCATTGTTTGGTCTGAGCACTGACAGGCTGACTCCCCCACCCCTTCAACCTCTGCAGCTATACTGGCAGCACACATTGGTCTATTTCCCAAATACAACCTCTGGATATGACGCTGAGCACATGCACTCAACTTCTTTGGTCGACCATGGCGTGGCCTGTTCTGAGTGGAACCTGTCCTGTTAAACAAGTGTATGGTCTTGGCCATAGTGCTGCAGCTCAGCTTCAGGGTCTTGGCAATCTTCTTATAGCCTAGGCCACCTTTAGAGCAACAATTCTTTTTTTCAGATCCTCAGGGAGTTCTTTGCCATGAGGTGCCATGTTGAACTTCCAGTGACCAGTGTGAGAGAGTGAGAGCGATAAACGCCAAATTTAGCACACCTGCTCCCCATTCACATCTGAGACCTTGTAACACTAATGAGTCACATGACACCAGAGAGGGGAAAAATGGCTAATTGGGCCCCATTTGGACATTTTCACTTAAGGTTGTACTTGCCTTTGTTGCCAGCAGTTCAGACATTAATGGCTGCGTGTGGAGTTATTTTGGAGGGGACAGCAAATGTACACCGTTATACAAGCTGTACACTCGCTACATTACATTGTAGTAAAGTGTAATTTCTTCAGTGTCGTCACATGAAAAGTTATAATAAAATATTTACATAAATGTGAGGGGTGTACTCACTTTTGTGAGATACTGTATGTATCACTCCCAAAATCCTCAAAGAGGATAAGACCTTAAAGGGTCACTAAAGGAAATATTTTTTTTAGCTAAATAGCTTCCTTTACCTTACTGCAGTCCTGGTTTCCTCATTGTTCGTTTTTGCTTTGATGTTGCTGCAATCCCTCTCTGTTCTGGACACTTCCTGGTTGTCGGTTTCCTGATCACCACAGTACTGGGAGATTTCTCTCTGTGGTGACTAATCAAGGAGGTGTGATTACTGTGTGTCTAAAACTCCTCAGCACCAATCCAGTTAAATTTTACAAAGCATCACTGCCCGCCATTGGCTCTATTTGTAATCATTTTTAAAAGGAATCAGTTAACTATTATGTCTCTATACCCTGTAAACAGTAATTTCAGCTAAAAAAAAAAAAAAAATTCCTTTAGTGACCCTTTAAGCATCTATAGAAAAACAATATCATCTCAAATATCCATCGATTTATTACAAATGTTCATAAATAAGTCATTCTTAAAAAACAAAAACAAAGCTAATGCACGCACCATTGTTCCAGACGTTTCCTTTGTTCACTAGCTCTAGGGTCCATGTACCCTGTGGGTTCTCATCCCAGCTGTGGGTGGTCATAAAAGTCCATTTTCTGTAACCTGCACTGCTACGGTCATACGGTCTGTGAAAGCAATCCAAACATTAAGGACCTTCAATTATGAGGACATTTAAAATGTATAATTATAAAAAATATATATATATTCTCACCTTGGAGATACCAGAACAGAACGCATGCCCATTGGACTGGTGAGGAAAATTTGAAGGTCACCCCTCCGGGTATAACCAAGAGAGATTTGGGCCTGGACATGTTCTAAGGACAGGATATAGTTAGGAGATCCAGCACATGCACTGATGTTTCTGCTTACAATAAGCCCAGAAGTCAGTTTCCTGTAAGATTCAAAAAGAGAAAAACTGAACCACTATTTAAAGGAAACATTGAGGAGAGAAATAAAAGTTTTGACTTGCTTTGAAATCCTCTTCATGGAGTAAATTATGGGACACAAGATGAAGCAATTCAGGTACATTTGGTTATATGCTGCTTTCCTTCATCTTTCACACATATAGAGCTTTCTTTTGGTGGTATTTAAACATTGCTGTTTATTTTTTTTGCTAAATAAACAAAGATCAACAACAATAATAAAAAAAAAAAACAAAAAAAAAAAAAACCTCATAGTTTTCTCCTTCACTGTTGTGTGCTGATGAGGCAGCACTTAATAGGCACGGATGAGGCCGCACTGGTGGGCGCCACTGATAGGCATTGGTCGGCAGCATTGGTGGGCAGCATTGGTGGACACAGATTGTCGGAAGCCGATTATCAGGTGTTTTCTCTTCTCAGGCAAACGCTGACATTGTGAGAAACTCAAATCATAAACCCCCTGCCACCCACATCAAGCACATACCAGACAGACTTCAGCCCTCCAGAGGACATACCCCCGCAGGGTTTTTCAAGGATGTGGGTGAAGCACGTCTTTGGGCCTGCAAGGCTGGATTCAGAACTTTTTTTTCCTTTTTTTTTTTTATAGCTATACAAAAATCTTTTGCCTTTCATTTATATTTTAAACTGAATGGGTTGTTTTGCAAGGCGATCGTTTTCAATCACTTTAAGGCCCAACTGTGGTGCAACTTGCTGTTTTAAGCTGGATTTACATCTATGCAATTTTAGTGTTTTTTTGCATTTTGCAGATTTGCACTACAGAACGTGTTCCATAGGAAACAATGTTAAATGGACTGTAGTGCAAATCTGCAAAAAGCACAAAAAATGCATAGGTGTAAATCCAGCTTAAAACAGCAAGTTGCACCACAGTTGCGCCTTAAAGTGATTGAAACGATCGCCTTGCAAAACAACCCATATAGTTTAAAATATAAATGAAAGGCAAAAGATTTTTGTATAGCTATAAAAAAAAAAAAAAAAAAGGAAAAAAAAGTTCTTTAGAATGTTTTGTTTTTTTTAAGTGATCACAGATCCTCTGTTCTCAGCTGCATACGAGCTTGGGAAGGAGAAGCAGTAGCACACTGAGCTTCCCAGTAAGCTTGAGCACACTGAGCTTCCCAGTAAATGGCTGTGCAGCGGGAGCATGTCAGGACAGATCTGATCATTGGACAGCAGGCCGTGTTCCCAGCACAACTAGAGAATGGACCATGCTGTGCTCCCCTGCTTAGTGTGGTGAGTTTTTATAAAGAAAGCAGAGGGACTGGCAGGAACAACAGGGATTTCACATAAAGTAAGCAATACAAATACTTTCCCATACAAGTACATGGTACAGCAGGCACTTATCAGTAATATGAAGTGCTGGGGTAACTAATGTTTTAAGCAGAGTTCAGAGCTCAGGTGCACACTACAGGCTGGCCTTGCCATCTACCTTACAGAGGGGTTCCAAGTTTAGCCCCCAATGCTATGCGGAGTTACCTTTAAATCTGAAAATTGCAATGGCTCTGCACCAGCTGAATAATCTTGCTAGTAGAGAAAATCTTGATAAAAAAGGTAGAAATAAGTACGATGTATCTTGCTTCTCTCAGAGGAGGGGGAACTGGGAGAGGGAGGAGCTATAGTGGGCTGCCTTTACAACTTTTTTGTCAGAGTCCAATCTCCTGAATGCAGCAGCATAACTATGTGTGTGTACCTGAACTACGTCATCCTGTCTTTTAAAGGAACACTAAAGGCAAGATTTTTTTTAAATAACAAACATGTTATACTTGCCTCCACTGTGCAACTCATTTTGAACAGAGTGGCCCCGATCCGTGTCTTCTGGGGTCCCTCGGCAGCTGTCTCTGCTCCTCCTGGCAAAAGCTTTCCACCTTCATGCGAGCTCCCCCGCATGGTGGAAAGCTTTTGCGAGCGCGCTCCCGTGATACAGCGGTGGCCATAGTGATCCTTTAACCACTTCAGCCCCGGAAGATTTGGCTGCTGAATGACCAGGCCATTTTTTGCGATACGGCACTGCGTCGCTTTAACTGACAATCTGGAGAAACCTTGGAGAATCAGCTTTTCAGCTTCTGGACAATTTATCTGTAAAACTATTATAGATGAAGCGCTGCCCAGGACCTGGAAGATCTGCCATTTTATGACAAACCAAAATGGAATGCAAATCCAATATTCACTTTCTGCATTAAACGAGTTCAGGCAACACACCTTATTAGAAAGGGTGCTTGTATCTGGCTGCCATTTATTCCAAATCGCTACAGTCAAAATGCAGGTCTGTCCATTCCAGGATTCGGAGCATAACCTTCTGTAGTCCTCAGATGAAAAGGCTGCAATCTCTCCAAGTAGCAATGAGCTGCTCTCCAAGAATGCAGATGTTTTAAAGTATGTGAAATCAGCATGAATATGTGTATATTGTAGGGGGATCAGACTCAAGGCAGGGACAGCTCACAGTCTCTTTAGGAAGACACCACGTTTAATGCACAGGATATTTCCAACAGAAAAAAAAGGGTATCTTGCCATCAAACAAAATAAACTTCTGCTCTACCCAGCCTTAGGCCCCTTTCAGACGTCCGCTCCGCCTGTCCGTTATCGGACTTGTAATACATCCCTATGGGATCGCGTCCGTTAGCGGATGGAGCATCCGCTAACGTCCGCGTCCGTCGGGATCCGGTTTTCGGACGGAAGAAAACCCTATTTTTCTTCCGTCCGGCGGAACGGAACTGATGCAGACGGACAGACGGTCCGTCTGCATCCGGTTCCCCATAGGGCAGAGCGGAGCTGAGACAGGGAGGTCTCTGCACTGTGTGCGGGGACTGCCCTATCCGCCGACAGCTCAGCGGGGATCCCCGCTGAGCCGACGGAGACACGCGGAGCGGACCCAGAAACGGTCCGCTCCGTGTGAAAGAGCCCTTACTGTATCTGTAGTCTGACCAGTCCTTCGTAAGTAGTAAGTGTCCTTACAAGTGCACAAACTTGAATCCAAAATCAGGGATAAGCAGCCCTGCTCCAATATGCCTCCTGACACACACTCTCTCCCTAAGAGCTAGGCCCAGCTGCCTTAATCAAGACCTGAAAGGCAAACGATAAGCTGCGGATTCACATACTTGGGAGTCTGTCATACCCAGAGCTCTATCAGACTCCCAATAAATCCAGCCCTGGAACGGACTTTACCAACACAAGGTAAATAGCTATACTTCTTTACCCTGAATTCTCTGCTGGATCTATCTTGGATTATAAATCTAAAAATCCGAGGAGGAACATATATCCCATCAATCACTTCTCCTGTCATTTTAACTTGTTTTACAGAAACCCCGCTACATATCTCCCCCCTCTGCTCAAACTCGGGGGGTTGAGCACCTTGGGCAAACAGACTGTAAACGCTGGAGAGCGCATCTGCTTTAGCTTGTTGGCTACCTGGCCTATGTTCTACTAAAAACGTAAAATTCTGCCAAGAACCATCTGGTAACTCGTGTATTTTTCTCCTTATTTTGGGCTATCCATTTGAGTGGGGGGTGGTCAGTTAGGAGCCTAAACTGTCACCCTAACAGATAATATTTCAAACTTTCAAGGGTCCACTTGACGGCTAGACATTCCCGTTCTACAATGGCATACCTTTGCTCAGCAGGGGACAACTTTCTGCTTAAGAACGCTATGGGGTGTTCTTCCCCATTCAGCACTTGGGATAACACTGCACCTAATCCCACTTCTGAAGCATCCTTCTGCACTAGAAAATTCCTGTGTGAAATTGGGGGTGATTAAGACAGGGCTATTACGCAGGGCGGTCTTTAAAGGGGTTGTAAAGGTTTGTTTTTTATTTTCTAAAATAGGTTTGTTTATGCTGGTGCATGGTTGGTTCACTTAACTTTTCCTTCAATTTCCCTTCTAAATGTTTTTTTTCTTTGTTTTCTTTGTCTGAATTTCTCACTTTCTGTTCCTCCTCAGTAAGCCGTTCGTTAAGCTGTTCTGGCCTTTACCCACCGCTCGGATGATGGTGGCAAGTTTACAAAGGAGGAACAGGAAGTGAGAAATTCAGACAAAAAAAAAAATTTAGAAGGGAAATCGAAGGAAAAAGGTAAGTGAACCAACAATGCACTAGCTTAAAAGAACCTATTTAGAAAATAAAAAATTAACCTTTACAACCCCTTTAAGTTCTGGAAAGCTTTCTCAGCTTCTGGGGACCAAGCTATCACAAGGACTTCGCCGCCCTTGGCAAGATCCGTAGGGGGAACGGCTAATGTAGCAAAATTGGGAACAAATCTTCTGTAGTAGCCTACTAATCCCAAAAAAGCCCTGACCTGTTTTTTATTTACGGGTCTTGGCCAACTTTGGATTGCTTGGATCTTTGTGACTTGGGGTTTTACTATCCCCCTGCCAATAATGTACCCTAGATACCGGGCCTCCTCTAGTCCCATAGCACACTTCTTAGGATTGGCTGTCAGACCCTCATGTCGGAGGGCATTAATAACAGCTTGCACTTTAGGTAAGTGGCTCTCCCAGTCAGCACTAAAAATGTCATCTAAATACGCAGATGCATAGGCTTGGTGGGGTTTAAGGATGCGATCCATCATCCCCTGAAAAGTGGCTGGGCCGAATGACATCCTCTTATACTGCCAGTGCCCCTCAGGAGTGGAGGATGGCCGTCTTCTCTTTTGCACGTTCTGTAAGGACGGGAATAAGGACGATTGGACTACACCACTATGGGATTATTCTATTGCACCAAGGTCCATCATCCTCCTTATTTCCCCTGAGACTACTTGGCGTCGAGCCTCTGGGATGCGGTAAGGTTTTAAAGTTAACTTTCACCCCTGACTCAGCGATCTCCACTGCCGGCAGGGTCGAAGGACCTGCGGTAGTAATCGTCAAGGGTGCTTGGACCATAAGGGATTTCTCTGTCTTTCCAGGGCTTCAAGAGATTTATATGGTAGATTTGGTAGGGTTTCCTTTTTCCAGGCTGGTGTACTCTTAACTTCTCCCACTTGTTCTTCTCCCACTTGTTCTACGACCTCATAGGGCCCTTGCTATTTCACCAGAAATTTACTCTCTGCCATAGGTACCAGCACAGGGACTCTGTCACCGGGGTTAAAGGTTCGGATCCTGGCTGAACGGTTAAAGACTCTAGCTTGAGCCTGTTGCAAGTGGGACTTAATGGGCATGACTACCAATCCGGTCTTGCATCTGAGCAATATGTTCCACTAAACTTTTGAGTGGGGTTGCCTCTTGTTCCCAGGTCTCTTTTGGTATATCTAATAGGCCCCTCGGGTGATGGCCATACAGCAACTCGAAAGGTGAAAAGCCAGTGGAGGCTTGGGGTACCTCCCGTACAGCAAACATGAGATAGGGCAAGAGGCATACCCTGTCACTACCTTCTGCCGCGACCACTCGCTTTAACATTCCTTTCAGTGTTTTGTTGAACCTTTCCACTAGACCATCCAATTGTGGGTGGTACACAGAAGTGCGCAAGTGGTTAATATTAAACAATTTACATAACTCTTTAGTAATCTTTTCCTTAGCGGTATTGCCTCTGGGTACCAGGTGGCATAGTCCAAGACAACCAGAATATACTAGCGGACTTAACCAAGGGACCTACTATATCCATGGCAATCCTGTGAAAGGGCACCTCAATGATGGGGAAAGGTACCAATGGTTTCCGGAAATGTGATACCAGAGCAGCGAGCTGACAAACAGGGCAGGATTCACAGCACACTTTTACCTCTGTGTAAACCTGGCCAATAAAACCGTTGCCATATTCTTTCCTTAGTTTTATCCACCCCCAAATGTCCCCCAAGAATATGAGACTGTGCCAGGTCCAGTAACATGAGTCTGAGGTTGAGGTACTAGCAACTGTTCAATTCCCTCTCCTTGTACTTAATCGACTCTGTATAACAGGTAATTTTTCATAGCAAAATGTGGGAATATGGCCTCCTCCCTGGCTTTTGGGGTACCCCATTTACCTGTTCCCTTGCCCTAGCTAGAGTGGGATCCCTAAGCTGGGCCATGCCAAACTTTTCGTGGGTCATGAGTAGATCCGGCAGGTGTAACTCTGGATGGGGATTCTCTGCGTCCCCTGTAAAAGGACCTCCAAGGAAAAAAAATGGGCAGACTCTCTCTTCGTTCTGCTCCTCCAGCGGTTCTGGGCAGTAGGCATGCGATCCCACTGGGGGCCTTACTCCCTTGGCGTTATCCCATAAATCCCAGAAAAAAGGGAGGTCTCGTCCCAGGAGAGTGTTTTACATGAGATTTGGGACTACTCCAACCTCATGGTCCATAGTGCCACAGGAAGACTCAATAGATACAATGGCCGTGGGATAGCACTTGGTATCCCCATGAATACAAACCACGCCCATTAGCTGTCGCTGCAACTTTTGGGGGTTCACGAGACTGGCATGCACTAAAGTTACTAAACTGCCAGAATCCAGCAAGGCAGTCATCTGGCAACCGTCCACTTTAATGACACAAATCTGTTTCTCAGTGTTGCCGGGCTGTTGTGGGGTGTCACTTGGTGTAGCAACAAAAGAGCCTTTCTGGTTCACACTGTAATCCATAGATTCTTGGTTTAGCGGATAACTGGCGGCAAGGTGCCCCGGTTCTTGGCAACGCCAGCACACTATAGGACCTGGCAGGTCTCCCTTTGGTGATGGAGTCTCTTTACTCCTTGCGACTCAGGAACCTCAAATCGCATTTACTTCCTTCTTCACCCACTTTAGGGCGGGATCGCTTTTTCCCGGGTTGGTGGGCTTCTGTCTCTTGGAGAAGGATTCTGTGGGTACTACACCCCCAAGAAAATCCTCAGTACACAAGTACAGCTCCACGAGAGCCACCAACTCATTGGCATTTTTAGGATCAGCTCTCCCGGCAAACCGCTGAATACGGGTATGAAGGGCTCTCACAAAGCGGTCTACTACCACTCTCCAATACTTAAGCTGGGGTGGCGACCTCTGGCTGTAACCACATCCATGTGAGGTGGATGAGGTTGTACATCTGGGACTTTACAGGTTGGTCCACTTTAAAATTGCCAAGCATGGACACGCAGGGCTCTCACAGCCATTGTTACGCCAAGGGGGGCCAGAATCTCAGTTTTCAGAGTTTCATATTGCTGGGCCTCAGCAGCATTTAGATCAAAATAGACCTTCTGTGGGTCCCCGGTCAAAAAGGGGACAAGGACCTCAGCCCATTGGTCCTGGGGTAGCCCTTCACGCTTGTGAGGAAAAGCCTCCACATCATCCTCGGCCGTCATTTTCTGTAATGCAGCCTGCACGCGCTTGTGTAGACCTGAAACATTATCCACACGTAGGAGCTTGTCAGTCAGGGACTCTATGTGCTGCAATTGTGAGGCCAAGTAGTAGTAAAGCCAAGGGTTGGGCAACGCCAGTCCTCCAGCTTCTTTTGGGTGCTGTAGCGGTTCTAGTTTTATTCTGGCCGGTTTGGACTGCCAGAGATGTGCCTGAAAAAACAAGTTTATAATGCAGAATGATCATTGGGGTGTTGTGAAGCACAGAGCAGCTGTGGCATCAGAATCATTTTGATAAGATATCCCTGGCGGGCCGCGTAAACCTTGAGTCTGCTCCATACTTTGACCCTATCTCAGCAGCGGTTAAGTAAAGGGGTCAAATTAAGTCCAATATAGTCTAGTGGTTACCGGTATGCCCAAATATCAAAGATCCTGAGAGTGGAATGTCCTGTATGGTCAGCACCAAGGGATCGGGTGTCACATCCAGCAACATGAGAGGACTTAGTCCAGTATATAACTAAACCGGAGTATTCCCCAAACTCCCTTATCACCCTCATAGCCTCCCAAAGGGAAATAGATGTATCACCAAGGAACAACATTGTATCGTCAGCGTGCATCATTTTTTCATGAAGTTCCCCGTACCTGAATCCCTGTATAGATGTATTAGAATGGACCATGGCAGCCAGAGGCTCTATGGCGAGGGCAAACAGGGGACAGAGGGCAGCCCTGCCTCTGTATAGTTTAAAACTAGGGGACAACTGGCCTCCCTCCCTGTTGTGTGCCACCGGTGTACAGTATAGCAGCTGAACCCATGAAATTAATGTGTCCCCGAACCCAAATTCGCGCATGGCTGCCCAGAAATAGTCCCATCAAAAGCTTTGTGGGCATCAAAGGACAGTAACACCTGGTCCCCACCATTATCTACTGGAGACTGGATATTGAGAAAAAGCCGGTGCAAATTAATGGCCGTTGATTTTTGGGGCATAAATCCGGATTGATCAGAGTGGATAATCGAGGAGATCACCATGTTAAGACTAATAAAGGGAAAAAGGGGGAAAGCACTCACAATGCCACACCCGTATTAATGAGAGGAGAACATACAGGATTACTCAGAAGGGGTAACCAATGGTCGGACTTTAGAGGCAAGACAACAGTAGAAATGGCAAAAAGATATATTACAAAAAAAATCAACACAATATACAAAAATAAAAACCATACAAGAGATTGAAAAGTACGACTTGGATCCCTTGTACGTCTACGCCTTTCTCTGTGAGGCTTCTTCAGGGACGAACAAGAACAGAGAACAAATCTCACTATCTTGAAATGGACAAGATCTAGTATCTATATACGTCCAAATATCGGAGATTCTAGGAAGGCAGAAAACGTTCCATGGGAAGTATAGTAAAAATTATATATGCAAGTACATCGAAGGCTCTGCAAGACGATAGAGTCTACTATTAGGGGGCAGAAGAGTTCCCTATATAGGAAGTATCCAATAAGGAATATGTCATATACTGCACACACAATTCAAATGTATGGTCTGTGGTTTAGTCAGTAACAACAGTTTTGCTTAACGGGGGAAGATGTCCAAAAGGGTGGAGCTTATATGGTCCATTTGGTTTGAAAGTAAGTCGTCAAATGCCCAATCAGAGCAGCCAGACCGATACCACAGAGTACATCTGCTAGATTATAGCCAGTGGTGTATAGTGGACAGACGTGTGCAATATAACCCCCGGGAGACAGCCTCACGCTGTACAGGCACCAGGGTTACCAGTTCCACAGACATGTGCCAATAATACAGGAATAGCCCGGGCCATATACCAGTGTGAGAAGTTACTTCCATGCGTTCATAGCAAGATCTTTCTAATGCTCTGTAAGAATAGAACCAAAAATACCGGCTCATCAAGCACAATGGTGTTCCCAACTGCTGAAGTGCAGCATGACAGGGAGGTAGAATGACCTGAGAAGGCCAGGTGATATACGGACCCTTTGCAGCCTGTATGCCCAGGCACTGAGGTGACCAAAATAACCTTTGATGAAGCGGGGACAATCACTGTACGTTTCCAGCAGCACTCTGATCCAAGGGGGAGAGCTGGGCAATCCAATGGTGCACACCGGCAATTACTAGGACGGTAGGGTACTCAGTCTTCCTCTGCCATGGGCCTCTGAGCCTGTCGGAGAGCGTTCTTTTAGAATACTACAGAATCTTCAGCAATGAGAAGTGGGTTCTCCCCCCAGAGGTGATTCGGAGCTTTGCAGGGTATAACATTGCATATGAGGCCTGCAGTCTTTGCAGGAACTTTTTAACATCAGAGAACTGTGACCTGCACTGCTGTACCTCTGCCGAGAAATGCGGATAGAAGGAAATTCTTGTCCCATTAAACTGAACGCTTATGTGTTCTCGTGTCAGCCACAGGATAATTTCTCTGTCTCGATAGTTCAGTAGTCTTGCTAGCAGCGGATGGGGGGGATGGCGCGGTGGCAATGGCCTGGTAGGGACTCTATGGGCCCCTTCCACTGCATATAGATGTGTAAAGGCCTCCTTGCCAAAAATATCTAGTAGCCACTGCTCCACAAATTGGGTGGGATCCCGGCCCTCCACCTTCTCAGGCAGACCTATGATCCGCCTCAAACGATTTTCAAAGTCCTCGGCTCGCAGGTCAGTGGCTTTAGCCAGACGGGTAGTGGCTTGAGATTCTCTGAGCATAGCACTTGTCTGCCATGTCACCGATTCTGCTCTCAGTGGCCGTCGTTCGTTCTCTTATCTTTTGCAGGTCTTGTCTAAGGAAGTTAACCTCCTCCTTTAAACCCCCAAAGCGGGCTTGCACGTTAACTGAGGCTGTGCACTTATTTACAGCCCTGAGGATAGCTGTTAAAGTTAGCTGTTCAACCTCCTCCTCCCCGGTGTCCTCAGTCTCCTCCAGCTCCTCAGCAGAGCCGTCTGTCTGTACTAACATGGCCGCCGCTCCCCCGCCCCATCTCACTGTCCTACATGTCTGAATCATCATGCCCTGCGTCTGCTCCCAGAACAGACTGGCCCAGCTGGTCAATTTTTTCAGTTAATTTCAGCGCATAATAGTGCATGTCTTTAGAGGGGTCTCCGGTCTGGTCTTTAGGGTCCTTGATCGGTTTACTCACCCCCTCCTTGGCTTTATCTCCCCCTCGGGCATTCTGTGCAGAGGTCGGCGGTGACGCCATGTTGGAAATCAGGCTGCAAACCATCTCCTTTGTTTCCCCGGGTCATCATTGCCTGTGTGTCGCCGATGAGCCGATCAGGATGTACAGCAAGTGTTCCTGTGACGTCTGGGGAAGAAAATCCGACGTACTATGGCGCTGAAAACCGGATCACGTCAGGGTAATGTGCGGGAGCTCTGTGCTAAAGCGCCACACCCCCAGACATTACAGGTCTAATAAACCCCTGATAGCTCCATAAAGAGTACCTGTCACCTGCCCAATGCAATCACATAGGGGCCACCTTCTGCTAGCACTAAAGTTAAATGAAAAAAAAAAGTTAAGTATAAATTTATAATAATTTTATTATATATATATATATATATATATATATATATATATATATATATATATATATATATATATATATATATATATATATATATATATATATATATATATATATATATATATATATATATATATATATATATATATATATATATATACACATACATACATACATACACACACACACACACACACACACACGCACGTACAGAGTGCAGACATATAAGTAAACTGACTGACACAAATATTGTATACCGTTGCAAAAGTCAGAGTGAGAGCAATAATTCTGGGAGCATCATTTATCAATTGATGATCAGTAAAGGCTTTTAAATCTCCACCTATTAATTTTCAGTACAGTCATTTTTCACCATTTCGTGACGTATGCAGGTTTGAGACCCGACATACTTGGCTTCCATTTACTCTACTACAACCCCTGTCTGCAACTGGCCCCGATCTTATGTGGTGGTCTCTGGCTCCCCAATAGAACAGAAGAACCCGGAAACAGCAGCGGCAGGGGCCCCCTTTCCGCTCCCTGTAAACGTGATCACTTTTACAGTAAAGGCCATTTCCAGTTGCAAATTTTGTTAGCAGGATCATGGCTGCAGCTGCGTTGTACATTTGGATCTTCATTGGAAAGAACGGTGGCGTCACACCTATGAGTTGTGGTAAAAAAAACGATGCTTTACCATGCATTACCACCAAATATGCTAATGCACAACCTGTGACGATATTCATTTTAAATGGCATCCCAAACACACCACACGGAACAGACAGGTAAGCAAATATCCATGGAGCCCAATGTGACCTTTAAAAAAGCAAAGACAGCAAACTACCTTAAAGCGGAGCTCCACCCAAAAGTGGAACTTCCGCTGATCGGATGCCTCCCCCCTCCAGTGTCACATTTGACATCTTTCAGGGGAAGTGGGGGTGCAGATACCTGTCTAAAGACAGGTATTTGCACCCACTTCCGGCCACAGTCTGTGGGCAGGACGTCACCTCCAGTCACCCCCCCCCCCCCCCGTTGTGTTCTGGGAACACACGGCTCCCAGAGCATGGCGGGAGCCAATCAGCAGGCACAGCGCTACTCGCGCATGCGCCATAGGGAACCGGGCAGTGGAGCCGTAGTGCTTCACTTCCTGGTTCCCTCACCGAGGATGGCGGGGGGGCAGCAGAGTGACGAGCGATCGCTCATCCTCTGCTGCGGACGGCACTGGACTCCAGGACAGGCAAGGGTGCCAATTTTAAAAGTCAGCAGCTGCAGTATTTGTAGCTGCTGACTTTTAATGTTTTTTTTTTTCAGCGGACATCCGCTTCAACTCCACATTGACTTCTATTGCATGCAATACCGCATGTGGCCAGAAGTGGGGGGGGGGGTGGCGCTGGAGAGACTCGGAAATACTCAGTTTCCGACTGCATCTGAACGGTTTTCTGAGTTAATGATTAATGATTGCGAAACACTCATTAACCGCATCACTCGCAATCTGAGGTTCCACTGTATTTCAACATTCTACAGCGTTAGATAATATAATCAAATTAAGTGAATACTTTTTTGGTTTAGGGTAGCAAAAATGTCTAATATATATAAAAACACAATACTAACTGAGGGCTGTTTACAATGTTGACCTCACATCTTCTCTGAGGATGCGTCATTTCCCACTTCTGGGCAAGATCCACCAGTTTTCCAGCATCTAAAAGACCATATCCATAATGATGACTCACTAAAGAAAAAATAAACAGAGCCCGATGCTTAATAATACTCTCTCAGACAACACAATCTTCCACCTGTTGTATGCGCTATTTTATTTTCTTTCCAACACTTGGAATCTTGCTTACGTGGCATATATAAAGCAATCACTTTTGAAATACACATATGCATTGCTGGCATTACAAGTATTTTCCAGATACCAGGCAATCCTTAACAGTCCAGCACAGGCAATCCTCTAGGAAACCGTCAAATGGAAAAACATGAAAAGAAAAAAAAAATCCAGCGCTGTCCCTTTAAACAATAGCCAGCACAGCAAAAATACAGTTACAAATAGAACAGACAAATAAGTGCAGCGCTAATAAACAATTTCAGAATAAACTAAGATTGGGTAGTGGTCACGTAACAAACAAACAAACTAAACCTGTGAAGAGAATTGATCATAAATCAAATATATAATGAAACCTGTGAAGGGACATATTCAAATGAGTCCACAATACAATTAAGTTGTGTATATAAAGTAAGCGTGAAGTCCACAGAAAAAATAAATCTAATGTGTGAATAAGTGCAGACACATAAAATGAATTAATGAATAATTGTCACTCGACCACTACCCAATCTTAGTTTATTCTGAGATTGTTAATTAGCGCTGCACTTATATTTGTCTAATCCTCCAAGACACATCAGATGATTGACAGCCTCGGATGTTCAAGTTTCTCTTATGAGAGGGAGTGGCCATTCTCCACACTCGGTCTCGGATTACACTCAGCCCTGTGCTGTGCATGACATTAGATCCCCGTTTGAACCTAAGAAATACCATCTAAACTGTGTACTTTGGAAGGCTGTGGAAGAGAGCTGCAGATAAACAGGTACAGCTTATGTAGGTGGATTTATTTTGATTAGGGTTAGTAACTTTAGTGGGCTAATGCCATTAATATACAGTACTGTGCAAAAGTTTTAGGCAGGTGTGAAGAAACGCTTTAAAAAGCAAGAATGCTTTAAAAAAAATAGGATTTTTTTTGTACTCACTGTAAAATCCTTTTCTCTGTCGTCCATGGACGGACACAGCCTTCTCAAGTTTTGACAAGTGCGTTATTTTCCTGTTCACAGGAGAGGACTAGGCAGAACATGCTAGATAATTAAATACATGTTACTTTAACAGAGTTAAACACCCCCGCCCCAGGGGGCGGTCCCTCAGTTCGTAACAAGCAGTACAAACCCAAAAAGGAGGGGTGGGTGCTGTGTCCGTCCATGGACGACAGAGAAAGGGATTTTACGGTCAGTACAAAAAAAATCCTATTTTCTCTTATCGTCCATGGACAAACACAGCCTTATCAAATCTTGACAAGTGGGATGTCCCCAAGCAGTGTCAAAAAAACGAGGGGTGGGAACAGTATCAGTAAAAACAAACAACTTCACCCCCAAACAAGCAGAGTTCCTCAACGGAGGAGGTGCAACTTTAAACAGACTGCAAAACACATCAACCTTGTAAAATTTGGAAAAAGTGTGAAAGGATGACCAAGTCGCTGCAATTTTTCCAGGGGAAGAAAGACTCTCGCTTCCGAAGAGTCCAGAATTAACCCTAGGTACTCCAAATGCCGAGTCAGAACCAGGACCGACTTCTGAATGTTTAAAACACACCCAAAGTCTTGGGGGGTCTGGCTGTCTATAGACACATCCACCTCTAATTCTAAACCAGAAGCTGCTTTCAGAAGATCGTCTAAGTAGCCCACAATGGCAATGCCTCGCTGTCTCAGCAAAGCTGGGATCGGTGCGAGCACCTTGGTGAAAACTCTTGGTGCTGACGCTAGTCCAAAAGGAAGGGCCACAAACTGATAGTGATCCTCCCCCATCGCAAAGCACAGAACCTCTGGTGACTTGCGCAGACTGGGACATGCAAGTATGCGTCCTTGATGTCTAAGGATGCTAAAAAGTCCCCCGGATGGAGCGCAGCCACCGCCGAGTGAATGGATATGGAACTTCCTTACTCTCACAAAGGCATTTAGGGCTTTGAGGTCCAAGATTGGACAGACCCCGTCCTTCTTCGGGACCACAAAACTGATTTGAATAAAATCCCTGAAACCTCTCGTCCTGCGGGAATGGGTAAAATTACACCGCAACTTAGCAAGTCCTGCACTGCCCCCAGTACGGCAGCCCGCACGACTCGGAAGGAGAGGGAGACTTGAGGGAAAGAATCTGTTCGGTGTTCGGTGGATAGGAAAGAAACTATCTTGTACCCTGAAGAGACCACCTTGCAGACCCACTGGTCAGAGAGCAGGGAGGCCCACCGAGCTGTGAACCTGTGAAGCCTTCCCCCCCACCCATGAGTCGGGCGGGGGAAAGACTTCATGCAGTGGCGGGTTTGGATGCCGGTTTGTTCGGATTACGCACCCAGGGGCGTTTCTGTCCCCCAGCTGAGCCTTTGTCGGCCTGGGAGCGTTTACCTGCAGTCCCTGACTGATAAAAATACCGCTTCTGAGTGCAAAACGAAGGACCCGGCTTACGGCACGGCCCCTTCCCCTTGGTGGACTGAGGGAGGAGAGAGTGCCCTTACCCCCAGTGACATCCTTGAAAAGGTCGTCCAGCGAGGTACCAAAAAGCCTCCCACCCTTGAAGGCTAAATCTGCCAGGGCTTTTTTGGATGCTTGGTCAGCAGACCAGCATTTCAGCCAAATCAGGCGGTGCAAAACCGCCAACACAGAAGCTCTGGATATCAAGGGGGCTGCATCCAGTGTAGCATAGACATATACAAGGCCCAGGACCAACTGGTCAGCCAATCTAATAAATTCGGGAGGGAACTGATGCTCCTTTCACAGTCTGGTGCAAAAAACTTTTGTCCTTCTCCTTTTCTAGGCAGAAAAAAAACTGGAGGCTGCATGCTGCAGGGAGGAGGACTATGTCCAGAGGGAACGCCCCCTGGGCGGGGCTGTTCAACTCTGTTAAAGTAACATGTATTTAATTATCTAGTCCTCTCCTGTGAACAGGAACATAATCCACTTGTCAAGACTTGAGAAGGCTGTGTCCGTCCTTGGACGATAAGAGAAATATATTTAATTGTTTATTTTTATTATTTTACAAAATGAAAAGTGAGCGAACAGAACAAGAATCTAAATCAAATCAATATTTTGTGCGACTTCCCTTTGGCTTCAAACCAGCATCAATTCTTACACTTTGTACGCTTGCACAAAGTCAAGCATTTGAGGATTAGAGGCAGGTGTAGGATTATTAAATTATACCAACCATGCGCTAATGATCATCAATTTCATATGTAGGTTGAAATACAATCATTAACTAAAACAGACACAGTTGTGTAGGAACTTAAAACTGGGCAAGAACAGCTAAACTTTGCTACTAAGGTGAGGTTGTGGAAGCCAGTTTCATGTCACCATGGTAAGAACCATCTTCAGCATAAAAAAAAAAAAAAAAAAAAAGAAGAAGAAGAACAAGGAGTCCTGGAAGTGATGGTTTGGCCCTCACAGAGCCGTGATCTCACAATTATTGAGTCGGTATGGGATTACATGAAGAGACAGAAGGATTTGAGACAGCCTACATCCACAGAAGATATGTGGTTAGCTCCAAGTTGTTTGGAACAACTTACCTTCCGAGTTCTTTTAAAAATCTGTGTGCAAGTGTACCTAGGAGAATTGATGCCGTTTATGGATTTGATTTGGATTTCTCTCCTGTTCATATACTTCCAATTTCGCTACTGGATAAAAATAAACTATTAACAATTCTATTTCTGAAAGCATTCTTAATTTACAGCATTTTTTCACACCCGCCTAAAACGTTTCACAGTAGTGTAAATGTAATATAAAAGCACCTTGTATCTAGAAAACCCCAATTAAATCTATCCAGAATCTGGAGCAGCTCTGCATGGCAACTCAGCTTCTATCTTTAATTTTCAAAGCTTAACTGAACAAGCTGAAGATAGAGGCTGTGTATCGATCAATTGCCTTTTTTTTTGGGGCATTTCAGTGCTGCTCTTAGCAGCCACTTTCAGTCTATAAGCATGCACTTCAGCAATGGCTACATGGCATTTTTTCAGGACAGGTTCCTTGATGGTGACAACAGTATATCCTGAATACAGAAAATCTGCATTTGTGTCATACGTCCCGGATGTGTGTTGAGACAGCTACTTGGAGTTTTAACTCTCTGGGTTTGAAAACTAGTAGACACACAATTATAAAATTTCAGCTGAGTGTGATGATCTACCTTTCAAGTTCGATTTATTGCACTATAACCTCTCCACATCATGAAGGAGAGGGGAAATACAGGAGCAGGTAATCTAGAAAGAAGTGTGCCTTTTGTGCAGTTTACCTGGAAATAAAAGTGGCCTCACTAGCAAGAGACCAATACACACCAATTGTTTACCCAAAGAATGGCCATGTATGTATGTATATATATATATTTTTTTTTTTTTTTAATTATGTGATAGCTGCCTTTAGAGCCTGTTGTGATTATGAATGCAATGGTAAATGTAAAACACACCTCATGTCACGAGGTGAATAGTTCTCAGACCCTTTGGAGAAGATGCTCTTGCTCTTAGCCCCAATCTGGTGATATTCACTGTGCATTCACACACAAAGCCACACAGCCTTCAGTCCAAAAAAGGTCCTGCTGGGTCCTCCTCAAGTAGGCATGCATGCCACAACCAAATTCTATCCTACAGTACAGTCGTAGTTATGGTAGCCACCATCAGTACGGGATCCCATAGGAAAGAATTGTGTTGTGGATAGTGAGTTAAGGCTGGCTTCACATTTAAGAGTTGTGGTACAAATGCACACTTTGTGCATTGCCATGTTTCAATATACTAATCTGTGCCTGCTTTTATAAATGTAACATTAATAACACCTCATAGGTGTATGCATAATTATTTGTCCTCTGGAAAAGGCACCTCCTTGGAACCCCTGAACCCATTTGTGCAAGACTGTAAGACCCCAAACTATAGAGAGCAAGTTAAGCATTTTGGCAAACCACAATATCTCATAATGCTACTCATGCACAATTCATTGACCTTCACAAGAGGAAAAATTAGTGGAGTCTGCTAGAACAAGTGACAAAGGCCCTTAGGCACCTTTTCTTTAAGGGACACTAGTTTCTTGGTATATGCTCACTTTGAGTGTGCTTTAATTAAAAAGATAAATGAAGATTCCCACGCAATGAGACCGGATTCCTTTTCTTACCTTTTCTCCCAACTCCATTTATCTCCCAGTCATCGGCAACCAGATTTGCAGGACTTGATGCTCTCACCACAATGTGCTGGACATCCCTCCAAGAGAGGGCAGGACTGTGCAAGAATCACAAATAAGTCATAAGTAGGACTTCTCCCAAGTCATTATTTTCACAATTTTTGACTGTAGTTCTTACTTGGCTTCCAGTGCAAGGGCAATTATCCCAGCAGCCAAAGGTGCAGATGCTGATGTTCCTGTGTGGTGTTCAGTGCACTGCTTGCGCAGGTCAGTGGTGGTCTAAAAAAAGTTGGGAAGAGTCAATCTTGATAAGACTGCTAACATACATGCTGTACAGGGTAAAGTTCTAGACATTCACATATATTTAGTGCTACTTTGATTCCTACATAAACTGACATTGTAGATAACAAAATTACAATTGGTGTAGGAAAAATTACTGCTCCATGCTATGCCACCTGGGTTTAAATATACAGTGCATCTGGAAAGTTTTCACAGCACCTTTTTTTCCCACATTTTGTTATGTTACAGCCTTATTACAAAGTGAGTAAACTCATTATTTTCCTTGAAATTCTACAAGCAATACTGCATAATGACAATGTGAAAGAAGTTTAGCAACTTGGCAAATTTATTAAAAGTAAAACAGAAAAAAAAAAAATATATAAAATCACACGTACATAAGTATTTACAGCCTTTGCCATGACACTCAAAATTGAGCTCAGGTGCACAGATCATCCGACAGGCTGGGTTCACACTATACTACACGACTTTCATCCTACTTTGCTCTGCGACATTGGTCCTACATTGATCCTACATTGGTCCTACATCCATCCGACTTTCATGAACAGGATACTACTTTGCCCTGCGACTTAAAGTACGACTGTCAATGAGCGGGGATCCGACTTGTATCACTGCCAATATCAGGCACTGTGTTTGATATGAATCTTGAGGGGAAACTCCACGCCAAATTTTAACAAAAAAACGGCATGGGTTCCCCTCCAAGAGCATACCAGGGCCATACCTTCGCCCCCCCCCCCCACCCTGACCCCATGTTGATGAGGACACAGGGCCTCTTCCCGACAACCCTGGCCGTTGGTTTCGGGGTCTGCGGGCGGGGGGGCTTATCGGAATCTGGGAGCCCCCTTTAACAAGGGGGCACCCAGATACCGGCCCCCCGCCCTAGGTGAATGAGTATGGGGTATATAAACTAACTACACAGGTTTTTAAAATATTTTATTAGTCAGCTTTGGGTGTCTTCTTCTGTCTTCTCCGCTCTCTGATTTATATAGGCCTCTTATGACGTCACAGTCCCAGAATGCTCCGGGTGGTGACGTCACCACCCGGAGCATGCTGGGACTGTGACGTCATAAGAGGCCTATATAAAATCGGTCCGAGCCGCGCACCCGGCATTACAGTGGGAGGGAGCAACGAGTCAACACCGGAAGAAAAGAAGAGGGAAGAAGAAGGCGACAATGAAGACCAGGCTGGCCGCCACCGCTAGTAAAAGAGCTACAAAGAAGATAGCAGCGGCGGCGCAGCCTGGCAGAAGGCACCGGAGAGTTGGAGAAGAACCCCGGAGCGCGGAGAGCAGAAGAAGAGAGCGGAGAAGACGGAAGACCTCCGAAGTCAGAAGACCCGTGGAGCTGACTAATAAAATATTTTAAAAACCTGTGCAGTGTGATAAGCCCCCCGCCCGCAGACCCCAAAAACCAACGGCCAAGGTTGTCGGGAAGAGGCCCTGTCCTCATCAACATGGGGGCAGGGTGCTTTTGGGTGGGGGGCGCAGGGCATGCGGCCTGGCACGGTTAAGGGGGGCGCTCGCTTGTCCCCACCCCCTTTTCTGACCGGCCGGGCTGCTGCTCGGATACGGGTCTGGTATGGATTTTGGGGGGGACCCCAACGCCTTTTTATGGCGTAGGGGGTTCCCTTTAAATCCGCACCAGACCCATGGTCCTGGTATGCTCTTGGAGGGGAACCCATGCCGTTTTTTTGTTAAAATTTGGCGTGGAGTTCCCCCTCAAGATCAGCAGAGTACAAGTCGCATGCCAAAGTCAGAGCGTGCAAGACTGTGGTCCAACTTTGATCCTACTTCAATGATATTCAATGGAGTGAAGTAGGATCAAAGTCGGACCAAAGTAGTACAGGGAGCATTTGCAAAGTCCCTCAGACATGTGTCGGACCAGTTAAGGCGGCTCCCATAGGGAAACATTTTTTTTTACACGTCATGCGACATGAGCTCCCAAAGTCGGAGCGTTTGTCGGACTAGTGTGAACCTGGCACAAACCAAGCCATAAAGTCCAAGGAATTGCCTGTAAGCCCTCTGAGACAGGATTGCATCAAGGCCCAGATGTGGGGAAGAATACAGAAAAATGTCTGCAGCATTAAAGGTCCCAAGGAGCACAGTGGCCGCCATCATCCATAAATGGAAGTTTGGAACCACCAGGACTCTTCCTAGAGTGGGTCGCCTGGCCAAACTGAGCGACTGGCCGAGAAGGTCCTCAGTCAGGGAGGTGACCAAGAACCCGGTGGCCACTGACAGCGCTCCAGGGTTTCTCTGTGGAGAGAGAACCTTCCAGAAGAACAACCATCTCTGTAGCACGCCAACAATAAGGCCTGTATGGAGTGGCCAGACGGAAGCCACTCCTCAGTAAAAGATGTATGACAGCCCGCCTGGAGTTTGCCAAAAAGGCACCTGAAGTACTCAGACCATGAGAAACAAATTTCTCTGGTTTGATGAAACAAAGATTGAACCGTTTGGCCTGAATCACAAGCATCATGTCTGGAGGAAACCAGGCACCGCTCATCACTTGGCCAATACCATCCCCTACAGTGAAGCATGGTAGTGGCAGCATCATGCTGTGGAGTTGTTTTTCAGTGGCAGGAACTGGGAGACTAGTCAGGATCAAGGCAAAGATGAATGCAGCAATGTACAGAGACATCCTTGGATGAAAACCTGCTCCAGAGCACTCTTGACCTCAGACTGGAGCAAAGGTTCATCTTCCAACAGGTCAACAACCCTAAGCAAACAGCCAAGATAACAAAGTAGTGGCTACAGGACAACTCTGAATGTCCTTAAAGTGGAGGTTCACCCAAAAGTGAACCTTTGCTTTTCGAAACCCTCCCCCCCTCCAGTGTCACATTTAGCACCTTTCAGGGGGGAGGGGGTGCAGATACCTGTATAATGCCGGTATTTGCACCACTTCCGGGTATAGACTCCCGCAGCAGTCCCGCCCCTTTGCATCACCCCCCTCCCCGTTGTGTCCTGGGAAACACACGGCTCCCAGAACACAGTGGGGACCAGTGAGGACAGCGAAGCGCGGCTGGCACATGCGCAGTAGGGAACCGGGCTGTTCACTTCCTGAGTCCCTCACCGAGGATGGCGGCGGGGGAAGCCGAGCGATAGCTCGGCTACCGACATCGTGGGCGAGCTGGACAGGTAAGCATCCATTTTCTAAAAGTCAGCAGCTGCAGTATTTGTAGCTGCTGGCTTTTAAAAAAAAAAAAAAATTCCGGTGAGCCTCGGCTTTAAGTGTCCCAGTCAGAGCCCAGACTTGAACATTTCTTGGATGATCTGAAAAGGGCTGTGCACCGATGCTCCCCATTCAACCTGATGGAGCTTGAGAGGTCCTGCAAAGAAAAATGGGAGAAACTGCCCAAAAATAGGTGCGCCAAACTTGTAGCATCATACTCAAAAAGACTTGAGGCTGTAATTGTCATTATGGGGTATGGTTTGTAGAATTTTGAGGAAAACAATGAATTTTATAAATTTTGGAATAAGGCTGTAACTTAACAAAATGTGGAAAAGTGAAGCACTGAATACTTTCCGGATGCACTGTATACTCACATAACCTCATAATGTTTCTACTTATCTGTTCACATATATAATTAACCTGTTTACTATAGGAGGCTAGGTTCCCCTGTATAAAAAAAATAAATGGACATTTTTTGCAAGAAAAAAAAAACACCCAATATGTGCATTTCTTTTTATACCAGGAGCCTGGAGAGCACTGTACCTGTAATCAGTGGATCGTGGGTGCAATGTCAGGCTCTGAGGAAAAAAAAGAATTGAAATGCATCAGTCTGCAGGGATTCCAGTAAGGTCTCCCCTCAGCTCTGGAAGTATTAAGCCACGGATGAGTGGCTTAATGAGTGTGTTTAACACATTTGCTTGTGAGTAGTTCTTTTTATCAAATTTATTAAAACTTGTGAGATAATGCACTAGGCCTGTGCGCCCTCTTGTTTGTCAGTGGCCATAGGACATCCCCAGTCCTAAAGGGCAACAAGGCTTTAAGAGATTATATATGCAGTGGAATTTACTTATACCCTACTGGGCTATCACACTTATACGCAGGACATAATTGCTGTTGGTGACATTCTCTAGCTCTCTCCCCTCTGAGAGGATTCAATGGACTAAGAGGGCACGGATTACCATACTCCGTCTACGGAGAACTAGAAGTCCATCTGCCTCATTGGCAAACAGGGCTTGTAGATCATTCATTCACAGATCCCTGTGAACAAATGATGCGGCTGTGTGGGCAATTTTAAATGTGACAATGGCTGTGTTGCAAAAGAACCCAACGCTGTCACGAAGGAAAGGCTGGTGTGAGGGGGGAGTGGAAGCATTTGCACCATGTTGCTCTCTAAATACTAGGAGTAACATGGAACATAGTGCAAAAGAAGAATTTATCCATAAAATCGTTTCAAAACTTTGCATTATGGCTACAGCAGCCACTTGATATATTAGGGATCTGGTGGATATAAATTTCATGAAATCTATGGAAAAAATAAGCTTTCAAACAAAAGCATTTCCCAAGCATCTTTGAAGTTTTCACATTATCTCTATACATGGGGAAAAAAAAAAAAAAAAGCCTACCCTTTTTCCTAATGCAGAGTTTATAGAGATGAGCACTAAGCTGCAGCCAATCCAAAAAGCACAAAAAAAACTGCAATCGTTAGGATGGGGTCGGACCCACATCTGGCTATGCCCTCCTGACTTTTGGCTCTGAGACCTGAAAGGTTGAGGAGTTGTGCAATTTCTAATCCGAATGATGAACGATGCTGTGAAATTCATCTGTGGAGAGGGTAGTGGAGTGGGTGCATTAGAGTGGTGGCTGTGAGGAATGCAAGTATCATGACAGATACTTACAATCTGCCTGTCTTTCTTTTTGCCACTGCTAAATGTAGTAGTGAGTATGGATGAGCAAGCCTCGCTATACCATGGAATCTCTCCATTCTCTGTGGTGCTGATGACCGATAGCGTGTATATACTATTGCTGTAGCCATCACAATTACAGTTGTCATAACGCAGGCCACCATTTCCAGACGCCCATACAAAAATGGAACCAAGACCACCACGTCCCTAAAACAAAAGAAAACACAGAGAAGGCAAGTAACAAAGAAAGCAAGGCAGCTTTATAATACACAGTGACATGCAGTTAAAAGGTTCACCATAAAGTGGCTGTACTTACTGGAATTATGTTGGAAATGAGGCGCATGATTTACAAGCATTGTCAAGGTTTTTCCACCCAAAATAGATCTATAGCCTCACAAAAAATTATTAACTACTGCAACACTTACTTTTAAGTGCAGGTGAAGTCCTCATTCGGCTCACTGATGGCGTGGAATGATGCAGCACTGCTCCTGAATTCAGAGCAGTGTTGCTGCCGCCATGTAGGCACTTTGCCTGCTTGCACTACAGTGAGATGGAAAAGGGTTTCAGGGGTGTGCCTGTGAGCATGATCATGGCTGGTTCACAAGCCTGGAGCATGTCACTAAGCACCTGGCCACGCCTAGCTCTGCCCACTGCTTTTTGCATTTGATAGCACTGCCTCCGTTGCTGAAACCCTCCCACTGTGAGTGGCAGTGTCTAAGAGGGAAAGTGTGTGAGACACGAATGAAGGAGGACTTGGCTCAGTCAGGAAAGGTAAAGTTTTTTTTATTTTCTTTACTTTGAAACTTGTACATCACATAATTAGACTTGGTATTTGCTTGGTCATAAAAGCATTTAGTTGTATTTTAATGCATTTTGCTTTAGGACAAATGTGTAAATCCATCAAAAACGCCCCAACAGTATAGCTGGCATGCCCAAAAGACCCAAGGACACACTTCTTATTACCCAAGGACCACTACAAGTTGAATTGTAGGTTTTATTATATCAACTTAAAATTCAGAACCAGCATTAAACACCTTTGGACACAGCTGATTACAGATCGGGGTAAAGTGCTGATAACCAGCAGGGCTGTCAGCACATTGTTTACACTGATAAATGGGGCCCTGATCAGTGTACTGATTGTCAGCGCAGCCCCCTCAGCGGAGAAGAAAAAAAACGTATTTGCTAAATATTAGAAACTAAAAAAAAAAAAGACATTTTCCCCAAAAGTTTGTCAGTTTTCATTTTTTTAGCAAAACAAAAAACCCAGTGGTGATTAAATTTCACCCAAATAAATCTCTAGCTGTCTCAAAATAGGTTATAAATTTCATCTGGGTACAGTGTAATTCTCATTCAAAGTGCGACAGCACTCCAAGCAGAAAATTGGCCTCGGCAGAAAGGGGGTGAAATTACTGGTTAAATATAGGTGAAACATTTCTAATCATTGCAACCATAAAATGTATATACAAAAATACATGACAAAAAAACAACATTGCAGCACCTTCTATTGTAAGAATATGGATAGACCTTGAACAGATCTGGTTTGTCTCAAATGTTTGTGTGGTTTGTCGCAAATTTTTTCATGGGGGTTGCATTTACAAAAACTTGATGATTTCACAGTTGAAACCTGCTACCTCAGGAGAATAAAAGTTGTGCCAACTTTGATACTATCCATCAGTAGTATACAACTTTTCCCAGAAACATAATGCCTGGTTGGGGATTGTGAGCATATATTTGAACAAGGGGCAGTCCAAAAAAACGGTAGCAAAAGGTCTACAATAAATCTAAATCCCCCCTTTCGGAGGTCACCCATCTCTAAATGCAAAGATGGGCTCAACTGTTATGTACGCCCATTAGCTCTCAGCTGTGGGACAGGATCTGGTCCTCTACTTTTAAGTCCTCTAAATGCATATTGCAGAGGGAGACTCCATTAAAATTCTTTAGTTATCCATAAATATGATCCCTCAAGCTCAGCATATTGCTGGCGTTGTAAGCTTGATGTGGGTTTGTTTTTCCATATTTTCTGGCAAGGTTCTCCGATACAACCCTTCTGGCACAAAGTGATATTAATTCAGAAAGTGGTGGAAGTGTCCCTGCCGCTTGACCCATTACATTACTTATTGGTCCTCCCTTTCTCAGGAATTACTAAAAATGTTAAACGGCTGATTTCCTACATCCTCTTAGCCGCCAAGAGAATTATTCTATTGTGTTGCCAATCAAATACCCCTCCCTTATGGCCCAGGTTTCTCCAACTTATAGCTGACACCCAAAGAATGGAATATCTAACATCTACTGTGCATGATAGTATTTCACAATTTATTAAAATTTGGGAACCATGAGTTCAATCGGAATATGGGACGCCTCTACTGGTCACTACATCATATCGTATACAATTTACCGTGTCCAAGCCTTCTTGCAGGTTCCCTTTCTTAGGCGCATGTTACAAGGTACCCCTTTAAAAGCTTCTTGATCTTACTTGTCTACAATATGGTAACACTTATGTATGTATGACCCGTTTTACCTCTTGTTCTGTTTACGAGTTGTTTCCTCATCCATATGCTCTGCAGTTCACCCCTGTGTTCTGTATTTATGGACATTTTTCTTGTAACACCATACCCTATATTACGTATGTCTTGTTTGAAAATTCTGTAACCCCTTTTCTGAAATCTTATAAAAAATAAAAAATTATACCACATCGAACAGTGGGTGTGGCCAAACAGCACAGTTAAAGGATCCTAAGACTAGGTCCACACTGAATGTGGACGATATCAAACCGGCATTTCAGTCTAAAGTCCAGGGAGATTTGAGAGACATCTGCGTGGGTTGTACAGATGTCTATTGAAACAACCCCTAAAAGACACCAAAAGTATTACAGAACTACCTTTGGGAAATGGTGCAGCGCCGCAAAGTTGGCATCGCAGCACCGATTAAGGCAGTGCTGTTGCAGGCAATAGGGTCAGATTTGGCATGTCAAATCGAACAGTGGGTGTGACCTAATTGACATGTCAAATCGGGTCAATGTGAATGGGGGCTTCAGGAGCAATACAGATTGGGAGTTCGTCATGTGCAAAATTCAGTTATTGGGGGGGGGGGGCGCTACGCACAAGAGTGCAAAGCTCAGGGGGGGCGCTACATACAAGATTGGGGGGGGGGTGCGCCATGTACAGCGCTCAGCTCTCTTTCATAGACTCTGGACATCTCACTTCCACCCCTCATCCACTCAGACCTTTGCATCACACTCCCCCCATTTCCTATCTTTGCACACATTCCCCCCCCAACAAAAAAAAAAACTTCCTCACATCTCTTCCAGCCCTGGTACCTCCCAGCAGTGTAGATGGCTCTGTGTCACTCTCACTTTCAGGGAGATAATTGGTCAGCAGATGGGGATCACAGTGCAGCTTACCACGTGATGCCCCATCTCACACTGCATCTGCCCAGCACTCCCCGCCGTGAGTGAAGAGCAGGTGTCAGAAAGGAACTAGTCATAGTACAGATGAAGCCTCAACACATACACCGTTGTGCAGGCGCAGATGTTCAGTTGCCTGTTTATAACTGTTCGCAAAGGCATATGCACAAACGCACTAATGTTGGTGCCAATGGGACTATGTAAACTGGAGTTCTATTAGCCATATCTGTCTGATCTACAGCTATTACCCATGCTCCTGTATATGTTCCTATGCTGACTTCTTATTGATCTGGCTTGCCCTGACCTTGCTTGAAAGCTACATGCCCTGACCTTGGCCTGTCTGTCTTCTGCCCGATTCTACGTGGCTGACTTCTGCGTGTTTCCTGACCATTCTCTGCTTGCCGTATATGCCTGTATCTGACAGTCTGTTGCCGATCTGGCTCGTCTGATCTTGCATCCAGTTATTCACCCGTACTGCTCTGCATGTTACCTGGTTCCTGCTGGTTCTGCACCTGCCAGCTGCATGTCCAGTCCGGAGTCTGCTGTCACCTGCTGTTCCAGCGATCTGACCCGTCTCTGGCAACGCACCTGCTGCCTACTGCTGTGGCTGATGGACACCTCACCACAGGCACCTATACCTTTCCGCGCTCTCGTAGCCACTATCTCAACATCAGTGGTCTCTGGTTCAGGGCTATATGAGAGGCCTCCCGCTACACGCCAGGCTCTACCACAAGGTACGTGACAGCATCAGACAGCCATGGCTGAGCCTGCAGGAGGGACCTCTCCCATGGATGAGATTTGCCAACACCTCCCAGCCCTCACCCAAGCTGTTAAGTCCTTGCAGGATATATACGTCCAGCTGGAGTGTGCAATTTTTGACTCAGTCCTGCCTCAGCCTCTACCTGATCTTCTGCTGCAGCACAATCAGAGACCGCTACTGCACCTACAGTAATGATGCTGCCTCCTAAACACAGGCTTCTTACTCTAGAGAGATTCTCAGGGGATCAAAGTAAATTTAGAGCATTCTGTAACACGTCCACTATACTTCTCTGTGCAACCATGGACTTTCTCCCTGGAATCCACCAAGGTGGGGTTCATCATCTCGTTTCTTCAAGGGGAACTTCAAACCTTGGTGCACTGGCTGCTCGAGGAGAATAACGCACAACTGCATACCATTACTTTACCATTACAATTTTTTAACCTTTTTATTTAAACAATTGCTCACATAATACATATTTTCCGTGCATTTGATCATATGGAACAATACTGGTACAAAACATTAAATCATAGGTCCATTTGATATTACTGTGTCAATACCAATTTACATACAAATACATTATTTTTATGTCCCATAAAGGTCAAATTGACCTACTACCTTCCATCAACAAGGGAGATGATGATACTGTCAAGGAGTGTGTTGGTTGCTGTGCCTGCAGGGCATGTTGAAGCTGGAGATATTGATAAAAGCCCCTAGGGGCCAATTGGAATCCTGGCATAACTGTTCATATGTTTTTAGCACCTCCCCCTCATACAACTGTAAAAAAAAAAAAAAAAAATCCCCCTCTTTCAAGGGGGTAAAGCCCTGTAGTTCCTGTAACTCTGGGTATCTAGGATTATGCCATACCAGGGTAAAGGGCAACGGGCCCCATTATCCTCAGAGCTTTCCGGATCTCCCCCCATACCCTTTTAAGAAGGGTATATGTAGGTGCAGGTGCAAATTTTGGTATGCTGGGCAGGTCCATCTCCACACGAGAGGCCGCCTTTAATGAGCGGGCAGACATGGTCACCAGATTACATATAGGGTCCTCACTCGTTTCCCGCCCCCATCCTGCCAGTTGCTGAAGCTGCGAGGCCAAGAAATAAATTTTGGGGTGGGGTACTGCCAATCCCCCTCTATCCTTTCCAAACTGCAGGGTGGTTAAGCCAATACTGGCTACCTTCTTCCATATCAAATCCCGCATTAATGTATCAATTTGTTTAAACCGTTTGGGATCCACATAGGGGAGTTGTGAAAAATATACAAAAGCTGTGGAGCCCATACCATTTTTTATTAAATTTGCCCGTCCCACTACTGACAGGGGGAGCTTACACCAGCTGTTACATTTCTCTTTCAACCTAACCAGCAGTGGGCCCAGATTCAGCTGAAGATACTCAGATGGATCTGGGGATACCACCACTCCCAGATATTTAAAGCTATTAGTTATAACAATCTGTTCTGCCCCTGCTGGTAACGGTTCCGTCAGCTGGTCTATGGGCATTAAAGTTGGACCAATTAATGGTAAAGCCTGAAAAGCTTCCAAATTCTCCTATAATCCCCATCACTGCTCGTAACGAGGCAACTGAATCACCTAGATAAATAAGCGCGTCATCCGCATATAAGGATATTTTATCTTCCCTCCGGCCCCTACGAAACCCAACCACCTCCGAGGCGATACGGATCAAAATGGCCAGAGGTTCCACCGCCCAGGATTGTAAAAACAAAGCCATTTCTGATGGAGTGTAGCTGGTTTTGGAGGAATATAGAGCCCTATAGAACTGCTGGAAGTCATTTAAGATATCAGAGCTAACGGTAGGTGTCTCCCCAGATTCTGCCCTTATGGCTAAAATATTAGAAGAATCCCGCTGTTCCCTGGCTATAAAAGGGCAAGTAGGCGACCAGTGTTTTCCCAGTGTTTTAATCTGCTGTTAAAAATATCTCCTCTTCTCATCTGCTGACAGCAAAACAGAGTTATACCAAGATTGTGCCTTCGTCCAGGAGTCATTAGATTGGGAGGGGTCAACTAAAAAGGGATTCACTTTCCATAACGGGTGGCCCAATGCAACAATGGCATCCAGCCGTACCCAGAATAGAGAATGACTGGATAAAAGACATGGCTTATAGCCGAATCTCTTACCCACTGCATCATCGCCTCGTTCCCTAATCCCAGATCAATACGAGAGAGTCCATTTCTAAGAGGCACCGCTAAAAACAGTGGAGGAATATAGATCAAGGCAATAATACACACAAGCCCATTAAGCTTACAAAGCAAAAAAAAAGAAGACATTTACCTTCTCTGTCCATCTGCTGTTGAATACACTCAAAGGGGACATTAGCAGAGATCATTACACTAACTCCCCTAGAATAGGAGGAAAGCTTAATTTTTCACTGCTATGGCCCAGCTGCATGACAGCCCACAGTGGACTTCTACAGCAGAGACTGCTCTTCATGTGCTTCAGTAAGGCGGCAGAGCAGTCAAGGACTACGTTACGGACTACAGATGCTGGAGCACAGACACGCAATGGAATGATGCAGCTCTGCATCACCTAGGCCTCTCTGAAAGTTTAAAAGATGAGTAAGCCCGGGTTGGAGTTCCAAATACCCTAGACATATTGCTCCTGTCGGTTCGGCTTTGTCCCGTTTATCCTTCATTTGAGATTCCACAGCCCATGCAACTTGGGTTGATGCGTCCTCTGTCACCCGAGGAACGCTAATGTTGTCAACAGCACAACCTCTGCTTATACTGTGGGGAACCCAGCCACTATGTACACGTGTACCCTGCAAAGCTGTGTAAATGTTTGTCTATTTCTCCTGCTAACCGACAACCATTATCTGCCAGCGCAACACATCTTGCTCTCCCGATCTTGTTTCAGCTTCCAGGAAGAACTGCCCCAGTCACTGCAGCCATCAGGGAATCCAGTTGTTTTATTGACCTAGCCTTTGCAACACAGCAATGCATCCCTCTGCAGCCACAGACCCAAGGACTTTCAGTATATCTGTTAGACTAGTACCTCAGGAGACACCTTCCTTTGCCTGTTGTTACCCCTACTAAGGATAAAGAACTGTTGAGTCTTGATGCCACACAATCCACAGATCGATTGGATTTCAGGAGATATCAGATTTCATTCAACCTACTCCTGGGAGCATTGCCTACCAGAATAACCAAATCATTTTGCTGTGCATGGACTCGTCAGGCAGTGCCTGAGCCTCACCATTAATATGTGTTTAGCAAGCAGGGAGATGATACCCTTCCTTCACACTGACCTTATGATTGCCCGATTGAACTTCTTCTAAGAGTGAAGATTCCCTTCGGGAGAATCTTCCCACTATCAGAGTAAGAACTGGAAGGCTTGAAGGAGTATGTGGATGAAAAAAGGGTTTCATCTGTCTATCCTTGTGTCCACGCAGCCGCATAGATGTGAACCTAGACTTAGAAGGGATTTCCTCACCAAAAATGTAATTTTTGTTGCAGGGGGATGCCTGATATCCGTTGTGTATCTTTGTACAGACTTCTGGGAAAATCAGTAAGCCAATCACACAAGCAGTAAACATTTCTGGGGGCGATCGGTACACGGTGTACAGAACACCTCCAGGTAGCCATATTGCATTTTATAGAAAAAACAGGAGATGCAGATTGAAAAGGAAAGGTCATGTTTAACATTCAATTACAAAATGACTTGTGTCGCAATTGTATATGCTAGTGATGGCTAACCTTGACACCCCATGATGTTTTAGAACTATATTTTCCATGATGCTCAACTACATTGCAGAGTGCATGAGAATCATGGGAAAAATAGTTCTAAAACATCTGGGGTGCCAAGGTTTTTTTGCCTTTTTGTTTCTTTTTTCCCCACAAAAGTGGATTTACCCTTTAAGTACACCCTAGCGAATGAGCCTTAAAAGCATTTATATGAATATGTGAGTAGGAAATTAACCGCTTCACATAATACAGATTATGACCAGCTATTTATTTAATCACAAATGTTTATTTACAGATCTACAGCCTCGCCTGTAATTATATAAAGGTATGTGAAACTACTAGCATTGCACACAAGATTGTGTACCTTCTTTGCAGCTGTATTTGAGGGAGTTCCACAGAGTCCCCAAGAAGAGATGTCTCTCTGGGAAAAGTTGCAGACTACTTGTGGATAGTATCAGACAGCACTAAAAAAAAAATTATACTCTTGATGCATTTCTCAGGTGAAACCCACTTCCTCAGGTTTCTTCACCTCTACAAACCCTATTAGGTGTAAACATGTAAGACAAACGATGCCTGTTGAAGCTCTATCCAAGTATATACAATTGGAAGGTTAAAAGGGGATGTAAAAGTTCTTTTAAAAAAACAAAAAAACAAATACATTACAAAAACATGTTGTACATATCTCCTCTGTGCAAGGGTTTTGTAGCCCCGATCCTCCTCTTCTGGAGGAGGATCGGGTGCGCCTCCGAGTCCTGACGCTGCATCCATTGACAGACAGGACTCGGCCCGCCTCCCGCGTTGCTGGATTTGATTGACAGCAGCGGGAGCCAATGGTTCTTGCTGCTAGCAATCTGTCCAATGAGGACCCGAGAAAGCGGCTGTAGCTGCTGTGCTTGTCCTCGATGGAACGATCGGGTTCAGGTAAGTAAAAGGGGGATGAGAGAGTGGGTAACCGCTCAAAGAGAACCAGGTAATCTGATTCCTGTGGTCCGAGCCAAGGGTGCAGGCAGTGCAATCAAAATGCAGGTTAGGGTGAAGGAAAAAAGCTGGGACAGCCGCACTCCAAAAAAACTCCTCCTTTAATTAAAAATCACAAAATACATGCCACAGCAAAAAACAGCACAACAAAAGAAAAGCTGACGTTTCGCACTATGCCTTAGTGCTTCTTCATAGCGAAGGCATAGTGCGAAACGTCAGCTTTTCTTTTGTTGTGCTGTTTTTTGCTGTGGCATGTATTTTGTGATTTTTAATTAAAGGAGGAGTTTTTTTGGAGTGCGGCTGTCCCAGCTTTTTTCCTTCACCCTAACCTAAGTAAAAGGGGGGCTGCTGCACTACAGAAGGTGAAAAACCTTGAGGTTTTACAACTCTTTAAGGATGTTAACAAAATTAGATAGTGCTGCAATGTTCATTTTGTCAAGTATTTTTGTATTTAAGGCTCAGTTCACACTACCAAAATGTAGTTTTGCTGTGATTTTCAGTGCGAATTTGATGCAACTTGCTTGCATTTTTGCATATTCTATAGGGGTAAAGTTGCACTGTAAATTGCACCACAGTAGCACAGGAACCTTTTCCAAATTGGCACAGTGCCGAGTTTCACTGGGAGTGGGCAGCACTGAAAACAACATGATTTCCCTAGTAATGCAATTTTGTGCAACTCAAGTCGCAAAAAAAATTGCACTAGTGTGAACCAGCACTCAATATTTTTAGGTCTCATGCACATTAGAGAACCTAAAAACATCAGAACTGCTAGCAGGAAAAAAACACACACACATTTTGCCACGTTTTTGAGCATTTGTCTCCCCCCCCCCAAAACACTCCCCTTAGCTCATTATTCACTCCCAACCGACCACAACTGGCACTCTCCACCCACACCTAGGATTCTTTAGGTTAGATTGTCGGTTTATACGGCCCATCCTCCTTTTCATGGACGTATATATACCTGGCCAGATGAGCAGATATTTGCTGCATGGCCAGACGCATGGACTCATTCCAATTGGGGGGTGGGGGGGGGGATTTGAAGCACGTGATTAGAGCAAGAGGCTCTAATGGTCTTCATGAAAAAGGGTGGGCTGAGGGCGCAGAGCACCATGCTTCAAGCCCACCCAGTAGTGTGACAATAGCAAATTAATATTTGCTATCGTCACACTGACCTACCTCCTGGCCAATCAGAAAGCAGGTCCCGAGACCCTTCACCCAATTGGCTGAAAGAACAGGCGATCCTATTGGACGCCTAGGAGGAGGAGTGAGGATGTGTATGAAAACAAAAAAAAAACATGACTTTTACAGGTGTTTGAGCTTTTATTTCTCTGGTTTCAACAAGAAAAGATAAACCACCTTTAACAAGGAATTTTCTTTTTTTATATAGAATAAAAAATATGGAACAAATGTTATCGTACGTTTATGATTGCTATACATTCCCTTATATTTCTTGTTACCATCAAAATCCCAAATGGGTTTTAAGCTCCTCTAGTATTTTTAGATCATGTTGCCAATGGCACCACCACACTGAATTGTACATAGTGCCATGCCCCAGATGACGTTACTTCTAATGAAACGTGTCCGATGGAGTTCGTCAGTGAGGTACACTGCACGCCAACCCTGTATACTGGTTGATCGGCTTTTAGGATGTCTTGGATCTATTAAGGTTTGTTTCATACCGGATTTCTGGAAGTGTTTAGCACAGATTTCTTTTAACCACTTCCGGACCGCCGCATGTACATTTACGTCGGCAGAATGGCACGGACAGGCACATCAACGTACCTGTACGTGCTCTGCTTGACGTGGGTCGGGGGTCCGATTGGGACCCCCCCCCCCCGGTACTTGCGGCGGTCCCCGTGGCTTCAGAAGCGATCCGGGATGAGGGGGCGGCGGTTCGTTTTTGTCCGCCCCCTCCGGATCGCTCTCAGCCAATGCGCGTCCTCCTCTGCCTGCACTGTAAACACAGGCAGAGGAGGAAGTGATTTCACCGCTCCTCCCGCCGGTATATTCGTCCGGCGGAGGAGCGGAGACATCACATAGTGAGTACACAAGCACTACACTGACACCTGTACACATAGGCACACAAACCCCCCCCCCCCCCCCCCCCCCAGTCACACTGTCACTAAATAGCAGTGATCATTTACTGATCACTGCATTTAGCGTAAGGTCCAGGGTAGCCCCCCCCAAATAAAGGTTTTAACCCCTTGATCACCCCCTAGTTAACCCTTTCACCCCCCTTTTGCCAGCGTCACTAAGCGATCGTTTTTCTGATCGCTGTATTCGGGTCGCTCGTGCCACTAGGTAGCTAGTTTTTTTTTGAGGTTCGCCGCCATGTTTTTATAGCGTTAGAAAATTTATGGGGGTACCCAACGCTATAAAAACATGGCGGCGAACCTCAAAAAACAAACTAGCTACCTAGCGGCACGAGCGACACTAATACAGCGATCAAAAAAACGCTGGCAAAAAGGGGGTGAAAGGGTTAACTAGGGGGTGATCAAGGGGTTAAAACCTTTATTGGGGGGGGTAGGGGGCTACCCTGGACCTAACACTTTTAACCCCTTGATCACCCCCTAGTTAACCCTTTCACCAGCGTCACTAAGCGATCGTTTTTCTGATCGCTGTATTAGTGTCGCTCGTGCCGCTAGGTAGCTAGTTATTTTTTGAGGTTCGCCCGCTAGGTTTTTATAGCGTTGGGTACCCCCATACATTTTCTAATAAAGGTTTTAACCCCTGATTGCCCCTAGAGTTAACCCTTTCACCCCCCTATTGCCAGCGTCACTAAGCGATCGTTTTTCTGATGGCTGTATTAGTGTCGCTAGGTAGCCAGTTAGTGCCAGTAACGCTTACACCCACGCGCAAAGCATACTCCCCCCATATGTGGAATTACACCCCAAAATACATTCTACTGCTTCTCCTGAGTACAGGGATACCACATGTGTGAGACTTTTTGGGAGCCTAGCCGCGTACGGGACCCCAAAAACCAATCACCGCCTTCAGGCTTTCTAAAGGGTGTAAATTTTTGATTTCAGTCCTCGCTACCTATCACAGTGTCGAAGGCCATAAAATGCCAAAATAGCACAAAAAAAAACCCCAAATGACCCCATTTTGGAAAGTAGACACCCCAAGCTATTTGCTGAGAGGGATGTCGAGTCCATGGAATATTTTATATTTTGACACAAGTTGCGGGAATATGATAAACTGATTTTTTTTGTTGCACAAAGTTGTCACTAAATGATATATTTCTCACACATGCCATGGTTATATGTGGAATTGCACCCCAAAATACATTCTGCTGCTTCTCCTGAGAAAGGGCATACATTTTTGATTTCACTCCTCACTACCTATCATAGTTTTGAAGGCCATAAAATGCCAAGATGGCACACAACCCCCTCAAATGACCCATTTTGGAAAGACGCCACCCCAAGCTATTTGCTGAGAGGCATGTTGAGTCCATGGAATATTTAATTTTTTTGCCCCAAGTGATTGAATATTGACCAAAAAAAATAAAAAATTACAAAACGTTGTCACTAAATGATATATTTCTCACACATGCCATGGTTATATGTGGAATTGCACCCCAAAATACATTCTGCTGCTTCTCCTGAGTACGGAGATACCACATGTGTGGGACTTTTTGGGAGCCTAGCCGCGGGGCCCCGAAAACCAAGCACCGCCTTCAAGATGTGTGAGTCAAATCAAAAATGTATGTCCTTAGAAATCTTGAAGGTGGTGATTGGTTTTTGGGGTCCCGTACGCGGCTAAGCTCCCAAAAAGTCCCACACATGTGGTATCCCCGTACTCAGAAGAAGCAGAATGTATTTTGGGGTGCAATTCCACATATAACCATGGCATGTGTGAGCAATATATCATTTAGTGACAACTTTGTAATTTTTTTTTTTTTTTGTCATTATTCAATCACTTGGGACAAAAAAAAAAAAAAAAATATTATATGGACTCAACATGCCTCTCAGCAGTTTCCTTGGGGTGTCTACTTTTCAAAATGGGGTCATTTGGGGGGGTTTTGTACTGCCCTGCCATTTTAGCACCTCAAGAAATGAGATAGGCAGTCATAAAATAAAAGCTGTGTAAATTCCAGAAAATGTACCCTAGTTTGTAGACGCTATAATTTTTGCGAAAACCAATAAATATACGCTTATTGCGATTTTTACTAAAGATATGTGGCTGAATACATTTTGGCCTAAATGTTTGACTAAAATTTAGTTTATTCGATATTTTTTACTTTTTGTTATAAGAAAAATCATTTTTTTTCAAAATGTTCTGTCTTTTTCCGTTTATATCGCAAAAAATAAAAATCGCAGAGGCAATCAAATACCATCAAAAGAAAGCTCTATTTGTGGGAAGAAAAGGACGCAAATTTCGTTTCGGTACAACATTGCATGACCGCGCAATTACCAGTTAAAGCAGCGCAGTGCCAAATTGTAAAAACACCTTGGGTCTTTAGGCAGCATATTGGTCCGGTCCTTAAGTGGTTAATAAACCGTCAAGCAATTTAACACTATGTGGCCGTTTTTATCTTTCCCTCATGGGCCCTACTATGGAGTAAACTTTACCATCAGCCATGACAGTACCACCACCTGCAATATAATAGTGGAAGCTGATTGGATCTTATATCACACCTGTCTAGACTACTATAAGTTGGAGTCTAGACCTCTGGTAAGGAGGCATTTTATATCAATATCGGTGGAGGTGCACTTGGGTGATCAAAATGCACATCAATTATGTTTAGCGTGGCAAACATTTTTTTTTCACAATTGGTCCTGTTGTGTTGTTGCCAGAAGATTGCACTTTAAGATTTACGGCCAGATTCTCGTAGAACGGCGTATCCTTGCGGCGGCCTAACGTATCCGATTTACGTTACGCCTCCGCAACTTAGACGGGCAAGTGCTGTATTCTCACAGCAATTGCTCCGTAAGTTGCGGCGGCGTAGCGTAAATCGGCCGGCGTAAGCCCGCCTAATTCAAATTTGGATCAGAGGGGCATGTTTTCTGTAAAACTACTGTGACCCGACGTTTTTGCGGAACGGCGCATGCACCGTCCGTGGAATTTCCCAGTGTGCATTGCTCCAAAGTACGCCGCAAGGACGTCATTGGTTTCGACGTGAACGTAAATGACGTCCAGCTCCATTCACGGACGACTTACGCAAACGACGTAACTTTTTCAAATTTTGACGCGGGAACAACGGTCATACTTAACATTGGTACGCCGCACTTATGCCTCATATAGCAGGGGCAACTATCTTTACTGCGTCGGCCGCGCGTACGTTCGGGAATTCGTGTATCTAGCTAATTTGCATACTCGACACGGAATTTAAAGGAAGCGCCACCTAGTGGTAAAAAAAAAATGCAGTTAAGATCCGACGGCGTAAGAGACTTACGCCTGTCGGATCTAATGGATATCTATGCGTAACTGATTCTACTAATCAGGCGCATAGATACGACGGGTCGGATTAGGACTTACGACGGCGTACATGGCGCTGCGCCGTCGTAAGTCCTTTCAGAATCTGGCCCTCAGTCTGTATACTTGCGCGATAATTCTTTTGTTTAAATTGTACATAGTAGCAATGTGAAAATTTCCTTGGATCTTTTATATGCATTAACTAGATTGTTTCATATTTTGGATGGATTTCTGGGGCTGTGCTTATTTTCACTACATTGGACTTCCATATTAAAACCACTGTACTATAAGACATTATAAAAGTAAAAAATGTATTGTGCTATGCATGAGTAGTTGCAATATTGATATTTTCAATTACATACATCGAACTGAAAAACATCACAATATAGGCAGGGTAAAGTGATAAAGTCTTTGCAAAGGACAGCATCCAATCACCAGGCTTGAGCACTGTTAAATCACTGGGGAAGTGATTTGACTGCTCTCTTAGGTAGCCAAGACAGCGTATTTCAGGACTGGACGTGGAGGACCAAGAAGCAGTGAGGAATGCAGATAAGGCCAGCAGGATGGCCAGATAATTTTATGCAGTTCTAGTTATCGCAAGAGATCTAAAAATCTTTATATCTCTCCAAGAAAGTCCAGTGTAATTTTAAATAACCAGTTCCTGACCTCCTCATGTACATTTACGTCGGCAGAATGGCACGGACAGGCACATCCACGTACCTGTACGTCCTCTGCTAGACGTGGGTGGGGGGTCCGATCGGGACCCCCCCGGTACATGCGGAGGTCGGGTCCGCTCGGGAAGCGATCCGGGACGACGGCGCGGCTATTTGTTTTTAGCCGCTCCGTCGCGATCGCTCCCCGGAGCTGAAGAACGGGGAGAGCCGTGTGTAAACACGGCTTCCCCGTGCTTCACTGTGGCGGCGCATCGATCGAGTGATCCCTTTTATAGGGAAGACTCGATCGATGGTGTCAGTCCTACAGCCACACCCCCCTACACTAGTAAACACACACTAGGTGATCCCTAAATGTTACAGCGCCCCCTGTGGTTAACTCCCAAACTGCAACTGTCATTTTCACAATAAAGAATGCAATTTAAATGCATTTTTTGCTGTGAAAATGACAATGGTCCCAAAAATGTGTCAAACTTGTCCGCCATAATGTCGCAGTCACGAAAAAAAAAATCGCTGATCGCCGCCATTACTAGTAAAAAAAATAAAAATGCAAAAAAACTATCCCCTATTTTGTAAACGCTATAAATTTTGCGCAAACCAACCGATAAACGATTATTGCGATTTTTTTTACCAAAAATAGGTAGAAGAATACGTATCGGCCTAAACTGAGGAAAATTTTTTTTTTTTATATATGTTTTTGGGGGATATTTATTACAGCAAAAAGTAAAAAACATTGCATTTTTTTTTAAATTGTCGCTCTATTTTTGTTTATAGCGCAAAAAATAAAAACCGCAGAGGTGATCAAATACCACCAAAAGAAAGCTCTATTTATGGGGAAAAAAGGGCGCCAATTTTGTTTGGGAGCCACGTCGCACGACCGCGCAATTGTCTGTTAAAGCGACGCAGTCCCGAACTGTAAAAACCCCTTGGGTCTTTAGTCAGCATATTGGTCCGGGGCTTAAGTGGATAACTAAAGGCAAAAAAACGTTGCTTTTAGTTTTGAACAGAGTAAAGAGATTAAAACACCTGTCAAGTTTTAATTGTAGTCTGTGCCCTTGTTAGAGAGATTTACCCTAATTGTCCGGTTTACCATTATCATCAAAAATTAAATACAAAAATAACACAGGATTACAGCGCTCAGGAAGTTCATTGAGAACAATCAGCATTAAAAGGTAAAAACAAGGATGTAGTGACAGCAGCATTTCAGAAATTAAGTATTAGAGTCCATAAATATGAATACAAAAAGTCCATGCAAAAAAGATGTATTCACTGGGCAAATTTCATCAGATAACCATGGGCTGCTCTCCAAGAGTGAAGTCAACTCGAGTATACATGATAAAGAAAGACAGGAAAAAGCGCCTCTATGTCATCTGGTTTAATTATAATAACAGGTGCAGGTATCCAACACTTACAATCAAATTAGCAGGAACAGGGGTAGAAGTGAAGGTATTTCAAGTGGAGCCGGGCTGTGCCTGCAGTCTGAAGAAAACTTGATTCTGAAGCCGGGAGAGCCGAGTCATGTAGCTGTGTGTGAGCGCCGTTTAGACAAGCCGCTCGTCTGATGGGTGGTGATGGTGACGTCAGAGGGACAGTGGCTGACACGGGTCAAGAAACTACACAAGGCGTTTCAGAGCCTGCGCTGGTCTGTGGAAGTCCTGCGCGCTCCTTTCTCAAGTGTAAGGAGGAAGGAAATGGGGAGGTATGAAGGGTGGCCAATACTAAAATAGCGAATCATAATTAGTGGGATAAGCCTGTTATATGTCTGGGGCCAGCACAGCATGAAAAAACATGCTCAGCAATATACGGATCCCAGATGGATAAAGGATAAATAACATCACTTCCTGTATACACATGAGAGACGAGCAGGAAGTGCCAATAATAATTTGTATGACAAAATAAGAGTATTAACATCAAGTGTACAGTACATACATAATTAATAGAAAATAATAATATAAAGGTTAAAAAGTAATCATGATATCAATGAAATATTAATTATTAAAAAAAATTAAATATATCTTAAAAGTTTATGCTTAAGAAATATATTGAATAAAAAGGTAAAAAACTGATGATAAAGAATACTACTCGTATGATAGGTTACGGCAAGGTTGTATAAAAAATCAAAGATAATATACTATATATGCAAAATTCAAACTATTATAGGCCATTACAGTTTTGTGTTTTTTGTTTTATATTATATGTTTATGTTTTATAAAATGGTATTGACATCCAGTTCCTCGTTTAAACCAAGGGGAGCAAGGCAATGGAGTGTGAAAATCCAAAAAGTTTCGCTCACATAAACGCGAGAAACGCTCAGCTTCAGACAACTTTTTGGGTATCGACTCGATGACCCACACCCGCAGGCCATCGGTAGACTGATCGTGATGTTGGAGAAAATGGCGGGGGACACTATGCTCATCGCAACCCATCTTAACAAGACGGCGATGAGTGCCAAAACGTTGCCTGAGTGGGTTAATTGTACGACCCACATATAATAATTTACAGGGACATGTGAGACAGTATATGACATAATCAGTGGAACAATTATAAAAGTTTTCTAGCTGATAGGTTTTTTCATTATGGACAAATTGTTTTTGACCATGAGTGACAAAGTGACAAGTTTTGCAGCGGGGTTCGTTGCATCTATACATTCCTGTGAGGGGAGTCAAACAAGTAGCACTAGTTGTTATGGGATCTTTAAGTCTACTGGGAGCTATTTTATTTTTGAAGGTTGGTGCCCTCCTATAGGCGATTTTTGGCTTGTCGCATAAAGTAGTAACCAAGTAGGGATCTTGTTTTAGAATATTCCAGTGTTTACTTAGAATGTGTTCCATTTTTTATATTGTACAGGATATCCAGTTATGAAGCGAACAGTAGGTGTTTCAGGTGTTTTTTTCGGTTTTGGATTTTTTCCGGGTAAAAAGGTGTTGTGGGCTTGGTCTATCAGTGATTCTGGGTATCCCTTTTCCAGGAATTTTTGTTTGAGATGTTTACTTTGAGCGATATAATCGCTATCTCTCGTGCAGTTTTGTCGCAGTCTGCAAAATTGCCCCTTGGGTATGTTTTTTATCCATATTGGGTGATGGCAGCTATTGTAATGGAAATATGAATTACCCGCAGTCGGTTTTGTATAGTTTTGCGCAATTATGCGACCACCTTCGTGACTAAGTTCGAGATCGAGGAAAGCCAAACTTTCTATATTCCACACAAAGGTAAAAGAGACCTAGATCATTATTATTGCAATATTCAACAAATGTATTTACTACTAGTTGGGGGCCATCCCAGATAATAACTATATCATCAATATAGCGGCCATAAAATATTATGTGCTGTGAAAAAGGATTATCTTTCAAAATAAAGAGTATTTCCCAGTATCCCATTGTCAAATTTGCATATGAGGGGGAAAAGTTGGCGCCCATGGCAGTTCCGTGGGTTTGGAGGTAAAAATTGCCATCAAAATAAAAGTAATTGTGCTCAAGACAAAAAGCAGTAGCCTCTAGGATAAAGGCCATCTGCCTAGAGTTGAGCAGGGGATCGGATGAAAGAAACTCTCGGACAGATACCAAACCTATGTCATGAGGTATGGATGTATATAATGAATTTACATCAAGGGACAGCCAAGAATAGCCGTTTTCCCAAGTATATGGGGATAAGAGTTCCATCAAATGTATGGAATCTCTTATATAGGATGGAAGTTGTTGAGCTAGAGGTTGTAGAAAAGAGTCGATGTAGAACGAAAAAACACTGGTAATGCTATTCATTGAGGCAACGATAGGTCTTCCTGGGGGGTGCAGAGAGTTCTTATGTACTTTCGGCAAGTGAAAAAAGTATGGTGTACTATAGTAATCTTTACGGAGGAAAGAAACTTCATTTTTGTCAATAACTTGATCTGTTAAGGCTTTTTGGATTAATACTTCCGATTCCAAACGGAAAGATGGAAGAGGGTCATTAGTAAGTTTTTTGTATGTATCGGAATCCGCCAACAGTCTTAAAGCTTCGGATACATAAGTGGTGCGATCTTGAATAACGATGCCGCCCCCCTTATCGGCTGACTTGATAATAAGATTGGGGTTATTAAGGAAACGTTTAAGTGACTGTCTTTCTCCTGGGCTCAAATTAGACTTGTGTTGTTTGGTAGTGGACTGTGAGCAAAGTTGTTGGAGTTCCGCAAAGACGACTCTATAATAAGATTCTAGATAAGGGCCTTTAGATTTAGTGGGATAGAACAATGATTTTGACTTGAACGGGGTATGTAAAATATGGGGAGAGGTAATAAGGTGCTGGGTTAAGTGATTAAATTCTGATTCAGAATCGTGTTCATCAGGGTCTGGGAGCAGTATACTGCTATGAGTAGTATCATGGATGGAAAAATCTGGGAATGTGTCATCAGAGGACAAAAGTTGGAATGACAGTTCGGTAGGTGACGGAATTTCTTTAAGAGATTGCATATAGAAAAATCTCTTGAGTGTGAGATTTATAATAAATTAGTTTAGGTCCTTAAAATAGCTGAAATGAATTGGGTTGTGTGGTGGGAGAGAAAGTGAGGCCTCAACTCAACAGGGCTGAGTCATCCGGTGAGAGAACATGGGAGGATAAATTAAATATCTTTATAGTTTCGGTTGTTTGGCGCTGACGATGTTGTTTTTTTGCGCCCTCCTCTGCATCCTCTTCTGTGTACTTTCTTTTTAGTCGATGCTTGTGGTGTAGGTCCTTTTCTAAAAAAGGAGAGAATGACACTGAGGCCGAAAAAGATGGCATCTCCTCTGTGTTGAGGTCACCCACAATGAGATCAAATGGAGCTGGGGAAACAGCTAATGGAAGGACAGGTGTTTCATCTGACTTCATGGGCTGACCTTTTGGGTGGGAGCTGAACTTAGTAGGGCACGCTATCAAAGTATCAGAGGTACTTTTGTTAATGATGTTGGGGGGATCTGGATGTAGAGGGTGTATCTTTTGGTGAAATCTGGGCTGGATTCGTACCAGGTGGTAATGCATTAGGACAAACCGCAGGTGTGTGTCTAGATCCATGTGTGGGTTTTGTCCTTTGGGGTAATGGACAAGCTTTAGGAGGTATAGTACCATTGTTGGACATAGATTTTGAAATAACACATGGTAAAATTTTGGAATACGGATCAAGCGACATTAAAGCTGGTATAGTGTTATTATTTTTCCAAGAAAAAAATCTTTTTATGATGATAATCATTAAGGTCCCTGTGAAATTTACCTAATTTAGTTTTAATAAGAAAATTTTCATAAGATTTAGTATTCTTTTTAAGGGTTTCTAGCCAGGTAGGTGGCAGTTTTTGTTGAAACAAGGTAATTTCTAGTGAGATCATCTGTGTCTGGTGTACCAATTCCTAATATTTAATATGTCTCTGACTAATGAGAATCCCTATTAATTTATTAGTACAAAACTCTGCTATACCCTCCCATTCGGTATTGTGGGTTGTATCTAAGAAGGAACAGGTTTTTAGGATTCTCAGACCTCTAGGGGAGATTTTATATTCCAGGTATTTTTTAAGAAAGAATTCGTCTCACCATTGTGTATTGGTGGAATTAATGAGTCTTTCTAGCTTTTTAAACTTGCCACAAAGTATATATCTATCTGGACGTGTAAGTTTAGAATTACAAAAAAACATCTGAGGGTAGGCTGGTATATAAAGAGTCAAGTATATCATATTTGTGAAACTCAATTTCATCAATTAATTCCATTATAAAAAGTTAATAAAAAATTAGTAATAATAATAATAATTTGTAATGCACATGAACGAATGCACAAGAAAAAAAGGAGAAAAAAACTGAAAAAGAAAAGCTGATTAAAACAAGGTGGAAAATTATTGGCACTTCCTGCTCGTCTCTCATGTGTATACAGGAAGTGATGTTATTTATCCTTTATCCATCTGGGATCCGTATATTGCCGAGCATGTTTTTTCATGCTGTGCTGGCCCCAGACATATAACAGGCTTATCCCACTAATTAGGATTCGCTATTTTAGTATTGGCCACCCTTCATATATGTAATGCCTTTCAAATACTCCTTTCCTCCCTTTAAAATATTTTTCTCTTTTTTTAAAGTTATCAGTATTCCCCTCTCAGTTTCTTTCTATATTCACCCTGTATTATCTAAGCCGATCGTAATTGAGGGCTTCCTATTGGCCAAGAACCACCACATGACCTTCTTTTATACCTCCCCATTTCCTTCCTCCTTACACTTGAGAAAGGAGCCCGCAGGACTTCCACAGACCAGCGCAGGCTCTGAAACGCGTTGTGTTGTTTCTTGACCCGTGTCAGCCACTGTCCCTCTGACGTCACCACCCATCAGACGAGCGGCTTGTCTAAACAGCGCTCACACACAGCTACATGACTCGGCTCTCCCGGCTTCAGAATCGAGTTTTCTTCACAGACTGCAGGCACAGCCCGGCTCCACTTGAAATACCTTCACTGCCACCCCTGTTCCTGCTAATTTAATTGTAAGTGTTGGATACCTGCACCTGTTATTATAATTAAACCAGATGACTTAGAGGCGCTTTTTCCTGTCTTTCTTTCTCAAAAATTAAATAAGTTCCCAAATATTGAGTTGACCTCAGAACAGAAATTGAGGGGACATCTTTAAGTGGTGACACATTAGCTGTGGTAACAACCAGGGATTTCCTAATTTCAGAGGGAATTTCTCTAACTTCCTGTTTTGGCTATGGAACAGGAAGTGAAGGGGAATCTCTCCAATGGGACACAGATGGCAACTTCCTCCTCCTTTAGTCTATCCAAATACTATATCCTTTAGTTTTACTTAAAAAAAAAAAAAAAAAAAAATGTGGTTACAAAAACTAAGTACATTTAAAAAAAGGCAAAACATGTCAGAGAATTTGTCCAAGAAGAGGCACGGAGGATTTTGAATCTGAAAAAGTAATATATCCATTACTTGTTTTGATATATTGACTGTTCTGATGAAGAAAATGTGACATCAGAATTAACAAATGTAAAATAATTCATGCAACCAAGTTAGCTAATGCTACTAAGATAAGAGACAGAAAGCAACTGAACAATGAATAAGAGTATTTTCATTCAGAACTCACAAGTGCTATTCCCCTATAAAAGGCTTCCATAGCCAAAACGCCCGGTCCATCAACAGTCATTCCATCATCCTCTGGTCCCCAGCTTGCACTGTAGATGTGAATGTGCTGTGGATTCAGACTCAGAGACCGAGCTTCAATAATATCAGTGATCAATCCATCAAGCATCCGGATGCCTAGGGAATAAATCAATTTAGAATTAAAGTAACGATACGTATCCATATATCAATTGCGAGCCACCTTAATATACTTTCTTTGTATAATGAAGCATTTTAGCATGCATTACCTCCTATTCTTGCGTTGTATGCAATCCCTGTACCACAGATGTTATTATTTGCTACTGCAGCCACTACTCCAGCACAACGTGTCCCATGGCTAGGAAGTATATAAAAATGGTAAGAAAAGAACCATGTTGATAAATGTCAGGTACACAATTTAAAAAAGAAATAGATCTTTCACATACAGTATATATTAATTTATGGAAGAGATGGTGAACCTAATACACTTTTTGGCCACCTGGAAGAGGTACAATAGACAGATTTTACATTACACTGTAAAATGCAGAGCACGGTGTACAGATTGGCACTATCTGGGACATATGTTGACATGTACTGCATAGTATACAGATTGCAACCTTCTGGAATGTGTAATTAAAGCAATATGAAAGCCTTGTTTTGCTTTGTTTTTTAAAATAAAAAAACATGTTATATTTATCTGATCTATGTAATGGCTTTGGACAGAGCCGCCCTAGTCCTCCTCTTCTCGGGTCCCCCGTTAGCGCTCCAGGCTCCTCCCTCCTGCTGAGTGCCCCTACAGCAAGCAGCTTGTTTTAAGGTTATCCAAGCAGGCGAGCTCCAGAGCCACGGCTGTGTGTGTCCATTCACACACAGAGCCTGCAGCTTGGCCCATCCCCCCTCATCTCCTGATTTGCTCACGGGCTGTGATTAACAGCAGTGGGAGCCAAAGCTGTCAAAAGCCAATCAGGAGTGCGAGTCAAGGTTTTTAACCTTCATGCATGAAGGTAAAAAAAAAAAAAAAAAAAAAAAAACTTGTGCCTTTACAACCACTTTAAAAACGGTGTGAATTGGTCTTTCATAGTGTTACATTTACTTTTTAAACCATGTTTACTATGTAAAATGAATGTTAGCTTAGTAAAGTTAAAATTGAATTATTTCTATCATGTGAAAGTAAAAAATACATTTTTTACTATTCCTTGCACATGAATGAGTATTTTAACCACTGGGCACCTAAACCCACTTAATAACCAGACCAATTTTCAGCTTTTGGTGCTCTCACATTTTGAATGACAATTACTCAGTCATACAACACTGTATCCATATGAAATTTTTGTCCTTTTTCCCCACAAATAGAGATTTCTTTTGGTGGTATTTGATCACCTCTGCGGTTTTAATTTTTTTCGCTATAAATGAAAAAAAGAACGAAAATTTTGTAAAAAAATATGAATTTTTCTTCATTTCTATAATACAATTTTGCAAAAAAAGTAATTTCTTCATAAATTTGGCCAAAAATGTATACTGCTACATATCTTTGGTAAAAAAAAAAAAAAAAAAAAAAAAGTGGATATTATTTAGTCTGGGTGAAAGTTATAGGGTCTACAAGCTATGGTGCCAATTACTGAAAATTGATCAATTTGATCACACCTGATGTACTGACTGCCTCTCTCATTTCTTGAGACCTAACAAGCCAGTAAAGTACAAATACCCCCCAAATGACCAATTTTTGGAAAGTAGACAGGTGGTACTGGTGGACACAGGTGGCACAGGCGGTACTGGTGGGCACAGGCGGCACTGGTGTGGCACTGCAGTGGCGCAGGTGGAACTGATGGGCAAAGGTGGCACTGGTGTGGCGCAGATGAGCACTGATAGGTACAGGTGTGGCACTGCTGGACACTATTGGGCACTGCTGGGCACTTACAGTTTGTCCAATTGCTCTCCTCTTATGCTGGATCGGTGTGAGGAGAGGAGAGCGATGAACTGAAAGTGACCCCTTGTTTGCTTTGTTTACATTTGTGATCGCGCCGTCATTGGACGGCGCGATCATGTGGTAAAGAGCCGCGTTCATTGGCCCTTTACCACGATCCTTGTTGCTGCGGGTCCCGTGGACCCGGCGAACACAGATGATTGCGTGTGCGCGGGGGAACGATTCTCTGGGAGGATGTCCATGGACGTCCTCCCAGAGTTAAGGAACCGCCTTGTAGCCGTAATTCGGCTATAGGGCAGTGATTAAGTGGTTAAAGAGAGTAACTTTTTCTCAACAAAACAATCCCCTCTGGGTGATCAATGTACATTGCAAAGATATTTGTTGCCGATTCCTAACATTTGTTATCTTAAAGAAATAATGATTTTTCTATGTCCATGTGAGTGAATCTGTATGGGCGTGGTTTTATAATAAATCAGTTGATGCATCTTAAGTGTTCTGATGAGGAAAGTTGCAAGGTCTGCATCCCATTAGATGCAATTCTCCTTTGGAAGTATCTCACTAAAAGTGCGTTTTTTGTTGCAGGGGGTGCCCAAAATCTAAATTGTATCTTCGTGTAGATTTCTGGGAAAAATCTGTGAGCCAATCACACAAGCAGGAAATTAAAAAAAAAATTGAGGTGGTGGGGGGTGTTCTGTACACCATTGGTGTACAGAATGCCTTCAGGTAGCCATACTGTATCGCATTTTACAAAAAATTACAGTGGCCTCAGATTAAAAAAAAAGGATTTTTGTACTCACCGTAAAATCCATTTCTCTGAGTTCATAGACGGACACAGCATCCTTTGACCTTCGGGTTATGTTCTTCCTACCAGGAGATTTTAGGCAGAATTTCCACAGCACTCAAGGTGTTAAAACTTTCCCTCATGCCGCTCCTCCCAGGGGGCGTGGCTCCCCCAGGCATAACCCACACCCTGCTCCAGCAGCTTCAGTTCGTAACAAGCAGTACAAACCAAGGAGGGGTGGGTGCTGTGTCCGTCTATGAACTCAGAGAAATGGATTTTACGGTGAGTACAAAAATCCTTTTTTCTCTTTCGTTCATAGACGGACACAGCATCCTTTGACCTTCGGGACGTCCCCAAGCAGTGTCAAAAAAACGAGGGGTGGGAAAAATAACACAGCAAACAACAGGTTACACCCCAAACAAAACCGGAGTTACTCAACGGAGGAACTCCAACCTTAAACTGCCGCCTGTAACACCCTGCGGCCGAATGAGGCATCAGAAGATGCACTCACATCCACCTTATAAAACTTTGAGAAAGTGTGGACCGACGACCAGGTCGCAGCCTTACACACCTGTAACACAGAGGCTTGGTGTCGGAAAGCCCAGGAGGCTCCAATCGCCCTGGTCGAATGCGCCGTGACCCGAAAGGGAGGCGCCCGCCCCTTCAGGGCGTAGGCCTGAAGCACAACCTGTCGGATCCACCTGGAAATGGTGGCCGACGAGACTGCCAGGCCCTTACTGGGACCGGACACAGACACGAACAGCGAGTCCGACTTCCGGAACGGAGCTGTCGCCGACAAGTAAACTCGAAGGGCCCGAACCACATCTAGAGAATGTAAAACGGCTTCCTTCGGGTTCTTCGGCTGAGGACATAATGATGGAACAACAATGTCCTCGTTAATGTGAAAGGCCGAAACGACCTTCGGAAGAAAAGAAGGTCGCGGGCGCAGCACCGCCTTATCCTGATGGATGACCAAGTAGGGGGCCTTGCAAGACAAGGCCGCCAGTTCAGACACTCGTCTGATAGAGGTAATAGCTACCAGAAAGACCACCTTCTGCGACAAAGTCAGCAAGGGGATCTCCCGAATGTCCTCAAAGGGGGCACGCTGAAGCGCCGAGAGGACCAAGTTCAAGTCCCAAGAAGGTAGCGGAGGGCGCACCGGGGGGGCCACATGCCGGACCCCCTGCACAAACGTGCGAACCAAAGAGTGCGCTGCCACGGGACGCTGAAAATAAACAGCCAGAGCAGAAATCTGACTCTTGATCGTGCTCAAGGCAAGAGCCTGGTCCACTCCCCGCTGTAGGAACAGCAGGATCCGGGACACCACGTAAGTACGGGGGTGCCACTTCATCTCCTCACACATAGAGATGTATGCTTTCCATGTACGATGATAAATTTTTCGAGAAGTGGACTTCCGTGCACGCATCATGGTAGAGATTACCGGACCCGACAGGCCCCGGTCCTTCAGTACCTGGTTCTCAACAGCCACGCCGTTAAAGCCAGTGACCGTAAAGCAGGATGGAAGATCGGGCCCTGAGACAGGAGATCTTCCCTCAGAGGCAGGCGCCAGGGGGCGTCTGCCACCAGACGTACCAGGTCCGCGTACCAAGAGCGACGCGGCCAATCTGGGGCGATCAGGATCGTTGGAATCCCTTCGGCTTCCACCCTGCGCAGCAGGCGGGGTAGGAGCCTTAGAGGAGGGAAGGCGTAAATCAGGTGATATTGACCCCAGGGAGCCACTAACGCGTCTGACGCGTCTGCCCAGGGGTCCCTTGACCTGGCCACAAACCGTGGTACCTTCCGATTGAGACGGGACGCCAGAAGGTCCACGTCTGGAGTGCCCCATTTTTGGCACAGGATCTGAAAAACCTCCGGGTGGAGAGACCACTCCCCTTGATCCAGAGTCGTGCGACTTAGGAAGTCGGCTTGCCAATTCAGAACTCCCGGAATGTATACCGCTGACAGGGCCGGAACGGACCTTTCGGCCCACCGAAGTATGTGAGCGACCTCCGTCGCCGCGGCCGAGCTCCTTGTGCCGCCCTGATGATTGACGTACGCCACGGCCGTGGCGTTGTCGGACTGGATCCTGACAGGACGGCCCTGCAGCTCCAGGGACCACCTGACAAGGCACAGCTTGATCGCTCGGAGCTCCAGGATATTGATCGGCAGGCGGGACTCCTCCTGAGTCCAGCGCCCCTGGGCTGACTGGGTGCCCCAGACGCCCCCCCAGCCGAAGAGGCTGGCATCCGTCGTGACCACTGTCCAGCGGCACGGAAGAAAAGACTTCCCGGACCGAAGCACCGGAGACGTCAGCCACCATGCCAGGGAAGACTTGGCCAGATGGCTCAACCGAATCTGGCGATCCAGAGAAGATGGGACCCTGTCCCATCGTGACAGAACCTCCTTCTGTAGTACCCTGGTGTGGAATTGGGCATACGGAACCGCCTCGAAGGAGGCCACCATCAGACCCAGAACCCGCATGCAGAAGCGAAGAGACGACCACTTCTGGGTCGACAACTGTCTCACTGCAGATTGCAGGGTCCGCAGTTTTTCCGATGGGAGGAACACTTTTGCCTCCCCCGAATCCAAAACCAGCCCCAGGTGTTCCAGTCTCTGGGACGGAACCAACACTGATTTTTTGAGATTCAGAAGCCAGCCGAACTCCTGCAGAGTCCGACACGTGATGGACACGTCCTCCTCTAACTCTGAGCTTGAAGAAGCTCTCAGGAGAAGGTCGTCCAGGTATCCCACGATAGCGATCCCTCGCTGCCTTAGCAAGGCCAGGATCGGGGCGAGCACCTTGGTGAACACCCGTGGTGCCGACGCCAGCCCGAACGGGAGGGCCACAAATTGATAGTGGTCCTCCCCGATCGCAAAACGCAGATATCTTTGGTGGCTTGCTTGCGGCGAGGTTCCTTACCCTTCCCCGACTGAGGGAGCAAGGTGCTCTTACCTCCAGTGGCATCCTTAATGATGTCATCCAGGGATGCCCCAAAGAGCCGTCCGCCCTTAAAGGGCAAATCCACCAAGGCCTTTTTCGAGGACTGGTCAGCCGACCAGCACTTCAGCCATATAAGGCGGCGCAGAACCACTGCGTAGACAGAAGCCCTGGAAAGCAAAGGAATCGAATCCATAGCCGCCTCACAGAGAAACTTCTGACCCTGAATCAACTGCTCAGCCAGGTCCCTAGAGGACTCGGAAGCACCCTGGACCTCCAGATCCTGCAGCAGGAGCTTCGCCCTTTCAGTTAGCGTCTGAGCAACCAGGGCGCCGGCCAGAGCCGGCCTTACCGCCGAACCCACCACCGAGAACAGGGAGCGGGCCACGGCCTCCACTCTCCTATCAGCGGGGTCCTTGAAAGCAGGAGCCCCCTCCACAGGCAACGTAGTAGCCTTACTCAGTCTGGACACAGGAGGGTCCACCGACGGAGGAGTGACCCACTTTTTTAAAAAGTCCTCCTCCAGGGGGTAACGGGTAGCAAAGCTTTTAGGAACAGTAAAAGCCTTTTGCGGTGTATCCCATTCCTTATACAACAAATTGTCCAAATAAGGAACACAGGGGAATACCTTAGCGGTACGCGGTGGTTTGCGGAATCCAAAAGGGACTGACACCGCTGGTGTCTCCGCCACATCCTCTAAATGAAGAGTCTCACGTACCGCAGTAATAAGAGCTCCAACAAATTCCTTGTCAGCAGACTCCGCAGCAGAGTCATCCTCGCTGTCCATGTGGGTTAAGCCCGCATCCTCTGACATGACAGAACCAGAAGCAGCAACAGCGTTATCAGATTCTGCGTCAGAGATATCCCCAGAAACAGCCTCTGGGGGGGGGGCGCTTTTTACCCCCCAACCGAGCACTGGCAGCTTCAAACCTGGTGAGAAAAGACTCCAGGACAGCCGACACCGATTCAACAGATGTGGCAGGGGGAGGGGCGCTAAGGGTTAATTCCGGCATTGTGAGGAATGAGGGGCCTGATTCAGGCTCCATATTGCAGCTGCCGTGTCACCCCCACTGCCAATGGCAGGAAAAAAGTCCCCCACAGGTCACCTCCCGGCCGCTAGAGCACAGTCTGGGGCCCCCTGAGACTCACCACCCCCCTGGTACAGCGCGGTCTGTGAAGGACAAGTGTGTGCTGAGGAGAAGCTGCAGCGCTGCGTCTGTCCCCTCAGATGATTCGCGGTCTTTTTTCCCCGCCGAAACGGCCACTAGAGGCCGAACTAGTGCTGAAAACGGCGCCGGCCACAAGAAAATGGCCGCCGAATAATACAAGCGCGGCTCCGGCAAAATGGCCGCCGTTGCGCAGTTTTAAAAAGACAGTGTACCCAAAAATGACAGTACACCAAAACAGCACACAGCACACACAAAAATGCCCAGAATGTCCACCACAGTCCCCTGCAGTGACACAGAACAGCCCCAGCCATACCCGAGTGAAAAAAATATGAGCCCCAGGGAAAAAACCCCCTGCACAGCCGTCACCCAAAGGGGGAAGGAGGGAGAGGAATAAGGGAGAGAGGAAAGCAGGGGAAAACCCTCAGTCGACCTCCCAAGGGAAAACATTCCAGCCAGACCACTTACCTGAGTAAGGGGCCACTACTTACCTGTCCTGCGACTACCCGGCTGGAGGTATCCCAGACAGAACCAACGTCCGCGAACGGCATGGCTGTCGGCCAGACACACTGTGACAAGGCCATAGAGACCGGTCATATGTGTGCCCTAGAACCGAAGTTCCCCGGCCGCCCCTGGAGCAATGGGGCCTGTCGTGGACGTCCCAAAGCGGAGCTGAGGGCCGGCACACGCTCGAAGGCCGAACCTGGGGGGACTACAAGGGTCGAGGACCCAGCCTGTCACCCAGTCGGCTGTTGATAGAAGAATCGCAGGATTCAAAAATAAAAATAGAATAAAAAAGCGAGGAAAAAACTCGCAAAATGCAAAAAAATTTGCAAGAAAAAAACTCCAGAGTCCAGGACTCCAGAGAGAGCCTGACTCTCCTGACGGTTAGGCAGAAACAAACTGAAGCTGCTGGAGCAGGGTGTGGGTTATGCCTGGGGGAGCCACGCCCCCTGGGAGGAGCGGCATGAGGGAAAGTTTTAACACCTTGAGTGCTGTGGAAATTCTGCCTAAAATCTCCTGGTAGGAAGAACATAACCCGAAGGTCAAAGGATGCTGTGTCCGTCTATGAACGAAAGAGAAAGATAAATTATGATAACATTCAATTACAATAGTGTAATTGAATATTTTAACTGACTTGTGTTGCAATTGTATACACTATATTAATTTTTACTTTTGCCATTTTTTTTCCCTCAAAATTGGAGGAAGTTACATCTTATTTACAAAGCTAAGTGAATAGCCTTTAGAAAACCCCATTGCCATGTTAAAAGAAGGATAAACCACCAAAATACATAAATAAGACTGAAAACCTTGCTCTCTCAGAAACCTAAACCTGCAGTGATGCAGAGGAAGGAAAAAAAAAACCTTGTGTTTTTTTTAAACAGACAATTTATTGAAAACTTACAAAAAAAAAAAAAAAATTACAAACTTCTTCCTTTCCAGAGCATGCATTTATCTAAACAGAATGGTGTATAATAGTCCTAACTAATCACTTGCTCATAACACCAGTACATACACATTGTATATATTACACACACACACTCTATATCTATATCTACATCTATATATAGGGCTTTTTTTCAGGGGGAACTCAGTTCCACCACCTTTGGCTCAGACCCTTTGGTGCCTGCTCACCACAATCACTTGTAAACACAGAAGTCTGGTTTCTTTGTTTACAAGTGACAGCTTTGTAACCCCCTGAACTCTGCACTCTATATGTAATGCAATTCTGGTATTTAATGCCCCTTTAAGACTCTCCTACTGTTTGTGAAATCTGAACGGGTCTTGGTTGAGTTCCTGCACCTATTTTCTGAGAAAAAAAGCTATATATATATATATATATATATATATATATATATATATATATATATATATATATACAACAGAAACAGTCTTACAAGTCCTTACCTCAGAGCAACAGGGGGAAAAAAAAAAAAACACCTACAAAAATATGTTGTTTTTCTACCTTTCTTTTCTCCCCCTCCTTTATCCATATTACATAACCGCTGCTCTGGATTAAGGACAGTCTACATTTTCCAATATTTCAAAATGAGTTTACGGGCCTGAAATAATGCTCTAGAAACTTGTTTGGGGTCTAATTTACCTTACTTTCAACAGATCACTGATCTTAGCAACATCTTGTTCACATCCATTCCCTCCATAGACCCATAGTACTTAATTTGGATGGGGTATAGTGTACGGGTAACATTATATATAATATAGAGAGCTTCTAAAACATACACCCTCCATCTTTACGCTGCTGCAGAGATGTTCCAGCTTAACCCTGAGCACTTTATACCGACAAAGAATAAAATATAGTGTTAATTACCCAAAATATCTTCAGTGGAATTACAACCAGCGTGTGTTATGTAAAAAGTAAGGCAATTGGCGCATAAGGATAGTTTGAATAAGATTGACAGGGAAAAACATTCAGCACAGAGTAAAGGGTTGAATAGGTGCGAGGAAAGAGGTGGAAAGTCCCAGAAGCTACTAAAAAAATAATATGTTTGGTTGGTGGCACATGCCACTAGGGGTTTAGCATGGATAATGGGGAGGGCGCTTTTAGGGGAGATATTACGGGTGGAACATGTCCGCACATACCCACCTGTTCTCATTGGATGGGGTATATCGTGGCTGAGGATCAGGGTCATTATCGTTGAAGTCAAAGCTTGCCATGGTATCCTGAAAAATAAACATTTCATAATGTTAACAGATACCCCCAAAAAATCCTATTTTTGACTGACAAAGCTTCACCTAAACAGAAGTTGTTCAGTCACCACACAGTAGGCATTTTCACCAATGCCACTTATGCAATATATGCCCTTAATTTGCCATTTTTTCTTGTTGCAGGTTTTTTCTTTATTCCCCCAATTAAAAACCCAGGCTAACATGAACTTAGGTCACATGTTCATGAGGAGGATGTAGCATAATAAATCATAACCCTGATCCTTGGCCATATGGTTTTCTCTGCACTCCATGAAAGTACATTACAGACTCTGAGATCTGCTTAGAAGCTACTGAGGATCAGATTACAGTCCGCTTATTACCAAGTTAAGCAGCCTATATTTTTTGCCAATTCAGCAGGTAACCTATTCAAGAACTTGATTTGTTAAATCAGATGGTTAGGTCCTCAGTCTGTATTAAGGAGACTTAAAACTGTTCATAAGACAAAGCCCTCATGGGAGAGAGCAAACATATGGCAGCCCTGAAGTAATTGAGCCTGCCTTGCTCGAGAGACTGTAGAACTTTCTAAAACTGTCAAAGACATTCAGATGTTCAAGAGATTAAGCAATCTTCTTCAGCTTGAAGTTGCCAAGGCAGACCCACATTACCAGGTCTTGGCTACTTGGACAATGCATACAGTGTTAACCCGGTAGAAGCAAAATTATCATGCAATATTCAGAAAAAATTGGCAACAGAGGGTTCAAAGTACATAGAGCAGCCATCAACTTTGCTTTCCACCTTTCTCCTTATTTTCAAAGATTTAGCCAAAGCAAAGTATGAACCAAGAGTCGTTTATTTACTTTAGCATTCCTAGCTCTTCAGCTACAAAAAGAGAAATTCTGATCGCTAAATACAGATTCTAGAAATGTTGTCTTCATTAGAAAGATAAGAACTATGCCAGCTACCAGCAAAGAAAGATGAAACAATCCAAACTTCTTACTGTCTCAATCACAACAAACTACATAATCTCAGTAAGTGGCATGCATTTGAAGGAAAGCTCTTTGACTAATACAAGGAGTTTAAGGAACCATGACATTTTCTTCAAATCTTGCACATCCACGTACCACTTTGCCCAAGGCTGTACGGTTACTGTTAAAGCAGCCTCCTTCAATGATCATATCTAAATATAGTGAGCTACATCAATGGACCCTCACAGAAAACCACTACAAACATATGTCTGGTGAAAAAGTGTTTCTTCGTGGACAAGCAGAGAAAGCTGTCAGGATGTATGCCGTTTTGAAAGACCTAGGCAGTCATTTATTTGCCACTTAAGAGTTCTTTGACATACACAACATAAGGGGAGATGTACTGTTCTACACGTGTACTGACAGTTGAAACCGCAAGAAGAATCGCCTCTGCTGGGGATTTCAGACATAAAAAGTGACAGAAGGAATTTAAACTTCCTACATTTATCAAGTGCAGAAAGAAAATCCCTACACTGGAAGATACTTTCATGTATGATTTTAAAGTTTCCAAACAGGTCTACGTATCACCATTGGAAGATAATGCCAAAATCATGCTTTTACTGGGATGAGACATTCCAAAAAGAGTCCACATAGTACAAAAACAGTGCACAGATGATCTTCATAAAGATACTTTCTCCAAAATCCCAAATTAGGCTGGGCCATCAGCGTTCCTCACTCCAGAAAGAAACAGAATTCAATCAGTATGTGCACTTGTAAAGATATTGTTGGGAGAATCCAAAACATTCCCTTCAACCCTCAAAACTCATGCTACAACAGCGCAAAAGAGATCCCCACTTCATCAAACAGACTTCCCGTGAGCGATCAAGTCTACATCATAGAATCATCTTAGCAGTAGTTTGAGATATGGTTTCTCTGACACTGCTCTGATGGCAACACTAAACTTCCGATAGGTGTCCTGGAATCTACTAATATAAAGATTTTGCATGACAGTACTCATGTTCATAAGCTCATGGACTTTGTAACTACCGACCCTAAATTATCATCTATTTCGGTGGATACCACCGAGTTGCTCACAGTGAACCAGCTGAAACCTCAAGCCTGTCCTTTAAATCGATGCAACTGCAAAACATAATGTCACTTCATATGGAGAGTCCCAGGAACATCGATTTCTCATTACTGCAAAAGAAGATTTGGCCTAAGCTGCGGTTCAGTTGCATATCTAAAGCTGGATACACACTATACAATTTTCTTTAATTTTTTTCCTTTAGATTTACCAAAACCATATAATATGAGGTCAAACCTAAACACTTACAGTTTGTATGCAATCAGGTAGGCCCTTGCACTACATTGCTGAAGGCAAATCTAAAGGAAATTAAACAAAAAGTTGTATAGTGTGTATCCAGCTTAAAGGGGTTGTAAAGGTTTGTTTTTTTATTTTCTAAATAGGTTCCTTTAAGCTAGTGCATGGTTGGTTCACTTACCTTTTCCTTCCATTTCCCTTCTAAAATGTTTGTTTCTTGGTTTTCTTTGTCTGACTTTCTCACTTCCTGTTCCTCCTCAGAAAAGCCGTTCTGACTGACTAACCCCCAGCCAGATGCTGCGGGCAAGCTTACTGAGGAGAAACAGGAAGTGAGAAATTCAGACAAAGGCGACACTGAGGCAGGACCGCTCCAAAAGTCCTGCCAGCAGCATCTTTGGAGCGGTGAGAGGAGCAGTGTGTTTACCGCTACTTCACATTGAAAGTAATGGGAAACCGCGGTAATACCGCCGGCAATGCGCCTCTGCAGAGGCGCATTGCCGGCGGTATTAACCCTTTTTCGGCCGTTAGCGGGGGTTAATACTGCACCGCTAGCGGCCGAATACCGCCGCAATTCAGACGGTATGGCAGCGCTAAAAATATCGGCACTATACCGCCACTGCACATCACGCCCCAGCGTGAAAGGGGCCTTAGGCTGCCTGTGGATGGTGCCAAGTCAGCAGGAGACTATACTGTTGGAACAGACTGGGTCTAAGGTGGTATGTCAATGCACAAAGTGGTATTTGAAACACAATATTTATCATTGACCTACTAGAATATAGAATAGCTTACATAATTTGCTTCTAGATCCGGGTGATCTTTCTCAATTCCGTCATCCAGGATAGTCACTACCACACCTTTTCCTGAGAAGCCACGACGCCATGCAGTTAACGCGTTCAAGTCTGGACTAATGTCATTGTTCTGTAAATCAGATCCCAGACACCATTTCATAATGAAAGAAAGATGCAAACTTACCCAATCTAATTTTAATGCTTATTCATATAAGAGGTGGAGGAGGAAAGTGTGGCATTTGTGTTGCCCAATCACAAATGCAATGTTAGGAGCAACAGATTGTTTCATTTCAGATACATTTACGGTACGTAGAAAGCCAGTTGTATATAAAAATATGATCCTTTATACTTTCTGGTGGTTTATATGCACCGGATTTGGCACTAGACAACTGCAACAGTGAGGAGTACAGAAAGTAAACCTACAATAAAATACTACAAGAGCTGCAATTTCTATGCTGAACTCTCATTCTGAGAACAGAACATATAGTACTTACTCAGGCACTGACTTGAAAAACATAAGTATGCAGCTCAGTCATTTTAAATTTATGCTGCACTTCTAATCTTCATGCTAGTTCCAGGTCAATGTTTCATAAAAGTATAGAAGCCAAAGAAAGCCAGGCAAGTCCTGTACTTGAAGTACATCAACATTGCAGCCCCCATATTTCTACCAGTATAGGTTTAGCAAGAAGCACATCTGTCTGTGTGTTAGCGGACTTTGTAATGTTTTTTTATTTTTTCTATCACTACTCACTGTGTTTCAGTGAAGTAGCAGTAAAACCTCCATGAAATCCACTTTCGCAATAAATACAAAATACACATGATCAATTTTTTTTTTTTTTTTTTTCTTCGAAGTGTTCAACTCTGCGTCTGCTTCTGGTTTGTGAACCAGTGTCCTAGCTGCAGGTTGCACCTCTCTCATGCTCAACCTGCGGATAATGTGCATTAGTCTGCAGTCCACAAAGGGAGTGTGCAGCCTAGGGTGACAATGCCGTTTTTGCAGAGATACATACACACAGGATTGTTGTCAAAACTGGACTGAAAGCATCAGATAAAGCAGGATGTAACAGAGGGCAAGATACCATAATTTCAATGTTTTGGGGATTTAGATAGATATATATATATATATATATATATATATATATATATATATATATATATATATACACACACACACACACACACACTCCTGATCAAAAGTTTAAGACCACTTGAAAAATGGCAAAAATCATATTTTACATTGTTGGATCTTAACCACTTAACCCCCGGACCATATTGCTTCCCAAAGACCAGAGCACTTTTTGCGATTCGGCACTGCGTCGCTTTAACTGACAATTGCACGGTCGTGCGACGTGGCTCCCAAACAAAATTGGCGTCCTTTTTTCCCCACAAATAGAGCTTCCTTTTGGTGGTATTTGATCACCTCTGCGGTTTTTGCGCTATAAACAAAAATAGAGCGACAATTTTGAAAAAAAAATGAATATTTTTTACTTTTTACTATAATAAATATCCCCCAAAAATATATATAAAAAAAAATGTTTTCCCTCGGTTTAGGCCGATACGTATTCTACATTTTTTTTTTTTTTTTTTACGAAAAATATCGCAATAAGCGTCTATTGATTGGTTTGCGCAAAAGTTATAGCGTTTACAAAATAGGGGATATTTTTTATGGCATTTTTATTAATATTTTTTTTTTACTAGTAATGGCGGCGATCAGCGTTTTTTTCCGGTACTGCGACATTATGGCGGACACTTCTGACACATTTTTAGGACCTTTGGCATTTTTATAGCGATCAGTGCTATAAAAATGCATTGGATTACTATAAAAATGCCACCGGCAGTGAAGGGGTTAACACTAGTCGGCGGGGAACGGGTTAAGCATGTTCCCTGGGTGTGTTCTAACTGTAGGGGGGTGGCCTTACTAGGCAAAAATCACTGATCTTCTGTTCATACATTGTATGAACAGAGGATCAGCTTTTCTCCCCCTTACAGGACCGGGAGCTGTGTTTTAACACAAACAGCTCCCGGTCCCCGCTCTGTAACGAGCAATCGCACGCGCACGGGAGTCGGGGGCGCGCGCCCCTAGTGGCCTCCGCGAGAGCCGACGTTATACTACAGGCTCTCGCGCAGGGGAGCCAACCACGGCGGTGGGCGGTCTGGAAGCAGTTAATAAGGTTCCGAGTAAAGCTTCAACATGCAACAAGAAGAAATGAGAGTGAGACAAAACATTTTGTGAGCATTCAATTAATTGAAAATAACGATTAAACTCAAACAGGCTGTTTTTCAGCTGATCAAAAGTTTAGGACCACATGCCTTTAAAAAGGCCAAATCTGTGCAAAGATGTGGATTCATTGTAATTTACTGTCAGGTAGTCACACGTTGTGATGGCAAAGGCAAAAAAAAATCCTTTTGAACGTGGTCAGGTTGCTGAACTGCATAAGCAGGGTCTCTCATCAAGACACTGGACGATCCTGGACCCAAATTAAGGCCCTTACTGGTGCTGACTGCAGCCCCATAACCATCAGACGGCATCTAAGACTGAAGGGCTTCAAAAACGAAAAACATCTTCAAAAACCCTGTCTCCTTGAACGCCACAGAACTGCCCGTTTGGACTTTGCAAGAGAGCACCAAACATGGGACATTCAAAGGTGGAAGAAAGTTTTATTCTCTGATGAGAATTTTTTTTACCTTATGGTCCTGATGGTTTCCAACGTTACTGGCATGTCAAGCAGATCCCACCTGAGATGTTTTCTACGGGCCACAGTGGAGGGGGCGCCATAATGGTCTGGGGTGCTTTTTCCTTCAGTGGAACAATGGAGCTTCAGGAAGTGCAGGGGTGTCAAACAGCCGCTGGCTATGTCCAGATATTGCAGAGAGCATTCCCCATGACTGAGGACCTCGTCTGTGTGGTAACGACTGGGTTTTTCAACAGGACAACGCTACAGTACACAATGCCCGCAGGACAAGGGACTTCTTCCAAGAGAATAACATCACTCTTTGGCCCATCCTGCGTGTTCCCCTGATCTAAATCCAATTGACAAAATTTGGGGATGGATGGCAAGGGAAGTTTGCAAAAATGGACAACAGTTCCAGACAGTAGATGGTCTTCGTGCGGCTGTCTTCACCACTTGGAGAAATGTTCCCACTCACCTCATGGAAACGCTTGCATCACGCATGCCGAAACACATTTTTGAAGTGATCAACAATAACTGCGGAGCTACATATTACCGAGTTCATGTTTGGAAGTTGGATTTCTGTTTTGGAGGGGGGGGGGGGGGGTTAGTTTTTTTTTTTTGGAGGTGTGGTCCTAAACTTTTGATCAGCTGAAAAACAGCCTGTTTCAGTTTATTTGTTATTTTCAATTAATTGAATGCTCAAAAAAATATTTGTCTCACTCTCATTTCTTCTTGTTGCATGCTCTACTTGGAACCTTGTTAAGATCCAACAATGTAAAATATGATTTTTTGCCATTTTTCAAGTGGTCTAAAACTTTTGATCAAGACTGTATATATACAGTGGGGATAGAAAGTTTGGGCACCCCAGGTAAAAAAATTGTATTAATGTGCATAACAAAGCCAAAGAAAGATGGAAAAATCTCCAAAAAGGCATCAAATTACAGATTAGACATTCTTGTAATATGTCAAAAAAAAGTTAGATTTTATTTCCATCATTTACACTTTCAAAATTACAGAAAACAAAAAAATGGCGTCTGCAAAAGTTTGGGCACCCTGCAGAGTTAATATCTTGTACTGCCCCCTTTGGCAAGTATCACAGCTTGTAAACGCTTTTTGTAGCCAGCCAAGAGTCTTTCAATTCTTGTTTGAGGTATCTTTGCCCATTCTTCCTTACAAAAGTCTTCCAGTTCTTTGAGATTTCTGGGCTGTCTGTCACGCACTGCTCTTTTAAGGTCTATCCATAGATTTTCAATTATGTTGAGGTCAGGAGATTGTGAAGGCCATGGCAAAACCTTCAGTTTACGCCTCTTGATGTAATCCCCCGTGGATTTTGAGGTGTGTTTAGGATCATTATCCATTTGTAGAAGCCATCCTCTCTTTAACTTCAGCTTTTTCACAGATGGCATCAAGTTACCATCCAAAATTTGCTGAAATTTTATTGAATCCATTTTTCCTTCTACTCGTGAAATGTTCCCTGTGCCACTGGCTGCAATACAAGCCCAAAGCATGATTGATCCACCCCCATGATTTACAGTTGGACAGAGGTTCTTTTCATTAAATTCTGTGCCCTTTCTTCTCCAAACGTACCTTTGCTCATTCCGGACAAAAAGTTCTATTTTAACCTCATCGGTCCACAGAACTTGTTTCCAAAAAGCATCAAGCTTGTCTATATGTTCATTTGCAAAGTTCAAACGCTGATTTTTGTGGTGAGGACGTAGAAGAGGTTTTCTTCTGATGACTCTTCCATGAAGACCATATTTGTACAAGTATCTCTTTATAGTGGAATAGTGTACCACAACTCCAGTGTCTGCCAGATCTTTCTGGAGGGATCGTGCAGCCAAACGTGAGTTTTGAATTGCTTTTCTCACAATCCTGCGGGCTGTTCTGTCTGATATTTTTCTTGGTCTTCCAGATCTTGCTTTAACTTCTACTGTTCCTGATGACTGCCATTTCTTAATTACATTCCCAGCAGAGGATATTGACATCTGAAAACACTGCTATCTTCTTATAGCCTTCTCCAGCTTTGTGAGCGTCAACTATTTTCAGTTTCAGTTTTCTAGACAACTGCTTCGAAGAACCCATAGTGCTGATTGTTGGGGCAAGGTCAGATGAGTCTGGGCATTTAAAACCTTCCCAGACGATGATTGAGAACAATCCATGACACTGGCAGGTCTCAGATTTGCAAAGGGGGCAGTGCATGCTATAAATTCTGCAGGGTGCCCAAACTTTTGCGGACACCATTTTTTTTGTTTTCTGTAATTTTGAAAGTGTAAATGATGGAAATAAAATCTAACTTTTTTTGACATATTATAAGAATGTCTAATCTGTAATTTGATGCCTTTTGGAGATTTTTCCATCTTTCCTTGGCTTCGTTATGCACATTAATACAAATTTTTACCTGGGGTGCCCAAACTTTCGATCCTCACTGTATATGTCTGTCTTAACAGAAGCAACAATACAGGAAGAGAACATACATTTCTCAGGCAAACCCCTCCCTCCCAGAGCAGATTCTTGTTTGATTGGCCACTGGAAAGCCTCCTGTCCTGGAGGCAACTTGAAGTTGCCTTGTAAGTTCCCTTATGTCGCGCTGCGATTCATACTCAAGTCGTGTTCAAGTTACCTCCCAAAGTCGTGTGTGTTGCCCCTGTGTGAATGGAGTCTTAGAGCCCATTCACACAGGGGGAACACGACTTCTGGCACGACTTTGGGAGGCAACTTAAACACGACTTGAGTATGAATCATTAGGCAACGTACAAGGCAACTTCAAGTCGCCTCCAGCACAGTACATGGCAACTTCAAGTCGCCTCCAGCACAGTACAAGGCAACTTCAAGTCGCCTCCAGCACAGTACAAGGCAACTTCAAGTCGCCTCCAGCACAGTACAAGGCAACTTCAAGTCGCCTCCAGCACAGGAGGCTTTCCAGTGGTCAAACAACAATCAGCTCTGTGGGAGGAAGGAGGGAGGGGTTTGCCTGAGAAATGTATATTATCTTCCTGTATTGTTGCTTCAGTTAAGACAGTGATCCGACTTCTGAGGGGACTTCCATTGAAATCAACGGGTACAAGTTGCTTAGAAGTTGGAGCGAATGCAGTAGTGTACATTAAGACGGCTTCCATTAATTTTCTCGACCGCGCGACTTGGGGCAACAAAGTCGGATCCCAGGTCGCCCCAGTGTGAACCGGCTCTTAGAGTATTTGTTTACATTTTCTTTTCTTGCATGCTCTGCAAAAATCACTGCAGACCAAGCCCCCCACCCTCTTTATCAGACATGTGCTCAATCTCACTCCAGCTCAGAGCCCAAACCCCACTACTCATACCATCCAGCTATATGTTACAGGACTTCTTTGGACAGCTATGAATTATGCAGATCACGTGTCTCAGAGGAAAATCCATATCTGCATGCTGGTGCTGACTGAACCAGTAACTGAAAAATTATGGAAATCCGAGCTCTGCATCAATATGAGAGCATGGCAACTAGCATTGTTAAGTAGCAGGAAGGAAGAAATTCCCAAAAGTGATATTAAACCCTCTTTTTTAATCACTTCAATATCTTTTCACCCCCTTCCTACCCAGGCCAATTTTTACGGTCGTACTTCTAATGGCAATTGCGTGGCCATGCAACACTGCATCCAAATGAAATTTTTTATTGTTTGTTTTCATCTTTATTTTGTTGGTATTTAATCACCACTGAGTTCGTTATTTTTTGCTAAACAAATGAAATTTAGCAAATAAAGCAAATAAGTAATTTTTCTTCATCACTGATGGCCACTGTTAATCAGGGCAATGATGATCAGTGTAAACAATGTACTCACTGTGCCCTGTCAGCCTTGCCGGTTAACGGCTCCTTTAATCACACAAAGACTGCGTGTTAGGAAAGGAATGGCGATAACTGGAAAGTCGGTTTAAATGTGACCAGCTGTGATTGGACACAGCTAATTACATGGTAAAGGGCCACTGTGATTGGCCCTTTACTGCAATCAGCTGTATCCAAAAGGACACGTGGCAATGGAACGTGCCTAGGAAGCGTGGTTCTGGGAGGACATCCATGGACGTCTTCCAGGGACTAAGTCGTTGTGATTGACCCTTTACCGCGATCAGCTGTGTTCAAAGGTTTCAGTGGGAAGGTTTTAGGCCGGGTGCGACACGACACTGGTGCGACACGACACTAGTCCTACTTTGGATCTGACTTTTCCTTGCGACTTGAAGCCGACATATGTCCAAATTTCAATGAACAGGGATCCGACTTGGATCCCTGCCAATACTAGGCACGGTGTCTGATATGAATCTTGAGGGAAACTCCACGCCAAAATTTAAACAAAAAAAACGCCATGGGTTCCTCCTCCAAGGGCATACCAGGCCCATGGGTCTGGTGCGGATTTAAAGAGCAACCCCTACGCTGAAAAAACGGCGTGGGAGTCCCCCCAAAATCCATACCAGACCCGTATGCGAGCAGCAGCCCGGACGGTCAGGAAAGGGGGTGGGGACGAACAAGCGAGTTGTCCCCAAGTATTTCCGAGGCTCTCCGGCGCCCCCACCTCTAGGCACATGCGGTATTGCATGCAATCGTAGTCAATGCGGAACAAATTATCTTCGTTTCCATTGACTTCTATGGGGAAACCCGCTTTAATATGCGACTGCTTTGGATTACAAGCATTCTCCTGGAACGGATTAAGCTCATAATTCAAGGTTCCACTGTATATAAAACATCCTTTTAGTATCACTAAGTTTTGGATAGCAATAGATGGGACTCCCCCCAGGGAGATTCAATTTGTTGGTCCAGGTGACAATTTTCACTAGGACACAAAATTATGGCAAATCCAAAATTCTACAGTTGGCACTGGAGCAGGAAACACAGGGCAAACCTGTTCTAGTGGTAGCCATCTAAGAGGGGATTAATCAAAGTTTCCTCTAGGATATCTATCCTCTTCAGAATAGAAAGTGAAGAGTAAATTCCCCAACAGTTCATGCATCAGTCACTGCTGCCTAAAAAGGTAGGGGTCCTCGTAGCCCCCAAAACATCACTGTTGCTACTAAAAGCTTGCAATGAAAAAAAAATGTTTAAATGATCTCCCCAATAAAATCTGACAGGGTTCCTAATCACTCCCTACTCCGTCCAAATAAAAAAAGTTTGGCAATAGATACACTATAAAGTTTGTGAAAGGTTTACTTTAAAGTGGAGTTCCACCCATTTTTTTTATGTTTGTCTGTGCTGCATGCCCTAATCTCAGTGTTCAGAATGGACACATTTTATTTATTTTGTTGCTTGTTTTATTTTATTTTGTAGTCCTTCATTACTTCCTCCTCCTTATTAGCTTAGGCTATTAAGTCGCAAGGGTTTATGGGATAGGCATCATGTATCCCAGTAGTCCTTGCAAATAGCCTATTTGCATAGAGAAGGGGCGGAAACTTCCTCTGACACTCCCGTTGCTATGGAAACCTGACTGAAACCTATTACATCGCTTGTGCAGCACTGAGCATGTGCGAGATCTGCAAGGCTGAAATCCAGGAAGTCATATAGTCTGGCTTCATGATACCCACACTTAAGATGGCCACGGTCTATTTCTAGATTATAAACTAAATGCTCTAACAACCTAACAAAACGGACCTTAGTTTACAGACTAACTTTACTAGACTACATTAAGCTTGTGTATTACAGGGGTATTTATATTTAAAAGGTGAAATTGTGGGTGGAACTCCCCTTTAAAGTTGCTTCCATTGAAGGGCTTTGATGAATAAGGAGTTTCAGTTCTTTATTCTATTATTTATTAGATGATCTTCTAATTATGTTGCTGCCAACAGCTTCCTACCATGTACCACTGCTTATGGAACAAGGGATCTGTAGGCACCGCACTTGTATGTCTTTTAGCCCTTTTCTTCAAAACTTGTTGTTCAAGCCACTGCACCTGCAAAATAAAAAAACAAAAAATAAAAAGATATCAGCGTATAATGCTCACCAACAGATAAAGTAGATGAGTAAACTGCTTATATGGTCTAGAACAGCGTGTCTCAACCTTTTATTAGTCAAGGCACCCTTTAAAATTCTGCACACATTCTGGAGGCACCCCATTTAAAAAAACGAACCTAATAGTTTTACATAATGCAACAGCATCCACACCCATAAGACACCCAACAGGTGACCAGTTCCTACAATGCAAACACAGCATTTCACTCTGGTACTGACTAGTATTCCAATGTTTCTCTTATCCCTCAGTTTTTCTCCCTCACTTAGCCAATGTGACCCCAGTGCTGATGGAAAGGTGCAGGGAAGAGGCAAACAAGAATGCTGTGCAGGCACCCAACATCCTCCCTATCACAAAAGTCATCATTGGTTGTTAAAATGCCAGCGGCTAGAAGGTTGCAATGGTGCAAAATGAAACCTGTGGCTTTTTAAAAGGCAGGCTTTTGCACCTGCTGAACAAGAAAGGGGAACCCTAGTGAAGATCACCCGGGAAGCATAGCGGTTACCATGGCAACAAAAGGGTCATAATAGGGTTTTACTAATAAAAAGTACAACATTTATTAAATTCAAATAGTAGCAAAAATAGCCCCCTCTACAGGAATGGAAGAGTCTGCATCAGCTCTGCCTCCTCCCTCACCTCTGTGTCCTGTCCATGCTCCGTGCAGCCCGTGCTCAGCTGTGTCAGAAAGGAAACACTTAAACAAGTAGCTGACAGCTAAAGGTCCACCAACTGAACTCGTGTGAGACTGGAAGCATCCTGGGAACATAAAAGACTCATTGGAGAATCACATTGTGGAGACAGAGGTGGAGACATGCTGTGCTGATTGACCAGGAAACTACAGGGCTGCAGAGCCAATTGCGTATTTGATCTCTTTTAGTAGGGATCCATTCAATTTGGTAAGCAGCTCTGATATAAGAGGTGGAGGCTTTCTTCTATCCTGTTGAGACACGGTTCCTGGATACTTTCAACACTTTTCTGTGATCTGCATCATATTGCACGGAGATTGAACTGCATTGATTCTTCTCTTGGACTTTGTCTGTGTGCTCTACACGGAGGCTTATGCATGCACATGTCACTTTATTTTATTTAATCTTTATATTCACTTGAACTAATTGATCATTAATATTATTATAGATATTACGTACATGTCAGCCTTTTATGTTTCAATATTTATGTTGGCTATATGAGTATCTTTTTGATCAACTGTTCGCGCAGCATTAATTTTATTTACAATTCTATTGTGTTCTTTTTTGACATTTATATTGCTGCAGCAGCATTTGGTTCTTATTAGATTTAATTATCTTGGGAGATCGGTGTGATTATCTACACCTATCCCACACTTACTTTGATCAGGGCAGTATTTTTTCCATATACAAGTAGCAAAAAAAGGGATTTTTAATACAGCTTACCTGTAAAATCCTTTTCTTGGAGTACATCACGGGACACAGAGCGGCATATTCATTACTAGTGGGTTATATGGAGTACCTTCAGGTGATGGACACTGGCAATCTCAAACAGGAAGTGCCCCTCCCTATATAACCCCCTCCCATAGGAGGAGTACCTCAGTTTTGTAGCAAGCAGTATGCCTCCCAAAATGGTCCCCATAAGAGGGGTGGGAGCTCTGTGTCCCGTGATGTACTCCAAGAAAAGGATTTTACAGGTAAGCTGTATTAAAAATCCCTTTTTCTTTATCGTACATCACGGGACACAGAGCGGCATATTCATTACTAGTGGGATGTCCCAAAGCAATGCTTACAATGAGGGGAGGGAGACATCTTCCCAAGACAAAAGGATTTAATTTAGAGATATACTCAAATCATAATAAATCCAACTTAGTTGAGAAAAATAAATTTAAATTTTAAATTTTACTCAAAAGGGAGCCCCCGGAGTCCGAGGGTCTCAAACTGCAGCCCGCAGCACTGCCTGCCCAAAGGCTGCATCAGTATTCCTTCTTACGTCCAACTGGTAGAACCTTGTAAACGTGTGGACAGAAGACCAGGTTGCCGCCTTGCAAACTTGAGCCATAGAGATCTGGTGGTGTGCTGCCCAGGAGGCGCCCATGGCCTTAGTAGAATGAGCCTTTAATGATAACGGAGGAGGCAACCCCTTCAAGCCGTAGGCCTGAGTGATTAACTGTTTAATCCACCTCGAGATGGTGGATTTTGCAGTTGCCTGCCCCTTCTTGGGCCCATCCGGTAAAATGAACAACACATCTGTTTTCCGGATCTTCTCTGTAGCTTTAAGATAGGCCTTCATGGCCCTGACAATATCCAAGGTATGCAACAACCCTTCCTTTCTGGAAGTAGGTTTAGGAAAGAAGGATGGTAATACCAAATCCTGGTTTAGATGAAAACTGGATATAACCTTTGGTAGGAAGGAAGGATGAGGGCGGAGAACGACCTTGTCCTTATGTAAAATAAGATATGGTTCCTTACAGGATAAGGCTGCCAGTTCCGATACTCTTCTGGCGGAAACTATGGCGACCAAAAATACTAACTTCCTTGTCAGTAAAACCAAAGGAATTTCAGCCAACGGCTCAAAAGGTTGTTTCTGTAAACTTGACAGAACAAGATTTAAATCCCACGGACAAAGCGGGGATTTAACTGGAGGATTAATACGTAAGACCCCTTGAATGAAGGTCTTAACCAGCGAGTGGGTGGCCAGCGGCCGCTGAAACCATACTGACAAAGCTGAAATCTGTCCTTTGATTGTGCTTAATGCCAGTCCTCTACCCACTCCTAGCTGGAGAAAACGTAATACTCTATCGATGGTAAACTTACGAGAAAACCATAACTTGGACTCACACCAGCCTACATAGGCCTTCCAGACCCTGTAATAAATCACCCTAGAGACCGGTTTCCTGGCTCTGATTAGGGTAGAGATTACTTTCTGAGACAGACCTCTACCCCTGAGAATCAGGGATTCAGCTTCCAGGCCGTCAAATTTAGATGCCGTAAGGCAGGGTGGAGGATCGGACCTTGCGATAGCAGTACTGGCCGTAGAGGAAGAGTCCAAGGGTCTCCCACTACCATCCTTAGGATTAGTGAATACCATGCCCTTCTGGGCCATGCTGGAGCTACCAGGAAGACTGGTATGTGCTCCACCCTGATCCTGCGCAGCAGGCGGGGTAGTAACTGGAGCGGGGAAAATGCATAAAGAAGTTTGAACTGATGTCAAGGGCAAACTAACGCATCGGTTCCGCAGGCCCTGGGATCCCTTGTGCGGGACATGAACCTGTCTAGCTTCTTGTTCAGTCTTGATGCCATGATATCCACGTCCGGCACTCCCCATTTCTGGCAGAGTGTCTGAAAGACCTGTGGATGCAGAGACCACTCCCCCGGCAACAGAGTCTGGCGACTTAAGAAGTCCGCCTGTAGGTTGTCGACTCCAGGAATGAATATAGCCGATATGCAGGGCACATGGGCTTCTGCCCACAAGAAAATCAAGCTCACTTCTTTCTGAGCGGCTTGACTCTTGGTTCCCCCTTGGTGATTTATATATATATGCCACCGCCGTGGCATTGTCCGATTGTATTTTCACCGGGAACCCTTGTAGTTTGGACGTCCAAGCCCTGAGGGCTAGTCGAGCAGCTCTGAGCTCCAAGATATTGATGGGCAACTGCTTCTCTGCCGCTGCCCAAGAGCCCTGGCGAGTGCAACCATCCAAAATTGCTCCCCAGCCCATCAGGCTGGCGTCTGTGGTTACTATCTTCCAGGTCACAGGACTGAAAGTCTTTCCCTTCAGGAGATTCTGAGGGTTTAACCACCGCCTTAGACTTTGCCGCACTCTTGGTGAGAGTGGCCAAGGAATTTCTAAGGCCTGATGCCTCTTGCTCCAGGCTGACAGGATGGCTGCCTGCAGGATGCGAGTGTGGCTCTGAGCGTACGGAACCGCCTCGAATGTGGCCACCATCTTGCCTAGTAGCCGCATACATAGGCGAACGGTTGGCCTTCTCTTGCTTAGAACCATTTGTATTAGCTCTTTGATGGCCTTTAATAGGGGTAGAAACACCCTCTGTTCTTCTGTATCCAATCTCATGCCGAGATAATCCAGCTGCCTTGTGGGCAGGAATGCTGACTTGTCTCGATTTAGGACCCAGCCGAACCTCTCGAGGTACTGAACCGTGAGGGCCACTGCTCTTTCCAGGCCAGGAGACGAATGGTCTACGACCAAGAGGTCGTCCAGGTAAGCCAGGACCGTGACCCCCTGGATCCTTAGATTGGCTAGGATTGGGGCTAGGACCTTCGTGAATACCCGGGGGGCCGTAGCCAACCCGAAGGGGAGCGCCACAAATTGGAAATGACGCTGAGCCACCGAGAAGCATAGAAATACTTGATGTGGCTGAAAAATTGGCACATGAAGGTAAGCATCCTTTATGTCTATGGACGCCATGAAGTCGTCCTTCTGGAGCACGGCGACAGCTGACCGAATAGTTTCCATCCGGAATGAGCGGACCTTTAGATACGCATTTACTCCCTTTAAGTCCAAAATTGGCCTGACATCGCCGTTGGGCTTTGGGATGATAAACAGGTTGGAGTAGAACCCCAATCCCTGTTCCCGGACTGGTACTTCTACTATCACTTTCTGGCATGGCAGATGATTCAATGCCGCCATCAATGCGGCTCCTTTCACAGGGTCGCCTGGTACTCGACTCCTGGTAATGAGGAGGAGGGAATTTTAGAAATTCTAGCTTGTAGCCCGTGGTCACGGAAGACCGTACCCAGCAGTCGGGAATGGTGGCCTCCCAAACCTCTGCAAAGAGACGCAGCCACCATCGTGGGTGGCGGCGCCCCTTCATAGGGCCGACTTGGGGGCTGGCTTCGCAGGCTTGTGGTACCACTGCTTCTTGCCACCAGTGGCTTGGCCCTGCGGCTTATTGTTAATGCCTGATCTTGCAGGAGGCCGTCGATACTGTTTGGTATTAGAGGGCCCCTGCACCGGGGAGGGCTGGCGCCTAAATGCGGGCCCTCAGGCCTTCTTCTTGACTGGCAAGAGAGTGCTTTTGCCGCTTGATATAGTCTGAATATATCTATCCAAGTCTTCTCTGAAGAGACGTCCTCCATGGAAGGGAACCCTACCAGGAGTTTTTTGCACGGGGGCTCAGCCTCCCAATTCTTCAACCATAAGAGCCTTCTCATATGGATTAGAAATAAGGATAAACGTGACGCCTGCTGGATGGAGTCCTTGATAGCATCCACCGTAAAGCGTATAGCCCTGGGTATATCCAAAATTCCTCTGCCTGCTGGGCAGGGATAAGTTTAAGCATTTGCTTAGTCTTATCTGATAATGCTTGGGCCACTCCAATAGCAGCCACAGCGGGCTGAACTATCGCCCCTGCTGAAGTAAAGGAGGCCTTAAGTAATGTTTCCAAGCGTTTATCAACCGGATCCTTAAACACCTGCAAGTTTTCTACAGGACAAGCTAAAGATCTGTTCACACATGAGATGGCTGCGTCCACAGTAGGGACAGCCCATCTCTTTGAAAACTCTTCCTCTAAGGGTTACCTGTCTGGCTTAGCCCAGTCCTGAAAAATCAGGTCCTTTAACAAAGGATGTACCGGGAATACCAAATTGGCTTGGGGCGCTTTCAGGGAGCCCAATGAGGATACCGCGGAGGCCAGAGGCTGAGGCACAGGCATCTTAAAAGCCAACCGCACCATATCCGTTAGGGACTGAACCCACAGTCTTTCTGCGTGAGAAGCTGAAAAAGGTTCCTCTATTGTAGAATCCTCAGAACCTAAATGGTCAAGGTGATCCTCCAATTCGTCAGTCGGAGAGGATATCCTCCTCCAGAGACTCAGACCTGGGAGACGGGGATCTAACCCGCTTCTTCCCTGCCAAAGATGCCGTAATTAGATCGGCCATCCTCCTTTCCAATCCACCCAAGGTGGAGGCTAACATCTCTTCCGTTACATAGGAAGGAGCTGGTTGAGTAGGGCCAGCCATAGCACCTAGCAACCCTGATGGCTCACCTAGGACAACAACTTCCGGGCATTCCGGAGTAGTAGGGGCCACTAGATTTTGGATATCCTCAGAGCCCGATGGAGAACCTTTTGGTTTTTTAACCGTTTTAGCGTTCTTAGCGCTACCTGCACCCTTAGGAGCCATAATATACAAATTCTGAGGCACTCCGCTAGTATACAACTGACTAATAGCTGGAGAAAATCATATAATCAAATAAATGTGAAACAATAGGATAGGGTAATGTTAGAGGGACTCCAAACCTCCCATAACCTATAAAAAGGGAAAATCAATACTGAGCCCCAAGGGCTTCAACCAGAAAAAATCTTTTTTATCTGGTATTGACCCCCTAATGCTGGGCTAGGTGAGCACCCTAAGTGCTCAAAGGTGCTGCTTAGTACACAGGCTTGAATGCAAACTTTTAAGCCAGAGGCTCCTTAGTAAGGTGTACTTCCCACAACTGCCACCGGGTGTCACTGTGCCAGAAAGCTCTGTCAAACCTTCCTATGCTGTAGCCAGCATCGCTGCTCCGTGTCCCCTCACAGCCTTTACAGACTGAACAGTCCTCCAGGATTTATCCTCCCTGTGTGTAACACACAGGGGGGAGGAGCCGCCCGGCGTCAACCGCCCCCTCCCCGCGGCGTCGCCGCGCGCGCATGCGCGCAAGCGCGCGCACAGATAAGTAAAAGCGCGCGCGCCAAACGCCGCTAGGGGAAGCAGGAAGCCATGTGGAGAGGAGACACCAGGACCCTAGACGCTGGAGCAGCAGACACAGGTAAAAGGGAAGCTTTAAACTGTCTCCCTAATGGTATGGTTCCTTCTCTGTGGAACACCCTGCCCAAAAAAAGGCCCTCCTTGTGACAGAAGCAGCAGCAGCCTACTAGCCCAGCCAGGGGAACCATACCTGGGTGTTTTGAGCCATCCCGTTTGAAAACTTTGTGGTTCTCCTTTGCCCATGCACAGAGGCATAAATAGGCTGCCCAAGAATCCCCTGTAGGAAGCCTACTGACAAACCAAGTTCCGTAGGCCCCCTGCTTACCTTTCCACGCCGCAGGGTATTGCTCTGCAAGAGGCCCAATCTTCACCCTTCACCGTGGGTATGGTCATAGACCTTCAGGGACTGGGGTCTTAAAAGAACACCACAACCTGGACCTATACAGCACCACTGGCAACAGGTATTCTCTAGGTTAGAAACCAGACCTGGAACCCAGGGTCCAGCCCTCCAAGGAGAGGCATTATAGGCAAAACCCCATCCACGAATTGGGGCCCGGGTACCGTCCACTTTGGCTATGAAGCACCTTGGACAGATCCGGTCAGCTGGCCCTGGTCCCAAGGACTACTACAGGCACAGCCTCAACGTGCACCAACACCTAAGACACTGGCGAAAAAACTGAGGTACTCCTCCTATGGGAGGGGGTTATATAGGGAGGGGCACTTCCTGTTTGAGATTGCCAGTGTCCATCACCTGAAGGTACTCCATATAACCCACTAGTAATGAATATGCCGCTCTGTGTCCCGTGATGTACGATAAAGAAATATGTTCAATACCAAAAGCAATGTTTTGCTAGAAAGGATAGCGTAGCTTTGTCTAGACTAAGCTATGCTATCCTTTCTAGCGAAACACGTGCCAAAAGCACCTTGCCACCATGTTAAAAAGGACAAGGGCCTCTTCCCGCAATCCCTGGCCGGTGGTTGTCGGGGTCTGCGGGTGGGGGCTTATCGGAATCTGGAAGCCCCCCAACAAGGGGGGGTTCCCAGATCACAGGCCCCCCCTATGTGAATGAGTATTGGGCACATCGTACCCCTACCCATTTAATAAGAAGCCCAAAGCCATCTTCTCCCGAAATTGTTTCAGTCTTTTTCCTCGCCGCTGGTTACCCGCAAAAAAAAAAAAAAAAGGTCTTGTCCTGAAGCTGCCCCACTATCCAGCACCTCTTATATAGCCATGGAGTATGGCCATCCAATGGTGTCGTCCGGAGAGCCTGTAAAAAGACACCTTCAGGACAAGACCAGCTTTTTTTGTTTTTTAGCGGGTAACCGGCAATGAGGGAGATGACGGCACACGAAGACAGCTCCAGAAGAAGATGGCTGCGGTAGAAGACAACACCGGGCTTATTATTTGGGGGTGGGGTGGAATCTGGGGCCCCCCCCTTGTTAATGGGGGCTTTCAGATTCCGATTAGAGTACAAAAATAGGATTTTTTGTACTCACCGTAAAATTATTTTCTCTGTCGTTCATGGACAGACACAGCTCCTTAAATCTTGACATTTGGGTTATGTAACTGTTCATAGGAGAGGACTAGGCAGAACATGTTAGTCATCTTAAAACATGCAGCTTTAACAGAGTTGAACAGCCCCACCCAGGGGGCTGTCCCTCTGGTCATAACCCCTCACCCTGCAGCATGCAGCTCAGTTCATCAAAAAGCAGTACAAACTTAGAAAGGAGGGGTGGGTGCTGTGTTCGTCCATGGACGACAGAGAAAAGGATTTTACGGTGAGTACAAACAAATCCTATTTTCTCTTTTCGCCCATGGACGGACACAGCTCCTTAAATCTTGACATTTGGGACGTCCCCAAACAGTGTCAGAAAAAATGAGGGGTGGGAACAGTAATCAGAATACCTAACATCACCCAAAACAAGCAGAGCTCCTCAATGGAGTTGCAACTTTAAACAGCAGCCTGCAAAACCTTGCGGCCGAAAGAAGGATCTGAAGATGCACTCGCATCAACCTTGTAAAATTTGGAAAAGGTGTGAACGGACGACCAAGTCGCCGCCTTACACAACTGTGAGACAGACGCTTGATGTCGGAAAGCATAGGAAGCACCAATTGCCCTGGTAGAATGCGCAGTGACAGGAAAGGGAGGCGCCCGCCCCTTAAGGGCATAGGCCTGGATGACGGTCTGTCTGATCCAGAAATGGTGGCCAACAAGACCACCAGGCCCTTCTGCGGACCAGACACTGCCACAAACAGCGAGTCTGACCTCCGGAACAGAGCAGTAGCAGACAGGTACACCCGTTGAGTGAGGCCCGGAATGACAAACACAAAAAGAAATATAATGCAGGGCCGGGCATGACTGGTGGTGGATGCAGGCAACCAAGGGGTTAAGGAAGGAGGTGGTAGCAAGGGAGGAGGCTGGGGACCAATTGGAAGAAGGGGGAGGAGTGGTATATAAGGGGGGCGGGGGCGGCCCACGTGCACAGCCCCGGGAAGGAAGCAGACAAGGAGGACAGTTTTTTCTCCCATCTGCACAGCAGCGTTTTTACTCAAAAGAAAATGCAGAAAATTGACTTATTTTTGGCAAAACTGCGCGCGGCAGCGGCGAATAGAGAACCAGGATGGCTTGAGGAGCAGATGGGGGCCCTTATTCCAGAAGAAGGGGGGGGGTCGCAGGCCGCAGAGGTAGCTACACCACGTGCTCGGCGGTCGCGAGCGCCGGATCGTTATTCCCCCGCACCAACTGGCAGGACCCAGCGCCATAATAGGAGCCCTAGGGAGGATCCGTCACCCCCGCCGGCCAAGCGCTCTCATGCTTCGGCCGGGGGTGCAGGTAGACGCAATACGCCAATCAATTTGGGCCCTGCGGGCGGGGCATCGGGCCGTAATGGCGCCCGTGTCTTGCCCAAAAAGAAGACAGCAGCAGGAGCGGGTCCCTCAGGAGCAGACGGGAACAAAAGGGGGGGGCCCCAACCAGAGACAAGCAATGGAACGGCCGGGGGGTCCTCACGGATCGGGACCACCGGCTCCAGGTCAGCGGGGAGGCCGGATTCACTTGAAAGGCGGAGGGAGGTGTCCGGTAGATCCCAGGGACAGAGCGGACATTTTGATGCGTCCACGACCGGGTTGAGGGGGAGAGGACGACCCGCCGAGAGGCTGGGGTCTTCGGCCTCCAGGCTTACCGGGCCTGGGGGGCTGACGTCGTCGGCAACGCCGGTCTTGGAAGGTCGTTCTGAGGTGGAGTCATCGGGATCGGATGAGGAAGATCGGGTGGAGGATTCGCCAGCGGTGGAGCTTCCGATGTCGGCTGTGAGGGATGCTCCTGGTCAGCCTGGTAAGTTAACTAATTTTACTTCTGGGGATGTGGCTGCTTTGTTATGCTCATTGTTGGGGGTTGGGGGGGGCGGGCCTCAGGTAACAGGGGGCAATGTGGGGAGTAATGTCCTGCCGCCTTTCCGGGGGCCCCGGGGTGGCGGGGGTAATGCCTGCCGCCCAGGGTTCTCCTGGTGGGCTGCAAGAGTTATTGAGGGGTATGGGGGAGCTAATGCAACGTTTTGCCGGGGGGGGGCGGGGTGGTGACGCCGCCGCAGGCTGCGCCCTGGTTGGGGGCTAATGCTGTGCCCCCCGTAGTGGTTGGGGCACCAGCCCTGGTTGGTGGGGAAAAGGGGGCGACACCCGAGGGTGGGTCAGGAGACGCCGCAGGGGGTGGGAAGCCCGGGGGGGGGGGGGGGAAAGGGGGATGAGGTCAGGCTGGAAGATGCGGCGAGAGGGGAAATGTATGTATGCTTTGAGGGTCCACTGGGGTCCCATTTGAAACAGGAGGTCAAGGATAAGATAGAAAAGGGTGAGTATGTTGAAATTTTTTCCCTGTTGCCTTTAGAAAAATTCAATCTTGACAGGGTTAAAACGGATGGGATAAAAAAGGATGATGAGGAAAAGAGGAGGTATGGATTGATTCCCCGTACGTTTAGCAACTGGTTGCAAGCGTTTGCAATCATGGCCAGCGTCATTGGAGAGAAAAGCCCGGAGCATTGTTCGGCGCTTTTCTGCTACATGGACGCCATAGGGGAAGCACAGCGGGTTTATGGGGGAACGGGATGGCTGCGGTACGACGAGCAGTTTCGGCAGCGGCGGGCGGTTCGCCCGTTTCTGCGTTGGGACCATAAGGATATTAGCTTGTGGATGAGGATGATTTCCGCCCCCAGGTCTAATACACCGTTTTTTCAGGGGGGGGCCGGGGGTACACCCACCTCTGGATCGCCGGCCGGAAAAAAATGGGGGGTGTGCTGGCAGTTCAACGAAGGTTCCTGCAAGTTTGGGGGAACCTGTCGTTTTAAGCACGAGTGCTCCGGATGCGGGGGTGCTCACCCCCTGTCACGGTGTTTTAAGAAGGGCAAGCGGGGGGGGGACGCTGCTAGCAAAGGGGGTAACGCCAGTGAGGGTGGAAAAGATGGGACCTTTTCTAGATAAGTACCCGGATAGGGCGGCAGCTCGGCTGCTCGCGTCGGGGTTCTCCGAGGGATTTGTCATTCCCAGTTCTTTGTCGAAGGTGCCACCCTTGGCGAAGAATCTGCGGTCTGCCTTGGAGAATCCTTCAGTGGTATCGAAAAAACTAGCAAAAGAAGTGGAACTGGGCAGGATGGCTGGGCCGTTCACGGAGATGCCACTGCCGGATTTGGTAGTGTCACCTCTGGGGGTGGTGCCCAAGAAGGAACCAAACAAGTATCGCCTCATTCACCACTTGTCTTTTCCAAAAGGGGGGTCGGTGAATGACGCAATAGATCCAGAAGCATGCTCCGTGTCGTACGCGTCGTTTGACGCGGCGGTGCGGTGGGTGCGGCGTTACGGGAGGGGCGCCCTGATGGCGAAGTCGGACATTGAGGCTGCGTTCCGCTTGCTGCCGGTTCACCCGGACAGTTTTAGGCTGTTGGGTTGCCGGTGGCAAGAGGAGTTTTACGTGGATCAGTGTTTGCCTATGGGATGCTCGATTTCCTGCGCACTGTTTGAGACATTTAGTTCCTTCTTGGAGTGGGTGGTCAGGGACGTGGCAGGGGTGGATTCAGTTATCCACTATCTTGATGACTACCTGTGCGTGGGACCCCCGTCATCCAAAGTGTGCGCAGTCTTGCTGGCAACATTGCAGCACATTGCGGAGAAGTTCGGAGTGCCGCTGGCGGCCGACAAGACGGAGGGCCCGCGCACGGAATTGATGTTTCTAGGTATCATGATTGATTCAGAAAAAATGGAGTGTAGGCTTCCGAGGGACAAGGTTGAGAATCTCCGGATGGAGATTCGGGGGATGGTGGGGCAGGACAAAGTTCAGTTGCGGACGTTGCAGTCGTTATTGGGAAAATTGAACTTCGCCTGCCGCATCATCCCTATGGGCAGGGTCTTTTGCCGACGGCTGTCGGCAGCAACCGCGGGTGTTCGGGCACCGAAGCACTACATTAGGTTGACAAGGGATCTAAAAGCTGATTTACAGGTGTGGGACACATTTCTAGAGACATACAACGGGAGGGCCATTTGGATGTCCGGCCCCTTCAGCAATTTTGATTTGGATCTGGTCACGGACGCGGCTGGATCCACAGGTTACGGGGCCTTCTTTAAGGGAAGGTGGAGCGCGGAGGCATGGCCGGAGTCCTGGGTAGCGGCGGGTTTTGAAAAGAACCTGGTGCTACTGGAGCTATTCCCAGTGGTGGTGGCGATTGAGCTATGGGGGGCAGAATGCAGGGATCTGAAGATCAGGTTGAACTGCGACAACATGGGGGTGGTGCAGGTCATCAATCGTATCTCTGGTTCATCGGTTCCGGTGGTGCGGTTGCTGCGGCACCTGGTGTTACGTTGTCTTCAGTGGAATATTTTCCTGTATGCAGTGCATATTCCGGGGGTGGATAATAGGCTTGCTGACGCCCTGTCTCGATTCCAGTGGGACAGGTTCAGGGAGCTGGCTCCAGGGGCCGACGCGGAAGGGGTTCCTTGCCCAGGGTGGATGTGGGGACTTGCTTTGGAGCCGCAGCAGACTGGCTCAGGAGGTCGGTGAGTGGGCCGACGTGGACTGCATATGCTAAGGTATGGGCGGAATGGGCTGGTTTTAAGCGGTTGGCGGAGGTGGAGCGGGCAGACATGGAGATGGGCTGGTTAGTGGTGTATTTTGTGTCTAGACACATGGAAAAGGTGGGGTCAGTCTCTGCGTTGGAAAAGAAGCTGGCGGCCCTGGCCTTTTTGTTTAAACTGGAGGGGAGGGAGGATTTTACGAAGTCGTTTTGGGTAAGGCAAGCGGTAAAGGGATACAAGAAGGGACGTCAGAGCAGTGATGCGCGGAGGCCGGTGACATTTTCCGTACTACGCAGAATTTTTGGGGTATTGGGGGAGGTTTGTTCGTCCGCATATGAAATACGGTTGTTTCGGGCGGGGTTTTCGGTCGCGTTTTTCGGTGCGTTTCGGGTGGGGGAGCTAGTAAGTCCCTCCAGGCGGGTTCCCGGGGGTTTATTGGTCAACGACGTTCATTTAGCAGAGGGCAAAGTGGTTTTTCGCCTTAAGCGCTCAAAAACGGATCAAGGGGGAAAAGGGGTGGACGTATCTTTGTATTCGCTGCCGGGTTCAGAGGCTTGTCCGGTAGGGGTGGTAAGGGAATTTTTTAAGGTACGCCCCAAGTTGGGGGGCCCATTTTTGATGCATGGGGACGGGTCTTTTGTTTCACGGTTTCAATTTACGGCCCTGTTTAGAAAATGTTTGAAAAAGGCGGGTTTGGACGAGCGGCTGTTTGCCTCGCACTCCTTCCGCATTGGGGCGGCGACCGAGGCGGCCCGGTGCGGGTTGGATGAGACAGCAGTAAAACGAATCGGGAGATGGGAATCTAGGAGATTTCGCTCTTACGTGCGCCCACACTTGGCGTTGGATTTGTGAGAGGTGTGGGATCAGGAAAAAAGTACCGGTTTATTGCAATATGTTTAGGGTGTGGATGATCATTGTTTATTTTGTTTTACAGGTGGAGGAAAGCCAGGCCTCGTGTGGATAATGGGGCATTCATATGTTTGTAGGGGGGCCAGGAGAGCAGATGCTAGGCCAGAAGGTAGGCAGTTGGGGATTTCCAGGCGGGAGGCAACGGTCAGGTGGTTGGGGATCCCCGGGATGGGTTGGAGCAGGGTGCTGTCTGAAGTGCAGCGCTATGCTCGGCTCGACCGACCTCCTGATGTGCTACTGTTGCACGTCGGGGGAAACGACTTGGGGATCCGGCCGATAGGGGACTTGATGACGGCAGTCAAGGCGGACGTCTTGACGTTGCGGGCATCTTTCCCGAGAATGCTGATAGTATGGTCTGACATTGTCGCGCGAACTACCTGGCGTATGGCAAGGTCAGTGGACCGGGTCAACAAAGGGAGAATAAAGGTAAATAAGGTGCTAGGGCGGTTTGTGGCCAAACATGGGGGGTTAGTGGTGAGACACAGAGAATTGGAGCTTAATTTGGGGCTGTACCTGCTCAGGGATGGTGTTCACCTAACCGACGTGGGTACGGACTTGTGGGTCCTGGGAGTGCAGGAGGGAATTCAGAGGGCCCTGCGGGTGTGGAGGGGCCCGTAAGGAAAAGGGGAGTTTCCCTTTCGGGCTGTGGCGGTGTCCTTGGTCTTTGATGGTGGCAGTTAACGGATGGAATGGAAATGGTTGGGGGGCTCATCGGTGGGATGGCTCCCCCCTTACGGGGTTATTACAGTGGAATGGTGTCCGCTGTAATACGGTGATGGTACACTGCAGGTTAAAGGGGTGTCTCAGAGCTGGGTCGGCTGGAGGCCGGTTATGGTAATGGAACGCAGTGGTGGTGGTGAAGGAAAAGGTTAACTGGGGTTTACCGTCAAAGACCAATTGGGACTGGTGTAAATAATAAAAGAGTTTTGATAAAATATTTGTTAATAATAAAGTTGGAATTGTTGGAAATTCCTATTTCACGTTTGGTTAAAAATATAATTTAATTTGGTTACAAAATAAAAATGGCTGTTGTGGCCAATTTACTCCAATTTTACTGTGTCAGTGTCATTACTGGGTAAGAGGGTCAAGAGAAGGGAAAAGGGGGGTTGGGGTGAAAAGGGGGGAAGGTTAATAACAGGGTTGCAATATCAGACTACAATAGTCAAGCACATACCACGTCAAAGTATGGAGCGCAGCCTCTTTGGGATGCGACGGTCGAGGACACAAGGAAGGAAGAACAATGTCCTCATTCAGCACCGCCTTATCCTTATAAAGAACCAAGTAAGGAGACTTGCAAGACAAGGCTGCCAACTCAAAACACATCTGACAGATGTAATGGCCACTGGAAAGGCCACCTTCTGAGACAGCATCAAGAGGAATTTCTCTGAGCTTTTCAAAAGGAGGTTCCTGGAGAACCGAGAGCACCAGATTCAAATTCCATGGAGGAAGCAGTGGTCTAATTGGGGGAATCACATGTCGAACCCCCTGTACAAACGTACCCACCAGTGAATGGGTCGCCAAGGGACGTTGAAAGAAAACAGCCAAAGCTGAAATCTGTCCCTTAACCACTTCCATACCAGGTACTTACGCAGCTTCCCGCCCAAGCCAATTTTCAGCTTTCAGCACTGTCGCACTTTGAATGACAATTGCGCGGTCATGCTACACTGTACCCAAACAAAATTGGCGTCCTTTTTTCCCCCACAAATAGAGCTTTCTTTTGGTGGTATTTGATCACCTCTGCGATTTTTTTTTTTTTGCGCAACAACTAAAAAAAGGCTGAAAATTTGGAAAAAAAAATACGTTTTTATTTTTTTCTGTTAATTTTTTTGTAAATAAGTTTTCTCTTTCAATTACGGGCACTGATATGGCGGCACTAATGGGCACCGATGAGATGGCACTGATGGACATCGATGAGGTAGTACTGACGGGCACAGATGAGGTGGCACTGATTGGCGGCGCTGGTATGCGACACTGATGGGCACACATAGGCGGCACTGATGGGCACACATAGGCGGCACTGATGGGCACACAGGCGGCACTGATGGGCACACATAGGCGGCACTGATGGGCACACATAGGCGGCACTGATGGGCACACATAGGCGGCACTGATGGGCACACATAGGCGGCACTGATGGGCACACATAGGCGGCACTGATGGGCACACATAGGCGGCACAGATGGGCACTCATGGGCGGCACTGATGTATACTTATGGGTGGCACAGATGGGCACTGCTAGGTGGGCACTGGGCATGGATGGGCACTGTGGGGTGGCGCTGATGGACACTGGGGTGGCGCTGATGGACACTGGGGTGGCGCTGATGGACACTGGGGTGGCGCTGATGGACACTGGGGTGGCGCTGATGGACACTGGGGTGGCAGCACTGATTGGCATCTTTTTTCTTTATGCTTTTTTTTTTTTTTTTTTCAACTTTTTTTTTTCTGTTTTTTTTTTTGCCCACCCTGGTGGTCCAGGGTGGGCATCCCTGGTGGTCCAGTGTGGCGATCCGAGGGGGGGCTGCGCTGATAACCAATCAGCGCGAACCCCCCCTGTCAGGAGAGCCGCCGATCGGCTATCCTCTACTCGCGTCTGTCAGACGCGAGGAGGAAGAGCCATCAACGGCTCTTCCTGTTTACATCGTGATCAGCCGTGGTTGGACACGGCTGATCACGTGGTAAAGAGTCTCCGCCGGAGGCTCTTTACCGAGATCAGAGATGCAGGGTGTCAGACTGACACCCCGCATCACCGATCGCCGCGATGCGCGCCCCCACGGGCGCGCGCGGCATGAAATCCTGCAGGACGTTCTGGAACGTCCTGTCAGGATTTCATAACCACTTCCCGGACGTAAATCGGCCATAGGCCGGGCGGGAAGTGGTTAATGGTGCTTAAGGCAAGCTTGTGGTCCACTCCACGCTGCAAAAACAGCAGGACCCTGGAAATGGAATATGCCTGTGGATGCCACTCCATCTCCTTGCACATAGATGTAGGCCTTCCAAGTGCGATGCACAAATAAACAAAAAGAAAAAATACTGCGCTATCTCATAGAGGTTAATAATAAAGCCGCTAACACAGCAAAAGAGATCAAGAGTTGCTAGTAAAACATATGTGGAAAAAGTGTAGCGCTAACAGTGAATCAATTGTGATAAAACAATCTAAATTGTATCGTGCAACACCACATGTGAACTAATGGTATCGGTGATAATTAAAGTCCATAAATCCTTGACTGGATAAATGAATTTAATCCAACCATGTTGAAAGACGTTCAATAACTGGATAAATAAACAAAATCCAACGGTGAGAAGTGAGAAGTCCACCACCACTTATGACAAGGGGCTTACCGGATGGATTGGACCCAGAAAGGCATATACCTATTAGGCCAATCAAGCTTTGTTAAAGATGATACACTGAAGAGGGTACACCATACAAGTCTTGCGATTCGGTATTATTGAAAGAGAGACCTCAGGCAGACAATTCAGGAATGGTTCCCAGCAAGCAGCGATATTCAACAGATCACAAGGAGGGCATATCGATTATTCAACCGATGAATATGTAAAAGAAAAAGTGGGGCGCACATAGCATAATTCCGTAAAAATCAATATTTATTTTAAAAAAGAGAGTAACTCACATTTTGCAATGATAAACCGAGCTCATAAAATTAGGGTAGCAGGAACAGCAGTCCATCCCTAGTGCGATGGTAGATCTTCCGAGAAAATAACTTCCGTGCCCTCAGCATGGTGGAAATGACCGAATCTGACAGACCTCAGCCCCTTAGCGCCTGGCTTTCAATAGCCATGCCGTTAAAGCCAACGACTGTAAAGCAGGATGAAGTATGGGACCTTGCGATAGAAGGTCCTCCTGCATGGGCAGCCGCCAGGTTGCATCCGCCACCAGGCGCACGAGGACGGCGTACCAGGGACGCCGGGGCCAATCTGGAGAGATGAGAATCACCGTGATCCCCTCTGTGTCCACACGAGGAAGCAACTTCAGTGGGGGAAAGGCAAAGGCATAAATTAACCGATACCGACCCCACGGGGCCACCAACGCGTCTGCCCAGGGATCTCTGGACCTGGCCCGGAATGTAAACGGCTGACAGAGCCGACCCGTTTCTTTCGGCCCACCTTAGGATGTGAGCGACCTCCGACGCCGCAGCCGAGCTCCTTGTTCTTCCCTGATGGTTGACATAAGCCACCGCCGTGGCATTGTCAGACTGGATCCTGATCAGATGTCCTTGTAGCCTCTGCGACCACGAGGAGAGAGACAGCCTGATTGCTCGAAGTTCTAGTACATTGATCGAAAGGCAGGATTCGTCTGGAGTCCAGCAACTCTGGGCCGACTGGACTCCCCCCAACCTGTGAGGCTGGCGTCCGTCATGATTACAGTCCAATGGAAAGGAAGGAACGACTTCCCGGACCGAAGAGCCGGGGATCTCAGCCACCAACTCAAGGAAGCTCTGACCAGGTGACTTACCTGAATCCGACGATGGAGAGACAATGGAGATCTGTTGCATTTGGACAGGATCTCCTTCTGCAAAACTCGATTGTGGAATTGGGCATACGGTACTGCCTTGAAGGAGGCTACCATGAGGCCCAGGACTCGCATGCAAAAAACGGAGAGACGACCATTTGCGGGATGCTAAGAATTTCACCGCCAACTGGAGTGTCTACTACTTCTCCAAAGGAAGGAAGACTTTCTCCTCCGAGGAGTCCAGAATTAAATTCTAGGTACTCCAGACGCTGAGTCGGTACCAAGACCGACTTCTGAATGTTTAGCACCCAACCAAATTCCCAGAGGGTCTGACTGGCTATAGACACGTCCCCCTCCAATTCTGAGCCAGAAGCGGCTCTCGAAAGAAGATCGTCTAGGTAGCCCACGATAGCAATGCCTCGCTGTCTCCGCAAAGCCAGAATCGGGGTGAGCACCTTGGTGAAAACTCTAGCCGATGTTAGGCCAAAAGGGAAGAGCCACAAATTGATAGCGGTCTTCGCAGATTGCAAAGCGCAGAAACCTCTAGTGTCTGGTGCATGTATGTAAGTATGCGTCCTTGATGTCCAGGGACACCAGAAAGTCCCCCAGATGGAGTGCAGCAACCACCGAATGAATTGATTCCATCCTGAACTTTCGCACCCTCACAAAGGCATTGAGGGCCTTGAGGTCCAAGATTAGACGTACACTGTCCTTCTTTGGGACTACAGACAGATTCGAATAGAAGCCCTGAAACCTTTCCTCCAGTGGCACAGGTAAAATTAAACCGTAAGTCCTGTACTGCTCCCATTAAAGCAGACCGACAATCCGGAAGGAGAGGAAGATTTGTGGAAAATAATCTGTTTGGCGGACAAGAAAGAAAATAGATCTTGTACCCCGAAGTGACCACCTCACAGACCCACTGGTCGGAGAGCAGGGAGGTCGACCGAGCTGCAAACCCGCGAAGCCGTCCCACCACCCTTGAGTTGGGCGGGGGTAAAACTTCATGCGGTGGCAGGCTTATTTGGCTTGCACACCCAGGGACGCTTCTGTCCCCCAGTTGGAGCTTTTTCAGTGTGGGAGGATCTGCCGGCTGACCCTGACTGACAAAAATACCGCTTCTGCGCGGAATAGGAGGGCCCCGGTTTACGGCGCGGCTCCTTCCCTTTAGAGGACTGAGGGAAAAGTGTGCTATTACCTCCAGTGACATCCTTAATAATGTCGTCCAGCGAGGTACCAAAAAGCCTCCCACCTTTGAAGGGCAAATCAGCCAAAGCTTTCTTGGATGCTTGGTCAGCGGACCAGCATTTCAGCCAAATCAGGCGGCGTAATACCACCTGGAAAGTGGTTACCTTATTTAGCCAAGAGACCGGGGGGGGGGGGTCTACGACCGGAGGAAAGGCCCATTTTTCAAAAGGCTCTCCTCAAAACGATAACGGACCGCCATGCGCTAAGGCAGTGGTCATCAACCCTGTCCTGCAGGGCCCACTAACAGGCCAGGTTTTATGTATTATCTTGGGGAGATGCAGTGTAGAATACTGCAATCACTGAGGAGCAAATGATATCAGCTGTGATGTATTTCAGTTATCCTGCAAACCTGGCCTGTTAGTGGGCCCTGCAGGACAGGGTTGATGACCACTGCGCTAAGGGACCACAAAGGACTTCTACGGCCATTCCCATTCCTTATCTATGAACTTATCAAAGAAAGTAACATAGGAAAAACTTTCACAGAGCTGTTAGATTTGTGTGATCCAAAAGGAGACAGACCCCTCTGACAGCACTCAGGGACAAAGTGAAAAACACTCAAGTCCACCCTCCATGCTGCACCGACCGGACCGGGGGGGTTACCCAGGGGACTCACCACCCAGAGGGAGACCGCTCAGCACCGCTGCCCGCTTTCCTTGTATACACAGCGTGTGTGTGAGGGGGAAAAAAAACAAAAAACGAGGAGAATGAGCAGCGCGCCGTTCAGAAAGCCAGTGCTAGAGGCCAAAACCAACTCCAAAATGGCCGCCAGACGCCTCAGATAACAGGGCACGGACCACAAGAAAATGGCCGCCCACAATACCGACCTGCGCCACAGCGCGGCCACGACAGACTTCCCAGGAGACAGACCCCCCCCCCTCACAGAAAGCAGACCCTGGCACAACACTGTCCCCCACAGGGACTCGGAGACCCACCACAGGTACCCCCCGGTCGCAGCGGGCCCTAGGGCAGAAGGGGAAAGGGCGACAGAGAGCAGGGAAAGGGAGGACAGGAAAACTCCTTAATCCCGGGAATGCCCAGCTGTTCCATCTCGCCGAGGCAGGAGGAACCGTACTTACCCGTCCTTGCGAGGACTTGCTGGCACGTCCCTGACAGACCCACAACCGATAGTACGGAGTAGCTGTCGGCCCGGTCCACTGTGAGTGAGACAACAGCAGCCCAGTCATATGTGGACCACAGAGCATATGCCCACCGGCCACCCCTGGAGCCATGAGGTATGTCGTGGCCGACCCAGTGCATAGCTAAGGTCTGTTCACGCTCGATGGCCGGACTGGGGGTACTACAAGGATCTATAATTTCCAGACTGTCACCAGCCAGCAGTTGAAGAATCACAAAAATAGAATAAATAAATAAAATTTCTTCAGGACTCTGGGCCCAAAAGGGAGCCAAGTCCACGTCCTCTGCTAGGCAGAAAAAAAAACTGAGCTGCATGCTGCAGGGTGAGGGGTTATGAACGGAGGGACCGCCCCCTGGGCAGGGGTTGTTCAACTCTGTTAACTCTGTGCAGACACCCCCCTTCAATGCACCCCCATACAGTGCAGACACCCCCCATACAGAGCAGACACCCCCCATACAGAGCAGACACCCCCCATACCTCAGATCGTGGCGGCACATGATGTACAGCAGGTCCCCTCCCCCTGTTTACACATAAACTAAGAGGGGGAGGCGGCTTCACTCTGCTGTTTGGCTGTGCCTGTGTGATATCCGGAATCACACAGACAGCCCGCTGCCATGAGGAGGGGATGGTATGTGCAGCAGTGTCACCCTTCACCCCCCTCGCATCCGATTCAGCACTGATCACTGCAGAACCCTCGGCGATTGCCTAAACCCGCGGCGCTGCCATAGCAGGTGTAGTGCAATCGCGAAGGATCTAGTCCTACAAAGGGAACGGCGTTCCTGCTGTGAAAAAAGTGCAGGGACGGAGTTCCCACGCGTTCCCGCAGGACTCGAGCCCTGCCGTTTATGTACATATACGTCGGTACTTTAAAGATCGATATCTTGGCAACGGCAGCAGCTGCTGCCACAACCGAGATAGCCATCTTTTCTTTGATCGGTCCCGTAAAAGATAGTCTCCGCGGCGGATTTGACGCAAGGTCACCGTTTTCGGCGGCGGGAGAAAGCCGCCCCCCCTTCGCCACATACCGGAGGCGATCGGGTCCTTCACTCTGCTGTGTGTGGATACGAGTGAGGGCAAGATGGCCCCCACCCGTCTCCATAGCATAGCAGGGCGGAAGCCACATCAAAACATACTTCTTAAAGAGATATTTTTCTGTTGTCATTTTTTCAAATGACAATTTTTTTTTTTTATTGCATTTTAGTCTAAATATGAGATCCGAGGTCTTTTTGACTCCAGATCTCATATTTAAGAGGACCTGTCATGCTTTTTTATATAACAAGGGATGTTTACATTTCTTGTAATAGGAATAAAAAAGTGACCTATTTTTTTTCCAATGGAGGGGGCGTTTTTGGAGCATTTTATGAGCGTTTTAATAGCGCAATTTTTACCGCAAAAACGCACCAGTGTGAAAGGGCTCTAAAGGTAAAAAAAAATCCCAAAATAGCTTTCTTTACCTTAGTGCAGTCCTCCTTCACTTACCTCATCCTTCGATTTTGTTTTTAAATGTCCTCTTTTCTTCTGAGAAATCCTCACTTCCTGTTCTGTCTAACTACACACAGTAATGCAAGGCTTTCTCCCTGGTGTGGAGAAAGCCTCTTGAGGCGAGCAGGCAAGTCAGGACACTCTACATTGCAGATAGAGAAAGAAGCGGTGTGTTAGTGGGCGTCCTGACACTCCTGCTCACCCCCTCAAGAGGCTTTCTCCACACCAGGAAGAAAGCCTTGCATTACTGTGTGTAGTTACAGACAGAAGAACAGGAAGTGAGAATTTCTCAGAAGAAATAAGGACATTTAAAAGCAAAATGGAAGGACGAGGTAAGTGAAGGAGGACTGCACCAAGGTAAAGGAAGCTATTGAGGGAAAACATTTTTTTTTTACCTTTACAACCCCTTTAAGTGGTTAAGGAGCTGTGTCCTTCCATGGACGAAAAGAGAAAATCCTATTTTCTCTTTCGTCCATGGACGGGCACAGCTTCCTTATACTCTTGACTGTAGGGATGTCCCCAAGCAGTGCCAGAAACGAGGGGTGGGAACAGCAATCAAAAACCAAACTTCACCCCAACACACTAGAGTTCCTCAACGGAGAAGATGCAACCTTAAACTGCCGCCTGCAAAACTTTGCGGGCGAAGCAGGCATGCGAAGATGTCGTCGCCTAATGCCCCGTACACACCATCACTTTATGTGATGAAAAAAACGACATTTTCTGTGAAGTAAAAAAACAACGTTTTTGAAACTTCAATTTTCAAAGACGAAGTTGCCTACACACCATCGTTTTTCTCACAATGTTCTAGCAAAGCGAGGTTACGTTCTCACCATTTATTCCATTGAAGCTCGCTTCTGGGCATGCGCGGGTGTAAAAACGTTTTAAACGACGTTTTGTGCTACACACGGTCAATTTCTGTGAAGTAAAAAACGACGTTTTGAAAAACGACACATAAAATTGAAGCATGCTTCAATTTGTTTGGGTCGTTTTTTACAAGACATAAAACAACGTTTTCCCACACACACGGTCAATTAAAGTGACGTTTTTAAAAACGTTGTTTTTTTTCATCACATAAAGTGATGGTGTGTACGGGACATTACACACCTGTGAGACAGACGCTTGATGTCGGAAAGCCCAGGAAAAACCAATTGCCCTGGTCGAATGCGCTATGACAGGAAAAGGAGGTGCCTGCCCTATCAGGGCGTAAGCCTGAATCACGATATCTCTGATACACTGAGAAATGGTGGCCAACGAGACCGCCAGGCCTTTCTTTGGACAAGACACCGATACAAACAGTGAGTCTGACCTCCGAAACAGAGCCGTAGCAGACATACACCCACAGAGCACGTACCACGTCTAAGGAATGTAACGCAGCCTCCTTGGGATGTAATGGCCGAGGACACAAGGATGGAAGTACAATGTCCTCATTAAGATGAAAGGCCGAAACCACCTTTGGAAGAAAAGAAAGCCGTCTATGAACTTATCAAAAAAGGTCACATAAGGAAACACCTTCGCAGTGCGGGCCTGCTTGTGGGACCCAAAAGGGACCGACCCCTCAGCAGATGTCCCAGCAGTATCCTCTAGCTTAAGAGTGTCCCGCTCAAGTGCCTTGTCTTGCGCTGACCCTGACCTGGAGTCCTCCTCACTTTCTGAAAGGTCCTGGTCTGCAGCCTCTGATAACTCAGGACCAGGGCCCTGGGCCGCAGCCGGGCCCAAGTCAGAGTCAGAGCTATCCCCAGGAGATGATGGGGGGGGAGTTTTTTACCCTCCTTTCGCCCACACACCGCTTCCACCCTGGCAACGAATGATTCCAGGACTGCCGACCAAGTGTCCACAGGAACCGCAGGTGCAGGGGCACCAGTTGTCACCACTGGAATGTCTGGGGAAGAAGTGCCAGCTTCTGACGCCATGCTGACCTGCTCACCTGACAGCCCTCAGGGACTAATGTCAAGGTACAAGTGCACAATAAGAGAAACCCACCCTCCTTGCTGTACTGACCAAAAAAAGGTATCCCCAGGGGACTCACCACCCTGACAAGAAAGCTGCATAGTGCTGCGGTCCGCTCTCCTTTACACTGTGTTGTCAAAGTGTCTCTGAGGTAAAACTGCGCTGTTTGCGCCGTTCAGAAAGTCCGCCCAGCACTAGAGGCCAAACCCTGTTAAAAAGCACGCCAAGATGGCCACCTCAGGAAAAACAGCGCAAGCTTCTAGAAAATGGCCACCTGTTGTAACTGCCTGCGTCACAGCGCGGCTACAAGAAAATGACCACCAACCGCATTTCAATAGCAGCAGCGCGGCCACAAGGAAATAGTGCATATTTAAAGAAAACCGGCGCAGAGGTGGACGAGAAGGCCGGAAAAACATAGTGGCCCCCTAGCGGAGGACCCCCCATGGCAGACCACCGAGACCGGGCACAGAACACCCCGCAGCCAGGATAGGAGAAAACAACCCCTCAGGTTCATCCCAGGTCAGTCACAGCATGGTGGAGGAGGGAAGGGACGGGAGAAGAGGAAAGGGAGGACAAGAGACCCCCTAATCGAACCCCCTAGGAAAGCCTAGCTGTTGCATCCTGCCTAGACAGGAGGAAAAGTACTTACCCCTCCCTGCGAGGACTGCTGGCGGGTTCCTGACAGACCCACTTTTGTGCAGTATGTCGTAGCTGCCGGCCGCGGCCCACTGTGACACAGACAGCTAGCAGCCTGATCATATGTGACCCCCGAAGCAAAAAGCTCACTGGCCACCCCTGGAGCAATGGGGTATGTCGTGGCCGACCCAGTGCATAGCCAAGGCCTGCTCACATAGCCGGACTGGGGGGACAAGGATCTAATATTATCCAGCCTGTCACACAGCTGGCAGTTGACAGAAGATCTAAAAAAAAAAAAAAAAAAAAATTTTTTAAATCTTTAAAAATAAAAAGTTCTTCAGGACCATGGGCCTATAGGGTTGCCAGGTCCTTCTCTACTAGGCAGAAAAAAAACGAGCTGTTCAGTGCAGTGTGAGGGGTTATGACCAGAGGGACCGCCCCCTGGGCGGGACTGTTTCAGCTTTGCCAAGTTTACATGTTTTAACCATTAACATGTCTGCCTAGTCCTCTCCTAAGAGAGAACATATCCCTACAGTCAAGAGTACAAGGAAGTTGTGTCCGTCCATGGACATAAGAGAAAAGTCATTTAAAACTACTCGCGGCCATAATGAATTGTCAGGTCCCGGCAACACAGATAAAAGTAATTGAAAAATAAAGGCATGGGTTCCCCCCTAGTCCGTTACCAGGCCCTTTGGGTCTGGTATGAATAAGGGAAACCCCGAACCAAAATGAATAAAAAACACACTCATGGGGGGTCCCCCCCTCCTGAACAGTACCAGGCCACATGCCCTCAATATGGGGAGGATGTCCCAATGTTGATGGGGACAAGGGCCTCATCCCCACAACCCTTGCCCGGTGGTTGTGGGTGCACCTTTAAAAATGCTTCTAAACTAAAACGCGATTACATTTAATTTGAAGGCATTTTATTTGCCTTCAAAAGAAAAGCCTCTAAAAATGCAACTGCCTAAAAAGGACTTGGCCTCTTTCTGAGATTTGGTGTTTAGAAACCAAGTAGAACTTCAACATGCAACAAGAAGAAATGAGAGCGAGACAAAACATTTTTTGAGCATTCAATTAATTGAAAATAACGAATTAACTGAAACAGGCTGTTTTTCAGCTGATCAAAAGTTTAGGATCACACCTCCAAAAAAAAATAAACCCCCCCAAAACAGAAATCCAACTTCCAAACATCACCTCAGTAATGAGTAGCTCCGCCGTTATTGTTGATCACTTCAAAAATGTGTTTCGGCATGCTTGATGCAAGCGCTTCCATGAGGTGAGTGGGAACATCTCTCCAAGTGGTGAAGACAGCCGCACGAAGACCATCTACTGTCTGGAACTGTTGTCCATTTTTGTAAACTTCCCTTTCCATCCATCCCCAAAGGTTCTCAATTGAATTTAGATCAGGGGAACATGCAGGATGGGCCAAAAGAGTGATGTTATTCTCTTGGAAGAAGTCCCTTGTCCTGCGGGCATTGTGTACTGTAGCGTTGTCCTGTTGAAAAATCCAGTCGTTCGCACACAGACGAGGTCCCTCAGTCATGAGGAATGCTCTCTGCTGTTTTTCCCACTGTGTGCTGATACCTGTAGTGCATTTTTCCTTTACCCAATAAAGGGCACGTCTTTTTAAGAAATTGGAGTGCGGCTGTCCATATCTTTCCTCTTTTGCATATCCTGTGCATTGCCTGCACCCATTGGTTTCTGAGTGGACATTGATTGTTCTAGTGTGCTCACCTGGAGCGGCAGCCTTTCTACCTATCTGGACATAGCCAGCGGCCGTTTGACGCCCCTGCACTTCCTGAAGCTCCATTGTTCCACTGAAGGAAAAAGCACCCCAGACCATTATGGCGCCCCCTCCACTGTGGCGTGTAGAAAACATCTCAGTGGGATCTGCTTGTCATGCCAGTAACGTTGAAAACCATCAGGACCATCAAGGTTAAATTTTTTATCAGAGAATAAAACTTTCTTCCACCTTTGAATGTCCCACGTTTGGTGCTCTCTTGCAAAGTCCAAACGGGCAGTTCTGTGGCGTTCAAGGAGACAAGGTTTTTGAAGACGTTTTTTGTTTTTGAAGCCCTTCAGTCTCAAATGCCGTCTGATGGTTATGGGGCTGCAGTCAGCACCAGTAAGGGCCTTAATTTGGGTCGAGGATCATCCAGTGTCTTGATGAGAGACCCTGCTTATGCAGTTCAGCAACCCGACCACGTTCAAAAAGGGAGAGTTTTTTTGTCTTTGCCATCACAACGTGTGACTACCTGACAGAGAATGACAATGAATCCACATCTTTGCACAGATTTGGCCTTTTAAAGGCATGTGGTCCTAAACTTTTGATCAGCTGAAAAACAGCCTGTTTCAATTTATTGAAATCGTTGTTTTCATTAAATTGAATGCTCAAAAAATGTTTGTCTCACTCTCATTTCTTCTTGTTGCATGTTGAAGCTCTACTCGGAACCTTGTTAAGATCCAACATGTAAAATATGATTTTTTGCCATTTTTCAAGTGGTCTTAAACTTTTGATCAGGACATATTATATATAATATAACATAACCAGGCATGCAAGATATAGGTGTTTTTAGGAGATTAGTGGCAGGGAGGTTAAAGGCTGAAAAACAAACCCAAAAGGTTTCCTTTGGATTTTTCTTTCTGCCTGTAAACTTCCCTGCCACTAAAATCCTGAAAACACCTATAGTGTGCCGAGCCATGAGCACATAGGCTAACATGGAGGGGAATTAACAGGCAGAGAAAAAGCTCAAAACAGCTCAAACACCTGATTTGAGCTGCATTGTGCATCGTGAGGCCTTACTGTACTGCCAAGTGCCAAAACATTCTTGCCATCCTGGAATAAACATCATTTGTTCTGTCTGTGAAATGCGTTTTTCACAAATGTGTAAGGCCCCATTCACACGACAAGCCTGTGCGTTTTTCAGGCGGATCCGATTGGGTCATCCTTTGACTATGGGCAGGGGGTGTCAGCGGAGATGTGTCACACGTCTGCCATCTGATCCGCTCAAGACAGAAGTATGGCGATATGTTTAGCTATCCGTCTGGCGGATCGGATGAGATCTGATGAAAACAGACATGCAGTCCATTTTTGTCCGATCTCCCCATAGGAATCAGTGGTGCTCTGACAGGTCCCTCCCCGCTCAGTGTAGGAGATGGACCTGACATCCGTTGGCTCATTGGAGATCAACGGAGCAATCTTCTGCTGTCCTGGCGGACTCCGCTGAGCGGATCCATCCCCGTGTGAAAGGGGCCTAAGAAATAGAAGCAAGCACATAATATTTTTATTTTTTTTACAAAATCTTATGTCTTGAGTTGACTGAGGTACTTTTCTAGAGATCTTGCTCCTCCTCATGTCTAAACAACATTTAACTAACTGTATTGCACTTGGTTGGTTGTGAACTTGTAATATTTAGGTCATTGACATTTCTGTGCATGGGATGGGGATGTACAAGTATATATTGCTGTAACCTACAGTCCTGCTTTAATTACCTTAGGTTCCCTTTTCAGTCTGACGTGCCTGCCTCGATGAGGGGTGAAAGATTTTCTCTGCACTCCACGATGCTGCAAATGGTATAAATCACTGCCAAGAATAACCTACAGACAGGACACATCATACAGGATTTAACTTTGGGTTAAGTACAAAAAAATAAAAATAAAAATGCAGTACATCTCTACAATGCATGCACATTTGCCCATGTTAAATCCTTGTAAAGACCTCATTAAAAGGATACGTTCACCATATTCAGGGTGCAACATATGCAGTAACCACCCCCCACCCCATCCTCCGTGACAGCAAGCAGGGGGATCTTCTCCCCGCACTCGCTGTCACAATTTTTAAAAAAATTACACGGCTGTGCGAGGCTCCGCCCACCAAGCCGCACCAGTCACAGAGTTCTGTGAATGTGAGGACTACAAGTACCAACAGCCTTTGTGGCTATTAGCTTATAGTTCTCAATCAACTACCAGGTCGTTGCTGAGCGATGTGGTAGTTCATTGATGCGTCCTGTCAGTGTGCAACTGCATGCCCATACAAGGTATGAGCAGATAGATACGACGGCGTATCTCCTGATACGCCGTCGTATCCGAGTTCCGTCCGTCGTATCTTTGCGCCCGATTCATAGAATCAGGTTCCGCATAGATCTCCCTAAGATCCGACAGGTGTAAGTGACTTACACCGTCGGATCTTAGGCTGCAATTCCAGGCCGGCTGCTAGGTGGCGTTTCGTTTTTTGTACACGTCGAATATGCAAATGAGGAGTTCCACTGATTCAGAAACAAACGCCCGGCGCTTTTTTTTTACGTCGTTTGCGTTCGGCTTTTTCCGGCGGATAGTTACCCCTGCTATATGCGGCGTATCCTATGTTAAGTATGGCCGTCTTTTGAATTTTTTACGTCGTTTGCGTAAGTCGGTTGCGAATAGGGATGGACTTAATTTACGTTCACGTCGAAACCAATGACGTCCTAGCGACGTCATTTGGAGCAATGCACGCTGGGAAATTTAGCCGGCGGCGTATGCGTAGTTTGATCGGCGCGGGGACGCGCCTGATTTAAATAGTACACTCCCCCTAGCCGCGGAATTTGAATTCCGCCGGGGGATTTACGATCCGCCGGCACAACTTTAGAGGCAAGTGCTTTCTGAATACAGCACTTCAGAAAAACTTGAGCCGGCGGATCGTAAATCAGATAGATTAGCGGATCTTTAGATCGGCGTAACCTATCTGAATCTAGCCCACTGTCTTCAAGAGCCTTGCTCTGCAATAGCACATTGTGGGGGCAATGCTTTCCGGGCTCCTAGTAAAAAAATAATAATGCACTTTTTTTTTTTACCTGGAAAGAGATGCGTATAATTTTTTTTTACAAAATTTTGAGTAACACTTACCGGTAACGTCTTTTCCAGTAGTCTTTCAGGACAGCCACTATTGAGAGATAGGCTCCTCCTCTTCCTTTAGGAAACACTGCGCCAGCACATAATTTTTCTCTTCCCCCTGCCAGACCTCTGTTTTTATAAGATCACCTCCGGTCAGCTGGGGAGACACAAGAACACATTAATAACATACAATTACATATCATTATCATGTCCTGGTCTTTTAATGAGACTTCCATCTATTCGGGTGGGTAACCAGGGCACTCCTGAAAGACTACTGGAAAAGACGTTACCGGTAAGCGTAACTCTAATTTTCCCCTTCCTTCTTTCAGGACAGCCACTATTGAGAGGATAAGCGAGCACTTACCAGCTAGGATGGGACTACAGTGTAAGGTGAAAATTCCGCGCCTAACTAATAAAATAAAATAATTAATAAACAATAATATAAGCTGCTCCTCACAAACAATAAAAATTGTACATATGTGAAAATAGAAAATAGAGGGTGCTAAGCCCATACAGATACTATGTATAGTGCCGTGAACCAATCCAATATGATTGGCAATTAATTAACACTCCCTGGTGAATAATTAAATAAACAAATAAAAATAAAAAAATCAATGGAATAAAGTCCCATATATTGCAGACAGCGCTGCACATTCAGAAAAAAACACAGCGTGTAAATTCCAATGTGATCAATGTGAATACATAAGTCCCACAAAAATAAGTGAAGTTGTTGCAGTCCACTATGTTCGTTGTGATTTTCTTTAAGAGGAGAGAAAGTGCCACCACCGCTCTAAATAACTTCAATTCCACCCAAGGTGCTTGATATTAAATTGCTCTTACCAGAGCTAGTTGACCAGTTTAATGAAAAAGTGGTCAAACTAGCTTTTGCAGGATTGTGCCTGCGCACATGAGGACATGGACAACCAATGGACAGATCCAGGAGCTCCACATGGGATACGTTTATGCAAGAGAAGAAAGCCAGGAAAGCCAATAGCGTAATAACGTTTATTAAAAGTATTAAAACCATATAAAAACAGCCAAATGGCCTCTTACTTCCAGGGGTGCCCACCCGGCACTGAGGCTGCGGACTTGTCACCGCCAATCTGCGGTTTCGAAAGTGGAATTTGAAAAGGAGGTGGAAGCCGCCGCTATCTCACCGCCGATGGATCCTTGCCGACACTCCACAGCGCAGGGGGGACGTCACGTGACCAGGTCTGCCTCCGACGTACGTTTCGTTATGCTAACGTCATCAGGGGGGCGTACCTGGTCACTAAAGCATCATGGTATATGTAGTAAGTGCGGGCCGGTCATTGGTCAAAAGGAAAATCAATTTTACATTCAGCCTCGGTGCCGCGATCGCATTCACAGATATACAGTACACATATGGACAGGTTCTACATCTGGAAATCTATAGACGGAGGTATATTTTACGTGTAGGCCTATAAAAGTAACTCCTATAGCCCCGCAAATTTGAACCCAAAAAAACGGCACAGAAAGAGCATGGTTTTGACTACACCGCTACTCTCGCATCCCTCCGAACGTGCACAGTCGTTGGAATAAATCAGATGAAATAAAATGACTCTCAATACATTAATCAAAAAATTAGATATATCATGGCCTAGGTAGGACCAGGGATAATATATATATTTACACTGGACCATAAATATGGACATTAACAATAATAAAAGATAATATAAAATGTAGAAAAAAGGGAAGACCCAAGCAAAGAGACTTCCCCTGACTCCCAGAGGGGGTGCATCCTATATCTGACATCCAACTTAAATCCGAATTAAACCATAAAAATAAACATAATTCCAAACTAGAGAATGTGATAAAATAGTGATCACATTTCCTGATAGATATGTGAATATATAAAAAATGTTAAAAATGTCTAGAAAGTGAAAAATGTGAAAAATTAGGAGACATTTAATTTAAATTAATTTAAACATTATAAAATACAAATGTATACTGGATAAAGAGTGATGAAACAGAGAATTTTAGTTTTGGAAAACTCTCGGAGTAAACTTGGCAGAAAATTGGGTTAGTCATCAGTCAAAAAACAATTGAGATCAAGTTCAACGTTTAATCCTGATGGTTGCATGGTACGTAATTTATGTACCCATTTCATTTCGTTTTGAGAAACACTCCTCAGCATGTGTGTGCCTCGCCAATTTCTATCAATTTTATCTATACCATAAAAGGTGCAGAGACTAGGGTCACTAGCATGATGGCTGGCAAAATGTTTTGACACACTGTGGTTAGGAAAACTGTTTTTAATATTCTTTAGATGTTCATTAATACGGATCTTTAATTGGCGTGTAGTTCTTCCCACGTACTGTAAATTACATGGACATTCGATCACGTATGTGACGTGATCAGATCCACATGTGATCAGGGGTTTGATTTTAAACGATTCCCCCGTCACATTGGATCTGAACTCCGTTTTTTTTCTTTTTATCACCAGGATTGCGTGTGGTTCTACAGGCCTTGCATCTTGTGCAGTGATGGAAACCAGATCCATCCAAAAAAGTGACCAACTTCCTTGGTGGATCGGGAACATTAGGAGCAATTTTGTTCCTCAGGCCTGGAGCCCTTTTGTAAATGAATTTTGGCACTTTTGGGATGGATGTGATGAGATCTCTATCCTTTCTCAAAATGTGCCAATGACGTTTAAAAACTGATTCAACTTGGCGATATTGCCTATGAAACCCAGAAATGAAAGGTACTTCGTTTTTATACTCTTTCTTTGGTTTAGGGACCAACAGTGATTGTCTGTCCAGAACTGCCACTTGGTCATAGGCTTGTTTTAATGTTACTTCAGAGTACCCTTTCTCTAGAAATCTAGTGGTTAGAAGCTTGGCCTGTGTCTCAAAATCTTCTTCAATGTCACAGTTTCGTTTGAGCCTCATAAATTGTCCTTTAGGGACTGCCCCTATCCAAGATGGATGGTGGCAACTGTGGGTGGGTACAAACCCATTCCTATCTGTAGGCTTGAAATAGGTAAGCGTTATAAATTTGAAGCCACTCTTTTTAATCGTGAGATCCAGATAATTTACAGAGGACATACTGGTTTCAGCTACAAACGTAAGACCATACTTGTTTTGGTTCATTTGTGTTATAAAGATCTTTAAATCTTCTTTAGAGCCCTCCCAAAAGAGGACAATGTCATCGATATATCGCTTATAGAATTTCAATGACTTAGGTCGATTTGAAAAAATTGTTTCGTGTTCCCATTTATGTAAAACGACATTCGCGACACTAGGTGCATAACGTGCACCCATGGCTACACCACCAACCTGATTATAAAACTGATTATTTGCCCAAAAATAATTGTTTTTCATCGCTAATTCAAGTCCTCTTATTAGATAATTAATTTGTACCTTTTTTAGCTTAGAAAACTTGTTTAGAGCCCATCGAAGAGCAACCAAAGCATCAGTATGTCTAATGTTTGTGTAGAGTGATTCGATATCCACCGTTACCATAATCGTATGCTCGGTGGCTGGTAAGGTTTGAAGTACCAATATCAAATCTCTACTATCTTTTAAATATGATGGACTCTGTGAAACCAGTGGCTTGAAGAAACCATCAAGGTACTCTCCTAGCCGAGAGAACAAGGAACCTATCCCGCTGATTATAGGTCTACCAGGGGGATTCACCCTATTCTTATGGATCTTAGGTAGGGTGTATAGGACTGGAATCCTAGGTGCATGTAAAACAATATAATCAGCTTCTTTTGGGTTTAGGATACCTCTTTCGAGTCCCTCATTAACCCAAACAATCAGCAAATTACTAAGCCTAAATGTGGGATCGCACCCCAGAAGCTGATAAGTTTTACCATCATCTAATTGATTTTGCATTTCTTGATAATAATATTCTTTTTTGAGAATCACAAGGCCACCGCCCTTATCGGCCGGTCTAACCACGTTATGCACCTAGTGTCGCGAATGTCGTTTTAAATAAATGGGAACACGAAACAATTTTTTCAAATCGACCCAAGTCATTGAAATTCTATAAGCGATATATCGATGACATTGTCCTCTTTTGGGAGGGCTCTAAAGAAGATTTAAAGATCTTTATAACACAAATGAACCAAAACAAGTATGGTCTTACGTTTGTAGCTGAAACCAGTATGTCCTCTGTAAATTATCTGGATCTCACGATTAAAAAGAGTGGCTTCAAATTTATAACGCTTACCTATTTCAAGCCTACAGATAGGAATGGGTTTGTACCCACCCACAGTTGCCACCATCCATCTTGGATAGGGGCAGTCCCTAAAGGACAATTTATGAGGCTCAAACGAAACTGTGACATTGAAGAAGATTTTGAGACACAGGCCAAGCTTCTAACCACTAGATTTCTAGAGAAAGGGTACTCTGAAGTAACATTAAAACAAGCCTATGACCAAGTGGCAGTTCTGGACAGACAATCACTGTTGGTCCCTAAACCAAAGAAAGAGTATAAAAACGAAGTACCTTTCATTTCTGGGTTTCATAGGCAATATCGCCAAGTTGAATCAGTTTTTAAACGTCATTGGCACATTTTGAGAAAGGATAGAGATCTCATCACATCCATCCCAAAAGTGCCAAAATTCATTTACAAAAGGGCTCCAGGCCTGAGGAACAAAATTGCTCCTAATGTTCCCGATCCACCAAGGAAGTTGGTCACTTTTTTGGATGGATCTGGTTTCCATCACTGCACAAGATGCAAGGCCTGTAGAACCACACGCAATCCTGGTGATAAAAAGAAAAAAAACGGAGTTCAGATCCAATGTGACGGGGGAATCGTTTAAAATCAAACCCCTGATCACATGTGGATCTGATCACGTCACATACGTGATCGAATGTCCATGTAATTTACAGTACGTGGGAAGAACTACACGCCAATTAAAGATCCGTATTAATGAACATCTAAAGAATATTAAAAACAGTTTTCCTAACCACAGTGTGTCAAAACATTTTGCCAGCCATCATGCTAGTGACCCTAGTCTCTGCACCTTTTATGGTATAGATAAAATTGATAGAAATTGGCGAGGCACACACATGCTGAGGAGTGTTTCTCAAAACGAAATGAAATGGGTACATAAATTACGTACCATGCAACCATCAGGATTAAACGTTGAACTTGATCTCAATTGTTTTTTGACTGATGACTAACCCAATTTTCTGCCAAGTTTACTCCGAGAGTTTTCCAAAACTAAAATTCTCTGTTTCATCACTCTTTATCCAGTATACATTTGTATTTTATAATGTTTAAATTAATTTAAATTAAATGTCTCCTAATTTTTCACATTTTTCACTTTCTAGACATTTTTAACATTTTTTATATATTCACATATCTATCAGGAAATGTGATCACTATTTTATCACATTCTCTAGTTTGGAATTATGTTTATTTTTATGGTTTAATTCGGATTTAAGTTGGATGTCAGATATAGGATGCACCCCCTCTGGGAGTCAGGGGAAGTCTCTTTGCTTGGGTCTTCCCTTTTTTCTACATTTTATATTATCTTTTATTATTGTTAATGTCCATATTTATGGTCCAGTGTAAATATATATATTATCCCTGGTCCTACCTAGGCCATGATATATCTAATTTTTTGATTAATGTATTGAGAGTCATTTTATTTCATCCGATTTATTCCAACGACTGTGCACGTTCGGAGGGATGCGAGAGTAGCGGTGTAGTCAAAACCATGCTCTTTCTGTGCCGTTTTTTTGGGTTCAAATTTGCGGGGCTATAGGAGTTACTTTTATAGGCCTACACGTAAAATATACCTCCGTCTATAGATTTCCAGATGTAGAACCTGTCCATATGTGTACTGTATATCTGTGAATGCGATCGCGGCACCGAGGCTGAATGTAAAATTGATTTTCCTTTTGACCAATGACCGGCCCGCACTTACTACATATACCATGATGCTTTAGTGACCAGGTACGCCCCCCTGATGACGTTAGCATAACGAAACGTACGTCGGAGGCAGACCTGGTCACGTGACGTCCCCCCTGCGCTGTGGAGTGTCGGCAAGGATCCATCGGCGGTGAGATAGCGGCGGCTTCCACCTCCTTTTCAAATTCCACTTTCGAAACCGCAGATTGACGGTGACAAGTCCGCAGCCTCAGTGCCGGGTGGGCACCCCTGGAAGTAAGAGGCCATTTGGCTGTTTTTATATGGTTTTAATACTTTTAATAAACGTTATTACGCTATTGGCTTTCCTGGCTTTCTTCTCTTGCATAAACGTATCCCATGTGGAGCTCCTGGATCTGTCCATTGGTTGTCCATGTCCTCATGTGCGCAGGCACAATCCTGCAAAAGCTAGTTTGACCACTTTTTCATTAAACTGGTCAACTAGCTCTGGTAAGAGCAATTTAATATCAAGCACCTTGGGTGGAATTGAAGTTATTTAGAGCGGTGGTGGCACTTTCTCTCCTCTTAAAGAAAATCACAACGAACATAGTGGACTGCAACAACTTCACTTATTTTTGTGGGACTTATGTATTCACATTGATCACATTGGAATTTACACGCTGTGTTTTTTTCTGAATGTGCAGCGCTGTCTGCAATATATGGGACTTTATTCCATTGATTTTTTTATTTTTATTTGTTTATTTAATTATTCACCAGGGAGTGTTAATTAATTGCCAATCATATTGGATTGGTTCACGGCACTATACATAGTATCTGTATGGGCTTAGCGCCCTCTATTTTCTATTTTCACAGGATGGGACTACAGCTTGCAAAACATTTCGCCCAAAGGCTTGTTTACCTGCCGACACCAGGTCCACTCTGTAGTGTTTTACGAAAGTGGCGTAGCTGGACCATGTTGCCGCTTTGCAAATCTGTTCCAGCGTTGCTCCAGCCTTTTCTGCCTGAGAAGCTGCCAAAGCTCGGGTAGAGTGTGCCTTTATCCCTGTAGGGATCTTTTTACCAGCCAAAGTATATGCCAGCCCAATGGTTACTCTAAGCCATCTGGCAATAGTACGTCGAGACGCTTTGTACCCCTTCCTGGTTCCAGAAAACAAAATAATGAATCCGACTTCCTAAATGTTTTATTTAGCTCTAGGTAGTGTAGGATACATCTCCTGACATCCAAAGTACTGAACCGTAACTCCCTTTCCCCTGAGGGGTTGGGACAAAAGGAAGGCAACACTATTTCCTGACTTCTGTGGAACCTTGAAGTCACTTTAGGTAAAAAGGCTGGATCGGTCTTAAAAACGGCCCGATCCGGAGATCCTCTCGCAGTGGAAGGAATAATGAAGGTTCTACGGCCAACTGCTTGAGGACCGAGAACCATGTCCTCTTGGGCCAATATGGTGCTACAAGGATCAGAGAAGTGTGTTCTATCTGAAATTTCCTCAGAACTGCGGGTAATAGCACTGGCGGCAGGAATGCGTAACACATTCCAAACTGCCAGCTCTGAGACAGTGCGTCTAACCCCCCCCCCCCCTCCCCTGTTCAGAGAGAAAGAACAGTGGGTTTTCACATTTTCTTTTGACGTGAAGAGGTCCACCTCCGGATGTCCCCATCTCTTGGCCAAGAGACAGAAGACCTCCTGATTAAGGGCCCATTCGCTCTCCCTCAGTTGCCTTCGACTGAGAAAGTCTGCCGTCACATTCCTCTCTCCTCTCAGGAAGACTGCAGAAAGTGAGAGGGTGTGGATCTCAGCCCAGCCCAGAATGTCTGCTGCCAGGGCCGACAGAACTCCGCTTCTTGTGCCGCCCTGCTTGTTTAAGTAAGCCACGGCCGAAGAATTGTCCGACCTCACCTGTGTGGTGCCCCTGGAGTTCCTCCTGAAAAAAACCTGAGGGCTAGACCCACTGCCCTCAGCTCCTTCCAATTGGATGATCTCTTTAGATCCTCGTAACTCCAGATGCCTTGCGCTGGAAGGGATCCCAGGTGTGCCCCCCAGCCTTTGCCACTTGCGTCTGTGGTTACCACCCGAGACACCGGGATAAGCCACAGACGTCCCTGCGTTAGGTTTGTGACCTTCCTCTACCACCAGAGGGATCTCTTTACCTGATCTGGTACTTGGACTAAGGTGTCTAGGACCTCTAGTGTGTGATCCCAGACCCTTAGAACGGAGGCCTGCAGGGGACAAAAGTGAAGGCCTGCCCACTGGACTGTTGGGAGGGTAGACGTCAACAGCGCTAGTGTTGACATCAGAGACCTTATTGAGACCCGTTGACTGCCCTGGAGGGAGGCCACTGCTCTGTCCAACTTTAGGACCTTCTCCATCGGGAGAAACACTCTTAAAAGAGTTGAGTCCAGCAGGTACCCCAGATAAGCGATTCGTTGTGATGGGATCTCGAAGTTCAGCAACCACCCCAGGTCTGTTAGGACCTGTCTCGTCATTTCCAGGTCCCTGGATAGCTGCTCTAGAGATGCTGCAAATAGAAGCAGGTCGTCCAGGTAAGCTATAATGGACACTCCTTGGAGTCGCAGAAACTATGGGTTCTGCTAAGACCTTGGTAAAAATACGGGGCAAAGAGGATAGCCCGAATGGCAAAGCTGGATGCTGTAGATGTACAGCAGTTCCGCCTAGGTTTACCGCTAGTCGCAGAAAACTTTGAGAGCTCTCTGCGATCTGGACATGCAAGTATGCGTCTGAGGTCCAGAGATACCATGAAGCAGTTGTGGGGGAGAAGGGCTTTAAATGTGTATATCGATTCCAATGCGAAATCTCTTGTACGCAATGGATCTGTTCAGAGGTTTTAAATTCAGAATTAATCTGAATTTTCCTGAAGGCTTCTTTACCACAAAAATGTGTGAATAAAATCCCTTCCCTTCCTCTGTCCCTGGAACCCTGAGGACTAAGTTTTGATCCTCCAGCTCCCTTAGGGCCCCCAGCAAGGCTTCGGATTTTTCCTTGCTTCTGGGTAGCTGTGTGACTAGGTATCTCCGGGGGGGGGGGGTGGTGTCAAAAATTCCAGACGGTAACCCCTTCTTATGACCGCCAGGATGAACCGGTTGGGGGAAATTGCCTCCCACTGTGGGAGAAAGGCCCCCAGTCTTCCTCCCACTCCGATTAGGGAGCCATGGGTTTTTAGGGGGCTGGTCAGGAGGGAAAAAAAAAAAAAAAAAAATCGCCCCTCCTCTGCCCCTGCCCTTGGGGGTCCAAACCCTTTTCCGGCTTGGGAGCCCCCTTTTGTCTTCGCGGACGAAACCCCTTCCCTGACTGCACCAGGGTTTTCCGCTTGGAAGGAAAGGACTTATTTTTGTCCGCCGTGCGGTCTAACACGGTCTCAAGGCCTGGGTCAAAGAGCAGGTCACCCATAAAGGGTATCCCACACAACTTGGTTTTAGAGGCGCTGTCGCCAGGCCAAGTTTTGAGCCAGAGGGCTCTTCTGGCTGAGTTAGCCAGGGCTGCCGATCTGGCTGACATGCGCACTGACTCCGCTGAGGCATCCGCTATGTAAGCAACTCCTCGCAGCATAGTAGGGAAGGAGGATAAGATGGTCTCCTTCGCCGTTCCTGCTTCAAAACTGTGCTCTTGTATTTTAGAGAGCCAATGCTCCAGGTTGCGGGCCACAGCCGTAACAGCTAGTTCTGGCTTTAGATTCCCGATTGTAGACTCCCACGTCTTTTTCAAGAGGGAATCAATTCTCTTGTCCATGACATCGCCCAGGACTTCCATGTCCTCAAACGCTAAATCTGTGTTTCTGGAAACCTGGAAGAAGGCCGCGTCTAGTTTGGGGTTTTTGTTCCAAATAGACGTGGGATCTGGAAAAAAAAGGGTTTCCTTTCAGGATCCTGCCACTCCTTAATAGTGTCAATCAGTACCTTTTTCTCTTGCTCCCCCAGACCCCTGTACATCTGATCGTGGAGGGCAAGAGGTTTTATGGCGGCCTGAATGCAGAGGGTTGTGTAAACTGCCCTTAAGAGGTCCTCTACCTCGTCCAGCGACAATTTATACCTGGAGGGTTTCCTGGACTCCCCGTCCCGGTCCTCTCCATCTGATCCCTCTTGGGAATCAGAGGTGGCACTATCTGGTAGAGTATGTTCCACCTGGGAAGGGCCTGCAGGAACATCTGCCGTAGCTGTAGCAGCAGGTATGACAGGTGCAGGGCCCTGGGCCTGTGGCTGGGTTGTTATCTGGGTGGGAACAGCGAAAAGCTGTCATTTTCAAAGAGGGATTTGAAGGAAGAAAATGTGGATGAGAGCTCTTTAACTGAGGCTGCTAATCCAGATTCCTGTTCCAACTCCCTTTCCCTGACTAAGGACTGTATGCAATCTCCACACAAAACCTTAGTCCATGACTCTGGGAGAGTATCCCTACAGGAGGCACATTTCTTTTTAGAGCTATGTGTCCTTCCACCACCCGCTTTCTCAACTGCTTTCTGAAATACAGGTAAAAAAGCAGAAAAACACTACATTAAACTATGGTTACAACCCTGGGAGTGCGCTAGTCCCCTACGAGCTGCTGGAACTAGGGCCCCCCCCCCCCCCGACCACCCAGGGGGATTTGCCTCCCCATGCAGTGAACCATACCTGGGGGGGTAATCCTAAGATAGACAGGACCCTCCCCAGGGTGCTCTTACCTTAGGCTGGCTGGAGGTAGCTTGCTCCGGAGATGTTGCCGACATGACTGCAGGCTTGCTGTAGAGTCTCACGTCGCCTGTGCAAGATCCGACTCTCCTCCAGCGCGCGCCCGGCCCCCTATCAGCACCGCGACCCGGAACCGGAAGTCGCGGGTCAAAGGGGAAGCATTCGCCCTACGCCGGAGATGACGTCACCCGCCGTCCGGCCTGCCTGGTTCAAAAAAATTGCGGCCTGTAGTGTACAGGGCAAGCTGAGCTGCCTCCCCCTGCGGATGCGATAGGGGTCCCCCGCAATCTACTACCGCGCTCGGCGAGGATGGAGTGGCTGATCAAGAGCGGCGGGTATGTACCGCACCTTTGATACCCTGGAAGCCCATGCTTCCCCTATGTATGTAAATAGCCTCAGTCCCCTGACTGTTTGGCCAGGTTCCCTGCACAGTGTCTCCCCACCGGAGGAAACACTAACAACTGAGGTCTGGCAGGGGGAAGTGAGAATTTATGTGCTGGCGCAGTGTTTCCTAAAGGAAGAGGAGGAGCCTATCTTTCAATAGTGGCTGTCCTGAAAGACGGAAGGGGAAAAAGGTGAACTTGTATCCTTTAAGTACAGTTGATCTGCCAGAAATACACTATGGGGGTTATTTACGAAAGGCAAATCCACTTTGCACTACAAGTGCACTTGAAATTGCACTTGGAAGTGCAGTCACTGTAGCTCTAGGGGGGACATGCAAGCAAAATAAAAAACAGCATTTTAGCTTGCACATGATTGGATTATAAAATCAGCAGAGCTTCCCCTAATTTCAGATTTACCCCTCAGATTTACAGGGACTGCACCTTCAGTGCAATTTCAAGTGAACTTTGCACTTGTAGTGCAAAGTGGATTTGCCTTTCGTAAATAACCTCCTTAGTGTCAAAGTTCTATTGTGTCAGCCCTGCCCTGTTTTTTGCTTAAAAGCGGTGTTCCAACCCCAAATTCTTCTTTTTTTTTTAAAGTCAGCAGCTGCTTACTTTAACCACTTAAGCCCCGGACCTTTAGGCAGCTAAATGCCCAGGCCAGGTTTTGCGATTCGGCACTGCACCGCTTTAACAGACAATTGCGCCGTCGTGCGACGTGGCTCCCAAACAAAATTGACGTCCTTTTTTTCCCACAAATAGAGCTTTCTTTTGGTGGTATTTGATCACCTCTGCGTTTTTTTTTTTTGCGTTATAAACAAAAATAGAGCGACAATTTCCAAAAAAATTCAATATTTTTTACTTTTTGCTATAATAAATATCCCCCATTTTTTTTTACTACTAATGGCGGCGATCAGCGATTTTTTTCGTGACTGCGACATTATGGCGGACACTTTGGACAATTTTGACACATTTTTGGGACCATTGTAATTTTCACAGCAAAAAATGCATTTAAATTGCATGGTTTATTGTGAAAATGACAGTTGCAGTTTGGGAGTTAACCACAGGGGGCGCTGAAGGAGTTATGCTTCACCTAGTGTGTGTTTACAACTGTAGGGGGGTGTGGCTGAAGGTCTGATGTTATCGATCGTGTCTCCCTATAAAAGATGACGCGATAGATGCAGCCACCACAGTGAAGCACGGGGAAGCCGTGTTTACATACGGCTCTCCCCGTTTTTCAGCTCCGGGGAGCGATCGCAAGGGGGCGGCTAGAAATGAATAGCCGTGCCCTTGTCCCGGATTGCTCCCTGAGGCTTAGCGACCGCCGCATGTACCGGGGGGGGGGCCCGATCGGACCCCCGACCCGCAGAAAGGCAGCGACGTGCCATTTTGCCGACGTATATGTACATGCGGCGGTCGTTGAGTGTTTAAATAAGGACACTTACCTGTCCAGGGAGCCCACAGTGTCCGTCCCCCCTCCGAGGCCGATCTGTCCATCAGGTGCCGCCATTCTAATTAAAGGAAACTGGTAGTGGATAAAAAAAAGAAGATCCACACTCTAGTCGCTGCTCCTAAAAATGTACGTATTTATTGACAAGCCACAGTAGACAAATGCAAATAGGAAAGGTTGACGCGTTTCAGCCTATAATTCCTTAGGGGAAAATAGAACGATGGCGGGACTGTAACGGTGCACAAAATAAAGAAGTATAGAACAGTAATATAAATTTTTATATTTTATTAAAAAAGACAATATAGCATCAACCTACACAGCACACTATAGACCCACAAGGGCCCACTAAGCACATAGATAACCTGATTGATAATACAAAATCAATTAAAAGAATTCCCGTGACAGATAGCAGATACTGTAACAGGGATCGCAACCAGGTTGGTAAACCCTATATATTTCGCCCGGTCGGGCTTCTTCGGGGGTGTGGTTGAGATCAGGGTTTCGATTCTAGTGATGAAATACAAAAGGATATGAGTTTACAAACATTCAAGAAAATATACATAAATAGATAATAATGTCGCTCTGCCAATGTACATCACAAAGTGCCAACCTGCTGGTCCGTGGTGGGAACAAAAAGAAGGGGTGCAGACACACCCTGGTCACATCACATGCCAGATGGATAAGGCCGGATGAACAAAAGTTGACAGCCAAACAGGGGAAATCCCAGGCAGGGAAAACAATAGCCCAAAGTAGGGAACTGCCACGGATGGAGGTCACACACTCCCCGACCACCGGAGAGGCTGGGGGGTACACAGAGGACACAGTAACCAGCTGTGAAGAAAAAGTGGTATTGTCAGTACATGTTAAATGAAATGCTTACAAAAAAATATGTATAGAAGGTAGTGAGTAGAATGTTCACTCACAGTTCTTAGATAAGCATACAAAGCATCTGTGGAGGTATCCACCTAAGTTGGAAGCAGTTAGTTCACCAGATCTATAAAAAGCTGATCCAAAAAACATGTCAGAAACTCAGAAAAAGAAGGGAAAGAGAAAAATAAAGCACAAAAAATTGTATATAATAGTTTTCATATGACAATCCATAGGACCTCCAGCATACAGCTGGTCCATATTAGGATCAAAAAGATCCATTTATAAGAGATAATGTTTCTAATAGGCAGCAACAAGCAAAAAGATATATAGTGTCCTTTTAAACAGAAAAGTAACATTGAATAAAAATAAATGAAAATGGATATAAAACCTCACAAAGGCAGATGAAAAGTGCATGGAGGAGACAGAAACAAAGTTCAATGAATATGCAGTAGACAGCGGTAACGCTGACAGAGAATACCTGGTCAATCAGTGTCAGTAGCATAGGTGGTTCCACAGGAGTGTACAGCACACTGAAGCTCCACGGCAAAGCAGGATCCAGATATACCCATCAGCCCCTCCCACACGTCCGCGCGTCACAGAGGGCGCGGTCGGACATGCAATGTCAGTGCGCAGGCGCCCGAGGGAGCGCTAGACACCAGCCTACAATCCCCAGCAACCCCTGGGTTGGAAAGCGGGGAAGGCCGAGGAAACGGCCAATCACGACGCGCCAGGGGAGGGACAAGCACCGCAAAGCGGTACAGCCAATGGGCACATCAGGTTGACCAATGGCCGAGGGCGGGGAGGGGCCGGGCCGCCGATAGAATGGGCACCAATTAGCAGTCCAAGGGAGGAGGACACTGACAAAAAAACGGGCTCACAAAGTGAAGCCCTTGGGTGTCCGAATGGAAGGGGAGAATAAAGGAGGACCAAACACCCGCAGCAGCACCGACAGGGAAAAGTCCCGCAGAGTAATAAAAAGTTCCCCCAGTGGCAAACAAACACACAACTTGATAACTAAGGAAACCGTCCCATACATTTACTGAAAAAAAGGCAGGGACATAAAACCCACCATAGGTAAGGGCAGGGTGGCAAAAGCACATATACAGTGGCAGAGCGATTCACATAAATAGTTTGCAGACAGGAATATATAATTCCTTAGTCACAACCACGATAGTAGTGGAGTGTTGCGGCTTCACTGCCCGTTTTCTGCGGCGCTTTGTGAATGGCAAGCCGTCTTCTGGGACACACAGAAGACAGCAGGTGGGTTCCCTGCATGGAAAGGAAATGATGTCCTGCGCCACGGCCTGGATGGTTTGGAAGTACAGGCTGTACTTCTTAAAAAGGCAATATAGAAGAAAAAAAATGTAATATCCAAAAACGAGGTGTGTAGAGGTGGTCATTTGTTTAAGGCCACGTCTCAAAAGTGGGTGGAACTCCACTTCAACTACTCAAAACCACCCACTGTCCTATCTGCACAACATAGACATTCATTATTCTGTTCCAAAATACAGTAAGAACTTTGAGGGCCAATTACTGTCTTTGAGATAACACAGGAAGTGAGGGGTCGGGGGTGCCTATCCATAAAAACGTTCATTGCGATACACATTTCAAGAGTTATTGTGGTAAAAAAAGTGTGGGAAAAGTGTAAATTGGTCCTTAATAAAGTAAAACTTGCAATGCGTTTGGACAACTTTCCAGGACAAATCGACAGGGTGCATCTCCCAAACAGGGACACAGACAGCAATAAAAACCTAGCAGGGGTTCTAACCTCACCACTCTATCCAAATCTAAAGTAAAAGTTTGGGCTTTAGATATACCTTAAATTTGTCACAAAGCAAAATTCCTCTGTGAAAAGGATCACATAGAAGCAGCTAATCTTTCACTGTCAACAATACAAGTAAATACAAACTATCAGTGCTTGAGCAGTGAAAGGATACAATCCGACTGTAAGGCCTCATTTACATGTACTGCTCCCCCTTAAGCTGCAAAAAGCAAGGGATGGGAGTGTACACGTCACAGCCTCTCTCCCTGTCAAGGTCCACTGAACTTGGCCCTGCTGCAACCACGTGTAGTGTAGCTATGACACAGGTCTTAATAGCATTTACTGTGGATCACTCATCAGATGGCAACACCAGGGTTAAAGAGCCCTTAGGCTCGGTTCACACTGCTGCGAAGTCAAAGCCATCCGATAAAGGCTCCTTTCACACTTGTCCTGTGACTTGGGACTGCAAAGTCGCATGACAAGTCCTACTCCATGATTTTCAATGAGTACCATTTATATCTGTGCAACTTCAAGTGGCAGCGACTTCAAATTAGTCCCTGCACTACTTTAGTCCGACTTTGAGGCGACTTGAGGTCCCTAGACCTCAACATTAGACAGGCATTGCTTCAAGTCACGTCAAAGTTGCGGCCAAAAAATTATCTCAGGTCGCACAAGTGTGAATGGGGCTAAGGCACTAAGGTGCTTTTATTACATTTTTACCACAGAGATAAGCGTTAATCAATTTTGTAGCTCTCTCCAGACTGGAGAATCCTCCTTGCACAACACTGTATAGAACATCTAGAAAGCACACTGGAATGGTGTGAAATCTTTCATAACTCTCTGAAAACGAATGGAGCTTGGCAAAAACCACATGTAACAAAGTCTATCCAAGGAAAGACACACTTGATCCATTGGATGCATAGGGATTGATTTTCTAAATGCAAACAGACTAGAGCAACTGCACTTGCAAAGTGCATAGAGCTTAGTAAATGTGGTAAAGCTTCACTTTGCTTAAAAAATAAAAATAAAATCACGTGCAAGAAGAAAAAACAAAAACAGATGATTGTACGATGGAGGTCAGCGGAGTATCCCCCTCATTTTTTAAGCTCTGCAGCAGATGCACTTGCAAAGTGCAGTCTGTTTGCCTTTAGTAAATCAAACCCAAAGAACGTTCAACTGTTGGAACTCATTCGGTAACATATTCTCACTGCATTAGCCTTTTAAGTGCCAGGTCCATACAACATATGGACCACCTGACAGAGAGGGGTTGCTCACACACTCCCAAGGGCTGCATTATGTGTATACCTGACAAGCTGACTGTTGGCTGTCCGATGGAAGCAATAAGCAATCGGCCATCTGAAAATTGTAACAAATGAAAGTTACACCCAAGCACATTACTAACCCCCCGATATTTCTTGAACCCCCACATACATGCACGTATGAATGTAAACGCATGCGTCAGAGGCGCCTATCCATGAAAACTTGGGGAGTCGCCGTTAGCCGCAATTACTAGGGGAAGGCATGGATCCTAGTGCCTCCTTTGCAGAGACACAAGATCCATGCCTTCCCTCCTGTTAGAAAGGCAATATGCCTAGTTTACATAGGCAAACTGCCGTTCTGCCTCTCTGCAAAATTACCAGCAGACATGGATTGGCTCTTTCCGTGTATAATCACAGCTGGAGCGAGCCGCCGGTGGCACACATTTGCCCCCCCTACTCAAAAGGTTAGGATCACGTTTATATAGATGTAACCCCTGCACACAGCAGCCGCCCTGTAGCAGAAAAACGGTTATTGAATGGTGGCAACTGCAAGTGGTTAATGTATGCTTTACTGACTTGTTTTAAACTTCCTAGACCTTTGCAGTAATATCTTGTGTAGAGCACAGATGGAATTGTTTAATCTCAGGTTCCATTCCTGGATAGGCACATAGCAGCCAGGCACATAGTGTTTCCTAATCAATCGAGTCAGAGGACAGGCTGTACATGTCTTTTTGTTTACTTTTTGTTTTGGGCATGAACTTGGATAGGGTGAGCCTAGGGATACTCCAATAACTGAATGAATTGCAAATGAGGACACTAACTACACCAATACTTCAGGGTGAAGGCACTCCATTTGAAGTGTAGAACAGTATAAAACAGGGACTCCTCAGCAGGAATATAGTCCTGAATGTACCAAAGTAAAGCTCTCCCATAAGAGGCCAAAGAAAGGCTCTAGTTTCAGAAGGCTAGTACTCACCGTTTGCTGAATACCGTATAGCTGCCTGCCGTATCAGTTAGTTCTTGTACTTGGATTGCCAGTGTCCTGGGTCCTTAGAAGAGCTCTCTGCAATCTTCAGGCAGCTAGGCCAGAGGTCCCACAGCTAAAGCAAAAAACTGGGACCCCATAAAGGATTCTTTGAGCTGCCAGTGAACGCCCACAGATGCCACAGCCCTTAGACTGGGTGTTACTCCCCCAGGAAAGAGAGACCTCTGCTCTGTGTTCTAGCCTATTTATATCCCTCTCAACCCCCTGCTGGTCACTCACAATACTGACCAGGGATTGGCTGAAGAGGCATTAATCTACAGGAAAGGTTCTGCATTCTTCCACCCACTACATCAGGGATATGCAATTAGCGGACCTCCAGCTGTTGCAGAACTACAAATCCCATGAGCCATTGCAAGACTCTGACACCCACAAGCATGATACCCAGAGACAGAGGCATGATGGGACTTGTAGTTTTGCAACAGCTGGAGGTCCGCTAATTGCTTATCCCTGCACTACATCATAATACTCTCTGGGAAAACAGGGGAAGTAAGCCTGCACCAATAGAATCCTAAGTAAACGATTAATGCTCTTCCCTGGCTACAGAGAGGCCATAAACTAAATTTAGAACCTAGCAGCCTACTGGGGCGCTACAAGTGTAACAAAAGAATTGTAACAAACTATTTTATTCTCTAGCTCGTCTACTTTCAGAAAATAGATTTATGTTGTATGCAAACTTCAGGGCTAAAATTATTTTTAGATCATGTGTACAAAAAAACATGCAAAAACTACTCTGGCAGCAAAGGGGTAAGCATGCATCCTGGCTTGTGCATTTTGAAGGGGGGGAAACTAAGTAATTTTATGGAGGGGGCTAGGGGTTAGACTAGGTCTACACTACTGCAATTTGTCCGACTTTGCATGCGATTTGCACCGCAAATCACATGCGACCTGTGTGATGCGATTTCAGCCATACAGATAGTATGGCTGAATTTACATCGTAATTCGGTCCAAACTCGCACAGGACCCCTTTTCTGGTCCACAACAGAATTGTGTGTACACCCATGCGATCCGATTCAGTCTGAATTTGCAGTTCGCACTGCGATATGCAAACCGATTTGGAGGAGTCATTAACTTTTAACACTCCCAGCAGTTCGCATAGGGCCGTGTGTACTGCTGCCGGGAAACATGCGATGCGGGAACCCGCAGTGGATTCGCAGGGTTCCCACATCGCTGCAGTGTGAACCGTGCCTTAAAATATTTACCATAATTAATCCTGCCTGTACTGTACAGGCAGAACTCCCTTGTTGTAAACTAGATTTGAACAATGCCCAAAGGGTTAAAGATCTCAGGGCATTGTATGTTAATAAGACATTGTTCAGATTAGCTTGCAGTCTGCCCAAAGACTCGTTCCAAAAAATCATCGGTTTTTGTGCCGCTATTCAGCTGCTAGCGGGGTGCTTTTAACCCCCGCTAGCGAGCAAAAAAAAAAAGGGTCAACACCGCCCGCAAAGTGCTGCTGCAGCAGCGCTTTGCCGGCGCTACCCATTCATTTCAATGGGCAGGGGCGCTTTAGGGGCAGTGTATTCACCGCTTCTACAGCACCTCAAAGATGCGGCTAGCAGGACTTTTTTTTTACCATCCTGCCAGTGCACCGCTTCAGTGTGAAAGCCTGGAGTGAGAGAAGAGGCTCTTTCAGGGCACTTTGCAGGCGCTATAGTTCCTGCAAAGCGCCTCAGTGTGAAAGTAGCCTTAGGCTAGGTTTCCACTATTGGGACCCCAAAGTCGCGCATTTTGATGCAATGTCATGCGACCACTGAGAACCAAGCAAGAAGTTTTGGAGTCACACCAATTAGAACAGTTACCATTGAAATACATGGATTTTGACTTGTCATGCGACTTCACATGTGTCAAGTCGCACAACAACTCGCAGTATTGTAAACGGAGCCCAAGACACAATATTGTTTTGCAATAACACACAATGTGTTAACGAGCAACAGAAATGAACACAACATGGTTAGACTAGGGTAAGATGGATAATACATAGGGAATGAATGATTTCACTGAACCACACAGGTTTACATGACTTAAAGCAGATTTAGACTCCGGTATCTTTATCCTTTAAACGGCACAAGACAATTCAACCCTTGATGACATCACTTTCAGTAGGTGTTCTGCAGCGGATCTTTTTCCTAGCTCACTTTTCATTCAAATATTAGTCACCATATCAGGAAGCACTGCCTGCTCCTAGACCCTGATGACATTGGGGGAACTTATTAAAACTGGAACAAATACTGTAACTGCTGACTTAATATTAGGACACTTACCTGGCCCTGGATCCAGCACTGTCCTCACCCGAACCCAATTCTTTAAATCAGCTTCTATTCTAGGCACCAGCATCTCAACTAAGGGAAACTGGCAGCGGCTTGAGACTTCACAGCCGGTTTCCAACTGCGCATGTGCGAGCCACACTGCGCTTTGTTAATGGTCCTGCAGTCTTCTGGGATCTGTGATGTGTCCCAGAAGGTTGCAGAGGAAGGTGGAGGAGGGTCCAATCGTTTACTCAGATTGCCGCAGAGATCCGGCCTGAAGTGGGGGAGCGGGTACATGTCAAAATCATACACCCCCCCCCAAAAAAAGTGTAAAAAATAAAGGAGGGTGGGAGAAGGTGGAAGAGCAGAACTTCCCCTTTTGGGTGAAATTCCACTTTTAAGCAAACGATCTGAAGATAGAAATTCATTGGTTGCCATGCACAAATGCTCCAGATTCTGTGTGCTCCAGTTTTGATAATTCCCCCTTCCAATGTATGAAATTCAAAGATCGGGAGAAAGATTAAAGGGGAAATGCCTTTGATGAGGTCAAAGTCTTCAGGGCTCTTAAGCACTTTCACATGTGTGGAATTGTTCTACTGCTTCTGATCAGGAATTATATGCTAAAATGTACTTTTTGTTTATTAACTGCTTTTTCGTTGTGCTAATAAAGTCCTGTTAGAAAGCCAAAGTTTAGATTTAAAGGGGGGTATTTATAGGGCAGACGCCATTGGTTCTGGGTCTTCTTCATCGAGTATGGCACCCACCTTTAGGGTTGCCACATCACGGTGCCCCGGCGTTATGGCCTACCTGGCCGGGGCGTGGGCGCCACGTGGTGTTCCTGGTTCCGGGGCAATGCTGACCCGGAGCATCTGAACAGCGATGGGGACCCAGTGAGTGACTGGGTTCCACTTCTGAAGATCCCAAGCTGTACTGCTGTTTGGTGGGGAGTCTGTCTGAGGAGCGCCATTGAGAGGTTGGCGGTCCAAAAGGGCTTGGACAAACCACTGGGGATCAAGGTAACCGGACACTGAGGGATTGATCACCTGTCAGTCGGTACCTGGGCGACAAGTTGAAGGAGATCCAGGCGTAACTCATTTAAGGAGGCACATCTCCAAGAATTCAATCCAGAGGGGACCTGTGGCAGAGGTATCTTTCTGAGGCTCATTGAGAGGGGTCTGTGGCAGAGACTTCCTCCCAAGTTCACCAAGGAGGGTCTGTGGCAGAGACTTATTCCTACAAATTGTCCGAGTGATACTCCAGCTGCCAGGTCAGTGAGAGAGGCCTGTCCGGGTACACTAACCCATTCCGGCGGGAGTGTTACGTTTGGGAGCAGGACTGTTTCCTATAATTATGCCTGAATCTGCAATTCTATCTTCCTCAGCTTTACTTTCCTCACCACAAGTTTACCGTTTTTACCCGGCTGGGTAATAAAGAGCACAGCAAAGAGCACCTGTCGTGGACATTCCTTTACTTCTACTGTATGCAATACGCATCATTCACCCCTAGGAATTTCGGAGGAGCCACGAGGTAACACGCCGCCCCAAAATCGGAGGGGTAATGCTACATGTGCAAAAACAGCTCTGGCTGTAAAAAGTTTAATGCTGCCCTACCCTAGTTATGCATCTGGGGCTATCAAGGGTACTGCAGTGCGTCCAGCATTTTTGCACAGCATCATGAGTTTCCATGATGCAGGCCGGTCATTAGCACCATGGAAATTAATGCACTAATCAGGAGTGTGCAGTCCCAGCATTTGGAAGGAGACAGAAATCTGCCTCTGTTTAGAAAATGATCCTTCTCCCACCATTGCCATGCTACCACACCTGTGCTGTGGTGAAGATCAGATGAGGTAGGTTTGTTGAGAAAAGATGAGGACTAACCACTCTCACATGAAAAGATGGGGAGAAAACCAATGACTTTAATGTAAAAATATGGTAGTGGGGGGGGGGGCTGATCCTGAGGACTCTGATGTGATGCAAGTGGGAGTGTGAAAAGGAAGAGGGAATTGAAGACTGAGTCAAAAGCAGGGGACTGTGGACTCTGCAGTGTTTTAAAAGGGGGAGGCTGAGGACTCAGGCTGGCCATACATTATGCAATTTTCTTTCCTTCAACCACAGGTTGAAGGAAGGAAAATTGCTGAATTGCCCCATCAATACTGTTGATTGAGAAATCAAGTGAATCCCTCCCGCTACGCTATTGTGTTCTGACAGTGGGAGGTTTCTCCACCGTCAGAATACAATGATCACTGCTGCCAGCTATAGCCAGAAGCACTGATCGTACAAAGAAACACTCAACATGCTAGTTGTACTGGGGATACAGAAAACAATTTTTATGGGTATCTGGTACAGATTCACTAGCAGCTCGAACAGTTTCAAAACCTAGGTCAAAATTACATGTGAACAGCTCTGCCATCACATGTTTTTTTTTTTCAAACCAGAATTCTTCTTTGAACAAAGGCAGACTTTATAACTGTAAAGTAGATTAGCAAAGTGATGCTAAAGTCCATTCCACCACAATGTCTGCAGCCAGAAATTGGCAGCCTTCCACTTACAATACTTGTCACTAATGTTGACCAAGTATACAGACATGGGTTTCTCACTATCCTGATCCACATATTTCTTATATATGAGTCAATCCGAAGGCAGATAAAGTGGTTCTAAAATGTAAAAAAAAAAAAAAAAAAAAAAAAAAAGCCATTACTTCCATTGTTTAAAAAAATAAATAAAAAAAAAACCCTACCTAATCCACTCACCTTCATCCCTAAACCCTTAGGCGAGAGTCACCAATCCAGTGCTGTCCCAGCTGCAACCCTGCATCCTTCTCTTCCTGGTCTCACAGGTGACACGGAGGGCAGTGGAGCCATAGGTTCCTTCTGCTGTCAAACGCCTATGAGATGGGAGCCGGGGGGCTACTGGCCTGTTATTGCACTCACACTGGTGCCCTTAGCACCTGACTCGTTCAGGGGGCATTTGGAGAAAGGAGCAACAGACAGCGCAGGAAGGGGACTGAAAAAGAAGCTGCAAGGGGGACCGCTTTGTGCAAAAGGATGTATCGTCCGGTTTACCATTATTATCATCGAAAGTAAAAGAAAATTCCAAATTTTGGGTCGTTCCCAGAAAAGTAATTGAGGTGAAATCTTCCAATGGGGATTCTAGTTAAGAATTCCCTTAATTTGCAGGGATTTCTTCTCACTTCCGGTTTAATAAGCTATGGGACAGAAAGTGAAGGAAAATCTCCCCTATGGAACACAGACGGCAAAAAAAACTGTTAGTCCTGGTTCACACGGAATGCAGCTTTGAAATTATGTGACTTCACTTCGCAGGTTAGTGTGACTCGGCTGACATCTGCGCGATTTCATGCACAAAAATCTATGCAAGCCGCACATGAAATTGCCAAAAATAGTGCAGGAACTACTTTTTCAAATCGGTGCATCGCTGCAAAAGTCGGTATTGCCCATATTTCAACAGTTCCTTTGCCGACAATAGGGTGCGTCCTGTCAAATCACATGACAAGTCTCACCAACGTGAACATGGGGTGCGGCAGTTTCTCTCCCCTGCCCCAGGACAGTAGATGGAACTGTAAAGACAAGGATTTCTTCCCTTTATGGTTTTGGCTGTCATTCCTTAATGCTTCATCAGCTTCAGTGGGGTCCATGGGCAACATTAGGGGTTTAGTAGATCTCCGATGTCTCCATAAAGGGGACCGGTCACTTTCGTTATACAAAAACATTTCAGTAGGCCATTTGAGCCCACCTAGAAGCCTGGCTGAAAGGGTCCCTGTCATGTTACATGATATTGTTTTATTATAATGTTCCTTTAATGTTCATCTTAAGTTTGTCTCTTGTGCCACTCCGTAGTTTGCATGCTGCTTGAGTTTTCTCCTCCCCCTCTTCTCTGTATTGGTCATTTTATGCTGTACATTCAGTGTGACCTGTTGCATCTTCTAAACCTGCATTGAAGAATCGTTCTTTTACCTGTTGTAACTGCACATTCTACGGATCATACAACGAATAAACATCGCCAGATCTTCTTTCATGTGAGTTGTGACTGAGTAAGCTATCTGGAAAGGTGATTTAGTATGGATAATCTCTTCAGGGCAACGAGCGCCATGTGCTACTGAAAAACCACATTCATAGCCTTTGCAGCCGATCCAGAATAGTCCCAGTCAGCAACCTATGCATCTTGCCTTGTTGCTGAAATGCAAAAACAATTAGACACACACTCCTACCATTACAAAAGCCAACGGTTTTCACATTCTAGCAACAAGGTAGGCCATGAGGATTGCTAACTGGGCGTTTTTCAGACAGGCTTCAGGGGGGCCCCAAATACCCTATGGAAATGTTTTTGCATGATAAAAAGTGACAGGTACCCTTTATGGAGACATCATTATGACACTACAATCAATGAACAAAGTGTAGCGGAAATTATGAGCGTTGCCTATGAGCAAATAATTCCGCTGCGCTAAAAACCACAATTACAGCTCTTTTCGTATAATCTGGGAAAGCGCGCTTGCATAAAACCAAGCAACACAGAGGCTGTTATCAAGTTGGGAGGTCAGTATCGTCCTAGTGACCTAGGGTGGTCCTATTTATAGGGCTGAACATGGATAACAAAACTGAGGTGGCTTCACAATCAGCCTATCAGCCAGTTGTATACCTTCAAAAAGGACCAGACAATTGTATACATTCAGGCTGGGTTCACACATCTGCAAATTAGGATTCGGCTTACGGCGCATCCAATTTGCGGAACATTTGAAAATGTGTTCTTTTAAATAGGTCTGGTTCACATATGTGCGTTGCATCCGCATTGTACAAAAAAAACGTGTGCGTCTCTCCTGCTCCTTCTACTCTTCCAGGTCAGCTGATCCACCGTTACAGAGAGGAACAGCTGAATAAATAATTTTTATCTTCGCAGGGGAAACCGGATCTGCAAATCGCACCACTCATGTAGTGGTAGCACACATCAGGTAGTGATGAATGCGATGGTTCATGTGCAGAGAAACATGATCGGTTTCCCTCTGAAATGCATGCGCAGGCATCCAAGACAATGCGCCAGGTGAAAACATTACTCAGGACTGTGTGCATATTCCTACCGTTTACTATTGGCAGGAACCGTACTCCACGAGGCTCAGCGAGCCATGTTTTCTACGATTATAGTATTGTTCCCATGTGCGCTGGTATGTTTGCCCGGGAGCGTAGATGCAGTCGCCATGAGGTGGGCAGTCTTTTGGTGAGGCATAAACGAACTTCCCTAAAACGCCGTTGGATCTCCCGCGCCCACGGGAAGGTCTCCGCAACCAACAGGCTTTCACAGGTGTGCGGACACGCTTGCATGGGCATATTGCAGCAAAACAGACACTGGGAGACATTTGACAATCTACATTAATAAAAATTTCAACAGCAGCTTCAGTTATTTAAATATCTACTGAGTCTCCTTGACCACATTGGGCATTTTTTGGTAAAAGTGAATGTAGCCTTTATATGACAAGAGCACACCCCCCCCCCCCCCCCCGGGTCCTGCATGGGCCAGTTTCTGTAAGACCCCTTTCACACTAGGGCCGCCAAGTGTTTTAGCAGTGCTTTTCGGCCACTAGCAGGCTGAAGGGGTAAAAAGCCCCCGTGTTGCATCGCTTTAGAAGCACTGCACATTCATTGCAATGGGCAGGGCATGTTAAAAGCACTGTATACAGCGTTCCAGAAACCGCCCCAAAGATGCTGCTTGCAGGACTTTTCCTAACGTCCCACAAACGCACCACCCCAGTGTGAAAAGACACTGCAATGCATAAAAAGCGGTTTTAAGGCGCTATTTCTAGCACTAAATAGCCTGAAAACAGCCTCAGTTTGAAAGGGGTCTAACAGCATACCTCCCAACTTTTCGAGATGGGAATGAGGGATACCTATCAGGAAAAGTATGCAGCCATAGGACACACCCCTTGTCACTAGGGTGACCACGTGTCCCGGATTGCCCAGGACAGTCCCGCATTTTGCAGGTCTGTCCCGGGCACCTTCATTCCAGGACAATACAGTGTCCCAGAATGAAACTGAAACAGCCACCCCCCCCAAGCCAAACGAATGCCCCCAAAAAAGGCCGCCACATCACCGCTTTACTCACTGACAGTACTTGTCCTGGCCGGGGATGCCTGGAGAGCACAATCCCGACCCCTGCTTGTGATTGGAGAAATCATAAATCCTGCGTCTTGAGCCGTTCTGGCCAAAACAGCTTACTGAGGAAGAACAGGAATTGAGAAATTCAGACAAAGAAAAAAAACATTTAGAAGGGAAAAAGTAAGTGAACCAACAATGCACTAGCCTAAGGCCCCTTTCACAGGGCGGTTTGCAGGAACTATTGCGCTAAAAATAGCGCCTGCAAACCGACCCTAAACAGCGGCTCCTGTTTCTCTAGTGCAAGGGCTTTCGTACTAGAGCAGTGCGCTAGCATGACCGCTCCAAAAGTCCTGCAAGCAGCATCTTTGGAGCGGTGTGTTTACCGCTCCTTCCCATTGAAAGCAATGGGAAACCGCGGATATACCGCCGGCAATGCACCTCTGCAGAGGCGCATTGCGGGCAGTATTAACCCTTTTCGGCTGCTAGCAGGAGTTAGAACCGCACCGCTAGTGGCCGAATACCACCGCAACTCTAACAGTAAAGCAGCGCTATACCGCCACCGAACCTCCCGCCCCAGAGTGAAAGGGGCCTAAAGGAACCTATTTAGAAAATAAAAAAACAAACCTTTACAACCCCTTTAAACCCACAAGTGCTACTTTACCACTATTATTCCTAGCGTTTTGCAGGCGCTATAGCATTAAAAATAGCGCCTGCAATCCACCCTCCAACAGCTGCACCATTCATTTCAGTGTGAAAGGGGTCTTAGAAATCCTATGAAAGGTTTAGCGCGGGGAAAAAACTTTTTGATAAAAAGAGCATTTTATATACGTCTACATAGATCAGACCAAAATGAGGGACATTACTCTAAATCAGGGACAGTTTGGAGCCATACTAAAAGGGGAACCTGGCCTATAAAAGTGGCCTGCTGTAAAACACAATGGACACTTATGAAGAATGAAGGGCAAAGTGTGGTCACCTTTCCTAGGCTGATAAAGCCAAACTTCTCGGCGATTTTCTCCACCTCCTGGGGGCCCCCAGCAACCTGCACAGCCCAGCTGTTGGTATAGACTCGCAGGGCAAGAAAGCATGGCACCCCCACACACAGGAGGGCCACAACACTGAGCCCAATCCTGCTCATTACTCTCTGACTCTCTCCAACCACCTCACCTCCACCTGAGGTACACTACAGAGCACTGAGGGGGCCTGCAGTACTAGAGGGCGGAGCTTCGAAAGGCAGCCTATCATGTCTTCAGGTGCATTGGCTCGCGCAGTTTTGATTGGCTAGGAACTAAGCGGGCTATTAGAAGACGTCCAGTCTAATCACAGCTCCCTGGCTGAGCTCCTATGAGGCGCTTTAGTGTCACGTGAGTGTAAGGAGAAACTATAACCAGGAGCACAGCCCTGGGCTACGCCGAAGGGATTAGCACAATATATAGCACGCCTGTTCAGAATTATTAGATAGTTCTATTCGGGCTTTGTCTCTGTAATATAGTTACGTGTCTGAACAATACTAGAACGAGGACCCCCCAGTGTATTATAATAACGGACCGCCCTCGCTCCCCTTATCTACCTCACCTGGGGCACGCCCCCTGGTGTTGATTAGCCGCTGGGCGGATGACGTCAGCAGCCCGGAGCGAGGCATCCTGAGCACTGTCCGGGGTGAAGAGAGTGGAGAAGTTCTGCCATGGCCTCTTTCCGGGAACGGTTTAACAATTACGTTAATGGCAACAACTTCGTGTCCCGCATGCTGGGGAAGGTGGAGGAGAAGACCGGAATTAAGAAGAGTTACTTGGCTACCGGTGAGATAGGGAAGAGGGGGAGGGGGCGCCTCTGACCTGCCTGTCATCAGGTGTCAGATCATCCAACGGGCAACACTTGTCTACCCTTGTATATAGGAGATTGGCTAGTGACGATTGAGGTGGGAGATACACTATACTTTCTCTGAGCAATCTCCTCTAGAGTTACCAAAACTAACAAAATCTATTTGATTAGCGTTCAGTCAGGATCTTGCACTTCGTTTATACCAAAGTGAATAGTAGCAGCAGGATTCATAGATTCCTGCCTCAGCTACTCGCTCGCCGCGACGGGTGTGCCGGGGTCCGCACCTGCAACAGGTGCGCCGGGATCCACAGGTGCGACGGGGTCGTCAGGTTCGCCGGGGTCTGCAGCTGCAAAAGGTTCGCCGGGGGCCGCAGCTACGACAGGTTTGCCAGGGTTCGCAGCTGTGAGCTCGCTACGATGGGTCCCCGGGGTCCGCAGCTACAAGCTCGCTACGACGGGTCGCCAGGGTCCGCAGCTGGACAGGTCGCCAGGGTCCGCAGCTGCAAGCTCGCTACGACGCGTCGCCAGGGTCCGCAGCTGGACAGGTCGCCAGGGTCCGCAGCTGCGAGCTCGCTACGACGCGTCGCCAGGGTCCGCAGCTACAAGCTCGCTACGATGGGTCGCCAGGGTCCGCAGCTGGACAGGTCGCCAGGGTCCGCAGCTACAAGCTCGCTACGATGGGTCGCCAGGGTCCGCAGCTGGACAGGTCGCCAGGGTTCGCAGCTGTGAGCTCGCTACGATGGGTCGCCGGGGTCCGCAGCTACAAGCTCGCTACGACGGGTCGCCAGGGTCCGCAGCTGGACAGGTCGCCAGGGTCCGCAGCTGCAAGCTCGCTACGACGCGTCACCAGGGTCCGCAGCTGGACAGGTCGCCAGGGTCCGCAGCTGCGAGCTCGCTACGACGCGTCGCCAGGGTCCGCAGCTACAAGCTCGCTACGATGGGTCGCCAGGGTCCGCAGCTGGACAGGTCGCCAGGGTCCGCAGCTACGAGCCAGCTACGACAGGTCGCCAGGGTCCGCAGCTACGAGCCAGCTACGACAGGTCGCCAGGGTCCGCAGCTACGAGCCAGCTACGACAGGTCGCCAGGGTCCGCAGCATGACAGGTCGCCAGGGTCCGCAGCTGCAAGCTCGCTACGACGCGTCGCCAGGGTCCGCAGCTGGACAGGTCGCCAGGGTCCGCAGCTGCGAGCTCGCTACGACGCGTCGCCAGGGTCCGCAGCTACAAGCTCGCTACGATGGGTCGCCAGGGTCCGCAGCTGGACAGGTCGCCAGGGTCCGCAGCTACAAGCTCGCTACGATGGGTCGCCAGGGTCCGCAGCTGGACAGGTCGCCAGGGTTCGCAGCTGTGAGCTCGCTACGATGGGTCGCCGGGGTCCGCAGCTACAAGCTCGCTACGACGGGTCGCCAGGGTCCGCAGCTGGACAGGTCGCCAGGGTCCGCAGCTGCAAGCTCGCTACGACGCGTCACCAGGGTCCGCAGCTGGACAGGTCGCCAGGGTCCGCAGCTGCGAGCTCGCTACGACGGGTCGCCAGGGTCCGCAGCTGGACAGGTCGCCAGGGTCCGCAGCTACGAGCCAGCTACGACAGGTCGCCAGGGTCCGCAGCTACGAGCCAGCTACGACAGGTCGCCAGGGTCCGCAGCTACGAGCCAGCTACGACAGGTCGCCAGGGTCCGCAGCATGACAGGTTGCCAGGGTCCGCAGCTGTGAGCTCGCTACGACAGGTCGCCAGGGTCTGCAGCCATAATAGGCTCTCCGCATAGTCCGCAACTACCTGCAGGTATCACAGGTGCACAGCAGCGATCCCTGCAGATAATCGCTGGCTGAGTAGAGAGCCACTAATGGCTGCGGCCCCTGTCGTAGCAATCGAGTAGCTGGGGAAGCTGGCGACCTGTTGTAGTGAGAGAGGAGCAAGTAGTTGCGGACGACGGCGACCTGTCGTATTAAACAGGGCCAGCAGCCAAGAATTAGGGCTCCTTCACACTAGCTTTGCTCTCTGAAGAGCGATCTGCGCTTGGATCATGTGACAGGATGTGTTGCCGCCTTGCAGCCTTCTTTAACACCTTGAATCCCCCACTAGTGCACCACAACCCTGTGCCTTGCTTGTAGCTGCGGGGTGCTTGCAGCCCCCTGACAGTACAAATCTGCCATGTGTACACCCCCTGACCACTGCTGCTAAAGGGGGTGGGGCGGACGCAGTAAGAGTGCGGCTTAATGGCAGGGTTCTACACCCCCCAACCACTTGTGTGGGCGAGCCCTTATACACATCCTAGTTGATGGGAACTGAGCCCATTGATTTCAGTTTAACAAAAGCGTGCTGTGACTGCTGACAATTGTGACAGTTTCTCTTACCCTCAACCCAACTATGAAGCCATCAAACGGCTGGTGTCACAACTAATCACATGTGCAGCAGTTGCAGATCTAACCAAAGCAAAGATGGGAGGGTTTAGTTTTCCTTCAAAGAAATTGTGCAATCAGGTTGTGTAATGTGTGGTCGCTGTACACGGTTCAATTTAGTAATGCAGTAGTAAAGTTCTGCTGTAAGAGTAAGTAGGCAGGCTTTTATTGCAGAAGGCCCATGCATGGTCTCTTCTGCAGTAAAATGCCTCTACCTGCCCGCTCACCGTCTTCCTCGGCACTATAAACTGGGCTGTGCTTATAGCACCGGCTGATCTTTGTGCTGGGGTAAATTTACCTCATCCCACCCCAGCCAATGAATTTGTCTGAAGACTGGCACAGCAACGAAGATGCTGACAAGGGACCATTGCCAAGGTAAATAACCCCTTTTAGGTTATTTTTAATCAATTGATGTGTAATTCGATCACAATTATTAAATCCGCAAACAATTGAAAAGGTATGACTTCCCTTTTCTAGAGACTTGGACCATTTTCACAGCAAGCCGATGCCACTTGCTGAGCAGGGGATCTATCCGCTGCTCCCCGATGAGTAGGTGGATGACAAGTCCATGTCTGCTCCACTTTTTCAGAGCAGACAGCCCGCTTTTCTCTATGGGTGGTCGGATGTAAACGGACTGCCTGTCTGTTTACCACTGACTTTATTCTGTGTGTTTTTTGTTTTTGTTTTTTTTGTGCTGATCAGGTCGGATTGGAGGTAGGCTGTTGTAAACAGACACGTGGCCTCCCATTCTCCATAGAATAGACTGGAGCGTCTGGTTGTAAAGTGCATGTGAAAGGCCCCTTAGACCAAAGGCGATCAAACTGAGTCAGTCAGCCAAGGTGGAAGAATAAGTTGTTTAGCATTGATTGGCAGCACTGAGATATTTTATGAACACAATCAGATTGCATGGTAGGAAATGAGATGTGGTTGACGTACAATTATCAATCCAAAATCCACTTTCACGCATGTGTCATCTTTTTCAAATGTCAACTATAGATCGATTTATTCCTATGTGGAGAGATCAATCGGAGAAGAAATTGGTCGTTTTATCAAAGTGTGTATGGCCACTTTTTGGATTTAATAAAAAGGCCTTCGATTGATCTCTCCAATAGGAATAATCAATGGTACATCACATGCCTGACATAGCCAAAGTCACGCAGGACCCCTATTAGATTGTTTGTTTTCAGATGCAGTCTGTTTGGTCACCTCAATCAGATAATATCAGTTGAATGGCCACCATAAAATTTATTGCACAGGCATATTGTAATGTGTGTGGTGACAATACCACCTGCTGCCATTTAAAAAAAAATATAATAAATATATATATAATTTCCAAAGATCACTGGTGCTGCAGTTCATAAATGTGCAGGAAAGTCTGTCTTTTAAGGCTAGGTTCACACCACGATTTTACCATCCGATAAACGGACCGTTAAATCGGATGGAATCGTATGTGACAAAATCGTATGTAATCGTATGTCAAAATTTTCACTAAAAAATCGGATCCTGATTTTAAATAATGTCTGGGGAAAAAGAAGATTTTTGAAGTTATGGATATTCAGGGGAACCCCGCCGGCAATTTAAAACAAAAATGACGTGCGGTTCCCCCTAAATATCCATAACCAGACCCGTTATCCGAGCACGTTGACCTGGCCGGCCGCAGAAAAGAGGGGGGGACAGAGTGCGGCCCCCCCTCTCTCCTGAACCGCACCAGGCCACATGCCCTCAACATGGGGAGGATGTCCCCATGTTGATGGGGACAAGGGTCTCATCCCCACAACCCTTGCCCGGTGGTTGTGGGGGTATGCGGGCGGGAGGTTTATCAGAATCTGGAAGACCCCTTTAACAAAGGGGACTCCCAGATCCTGACCCCCCCCCCCTGTGTGAAATGGTAATGGGGTACACTGTACCTCTACCATTTCACGAAGGAAGTGTAAAGTATTGTAAAAAAACACACTGACACCAAAGAATAAAGTCCTTTATTAAAAAAAAAAAAAAACATCCAGCGGTGACAAATCCACTCGTTCCCGGCTTCCTGCGTTGTCCTAATCCAGCGACGGGTGCGGGTGATCTCCCGCGATGAGAAGATCCAGCGTCGGGTGATCTCCGCTCCGGCGATGTGAAGATCCATCCATCCGGTGCAGCAGCATCCCGGACCTCCTCTCACCGCTGGGCACAGCCCAGCGAATGAGCGGCTGAAGCTGTGACATTTCTTATATAGAGGAGGCAGAGCCACCCGTCACGTGACCCCGCCCCCTCTGACGTACCTCTGCTACGTCACTGGGGAAGACCAAGAAGAGGAAAGGTCTTTTAAAGGGGTCTTCCAGATTCTGATAAACATGCCGCCCGCATACCCCCACAACCACCGGGCAAGGGTTGTGGGGATGAGACCCTTGTCCCCATCAACATGGGGACATCCTCCCCATGTTGAGGGCATGTGGCCTGGTGCGGTTCAGGAGAGGGGGGGGCCGCACTCTGTCCCCCCCTCTTTTCTGCGGCCGGCCAGGTCAACGTGCTCGGATAACGGGTCTGGTTATGGATATTTAGGGGGAACCGCACGTCATTTTTGTTTTAAATTGACGGCGGGGTTCCCCTGAATATCCATACCAGACCTAAAGGGTCTGGTTATTGAATTTGCGGGGACCTCCGTTCGGGTTCGCTCAACCCTAGTAATAAAAAATCGGGTACGATTTATCGCACAGTCATCCGATTTAGTACGATTTACATTGACCACAATATAAAAAAAAAACGGACACGATTTTAATACGATTTCAAATCGGGACCAAAAATCGTGGTCAAACACGATTTTTGATGCGATTTTAAATCGTATCAAATCGTATGCGGATCAAATCGGATGCACTTGAGGACCTAAATTAATGAATGGCAGTGAATGGATCCGTTTTGCCATACAGATTTGTACGATTTTAAAGCTAAAATCGTGAGTAAAAAACGGATGACAAAATCGTGGTGTGAATGCACCCTTAACTGCCTTGTATTGTGCTTCCTTTACATGTCGTCATACCCTACTATCAGTCATCGAGACTATGGACATTTACTGATAAGGATTGTCAGAAAATATCCATGGTGGGGGAGGGGGAATTGATTGGTGACACTAATCATGTGAACCTGGGCTGCTTACAGTGCTAGACAGAGGATTATTACACTGCATTAACTGCCTAGCTCTGCCCTATTTCTCATGCATTTTCCAGCCAGCATGTTTGCTTTAAGTTTAAGCACTACTTTTAAGATGGGATTTAAGTGGTTGAAATGCTTTATCTTGTTCAGCAAGGAAACAAAAACAAAAAAAGAATCAGTCACCTGTTGTGTGTTTGTTTTTCTCATAGTGCTGTGCTTTGCTGGATATATAACGGGTGTCTTGCTTCATACTCCCTTTCTCTAGGCTCCCTCTGCTCTCTGGGCTTGTACCTGGTATTTGGCTATGGGGCTTCTCTGATCTGCAATTTGATTGGCTTTGTGTATCCTGCTTACACTTCGTAAGTATTCATATGCTTCTGTAGGTTCTAGACCACCCAGCACAAAACTACAGTTAAAGGGGTTGTAAAGATTTGTGTGCATTAAGGTGAAAAAACACCTGGCAATGAGGCCCCTCCCCCCCCCTGTTTTACTTGCCTGAGCCCGTTCACCTGCTGTGCGCGTGTCCACTATAGCCGCCGCCTGTATCACGGGAGCGCACCCGCAATCTATCCCCCTTGGGAGAGCGCTTCCCATGAAGGGGGTTAGCTCTTGCGAGGATGTGCCGAGACAGCCGTCGAGGGACCCCAGAAGACGAGGATCGGGGCCACTCTGTGTAAAACTGCACAGTGGAGGTAAGTATAATGTGTTTGTTATTTAAAAAAAAAAAAAAAACTTGCAACCCCTGTGGTAAACCACAGACAATAAATATGAACAAAGCATATCCCTCTATAATACAGTCCCGATCAAAAGTTTAAGACAACTTGAAAAGTGGCAAAAAATCATATTTTACATTGTTGGATCTTAACAAGGTTCCAAGTAGAGCTTCAACATGCAACAAGAAGAAATGAGAGTGAGACAAAACATTTTTTGAGCATTCAGTTTAATGAAAACAACAAATAAACTGAAACGGGCTGTTTTTCAGCTGATCAAAAGTTTAGCACCGCACCTCCAAAAAAACCTAAACCTCCAACTTCCAAACATGAACTCAGTAATGAGTAGCTCCGCCGTTATTGTTGATCAGTTCAAAAATTTGTTTCGGCATGCTTGATGCAAGCGTTTCCATGAGGTGAGTGGGAACATTTCTCCAAGTGGTGAAGACAGCCGCACGAAGACCATCTACTGTCTGGAACTGTTGTCCATTTTTGTAAACTTCCCTTGCCACCCTTCCCCAATGGTTCTCAATTGGATTTAGATCAGGGGAACACGCAGGATGAGCCAAAAGAGTGATGTTATTCTCCTGTAAGTCCCTTGTCCTGCGGGCATTGTGTACTGTAGCGTTGTCCTGTTGAAAAACCCAGTTGTAACCACACAGACGAGGTCCTCAGTCATGATGAATGCTCTCTGCAACATCTGGACATAGCCAGCGGCCGTTTGACACTCCTGCACTTCCTGAAGCTCCATAGTCCACTGAAGGAAAAAGCACCCAAGACCATTATGGTGCCCCCTCCACTGTGGCGCGTAGAAAACATCTCAGGTGGGATCTGCTTGACATGCCAGTAACGTTGGAAACCATCAGGACCATAAGGTAAAAAAAATTCTCATCAGAGAATAAAACTTTCTTCCACCTTTGAATGTCCCATGTTTGGTGCTCTCTTGCAAAGTCCAAACGAGCAGTTCTGTGGCGTTCAAGGAGACAGGGTTTTTGAAGACGTTTTTTGTTTTTGAAGCCCTTCAGTCTCAGATGCCGTCTGATGGTTATGGGGCTCCAGTCAGCACCAGTAAGGGCCTTAATTTGGGTCGAGGATCGTCCAGTGTCTTGACGGACAGCCAATTGGATCCACCGCCTCAGTGCTGGTGAAATTTTTTTTGGGGTCTTCCACTTGACTTTTTTGTTCCATAACCCTCAGGATCATTTAAGAAATTCCAAATGACTGTCTTACTGCGTCCCACCTCAGCAGCGATGGCGCGCTGTGAGAGACCCTGCTTATGCAGTTCAGCAACCCGACCACGTTCAAAAAGGGAGTTTTTTTGCCTTTGCCATCACAACGTGTGACTACCTGACAGAAGATGACAATTAATCCACATCTTTGCACAGATTTGGCCTTTTAAAGGCATGTGGTCCTAAACTTTCGATCAGCTGAAAAACAGCCTGTTTCAGTTTATTCGTTGTTTTCATTAATTGAATGCTCAAACAATGTTTTGTCTCGCTCTCATTTCTTCTTGTTGCATGTTGAAGCTCTACTTGGAACCTTGTTAAGATCCAACAATGTAAAATATGATTTTTTGCCATTTTTCAAGTGGTCTTAAACTTTTGATCAGGACTGTATGTACTTCTCTCAATTAAGAGCACAGTGTAATTTCTGTCTGCTGCTTCATTCCTCTATCAGCGTGAATCGCTTCTGACAAGTTTTCCTGACCCCAGGAGAAAAAAGGTGACAGGGGAGGGAGCTCCAAGTAATTGACAGCCTCCGCTCTGTTGCTGTGTGAATGGGGGGTGTTTCCCTCCAATCAGTTCTCGGAGCTCTATGGAGTGTAACTTCAGCTCCTTATTTTGTTACAGCTCAGACAAGGTTTTTAGGCCTGGTTCACACCTAGGTGTTTTTATTTTTGCAGAAACGCACCGAAGTCCTCTTAACATGGTTTTTTATTTAGAGGGTCAGGGACTTTTTTGTCTGCAGCAGGTTGCATTTTAGTTCCATATACTTCAATGGGAATGCAGCAGAACCGCATTAACGCGTTTTTGCTGTTTTTTCCGGCAAGGCAAGACACCCTCCAAAAATGCAAAACGCATCAAGTGTGTGTGGACGCAAGGCACACCCGGAAATTGCACCAACAGCAACCTGCATAGGTGTGAACCAGGCCTAAATTCAGCACTTTGAACAGATGAAGATAAGGCTGCAGATAGTCAGTCAGATACAACTTGTGTAGGAGGATTGGTTTATTCTCTGTATCACCTGAGGCCAGTCACTTCACTGGGTATACTGTATGTAAGGGTTTGCAACCACTTTGAGACCCCTTTCACACTGGGTCGCTTTGCAGGCGATATAACACTAAAAAATAGCGCCTCCAAAGCGACCTGAAACACCTGCTGCTGTCTCCAGTGTGAAAGCCCCGAGGGCTTTCACACTGGAGCGGTGCGCTAGCAAGAAGGCAAAAAAAGTCCTGCTAGCAGCATCTTTGGAGGGATGTGTATACCGCTCCTCCCACCTCTTCTGCCCATTGAAATCAATAGGGCACAGCAGTTTTAACCCTTTCCCGGCCGCTTGCGGGGGGTAAAAGTTCCCCCGCTAGCGGCCGAATAACGCTGCAAAATTGACGGTAACGTGCCGCTAAAAATATCGGCGCTTTACCCCCGCCCCAGTGTGAAAGGGGCCTAATGTGCCACTTACCACTTGTCTTTCTGTGCTGCATAAATCACTTGCAGGTAGTCGCTACATGGTGATTACATGTGAGAGGGGTTAAACTATCTGCAGGTGCTGGCAGCCTTCCATTGCTTTCAATGGAGCTGCCTCGCACAGCTAACTGCTCGGACCCTCCTTTCTGGGGGGCTCACAGGTACAAAAACACAGATGTGAATGTAGCCTAAATGCCGGTTCACACTACAAAGTGTGTGGCCTTGCGCGTCTCGGTATTGACATCCCAATCATTTCACTGGGTTGCTAAACATAATGCAAGTGCTTCTTTTTCAGATCATGCAGCACCAAACCGCATGGCAATGAGGTACCATGCAGTTCGGTACTGTTTGGGGTGCCATTGACGATTGTAGGTGGCAAAAGAAAGTCTGGGCAGCTGCACTCCAAAAACTGTAATCCACCTTTATTTCCACTAAATAGAACGAAGCGAGATAAAAGCACCAAAATGATCACTGTGGGGGAGATGGGAGGATAACATGTCTCATGCTGCTCTTGGCACTTAATCATAAGGTAAGCCCGAAGAGCATCACAACGCATTAATAACCCCCCCCCCCCCCCACAGTGATAAATTTGGTGTGTGTGTGTTTTTTTTTTTTTTTTTTTTTTTATGCTGCTTTGTTCTATTTAGTGGAAATGAAGGTAGGTTACAGTTTTCAGAGTGCAGCTGACCGGGCTTCTTTTGCCATGTGTACAGGTTTGCAAACTGGTCTGCCACCCAGTATGTGTGTGATGTGTGCGCAAAAATGGACCAACCTGGAGCAGTGGTCTTTTCTTTATAACATAAAAAAGGAAGGAGTCGCGCTAAATGGTTAAAGTGAATGCAAATATAAAGTGAACACAGTGAGTGAACAGTGTGTATGTGTATATATATATATGTGTGTGTGTGTGTGTGTATATGTATATATGTGTATATGTATATATGTGTATATATATATATATATATATATATATATATATCTATATATATATATATATATATATATATATATATATATATATATATATACACATACACATACACATACACACGGCTCAACATTTCAAGTCCTGAGCCACTAGCCAGGCCTCAAGAGTTACTCGCCACCAGTTGCCCCACCTAATTCATACACTGCCCTGCGCCTAATTGCTAGAGGTCGACCGATATATCGGCTGGCCGATATATCGGGCCGATATTCAGTCATTTTGGAGAAATCGGCATGGGCCGATTATTATCCAAATGTGGCCGATATTTAGCAGATCTGCATCAGCAGAGTGTGGAGAAGGAAGGAGGAACATGGGTTTCCCCCTCCCTTCTCCACACTGTCTGCAGAGCAGTGCCGTGTGTGTGAAGGAGAATGAAGCTGTCGGGGTGGGCGGGACCCGGGGTGGGCGGGACTCAGATGTCCAACACCAGCCAATGGGATGAGATCATTGGCTGGATAGCTGCTGGGTCCCGCCCACCTCCAACATCACGATGAATCTGAGCTCCTCTCTCTCTCTCTGCTCTCACAGTTTCACAGCACATAATGTAGCTGAATGTGTGAAACTCTCTCTTCATACAGTTTCACAACTGCTGCAGAGAGAAAGAGGAGCTCAGATTCATTGCGATGTTGAAGGTGGGCGGGACCCGGGGTGGGCGGGACTCAGCAGCTATCCAGCCAATGATCTCATCCTATTGGCTGGTGGACAGCTGAGCCCCGCCCAACCCGGGTCCCGCCCACCTTCAACATCGCAATGAATCTGAGCTCCTCTTTCTCTCTGCAGCAGTTGTGAAACTGTATAGAGAGTTTCACACATTATCCGCTACATTATGTGCTGTGAAACCTGCCAGTGCCATCTGCTAATGCCAACCAGTGCCACCTGCCAATGCCATGCCAACTAGTGCCACCTGCCAATGCCAACTAGTGCCATCTGTTAATGCCATCCAGTGCCACCTGTCAATGCCATCCAGTGCCACCTGCCAGTGGCAACGCCATCCAGTGCCACCTGCCAATACCATCCAGTGCCACCTGCTAATGCCATCCAGTGCCACCTGGCATTGCCAATGCCATCCAGTGCCACCTGCCAATGCCACCCAGTGCCATCTGCCAGTGCCATCTGCCAGTGCCATCCAGTGCCATCTGCCAGTGCCATCCAGTGCCACCTGCTAGTGCCATCCAGTGCCACCTGCCAATTAGTGCCACCTGCCAGTGCTAACTATTGCCAATTAGTGCCACCTGCCTGTACCATCCAGTGCCACATGCCAATTAGTGCCACCTGCCAGTGCCAATTAGTGCCACCTGCCAGTGCCAATTAGTGCCACGTGCCAACCAGTGCCAATCAGTGCCATCTGCTTTTGCCAATTGGTTCCATCCAGTGCAATCTGCCAGTGCCAATTAGCCCCACCTGCCAAAAAATAAAAAAATCGGCCTAAAATATCGGCCGCAAAAATCGGCATCATATATCGGCCATCGGCCGCCCCAAATTCTAAATATCGGTATCGGCCAGAGAAAAACCCATATCGGTCGACCTCTACTAATTGCACCCGTAAACACGCCCTCGTAGATTATCTCATGGAATGACAATGTTTTATGCAGAAGTTACAAAAATTAAATATTACCAACAACAACTTTAACAAAATGGGACAGGGCACTGGGGGCAGACCAGAGGGACAGGGCACTGGGGGCAGACCAGAGGGACAGGGCACTAGAACTGGGTCTCTTCCCCATTCTCTTGCTGTCTCCTCTGCAACTCCCATCCATCCTCTCTCCCATTCATCTCATCATCAGGAGCCTGTGTGTGCGGCTCCACGCTTGCATGTCCCCACTTCCCCCTTTTATTCAGGCTGGCAGAGAGGAGAGGAGCTGCAGCACAGCGGGAGGGAGTACAATCCAGCGCTGAGATCCACATAACTGCACAGCCATTGACACCATAGCACAGCGCACACTGACAGCGCACAGCACACATTGAGACCAGTCTGTTCACAGTGCTCAGGCTAAACTGTTGGACACTTACATAGAGCACAAGGAGAAGAAGACTGCACAAACTAGAAGGCTGCCGCTCTCATGTCAGGGCAACTTTCAGTGAGCGCTGCACCAGAGTGGTAATTTTTGCAATCCTCCACCTCACTCATTACTTTCTGCTCTCCAGCTACATTGGTCGGGGCCCGGGGGGGGGGGCAGGCTCAGAGAGGTCATACTGTTAGGTCCCATGGCTTAATGAGAATTTCTAAGGAGAGCACCTGTGTACTGGTCTGCCTGTGCGCGGCTCAACAGACTACTTTTCCCGAGCATGCACCTTTCCTCTTCGGCCGCCAATCTCATCGGGACTCTAAGTGTAGGCACAGATTGGAGGGAGATTGGTCCGGCTATATATATATATATATATATATATATATATATATATATATATATATATATATATTATGACATGAACTGATGTTCTCATACCAGCTCCAACATAAAATAGTCCATGAAGTGAAAAATTTTAAAAAGGAAATGAACCAAAAAGCAAAATGAACTAAAAAGAAATAAGACACAGTCCCAAATACTGAGTGTCCCGAAAGTGCCGAAAAAAAGGGGGAATCCACAGATGCTGTGATGAATAGCAGACAGGAGACCTCCACCAATGGATCACACTGACTCTTACCAGAGATCAATCAATAATCAGCATAAACGAAATTCAGCCTCCACTAAGGAACAGGTAAAACTCTCATTCAATAAAACACCACGATGAGCAGTATTCCTCTCTGATGGCAGCCCAATAAAATGCTTATTGCTAGGTCTTTGTGAGTCTCTATGATCATGGCTGGTGGGAGGGCTTAGATTCCTAGTTCAAGTCCCGAACAAAGTCCCTTGTTTTAGACAAGGTTCCCCTCTGGTGGGAACATCAGTAGTCCATGTAGCACTGGCAGATGGGTAGAAGCCTCCAGCTGACCCGACACACACAGCTTGGTCCAGATGAAGTCATCAGAGAACCTTTTGCTGCTGAAGGTCTGCTGGTCACTGTGGTTGCACAAGCTTGTGCTCTGCTCTTGCTGTACTGACTAAGCAGCTAAGTTGTACCAATTGTACCCACACATTTCGCAAGGGCAGCTCGTTCATGTGCAGTGTGGAAAATGTGCATGCAACGTGTCATTCCCACATCGTATTCCAATGTGTACCGGTGCATTGGGGGGGGGGGGGGTAATTGTTGCAATTGTGTGAAAGGAGGCAGCAAAGTTTTGTAAACTATAAAAGAGAGCAATAGTTCTCTATAATGTGTGTGTGTATGTATGTATGTATGTATGTAGATTTAAAATTTAAGCTGGTATTGTATAGTATTTGTTGATTTGTCTTCCATAGAGTTAAGGCCATTGAAAGCGCAGACAAAAAAGATGACACGATATGGCTGACGTACTGGGTGGTTTATGGCGTGTTCAGCGTAGTGGAATTTTTCTCGGATATTTTTCTCTTCTGGTTTCCGTTTTACTATCTGGGAAAGGTGAGAAGGTTTTCAATACATTGTTTTCTTCATATAAGTCTTTACTGTTCCTAAAGTGGAACAGAACTCGGAAAAAGATTTGCTATTTTATAGTGAAAATGTAGAAATGTTATTTGTGCTTGACCACTCCCCTGAAAATGTATTTTTTCTTGGTCTCCCCCTGATATATGTGAGGGGAGCCTAGGCACTCCTGTGGACAAAGATTGTATAGCTGTAAATCTTAGAGGAAGTAAATTCTGCTGAGAATTATTTATTTATTTTTTTCCCCCTGCAAAGTAAAGGCATAATGTGCAGGCATCGTTGCCCTTCCATCTTCGCCTGTCTTCCTTCCGAGAGTCACTCCCATGCATGCAGAAGCCGCCGGTCACGGAACTCGCTCCTGGGGAAAAAAAACGACACAGGCATCCATTCCTTCAGAGCACATGCACCGATAAACCTCATACTGTTAAACGTGCGCCGTTTTAGGAGATATTTACAGGTTTTTTTTTTTTTTTTTAAAGCCCATGGCGTGTGAAACACGCCCAAAAACACCACCCGGTGCCAAAACAATGCGCACAAACATAAAGAGTGAAACACAAAAACGTGCAACGAATGTTACACTTGTCCTCCACAAGGAAGGACCCAGCCCTGATCCCCCGTGGCGTTAGGCTCCAGACGGGGACTGAGGCCCTTCACATGGTCCATCTGGCCGAAACCAGACGGACCCCATTCTTTGGAGGGTCTGCAGGAAACGGACCCACCCAAGTACTAGGTGGGAGACCCCATGAGAGCAGGCGAACTAAGCCAGAAGGCCATGTCCACCCCCTCCCAAGGCGTTCAGGGCAGGCCCGAGGACCTACACACTACTGATCACACTGTGACAAAACGTGAACACCAAACAAAAAAATGCAAAAAAGTGACAAACAAGGGATAAATAAAAAGAAAGTGGGGGAGAAGGAAGATAAGGGAGAGTGAAAAAGTGACCATCGTGCAATACGATGGCCGGCCCGCTGGCCAGGAATCAAAAATTATTCTGGTCCCAGCCAAAAGGCCCGGCCCTAGAGGCAGGTGTAAAAAAAGTGTGTGTGGTGGCGTGACCAAGGTGCCACACTCAAAGTGCCATCTCAAACACTTGTGCAAGTACGGCACCCCTGGACTGCCACTCCAGGGGAACAATCCCCACAGGCTTTTCTCTTAACCCTGACCAACAGCCCAGACCGTGCAGCACCCATCCCAGTCAGGAAGGTAGGCGCTCTGAGAGATTGGGGAGAGCCCGTCAGCTGGCTACTCCCATCACTCCCTCCTAATCGCATTCGGGAAATACTAGCCGCTCCCCAGTGGGAAGAAGGAGCCAGTGTTCTCTCCCAAAAAACTGTCTGGGCAGGCACCACAAAATCTAGGCCAGAAGGCCAGGGACCCAACCCTTCAGCTTTGACTGCATGATTCTCCGTCCCCATCAGAAGGCTTTTGTCTCCACACCAGCAGGTTTTGCATCTGCCACCGCCATCCCTTTCCACCTCGTCCTTGTACTGGGGACGTTTAGCATAGCGCCACCTCCTGGCAACTGATAAGAACAGATACTACACTTGATCTTGGCAAAAAGACCACAAAGCGATATTTACAGGTCCTATAGGTAAGCCTAGAATACAAATTGGTATAAATTACACAGGGAGGTTTACAACCTCTTTAACCTCCCTAGCGGTATTCCCGAATGTGGCTCGGGGTGAATTTTCATTACCAAAAGCAGTAACCCCGAACCACACTTGGGATTGCATCGCAGTATCCTTGGAAAGTTACTTGCCTTTTCCCCAGGAGATGTCCTCCACCCAATGTACTGTGTGCCCTGGGAGTATCGAAGCGCATAGGGGCGGAGCCCAGCAGCAGAAATTGCAAAAAACATAATGCAATACAGTACACTGTAATCTGTAAGATTGCATTGCTGTGTGAAATCATTTTACATCTTTTTGTCCAGTGCCCTGATTGCAGTTTTATAATATATATATATATATATATATATATATATATATATATATATATATATATATATATATATATATATATATATATATATATATATATATATATATATATATATATATATATATATATATATATATATAATGTTCTTTCTGCCTGGAAACTTGAGAATGTCCACGGCAACCAAAAAGCGTCCCTTTACGTCAAACGCGGTTTTAGACCAGCTAGAAAACGGCGATGGTAAATAAGAATCACTTGCAGAATTGAGCGATAGTGATTCGTGGGGGAAATTCGTCATCAGGCACTGAAAGTGATGACAGTGACAATTCTGAGCAAATTTCAGTGTTATTTGATTACATTATTGAATACATTTTATTATACTATTTGATTTTGTGTTTCAAACTTTCATACCTGGGATGTCTACTAGACTCTTGTTTGGACAGATTTAAGTGAGTTATTCCTAAAATAAACACCAAATTTCCTGCTTTTGAGACGCAAAATCGGACCATAATCATACTGCCAAGGAGGTTAAGCAGCCCAAAGTAGGATTTTTTTTCGTTCGTTCAGCCAGCCAGTTGGGGGAATATTATTTTTTTTTTTTTTTTTTTTTTTACTGGATTCACCCATACACACATAGTCCCCTAATGTCTTCCTGAACAACCTGCCAATGCTATCGCCCTGCTTCTCGTGCTGTGGTGCGACAGCATGAGTTTGTCAGCAGGCTCACAGCCTTTCACGCTTGCATCCCTGCTATCCTGGGTGCCAATGGGCTCTACACCTCAACTTGGAGCGGCACCACCAAGTACTTATGGCCTTGTAGTTGGTCAGCATCTCTCCCAGCCAGTGTCAGCACCAGTTCCTGATTGCCCGCCACACTATCAGTAAAAATGCATCATTGCCAGCACTTGGGTTTTAGCTCCCCCAGCAAGTGCACTGTCAGTAGAAGTTTTCTGATCCCTGCCACCTCTGATACATTGTATGCAAAACTGCAGTGTTGGCAAGGTCAGGCCTGATCTGTGCTAGCACTAGCAGTTCATTTTATTTATAGCACACAAGTAGTCCCTGATTGCTAGCCAGGAGTTGGTTCCCAAAATGTCCAAAAAATGGTACACTAGTGAGGAGACTAACAGGATTCTGAGTATGACAGAAGAGAAAGGGAGGCCTCACTGTCAGAATCAGGCTCAGAGTATTAACCTGTAGAAAGCAGCTGCACCCTGACAGCTAGCTCGGACAATGGCGAAGAGGTCCCTGCTGAAATCGGGCCTACCCGACCCCATCTTGCTAAAGTGCTAGAAATACATAATTCTGCTCAGATGCAGCAGGGCGCAAGTAGTAGCTTTGCACCACTTTTTGGTGATGTGGCAAGCACCAGCAGCATAGTACATCTTGGCCTTTTAGACACCAACACTGCAGAATTTCATGGTGAAGTTGCGAGCACCAGCAGAGCAGTACAAGCTGGTGAGGTGGCCAACGCTATTAATGTAATGCAACTGGCACCACCTAGAATTTGAGCTTAGGCCCATAGTATCCTTCCAAACCCTAATGGGCTGTCCCCAGATTAAGCGGCACCCGTTATTCCCTCATTCCCAGGCCAGGGTTCAGGTGGAAACATCTAACTTGACAATGCCCCTTGACTGAATTTAGCCATTTTTCTATAAAGACCTCTATAATTTGATTGTGGACCAAATTAATGTTTATGCCAGCCAGGACATAGCTGCCAACCAAATTCATATCTTGCCAGGCCATTCGAGTATAAATCCTATCAGTTTCTAAATGTAAAACTTTTTTTTGGGCCTAACCTTTAACATGAACATTACAAAAAATAATGAATTGCGGTCATATTGGTCCATAGACCAAGATTCATCATATGCCCTTGTTCTCTGCTGTAATAGCCAGGAAAAAATATGAAATATGCGATTTATGCATTTCAGTCACAATACCTTTTGCCACCTTTTTATATTCTACAATGCTTCCAGAAAACGTAGCCCCCTTCTTTTTTTTTTTTTTTTTTTTTTTTTTTCCCATTTCGATAGGGGCAGTGGTTCCAGCACTGGCGTAGTGAACAACGCACCTCTTCTCCCACCACTGTCTGACCATGCTGCTTTATAGGGGATGAGTACATCATTTGCTTTGATAGCGCTGGTTTCCAGCACTAGGCACCTGTCTCAGACTAACACTGTTGCAGTGCTTGTGCTATTACTTACTGAAAGACAAGCAAGCTCACAGCAGATGGGGTGAAGGTGGCCATGCAGTCAAGATATTTCAGAGCAGTGTGTGCTATACTGTTGGAAGCTTCCAAGAATCGTATGCTACAAGTAAATGAGGTCGGCACTCGCAACAGAGGGGGCGGGAACCACTTCATGTAGGAGAGGAAATATTAGGCTATAGTAGTAGAACTAAAGATGCAATTTTAGGGAGAATCTTTCAGCATTTCTTACCAACCAATAATGAATCCATAGACCAAGGGTTATTTTTATAAGACTATTTAAAATGTGTGACTTTTTATTTCTTTTTTTTATTGCAGTGTGCATTCTTGCTGTGGTGTATGGCTCCTTTCTCATGGAATGGATCTCAGATTCTTTATAGTCGTTTCATTCTGCCATTCTTCCTAAAGCACCATCGGACTGTAGATAGTGTAGTGAACGACTTGAGTGGTCAGGCTTTAAACACAGCAGAAAATGTGACCAGACAAGGTATGTTATCAGCCCCATGTTGCAGAGATTTGCCTTTTTTACTTTTGCTTTGTGGATTTTTCATGGTGTTTTTTTGTTTTGTTTTTGTTCTTTGCTTCTAATGGCACAGTCCTGCAGACACTAGCAAGCAGCAGAACTCTTCTGGTCCATGACGGGGGGCAACAAGCCCTTCCCAGCACATCTGTATGTACTCTTAATCCTCATGGGAGCTCAGCTTGGTTGTGTCCATATCATCATGACTTGTAACTGTTTTTCAGTGTTCTATACTGTAAGAACAGCTTTACGCAACCAATTTCAAAAAGCTTACAGTCCATATCTAGAGTACAGGCGGTCCCCTACTTACAAACATCCGACTTACAAACGACTCCTATTTACAAACGGAAGGAGACAACAGAAAGTGAGAGGAAATCTACCCCTAGGAAGGGAAATTCTCTGCTGTAAGAGTTATTTTGGGGGAAAAATGTGTCTCCACTGATGCATTATCACCGATCCTGGTTTCCCCAACAACCCAAAATTGGTTGACGCTTTCAAACTAACCAAAAACGTATGTTTTGGCTTTAGATATTCCTTAAAGCGTCAGTTAATTTTTACCCCAAAAAACTGCTTATGTAGGTAAGGGAAGCTTTTGGCTAAAAACAAACTTTGTGGCTTTGACTAAAGTTAGGTAATGCCCATGCTATAGGTGTAAGCCATTTATGTACCTCCCGAAGCCTGACTAAAATACTCCTAGAGTTGGCATCCTCCTGTCCTGCCGTGTTGCTAAGACACTCCCACCATCACAGGAACGCGCTCTCAAACCTGCTTATGTGTGGTCCACCGTAATATCGCTGAGTTCAGAGCTACTGCATCGGGAGGAGAGCACATGCAAAGGGGTTTGAATCCACTGGGAGTTTCTTCACAACGTCCTAGCAACCTGGCAAGACAGGATGATGCCATCTCTGGGAGTCTTTTGGTCAGTCTTTAACTAGGTAAATGGCCTACAAGAGCATTATTTAAACCTGCACAGCTTGTTTCTCTACAGGCTCCCCTTACCTGCATAGGCAGTTCTTTGGTGAACTAACTCTTGAAACTCGAAATTGAACCCTCAGCAATTTTTAGTTTAACACATTGGGGAGCAAAACCAAAATAAATGTTTCTCAACAAACTGTTAAAATTCTTACCCCAGCACTTGCAGTTAAAATATTTAATGTTGCCTGCTCCTGCTTCACTGAACTTCCAGTCTTCACAGGAAAGATGACAGGGCAGTTTTGACTCTGTTATCATGGAGGAGCAGGGGTGTGCCTTGCCTTTACTAAGCTTACAGGGCTGTGCTTCCTTTGATGCACACAGTGTAGTTTCTGTCTCCTCTGCTGAGGAATCTCCAGTCAGAAATACTAATTTCTAATACCTTGATGTTACAATGGAGTTTGTTCCTTTTGTTAATCCTACTAATTTGGTTCTAAAATGCTTATTCAGAAAGCCATTACCATGCCTGTGGCCACAATATTTCCGTATAGAAAGTAAACCAATAGGTTATCAGTCATTTAAAGCATTTCCCTATTGCTTGCACCAAAGAACATGTTTTTTGGGGTTTTCAAACCTTCCAACAGAATATACTATAAAACATTTGCCTTTGGTTAAAATGGCAGAAGTTGGCACAGTATCAACTATTTAACACCATTCAATGCAAGCTTTCCTAGCCAAGTTAGTCAAGCCACCGCTAAAGCATATGTGAGAGCGTTAAAATACATTCCTTTAACTTTTTTTAAAAATGGTGGTAGCGATTTGCTTTTTGTCTGAATGAAATGGACCGGTTTTAAGCTGAGCTCCCATCACCTAGTAGATAGTTTTCCTTGGTAGTGGGTCTGACCGAGTGCTCACATCTTGTCTTTTAGGCTGTCACTGATTAATAACTTGTGTACTTTCAACTACCACCTTCTATTAGTCCCTGTTGGGTTTAAAGACCTTGGGGTTGAATCGCTAAAATTGGAGTGAAAAATCGGGTGCAGCTCTGCATAGAAACCAATCGACTTCCGTGTGTTAGTTTGTTTTCAAAGCTTAATTGAACAAGTTGATCTTGCACTTTCCAGTTTTAGTAAATCGACCTCAATGTATTCTACTATAGCTGTTTCATCCAGGAATTCACTTAAAGGTGATACTCTTTATTTCACTAATGCAACTTAAAAGGTGAAACTAATATGAGATGGTGCGAACCATGATTTGTCATAATTATGGCTTGCAACTCATGAAAATCCCAAATCCACAATCTCAGACCTCCTGATAAGTATAAGGCCCCATGCACACAAGACGCTGCTAAACTCGAGTTCAGAGGCATTTGGGCATTTTTTTCAACTGCCCCTGAACACATTTAATGTTATCCTATGTGTCCATGCACACAATCACGTTTTTTGGCGTTTTAACGCAGTTGGGTTTATGTCTGTTTTTTCAGACGCCAAATTTTGGGTTCAGAAGCTTTTTCTTTTTTTTTTTTTTTCAGCCGCAAACGCGGTAAAACGCCGCGAAATTCGCGGCAAAAACTGCAGTTTTAAACGCCGGTTTTTGCCTTTGAAAATGTGAGTTTAGAGGTGTTTGTAATTGCTTCTCGTGTGCATGGGGCTTAAGCATGCACATGTATTTGGTTTGGGCCCCTTTTGCAGCAATTACTGCTTCAATGCGGCGTGGCATGGAAGCCAGCCTGAGACACTGCTGAGGTGTTATAGAAGACCAGGATGATTCAATAGCGGCCTTCAGCATTGTTCGATCTCATGTCTCATCTTTCTCTTGGCAATTCCCCCATAGATTCTCACTATGGTGTTCAGGTCAGGCGAGTTTTCTGGCCAATCAAGCACAGTAATCCCCCAGTCGCTGCTGGGAAAATGAATGGTATGGGGAATATTCCACACTGCCCTTCAGATAAGCGGCTAACGCAACAAATGACAAAACCAATGGAACGAAAAAGTGTCGTGCTAATCAAATTATCTAGAGCACATAAACATGAATAAACTTAGTGCTGGGAAATTTTATAAAAAAAAAAAAAAATGAAATAAATATTTGCACCAATAAGAATAAATCGATGACCGTCTATGAACAGAGGATGGTACACCAATGGACAACTGAATGTCTATATTATGATAGGTGAAAGTTCAAAACTCTGTGAATATGAAGGTGAAAGCATGAGGTGAAAAACCGCCACCAGTTAGTAGAAGGCTTACTGGAATGTTTGAACCCAACAAAACGTACGTTCTATGGGTCAAACCGGCTTTATGTGAAATAACCACTGGAAGCTGGATTGATAGTTGGAACTGGATCATTGGTTCCACTCCAGATGACCAAACCGAGGGGAGTCGGGACGCCAACAGGTTAAACCCAACCATTAAAGAGAGGATATCTTTGCAAAAAGTTCTTATGAGGAACAATGGTCCAGATAGTCCCAGGGTGGTGTCAAAAAATGGAAGGAAAGGGAGGGCACATAGCATAATACTGTATAAATATGACATTTTTAATGTAGTAGAAACACTTGTGTTGTAGAAGACAATTTGCACTTTTCAAAGTACTTGTGGCAACAGTGGAGTCCCCGACGCATTTCATATCATAGTACATTGTCTGGGGTGTCCCTCCACTGCTTCCATCCAAAAATATATAGACAATATGACCCCAATCCTGAGACCAGCCCCCGGGATGTCAACAACGTGAAACGCCTACTTCCTGTACAGCAAAGATGCATTCCACGCCTCCGCCTGGATGCATGTTATTGCTGGGCCTCGCTGTGGTTGTAAATAGAGTGGAACTGCATGCGTTCCATGCCTCTAAATGGACAGATGCAGTGATGTGAAGCTTCGCTCGTTCCGCAGGCGGCACGTGACGCGTCATCTGCGATCCATGCCTCACTGCAAAGGGAGCGATTGCGCTCCACAGCATTAGGACCGCTCATGTGACAGGCAGGTCCACAGGAAAACATCCCACACTTGCCAATTGAATGAGTGGACAAGACAGGGATGGGTGGAGGAAAATGGGGAATGTATAAACAATTGCATTGCCACAGTGAAAGTGAACATCGCTAAATTTACACAAAATAACATTTACATGTAAAAACTTAATAAAAAAAAAAACCTAAGACTGAAATTAAAATTGAAGTTAAAATAGGCCCTTAGAACCGCAAAATGGATCAATAACATGAAATCTGTACCATGTCAGGCGGATACTACCATGGATGTTGAAAAATACATGAAATAACTAGGGGCCATAATGTATAAAAAACATGTATAAATAAGCCAGTCAACTACTTGGTAGGTGAAAACCTCAATGTAGGAACTGGATCCAAATTTTATAAAAACACCCGTGAGATGGGTTTTCGTATAAGGGTCATTTACAATAAATGAATATAAATACATGGACATGCATAAAATAACATGATTCAGAAAATAGCATATTTAAATCAAAGTAAGAAAGAGAAAGTATTGATAATTGGGCATGCACGAAGGTAAACTAACTCCTTAGGATTTATTGATAAGAGTTGATGTCGCACTCCACGTTCAGGCCTAGAGGTGTGTGGGTCTGTAACTCATAAATCCAATAGGTCTCGAGCCCCAAAACCTCCTGGTCATAGGACCGCCCCTCCCCGGAGGGATGAAGTGATCAATGACCAAAAATTGGGTACCTGTGGGATTTCGGTTATGGTGTAATTTATAGTGTCTGGGCACTGTATGCTTCGTATCGCCACTTTTGATCAGAGTGATGTGCTCTCCCACTCGAACTGGGAAAGTGCAAATGGTCCGGCCCACATATTGTTTCCCGCACGGGCATGTGATGCCTTCCTTCTGTTTTTTTTACTCTCATCCCTTCACTCCACCCTGGGACTATCTGGACCATTGTTCCTCATGAGAACTTTTTGTAAGGATATCCTCCCTTTAATGGTTGGGCTTAACCTGTTGGCGTCCGACTCCCCTCTGTTTGGTCATCTGGAGTGCAACTAACGATCCAGTTCCAACTATCGATCCAGCTTCCAGTGGTTATTTCACATAAAGGTGTACATTTAATAAGCCGAGATCATGATGATCACGGCTTATCACAGAGCATTGCCGGTTTAATAAACTGAGATAAGGAGCAGAGAACATATTCTCCACTTCTCATCACAGCACATGGCTGGTTTGTCACAAACGGCCAGTTTAATAAACCGAGATTTGAAGATTTCACAGCTCTTTCACTGAAATATCTCCCTTCCAGATTCACCAGCTCAGAGGTGGAGAATCTGGGAGAGAATCTGGTGTGATAAGAGGAAGAAGGCTTATTTCTTCCTAATGGCAGCACCAGTGGGTATAAAAATGAATATTGACAACATAAAGTGTGTGTGTGTGTGTGTGTGTGTTCGTGTTTGCTTTGTAGTGGGGGTGTGTGACCCTCTAGATGGGTTCACTACACATGGAACTATACAGAAAGGCAGTCGAAGACGGTTGAAAACAAAGATTTTGGTTTATTCTTCCATCTTGCTGGAAACAAGTGCAAGCATCCAAACAGCATAAACAAAATCAAACCTAAAATAAACCCTGGCCACTTGGGGCATCTACCTTCACCACACAGGAACCTATCTATGGAGTCTAGCACAGCCTACTGCTGGGTAGACACTGCTGATCATACAGCGAAAAAACAAGTCTTTTTGATTTTTATCACACAGAAAAATCAATAGCACCTCACCTCTTCAGAAGTATTTCTGCCCACTGCTCTCCTTCACTCAAGAAGCCTTAGGATGCAGCAATCAGTAGTAATCCTCTGGATTACTTGGAGGCCCTAATTGCTTCATTCTGAACAGCTGAAGTTTTCCAACGCCCTTAAATCTTTCTGGCTACTTCTGCAGCCGACACCTGATAATTGGTGTATTGTCTAAACAGGGCAGAAATGTATCTCCCGTCTGTGACAACACCCACAGATTTACCTGACTTCCTGTCACATACCCCCCCCCCCTCTTGTTTCTACCCTAGGGTTGGGACACAGGTTGCCAGGCAGGCATGCACTCAGGACAACCCATCTGCATTCCCCATTTTAGCACCGGGGTGATGCGTTGCCACAAAACTAAATTCCTGGAGGGCCAGGAACCACCTATTTATTCTCCTATCGGTCTCTTTGTTCTGTGCCATCCAGTTCAATGGGGCATGATCCGTCACCAGTTCAAACTGTCTACCCACGAGGTAGTACCGGAGAGAATCCAAAGCCCATTTCACCGCCAAACATTCTTTCTCAATGGTGGCATAATTCTCCTCATGGGCCTTCAACTTTCGGCTGAGGTACATAACAGGGTGTTCCTCCCCCTTGATAATCTGGGACAGTACAGCTCCTAATCCCACATTTGACGCATCTGTCTAAACCACAAAGTCCCGTGAAAAATCAGGCAAATTTAAAACTGGCCGACTACATAAGGCCTGTTTTAAAGCCTGAAAAGCGGTTTCTGCTTCGGGAGTCCATTTGGTCATGACAGACTCCTTCCCTTTGGTCAAATTGGTGAGGGGAGCAGCCTGTGAGGCAAAATGGGGGATAAAGCGGCGATAATACCCTGCGATCCCCAAAAAGGCACAAACCTGTTTCTTGTTGGGATGTGGCCAATCCTGAATAGCCTCAACTTTGTTTATTTGGGGCTTGATTAGACCTCTTCCAATGGTATACCCCAGATACTTCGCCTCTTCTAGCCCAAGGGTACATTTTTTTTTTTTTTTTTTTTTTTTTTTTGGGTTGGCTGTAAACCCGGCTTTCCAGATGGAATCCAACACAGCCTGAACTTTTGGTAAGTGTGAGTCCCAATCCTCGCTGTGGATGACAACGTCATCGAGGTATGCAGCAGCATAGGCTCGATGAGGCTGAAGGGTCTTATCCATGGTGCCTTGAAATGTGGCGGGAGCATTCTGTAACCCAAAAGGCATTCTCCGATATTGGAAAGATCCATCTGGAGTTACAAATGCTGTTTTTTTTTTTTTTTCCCTGGCCGACTCAAAGAGGAATTTGCCAATAACCCTTGGTCAGGTCTAACGTCGTCATGTACGGGGCAGTGCCTAGGCGATCAATTAGTTCATCTATGCGGGGCATAGGATAGGTGTCAAAACTTAGTGATTTTATTCAGGCGGCGAAAGTCATTACAAAACCGCCAACTTCCATCTGGTTTGGGCACTAAGACAATGGGACTGGACTAATCGCTATTTGACACTTCTATCACCCCCAACTCAAGCTTTTTTTTTTTTTTTTTTTTTTTTTACTTCCTGGCGAATTGCCTCTCGCTGGGCTTCTGGAATTCTATAAGGCTTCAACTTGACCTTTATCCCCTGGTGTGGTGATAATGTCATGTTCAACTCCGGAGACCCAACCTGGCAGGTCTGAAAACTTCTCCTTATTACGGAGCACAAATTCTTTAACCTCTTGTTGCTGAGTTTTGGATAGAGTCTCTGCTATCCCAACTTCAGGGACAGCCATGTTAAATGGAGCAGAAAATCGGGTAGTCTTAGCGACCAAGGACTCTCTATCCTTCCATGGTTTCAGCAAGTTCACGTGATAGAGCTGCTTAGGTTTTCGTCTTCCCGGTAGGCTAATTTTATAATTCACCACCCCCATTTTCTCCAACACTTCATAGGGACCTTGCCATTTGGCTAGGAATTTACTTTCGACCGTGGGGACCAGCACCAACACCCTATCACCAGGTGCAAAGGAACGGACCTGGGCCCCACGATTGTAAATCCTTTGTTGAGCCAATTGGGCTTGGGCTAAATGTTCCTTCACAATCGACATCACTTGGGCAATTCTATCTTGCATTTGGGCCACATGTTCAATCACACTTCGATGAGGGGAACTCACTCTCCCATGTTTCCCTTGCAATGTCCAGTAGGCCCCAGGGGGTGCCTCCCATACAGTAGCTCAAACGGAGAGAACCTTGTGGACGATTGGGGAACCTCTCCTTATGGCAAACATCAGATAAGGGAGCAGATAATCCCAATTCTTTCCGTCTTTATCCACCACCTTCCTCAACATTTTGTTTTAAGGTTTTATTAAACCTTTCCACTAACCCGTCTGTTTGAGGGTGATATACTGATGTACGTAATTGGGTCCCTTTCAGGAGTTCTTTGGTCACCCTAGACATAAACGGGGTGCCCTGGTCAGTTAGGACCTCCTTAGGAAGACCCACACAGCTGAAAACCTGAAATAACTCTTTGGCAATGATTTTAGCAGAGGTGTTTCGGAGAGGAATCACTTCTGGGTAACGGGTGGCATAGTCCATTATTACCAAGATGTGCTGGTGCCCTCTAGTGGACTTCAGTAAGGGGCCTACCAAGTCCATGGCGATCCTCTCAAAAGGGACCTCGATAATGGGCAGGGGTACCAACGGACTGCGGAAATGTGGCATGGGTGCAGTAATCTGACACACTGTACAGGAAGAGCAGTACAATTCCACTTCCTTAGTGATCCCAGGCCAATAAAACCTCTGGGTGATCCTCTCCCAGGTTTTTTTCTGCTCCCAAATGTCCCCTAAGAATGTGCCCATGGGCCAGTTCCAAAACCATCTTGCGGTACGGTTTAGGCACTACCAGTTGCTCAATGGTGTCCTCTATCCTCTGTGACACTTGCTAGAACGGGTCCCTTTCAATAATGAAGTAAGGGAGGGCAACCCTCTCGTCAGGGTTAACTAACTCCCCATCTATCTTCACTACATTTTCCCGGGCTCTTAGCAATATGGGGTCCCTCAATTGCTCAGTGATGAAGTTTTCTCTGTGAACCTCGAGGTCATCAAACCCTGTCGGCCGCTGTTCCTCTTCTGAGGTAGCAGGCTCCTCCCTAGGGACTGGTGTTTCCCCTGCTAAGACTGAGAATGTAAACTCAGGAGAATCCTCAGAGGTTTCTGGAGTAGATGGTTCAGGCTCAGAAGAGCCACCTACTGGGGAGTCTGGGCAGTCCCAGAGTTCCCAGAATTTTGGGAAATCCCTTCCCACAATGGCGTCATGTGGGAGTTTGGGAACTAAACCCACCTGGTGACACAAGTTACCGAGGGAGGTTTCAAAGGAAACCGTAGTCACCGGATATTCTCGAGTGTCCCCATGTACACAAACTTAGCCATTTTCCTAGGATGTAAGGTTTTTCCCACCACTAGATCACTTTTCACTAAGGTGACCAGGCTACCTGAATCCAACAATACCACAACCTCTTTACCATCTAAGCACATTCTACATAAAGGTTTCTCATTTTCCTTTACTGCAGTGCATGTGGTTGCAAAAAGGGACTGTCATCTGTCAGAAAGTCACACTGCATGGGTTCATCACCCGCTGGGCAAACCGCTGCTACATGTCCCTTTTCCTGGCAACGGTAACAAATCAACCTTCTGGTCCTCTCCTGTGGCATGGGTTTTCCAGGCTGCTCTCGCCAAACATTAGCAGTAGTCCCGATAATACCTCTAGTTGCTCCTTGGTCCTTCTCTCCACCCCCATCCCTTGATGCAGTCTTACCTATAGGTGGGGGAGGGTCTGGTCTTGGGGTGAAAAGTCTGTGCGTCTCTGGTGGAAGAGGACAAATTCTCTGTGGTTAGGTACCTTTCGACCAGGTCTACAAGTTTGTCTGTGGTTTCGGGACCACCATGGTTCACCCATTTCTGCAGGGTGTTGGGAAGAGACCTAAGAAATTTGTCCATGACTACTCCGGACAGTTTCTGGCTGCAGCCATTTCCTAGCCAAATGGATGAGGTCATACATCTGCGACTGAGGTGGCTTCCTCAGCTAATAACTCCAATTGTGGACCCGCTGAGCACGGACATCCAGGGTTACACCAAAACGTGCCAATATTTCCTCTTTTAACCGATCATAGTTTTTCGTGTCTGCCAGCTCCAAATCAAAATATGCCTCTTTGGGCTTCTCCAGATAATAGGGGGCCACTAGTCCAGCCCACTGTTCTTTAGGCCAACTCTCTCTTTCCGCTGCTCTCAAATGTGGTCAAACATCTCGGGGTCCTCATCTGCAGTCATCTTAAGCAAAAAGTGTCTTACCCGAAAAGTCGGTATGTTACCGGCCTGACTTCCAGCCTCGGTCTGCTATCTCTGAAGCTGTTTCACAATGGCCTCCATTTGCTGCTGGTGTCTGTTCCAAACCTGCAATGCTCTCTCGGTGAGCTGCAAGGCTCTCTTGGTGAACCTGTTGTTGAGCTGCCATGCTCTCTTGGTGAGCCTGTTGTTGAGCTGCGTGAGCCTTTTGTTGAGCTGCCATGCTCTCTTGGTAAACCTTTTGTTGAGCTGCCATGCTTTCTTGGTGAGCCTGTTGTTGAGCTGTGTGAGCCTGTTGTTGAGCTGCAAGGCTCCGCTGCAAACCTGCATTTGTCTGTCTGCTGTTTATTTGCATTTGCTAAAGCCAGCTGTTTCAGTATCTCCTCCATTTTGAGTTTACTTTAACTGCCCGCGGCACTCCACCATGTGTAAGGGGTTAGCTCGGTAGCGGGGGGGTGTGACCCTCTGGATGGGTTCACTACACACAGAACTATACAGAAAAGCAGTCGAAGATGGTTGAAAACAAAGATTTTGGTTTATTCTTCCATCTTGCTGGAAACAAGTGCAAGCATCCAAACAGCATAAACAAAATCAAACCTAAAATAAACCCTGGCCACTTGGGGCCTTTACCTTCACCACACAGGAACCTATCTATGGAGTCTAGCACAGCCTACTGCTGGATAGACACTGCTGATCATACAGTGAAAAAACAAAGGTATTTTTTGATTTTTATCACACAGAAAAATCAATAGCACCTCACCTCTTCAGAAGTATTTCTGCCCACTGCTCTCCTTCACTAAAAAAGCCTCAGGATGCAGCAATCAGTAGTAATCCTCTGGATTACTTATAGAGGCCTTAATTGCCTCATTCTGAACAGCTGAAGTTTTCCAACGCCCTTAAATCTTTCTGGCTACTTCTGCAGCTGACACCTGATAATAATTGGTGTATTGTCTAAACAGGGCAGAAATGTATCTCCCGTCTGACAACACCCACAGATTTACCTGACTTCCTGTCAGGTAAAAAATTAATATTAGTGTGTTATCCCATGTCTGAAAACATGTAATTACGTGTTCTTTTAAACTTTTTAGTTTCACTTTTTGAACTTGGCTGCACTGTAATCTCACGAGATTACAGGCAGCCAACCAACTTTTACACAGATCTCGGCTGTTTTCAGAGGAAACACTTCTCTGTTCTCCCTTTGAGAACTGAAGTTCTCAGTTTATTAAACCGGCTGCAGAGGAGATAGTTTTCCTCTGAGAACTGCCGAGAACTGAACTGTGAAACTTCAGTTTATTAAACGGACACCAAAGCCTGTTTGACCCATAGAACGTACGTTTTGTTGGGTTCAAACATTCCAGTAAGCCTTCCACCAACCGGTGGCAGTTTTCTTCACCTCATCATGTTTTCACCTTGATAATCACCGAGTTTTGAACTTTCACCTATCATAATATAGACATTCAGTTGTCCATTGGTGTACCATCCTCTGTTCATAGACAGTCATCTGTTTATTCTTATTGGTGCAAATATTATTTATGTGCACTAGATCATTTGATTAGCGCTACACTTTCTGCTGGAACATGAAGTCTGCATCCCCATAGAGCTTGTCTGTGGAAGGAAGTATGAAGTGCTCCAAAATCTGATGGTAGATGGCTGTGTTGACCCTTGACGTAATGAAGCACAGTGGACCAACACCAGCAGATGATATGGCTCCCCAAATCAACACAGACTGTGGAAACTTCACACTGGACTTCAAGCATCTTGCAGTGTGTGCCTCTCCATTCTTCCTCCATACTCTGGGTCCTTGGTTTCCAAATGAGATGCAACATTTGCTCTCAGAAAGAGGACTTTGGAGCACTGAGCAACAGACCAGGTCTGTTTTTCTTTAGCCCAGGTATGATGCTTCTGACGTTGTTTTGTTGTTCAGAGTGGCTTAACAAGAGGAATACGACATTTGAAGCCCATGTCCAGGATCCGTCTGTGTGTGGTGGCTCTTGATGCACTGGCTCCAGCCTCCGTCCACTCCTTGTGAAAGTCCCTGACACTTTTGAATTGCCTTTTCCTGACAATCCTCGCCAGGCTGCGCTCATCCGTGCTGCTTGTGCACCTTTTTCTTCCACACTTTTCCCTTCCACATAACTTTCTATTAATGTGCTTTGATACAGCACATTGGGAACATCCAATGATGGGTTTTCTGCACAACTGTGAGGTCAGCAGTCTTTCCCATGATTGTGATTCCCATTGAACCAGACTGAGAGACAATTTAACCTCCCTGGCGGTATGATTATTTCAGAAAAAAGGTGCTGAAAGCGGTACCATTATTTGCAAGGAAATTTGGTGTTTTACATTGTAGACCTGTAATTCTTAGGAATAACTCACTTAAATCTGTCCAAACAAGAGTCTAGTAGGCATCCCGGGTATGAAATTTTTTTAAAAACAAAATTATAAATATAAATAATTATAACAACAAGTAATATAATTATAATAAAAATTATTCAATAATGTAATCAACTCAAAATCACTGAAATATGCTCGGTTGCAGAATTGTCGCTGTCATTACTTTTATTTTTTTATGACGAATTTGCCCACAAATCGCTATCGCACAATTCTGCAAGTGATTATAATTTATCGCTGTTTTCTAGCTGCTCTAAAACCATTTTTGACATAAACTGACACTTTTGGTTGCTATGGACAATCTACAGTTTGCAGGGAGAAAGAAACGTTTTTATTATATAAAATAACATGCAGGACACTGGGCAGACCACTAGGGACAAGGGGGGGGGGTGTATTTTTTAAATACAGTACTGTAATCTATAAGATTACAGTATACTGTATGTAATGTGTTTTTTTTTACCTTTTTGAATTTGGCGCCGTTCGCCCCTGTGCGTCGTAACGTCGCAGGGAACGGAGATCGGCGGCACAGGAGGACACTGTGTGACTCGAGCGAGGACCCGCTCGCTCACACAGCGCGGTGGCATCGCTGGATCCAGGGACAAGGTAAGTAACTTTGTCTCTGGCTGCAGCGTGGCGAGCCCGAGTCTGACTCGGGGATACCGCTTTTGGTATAAAAATCTTACCCCGAGTCAGACTCTGGAATACCGCCAGGGAGGTTAAAGTCTCAGGAACCCTTTGCAGGTGTTATGGCTCTATTAGCTGATTAGAGTGGGACACTTTGAGCCTAGAATATTGCACCTTTTCACAATATTCTAATTTTCTGAGATTGTGGATTTGGGGTTTTCATGAGCTGTAAGCCATAATCATCACATGACAAATCGCGGCTTGAACTATCTTGCTTTGCATGTAATGAGTCTATCTACTATATTAGTTTCACCTTTTAAGTTGGATTAGTGAAATTTTACTTTTGCACAATAAAAAAAAAAAAATCTTAGAGCTGAAAAGTCAGTTTTCGGTAAAGCATTCTGAGTAAGTCATTGGGACATTTTATCAATCTTGCAAGACAAAACCAATGCTAAATAGAATCATTTAGACACATTGTTGGGCAAATATATTTTTTGAAGTTTAGTCTGTGATAAATTCCTACTTTGGCTACTCTAAAAAAATAACACTTGTGACTGAATACAACCCAACCTTAAAGCGGAGCTCCAATCCCCCTAATTAAAAGAAGTAAAGGATTTTTTTATTTTTGCCGTTTTTATACTTACCCAGGTGGATGCAGCATGGGTCCGATGCTGCATCTGGCGCCTCTGCACTGAGAACTGAGCGATCAAACACCACCGATCACTTGGCTTCTGTAGACTGTCAATCGCAGCTCTCTGTTCCCTCTGCACTCATTGGAGCGCTGGGCTGTGGATGGAGTGGCCAGCTCACTGAGGCTGAGACTGTTGTCAGTCCAGGCACCTGGCAGATCCACACTTTATTGTCGTGATGATGCGGTGCCTGGACTGACATCCGTGAAAATGGGTCACAGGGGTGCAAAACAAATTGATAGAAGTCCAGCCAAACAGTTTTTTTTTTTATTTTTTTTTTATTTTTACATCACTTACTGGGCACTTAAACCCCTTTCTCTCCCAGGCCAATTTTCAGCTTTCAGCGCTGTCACTCTTTGACAATTGCATGCAACACTGTACCCAAATAAAAATGTTATAAAAAAAGACCGACAATTTTGGAAACAAAACAGTTTTTTATAGTTTTTTTGTTTATAAAGCGGGTAATTTTTCTCCATTGATGAGGCTGCACTGGTTGGTGGCACTGGTGGGCATTGATAGGTGGCACATGTGGGCACTGGTAGGTGGCATTGCTATGCACTGGTGGGCACAGATACTAAGGTGATGTCTCGCCCTCTTCGGGTCCACTGTCCCTCTGACACAAGCCGATGGTCGGCTTTTTTTTTTTCTGCTTACGCTGTCGGCACGTGCTGGAGAAAAAAAAAGCAGGTTTACCGATCTCCTTGTTTACATTACATGATCACCTGTCATTGGCTGATAGATGATCACGTGGTAAGGGGCCAAGTTTCATGCACGGGAGGATGTCTATTGATGGCCTCCCGACAATTGAGCTCTGCACTGTAGCTGTCATTTGGCTATAGGGCGGGAATCAGTTAAGCTCTGCCATGATTGTCAGTACTTGCACATTAAAGAGGAAGTAAACCCTCTAAAAAAAATAAAAAAAAACCCTGCAAGACAAAGGCATAATGAGCTAGTATGCTAGTGAAGTGTGAGTACTTACTAGGGTTGTCCCGATACTAGTATCGGGGCCGATTCCGAGTATTTGCGGGAGTACTTGTACTCCCGCAAATACCCCCGATGCCTCATCCGATACCACCCCCAATACCCAGAACCGCCACCGCCGTTACGCCGCATCCCCGCTGCCGCCGCCTGGTTGATACGGGCGGGGAACATTACAGATTTCATTTGAATAGCTGTAGTGTTTCCCGCCGCGCCGCATATAGACACTCCCCCTTGCTCAGGTGAACTGTCCAATCCCGAGCAAGGGGGAGTGTCTATACGCAGCGCGACGCAAATCACTACAGCTATTCAAATGAAAGCTGTAATGTTCCCCGCCCGTATTAACCAAGCGGCGGTAAGGTAAGGGGGACATGGCTGGATATGGGGGGGGGAGACATGGCTGGATATGGGGGGGGGGGGAGACATGGCTGGATATGGGGGCGGGGACATGGCTGCATTTGGGGACACATTTTAAAAAAAAGTATCGGTATTCGGTATCGGCGAGTACTTGGGGAAAAAAAGTATCGGTACTTGTAGTCAGTCCTAAAAAAGTGGTATCGGGACAACCCTAGTACTTACTATGGGAGAACTGTGTGGCCAGACAAGTCATGATTGTATACTTACTGCTTAATCTGGGGGGGCCTGTACAACTAAGTCGGTACACCCCTAGCAGTGCACCTTAAAGTGTTGGGTCTCCAGAATACTGTGCATTTGGCACAAAAATAGTATGGGGCCTAGTGCAGTTAAACAGGTGCATACTTGCAAAATTCAGAATAATGTGCATTTGGTCTGCAGGAGCTTACTTTTAGGCTGAAGCAGGAAAATGCTGCATGGCATGCATATGTGCTAATCTATGGGGCCAAGTGCAGTTGGGCAGGTGCAGCATACAGGGAGTGCAGAATTATTAGGCAAATTAGTATTTTGACCACATCATCCTCTTTATGCATGTTGTTTTACTCCAAGCTGTATAGGCTCGAAAGCCTACTACCAATTAAGCATATTAGGTGATGTGCATCTCTGTAATGAGAAGGTGTGTGGTCTAATGACATCAACACCCTATATCAGGTGTGCATAATTATTAGGCAACTTCCTTTCCTTTGGCAAAATGCGTCAAAAGAAGGACTTTACAGGCTCAGAAAAGTCAAAAATAGTGAGATATCTTGCAGAGGGATGCAGCACTCTTAAAATTGCAAAGCTTCTGAAGCGTGATCATCGAACAATCAAGCGTTTCATTCAAAATAGTCAACAGGGTCGCAAGAAGCGTGTGGAAAAACCAAGGCGCAAAATAACTGCCCATGAACTGAGAAAAGTCAAGCGTGCAGCTGCCAAGATGCCACTTGCCACCAGTTTGGCCATATTTCAGAGCTGCAACATCACTAGAGTGCCCAAAAGCACAAGGTGTGCAATACTCAGAGACATGGCCAAGGTAAGAAAGGCTGAAAGACGACCACCACTGAACAAGACACACAAGCTGAAACGTCAAGACTGGGCCAAGAAATATCTCAAGACTGATTTTTCTAAGGTTTTATGGACTGATGAAATGAGAGTGAGTCTTGATGGGCCAGATGGATGGGCCCGTGGCTGGATTGGTAAAGGGCAGAGAGCTCCAGTCTGACTCAGACGCCAGCAAGGTGGAGGTGGAGTACTGGTTTGGGCTGGTATCATCAAAGATGAGCTTGTGGGGCCTTTTCGGGTTGAGGATGGAGTCAAGCTCAACTCCCAGTCCTACTGCCAGTTTCTGGAAGACACCTTCAAGCAGTGGTACAGGAAGAAGTCTGCATCCTTCAAGAAAAACATGATTTTCATGCAGGACAATGCTCCATCACACGCGTCCAAGTACTAAACAGCGTGGCTGGCAAGAAAGGGTATAAAAGAAGAAAAACTAATGACATGGCCTCCTTGTTCACCTGATCTGAACCCCATTGAGAACCTGTGGTCCATCATCAAATGTGAGATTTACAAGGAGGGAAAACAGTACACCTCTCTGAACAGTGTCTGGGAGGCTGTGGTTGCTGCTGCACGCAATGTTGATGGTGAACAGATCAAAACACTGACAGAATCCATGGATGGCAGGCTGTTGAGTGTCCTTGCAAAGAAAGGTGGCTATATTGGTCACTGATTTGTTTTTGTTTTGTTTTTGAATGTCAGAAATGTATATTTGTGAATGTTGAGATGTTATATTGGTTTCACTGGTAAAAATAAATAATTGAAATGGGTATACATTTTTTTTTTTGTTAAGTTGCCTAATAATTATGCACAGTAATAGTCACCTGCACACACAGATATCCCCTAAAATAGCTAAAACTAAAAACAAACTAAAAACTACTTCCAAAAATATTCAGCTTTGATATTAATGAGTTTTTTGGGTTCATTGAGAACATGGTTGTTCAATAATAAAATTAATCCTCAAAAATACAACTTGCCTAATAATTCTGCACTCCCTGTAGTATACATACTTGCAAGCTTGTTGCCTAAACGTATGCTTGAATAAACACATGTTTTTGCATATATGTTGCATGCATGCACTTGAAGGAGGTGTCTCCAGAATGGCATGCATTGGGTCTGCAGGAGCTTAGTTTTGAGCTCCCTTTTTACACTTGTACGGCTTGAAAGTCGTGCGTTTTTGCCACAACTTTGTGATTTTTGCAGCAACTTGAAGTAGTGCCTGTGTAATCTTGAGGTCTGTGGACCTCAAGTCATGCCAAGATCGAACCAGAGTGGTGCAGGGGCCTTTTTTTAAGGCCGCTGCAACTTGAAGACGCACAGATGTGAAGGGTACTCATTGGAAATCATGGGGTGCAACTTGTCAGGCGACCTTGCAGTCCCAAGTCGCTGGACAGTCGGACATGTGTGGAAGAGGCCTTGGGCTGTTTTGGATGCCTATGTACTTGGATAATCCTGACTCCTAACTAGTATGGGAACAGGTGCAGCATAGTATACATGCTTGCATAGAACACACGCCTGCATAGGCACATGTTTGCAGAGCCCAGCATGCAGCTGCTACCCCCCCTCAGGCTGACTGCGACTGTGCAATTGTGTGGACGCATGTTGCGTAGACGCAGGTTTTTATAAGCGTATGTTTGTATAGATGTGTGGGCATAAGTGTTGGATATACATGTTTGCGTGGATGCATGTTTGCATAAACACATGGTGCATAGACACATGTTTGCATAAATGCGTGTTGCGTTTATATATGTTGCATAAACTCGTTTCATAAACGCATGCTTGCTTATTCCGTAAATGCATGCCTTCATGAGCACAAACTGCGTGTTTGCATGGACATGTTTTCGTGTCTTGCCTAAATGCATATTTGCTTAAGCACCGACCTACATGCCTCCATAAATGCATATTGCTTAAACGCATGCTGGCATGTTTTCATTTGTACTGCCTATGTATTTGCTTAGTTTGGACTGTATACATATGTGCTTGGTTGCCTAGGACTACATATGTATGTTTGTTTGTTTTTTGTTGTTTTTGCCTAGGGCTATATACCTAATGTGCTTATTTGTTTAGGAATATATACATATGTGCTTATTGCCTTGAGCTGCATACATGGATGCATGAATGGCAAGAGTGTTTGTATACTTGTGGAACTGTGTATTAGTTTGTCCCATACAGTCACTTTATTATGTATGCGATAGACTAGCTAAATGACTTGGGGTGAGGCAGGTACACCACCCTCGGGTTTAGTGGCCTGGCAATGTTCATGTCTCCTGTTGGACCAGTGGCATCAAGGTGATCTGAGCCACTGTGGTGCCTGATCTCCGATAAAGCCTGGTTAGTACTTGGATGGGAGACTGCCCAGGTTTCCCTCCTAAGTGAGGGAGGCAGCTGAGGTTGCTGTGTTTGAGCGTATCTCAGGCCATAAGATTTTAGAGCAGTCTCTGAGGTGGTTCGCCTTTTCCTTATGGTTAGTCTTTTGCCTTGCATTGAGTCTTGGAGAAAAAGTTATGGGCTCATTATTGTAAAACAATTTAATGGTAGCAGCTTCAAGACTGACTAGGGACATAAGGTCTATCTTTAGATCTCAATTCGCTGGGCATCCTTCTTCTGTTTCATATAGGCTTGGTCTCTTCAGTGATGACACCACCTGTAAGAGGTAGATTGCGGGGCCCATAATCAGGAAACACACAGCTTCATGTGCTGTTTTTTTCTAGCCTCTTTTAACTATTTCTGTAATTGCAGTGGAAAGTCTTCTGGTTTTTTTTTTGTGTGACCATCCTTCAGGCTGGCCACAGCTACTGAAATTCACAAAGCTCCTGTGCTGGACTTGCTAAAGATGCAGGGGGTGTCATTCTCAGTATACAATAATCTTTGCTCAGGAAGCAGTTGGTCCAGATTTTTCTTCGATACAGCTTTCTACTGCAAAATGTATCTAGGTCGAAGCACATTCCTTGTTTACAGTCCTACTCCAGGTCTTGGAGAAGGGCATTCTCTGTCTGGAGCTTGAAGATCCAGAAATTGGATTGCCGTAGGGCTCTGTTCCCGGGGTGATACACAGCTAAAGATTGGTGGTTGATGGTTCGGAATCTAGAAAGGTTGAATTCTTCCTTTCAGGTATTGGAAGATTATATCCACTGATGTCAGTTTCTCCATTTGGTTTGAGGGTGGCTACAGTTCAGTGGGCTTGGTCTCCACGGGAGAGAATACTGCCCATAAATATCTTGGACTTTTGGCCAGTATGCCTTGCTCTAGATAGGTACAAACCAGTTGTAGGTTCTATCCAAAAAAGCCTCTGCGTGGGCAAATATATCAACCACCAGGGCGGCATCAGGAGTCATGCGGCTCAGGAAGGTGAACCGCGTGCTGTCTCTATAGTCTGTGCATATTCCAGGTATAGAATGGTGGCTGGGGGAACTCTGCAGGTGAATCTACTAGATTCCAAGTTCTACAACAAGTTGGGAGAGGTTGTGTCTGGGACGAGGGTCCCAATGGCAATGGGGGTAGATGCACTGTTAACACCTTGGGGACCATTTCTCCCTTCGTTGACGTTTTCCCTCTGTTTCAACTTCTGCCACATCTTTTGCGAAGAATCAAGAAGGGGGCAACGCTGATCATGTTGGCCGAATCGGCCCAGGAGGGCTTGGTACACTGTCATAGCAAATCTTGCGGGGGTTACTCCTTGGACACTCCCAGTTCAGCGAGACCTAATAGTCTCGAGTCCTGTATCTCGGCACTGTTGAGCCCCTGGAAGCCAGCTTCGAGGAACTTCAATTACAGTACTTGGAAATATTTTTTTGCCTGTGGTGAAGCCAGGAAGTGTCAACCGCAGAAATATGTGAGTGGGAGATTTTCTTTTTCTTTCTCTAATCGGTAGGGGAAAGGAGATTTGGCCTTAAGTACCGTTAAGGGTCAGAGTCGTCCCTATACACTTTTTTTTTTTTTTTTTTTCCCCAGAGGCCATGGTTTCCCACTCCTTGATTCATACAGTGTGTAACGTAGACAGCCCCACCTGTCGAGCCATTCTTGTATCCTTGGGACTTGAATTTGATCTTGACTGTCCTGGCAGAGGTCACTTTTTGAACTAATCGTGGGATTCTGTTGGTCCTTTTATCTTGAAAATTGGCTTCTTTAGTGGCTATCACTTTACTAAGTTGAGTGTCCGAGTTGGCAGCTCTTTCATGCAAGGAGCCGTTCTTGGTCTCGCATCATAAGGTGATGTTGCGTCCTCATCCGTTTTTTGCCTAGAATGATGTCTAGTTTTCACTTGACTCAAGATTGTCTTGCTTGCTTTTCTGATCCTTAGTTGGCAGGAGTTGGATCACTGCATAATGTGGAGGTAGTTCTGGTGGGACAGAATTACTTGATTTGTCGGTACAGGTCAGGAATTCTGGTTTGTGCTGCCAGTAGAGACCAGGATGGGCAAGGGGCATCCAAGATAACAATTTTCATTGGATTTGCCAGTTAATTATTCAAGCCTATGGCCTTACATTGTTAAAAGCACTCGCTACTAGGTGTGTGGGGGCATCTTGGGCCATCCACCATCAGTTTTTAAAGCCTGTGGCTCTAATCGGGAGCTTTATAAAAATAAAAATAAATGCCACTAATTCTGGTGCCTGAAAAGGGGCCGGGTGCCTGAATAGGGGGCTGGTGGCAGCGGGCACGGATAGACTCATGCAATGCATGAATCTATCCATGATACATAAAGGGGGCGGCGCCCTTAATGGACGCACCGCTACAGCTTGGGATAGATGATGCCACTATCCCAGGAGTCAATGGGAGTTGCCTAGGAAGTGTGTGTGTGTGTGTGTGTGTGTGTGTGTGTATATATATATATATATATATATATATATATATATATATATATATATATATATATATATATATATATATATATATATATATATATATATATATATATATAATTATTCTTCTCCAATTCTAGAAACCAAAAAAAGTCCCTTTAGCACTGTACCACCGGGGGGGAGAACATAGGAACTTGGGGGTGTGTGGATTAGAGCAGGGGTGTCAAACTCAATTTCATTGTGGGCTGCATTATGATTGCCCTCAGAAGGGGCGGTTTTATCTGTAAGATTAGATATCCAGAGCCATCCCACCATCAGAAGTTGAGTCCCCCACTCTCCCTTGCATCACAGTGCACCCCCCTTTCCTTATACTGGATGCATGGCTTGAAAGCAGAAAGTAAGGGTCTGGAGGAGGACCAGAGGGGGGCTGCAGGAGAGGTGTGGGGGCCACATGAAATGACCTGGAGGGCTAGATTCGGTCCGTGGGCCTTGTGTTTGACAACTGTGGTTTAGAGCGTAAATCTGTCTTCGAACTTTTGGCTGCACAGGTCTATTAACCTGTCAGACTTTGCCAAGATGCAGCCTAATTTGCAACTGATGGTGGGATGGCTCTGGATATCTAATCTTACAGATAAAACCGCCCCTTCTGAGGGCAATCATAATGCAGCCCACAATGAAATTGAGTTTGACACCCCTGCTCTAAACAGACAATTAATTAAGAAATGGTTAAAGCGGAGTTCCACACACCCACAAGTTCCTATGTTCTCCCCCCCGGTGTACAGTGCTAAAGGGACTTTTTTTGGTTTCTAGAATTGGAGTGAAATAAAATGTTATATATATGGTGTTGTAACTTGTTTATTGCTCTGGATTAAAGGTAAAAGCATTGTTCTGCCACTCCCTTATGACTGAAATGACCTTTAAACAGACCTCTCAGCAACATCTTTCCACATTTATGTGTGTATAGATTTACTGATAGTTATATATTTGCAATTCTGGGAAATCCACTAATTTCATCAACACAGCACCTAAAGTGTCACTAAATCTTCCTTGTAGAATCAAAGCTCCAATCCAGATAACAGTATTATAGGACTTCAAATGGTGTGTGTGTTTTTTTTTTTTTACTTTTATTTAGTGATCCTTTAAGGTTGCAACATTAGAGTATCCATCACTGACACCTTTGTCTGATATACCATTCACAACACTACAATGTCCTAACACTCCAAGGAAAATGCATGTGTACATACAGGATGTTGCGCCCTATACACTCAGTATAGGCTCTCTTTCAAAATCATTCTCAAGATATATCTTCTATATGTCATAACATTTTTTTTTTTTTTCATTACTTAATATAGCAATCAAAGGAGCGGTAATCCAGTCGCTGGAAACAGAAAAGAGCAAATGACCAGCACCATTGAATCTATGGAAAGCATTCTTCAATTTAAAGACCGATTTATCTTTCATTCTACTAAAATATCTGTTTTACTTCTCAGTATTCTCAATTTGTTTGCATGTTGAAATGTACCACTTAAATTCTAATTTGATAGAACACAAGAGTTATGGTGTGAAAGTCTGTACATGGGATGTACTAGAGCTGCATGATTCTGGGGAAAAATGAGAATAGCTATTCGTGGCACCATGCTGCACCGCCCACAGATCTACATTTTAAAATCAAAGTTAAACAAAAAAAACTAAAATGAGAGATCTCTATCTATCCATCTCTCATTTTAGTTTTTTTTTTTTTTTTGTCGAGTTTAACTTTGATATAGATTTTTCTTTTTTTTTTTTATTATTTTTAAAATGTAGATCTGTGGGTGATGCAGCATGGATACATAGGAGGGGATAATCTCAGTCCTCCTCCCTATGTCATGGGGTTTCTGGATATCAAGTCCAAGCAAGCAGTCATAATATATTATAGGCTCACATTTGTGTTGGAAAAAGCATGCCATGCCTGCCATCGGATCAATGCTGCTGGTGTGCACACTCCACACTGCGCAGTCACTGCAGTGTTTCCCAGCCGGGGGTCTCAGAGAATAAACGTGGTATCGCCCAGGCATCCACCGCATCATGCTCTCTGACGTCGGTTCCTGTTGCCGGTTCCGGTGTTGGCGCCATTTGTGTTTCACACTGGCTCCGATGGCTTCTCCTCCAGTCCAGGCTACACATCCTGGGGACACCTGAAAAAATTGCAGTAATCCAGGCTGGAGATCGCGGGGGGGCATGGGGGTGAATCGAGATCACGATTCTATAGGATTGTGCAGCTCTAGGAAGTAATACTTTACTTGAATGGTTTGTTGCTGGGATACATCTGTCACTTTGAGTATTTACTGAGAAGCAGTTTTATCCATTTACAGTGGAACCTTTTATTACGAGCATAATCCGTTCCAGGAGAATGCTCATAATCAAAGTACTCTCATATCAAAGCGAGCTTCTCTGTTGATGTCAATGGAAACTAAAGTAATTTGTTGCGCATTGACTTCAATGGCATGCAATACCGCATGCGGCCAGAGGTGGGGGGTGCCGGAGAGCCTCGGAAAAGGCCCAAGGACAGTTTGGCTGACATCGGCAAACCTCGGAAAGATTCCGTTCACAAGCCTTTCTGAGGTAAGCCAAACTGTTCTCTGGCCTTTCCGGCCGTTTTCAAACGGTGCTGTTCGGTGCCGTATTGTGAAACGCTCGTTAACCACGTTACTCGCAATCCGAGGTTGTATTTATTACTAGAAGTTACCTCTAACCAGCTCTTAGTTAAGTAGTAATGAACGTTCTAGAAATGTAAAGCTGCTTGATAAAGGTCTGCAAAAATTTTCTCCAAGTTTTTTTTTTTTTGTTTTTTTTTTGTTGTGGTAGCCATTGCTTTGGCAAGTGTTTTTTAGTAAGAAGATTTCCCATTGGAAAAAAAACCATTTGGGAATATTCTGACAAGCATATTGCTAACGGCAACTTTTCATCTGGTGGTACAGAAACTTTAAGCTGCCTAGTTTATTATGCTGTTTCGCCCACAAACTCTCTAAAGAGATAATATATATTCTGTTCAATGTATATAAATACAAATGGTGCATTTCTTGAAGGCATTATTTCACTGTACTGTGAATTGGTAAAATAATAAAAATGTGTTCTTGTAGACTGTGTGCTGTGCTCTATAGGTCTTGCATATGTGTATATACAGGAAAATAACCATGGATGGCTGTAATGGTTAGTTTTTCAAGCTTTATATGAAGTTCTAAATATAAGTACAATATAGCGACTATGTAATAGACCCGTCTTACAGCTAGGGTTTACAGGTAAGTGGAATACAAAACAAATTACAAGTATTCTAAACGCTGTAAATAAAAGCGGTATAAAAAAAATTGTATTATATTTATATATATATATATATTAGCCCGGTCATGTGATCCTCAAACTCCCCTTTGTCAGGGTAGCAGCAGCTGCTGCAGGGAAGAGGAGCATTGACAACGGGGTTGGCACTGAAATGTATCGGCTGCCATTCTGACTCGTGTTTCCTTACACAGGGGAACTAGCGCTGCTGGATCACATGATTGCCCTGGAGCAGATTTTGAAAAAGGTGTTTACACATGCAGCATTTTTAAAGCGGTTGTAAACCCAGAATAAAAAAACATGCAAGACAAAGGCATAATAAGCTAGTATGACTAGCATACTAGCTCATTATGAATTACCTTAGATCGAAGCTGTCCTCGTCTCCCCCTCCAGCCGCAGACATATCTCCGAATGGTTACTTCTGGGTATCGCTGCTCCGGCGCTGACATTTTGCGCATGCGTGCAGGAGCCGTCAAAGTCGGTATTAGCCATTCTCAGTGCGCCTGCTCCGTTGTATATGGTGTTTTCCTTTTGGCAAATATCTCCTAAACTGTGTAGGTTTAGGAGATATTGCAAACACCTACAGGTAAGCCTTAATCTAGGCTTACCTGTAGGTGTAATTTCAAACAGAGGGTTTACAACCACTTTAAGAATACTTGTGATTAGCCTTTACTGCCACTTTAGTTTCTTATTTTTGTCTAGGGAGTAGAAAATGGCTAGCAATATTTGCCTTATTCCTTCCTTCTGCAGACTTTGTCCTTCTGTATGATTAGTCCAACTAAACGAAGCTTCAGCAGTAATCTGGTTGTGTACCAAAAATTCTGAATGAACAAAATAGTAGCGCTAAAAAAAACTAAACGTTTCTAAATATTAAACAATACATTCGAGATACAGAAAATATTGTGAGGAATGCAGAAATATATAAATTAAGTGAAAAAATTGTATAAATATATATGTGAAAAAGCATCCACATAGAAAATCCAAGGTGATAATATTCCAGGTGAAAACAATTAAAGTGTCCAATGGAAAACAAATCTTCAAAAAATCTTCTTAATATGAGACCTTTCACCACACCCAAGTGCTCAGACTCCACATCCATAAGAATTGCGCTTACCAATGCGATATGCCTTGCATTCTCATGCTTGGCACAAACCGCTAAATATTTCTCCACACGAACTGACCAATTCCACCAGTGATTCTCACAAGCCGAATCGTTGTTCCACATGAAAGGTAAAGTGACTCCAATGGTCAAGTATATCAAACTTGTTTATTTAAAATCAGTAAAAAAGCTTCACACATTGCACTCACATTTATTACAGCAAATCAAGGCACTTCAATAGTGAACTAAGCAGCGGGTTCCTCACAGGTGATTATCTTGTTGCATTATGGTCACAGCGGACCTAAATAAAAACAGTCAGCCTCACCCCCTGCTCCGTTCGTCACTTCAAAAACACACTACACATGCAATGGTTGGTACTCGGACGCTTCCTTGGTGTGCACTTGCTCCGTAAATTGCGGCGGCGTAGCATAAATCGGCCGGCGTAAGCCCGCCTAATTAAAATTTGGATCAGGGGGCGTGTTTTATGTAAATGTACTGTGACCCGACGTGATTGACGTTTTTCCTGAACGGCGCATGTGCCGTCTGTGGAATTTCCCAGTGTGCATTGCTCCAATGTACGCAGCAAGGACGTCATTGGTTTCGACGTAAATGACGTCCAGCCCCATTCACAGACGACTTGCGCAAACGACTTAACTTTTTCAAATTTTGACGCGGGAACAACGGCCATACTTAACATTGGTACGCCGCAGTTATGCCTCATATAGCAGGGGCAACATTACGTCGGGAAAAGCCTAACGTAAACGGCGTATCTTTACTGCGTCGGCCGCGCGTACTTTCGGGAATTCGCGTATCTAGCTATTTTGACGCGTAAATCAGCTTACACGCCCCTAGCGGCCAGCGGAAAAATGCAGTTACGATCCGACGGCGTAAGAGACTTGCGCCTGTCGGATCTAATGGATATCTATGCGTAACTGATTCTAAGAATCAGGCGCATAGATACGACGGCTCGGATTAGGACTTACGAAGGCGTACATGGCGCTGCGCTGTCGTAAGTCCTTTCAGAATCTGGGCCACAGTTTTCTTGCATTGCCTTGTGTGCACAAACAAGCTGCATTAGGGTGCCATTGAAGGGGTTGTAAAGGTATGCATTAAGGTAAAAAAACATCTGATAGCACCGAGCCCCCGTTTTACTTACCTCTCCACTCGAAAGTCCCGTGCGCGTTCTCATCTTGCTATTCGGTTCCCAGCCTGGCTGTTGATTGGCTAGGCTGGGCGGATTGATAGCAGCGCAGCCATTGGCTGGCGCTGATGTCAATCACAGCGGATGACGCAGCGCGCTGAGGGGCGGGTGCCGAGCGATACAGTCGGCGGCTATGGCCGCCGCTGTATTACGGGAGCGCGCTCGCAAAAGCTTTCCGCCATGCGAGGGAGCTCGCATTAACGTGGAAAGCTTTTGCGAGGAGGAGCAGAGACAGTTGCTGAGGGACCCCAGAAGACACGGATCGGGGCCACTCTGTGCAAAACGAACTGCACAGCAGAGGCAAGTATAACATGTTTGTTATTTTTAAACAAAAACAATTTTGCCTTTTAGTGTCCCTTTTAAAAAAATAAATAAAATACATTGCTTTACTGTAATGCATAAAGTATGTGTAAATAGGACTTCAAGCATTTGTACAGGAAAACATTTTTTTTCGTTTAAAATAACAAACATGTCATACTTGCCTCCACTGTGCAGTTTGTTTTGCACAGAGCGGCCCCGATCCACGTCTTCTGGGGTCCCTCGGTAGCTGTCTCGGTCCTCCCCGCAATTAGTAACCACAGTCATGCGAGAGCTCGCATGGTGGTCACTAATTGCGGGTGCGCTCCTGTGATATAGCCGCTCACTGTATCACTCGGCCCCGCCGCGTCACTGGATGTGATTGACAGCAGCGCCAGCCAATGGCTGCGCTGCTCTCAATCCCATCCGCTATAGCCAATCAGCAGCCAGGCTGAGCGGCGAAGAGGATCTCGGGACCGCGCAGGACTTTCGACGGGTCAGGTAAGTATAACAGGGGCTCGGGGGGGGGGGGGGGGGGGGGGCTTGCGTTATGCAATGGTTTTTCCAACTAATGCATAGATTGCATTAAGGTGAATTTTTTTTTTTTACATTTAAAACTCCTTTCATCTTGCAGTCACTATATAATATAAATAGGGATAAGTATAATGCAAATGTGTGCATGCTTTTTCCTCTCTTTGCTGGCTAATGCAAGCAACATGCCAATAAACAACACAATACCTGTGATAATAAAAGATTCTTCTTTTTCATTTCAATACATTTATTGAGTTTTAACCACTTCAGCTCTAAAAGGTTTTACCCCCCCCCCCCCCCACTCCTGACCAGGCCATTTTTTGCGATATAGTACTGCGTTATTTTAACTGACAATTGCACAGACATACGTCGGTGTACCCAAATCAAATTGATGTCCTTCTTTCTTTTTTTTTTTTTTTTTTTCTCACACAAATAGAGCTTTCTTTTGGTGGTATTTGATCACCTCTGCAGATTTATTTTTTTGTGCTATAAACAAAACAAGAGCAACAATTTTGAAAAAAAAAAAAATATTTTTTACTTTCTGCTATAATACACATCCAATATAAAAATTTGTAAAAAATCGAAGTTCTTCAAAGTTATAGCGTCTATAAACTATGGGATATATATTTTTTTTTTTTTTTTTTTTTTTTTTTTTACTTGTAATGGCAGTGATCAGCATTTTTTTTGTGGGATTGCGACATTGCGGCAGACAGATCGGACACCTAACTGACACTTTTTGGGGAACATTATTACGGTGAACAGTGCTAAAAATATGCACTGGCAGGGAAGGGGTTAACATCAGGGGTGATCAAAGGGTTAAGTGTGTTCCCTGTTTGTGCTTTCTTACTGTGGGGTGGAGGGGAATGGGCTCACTGCATGGACACAGTTATCCGTGTTCTTGATTAGCAGGAACACAAGATCACAGTGCCCATGCCTGACAGAACACCAATCTACTTTGTTTACATTGGCAGACCGCTGCTCTATCTCTGGGGGGAGCGATCACAGGTGGCTGGAGGACATTGTGTCCGCCCGACCCGCTGATTGACTCCCCCTGTGGCCAATCAACGTGCGATCGCTGCTCCTGCAGCGCACACCCCCTAGTAGCTTTTGCACAAAATCACGTACAGGTAAAAGGCTAAAAGTAAAACCTATGTGGCTCACGACCAAAGTTAAAATGCCTATAAATAATAAAAGAGCCTTTAAAAAATATAAAAATGAAGGAACGCTATCATTGTTTAAATGTTACAAAGAATATAACAGAATATGTTAAAATGAAATTAAGGGTGTAAAAATTCAAAACGAACAACAGATTGCAAAAGATAGTAGGACAAACCCCTAAAAATTATTCAAATATATTAATAGTAAAAAGGTCAGGTCTGAGCATGTAGGCCCTTTACAAAATAATCTAGAGTGGGTGACTGGGGACAGAGAAGGCAAATGTATTAAATACTTTCTTCAGCTTTGTGTATTCAAAGGAGCATGGGGGAGCTCATGTCCATAATGGGGGTGGTAGTGACACAGCCCCAAATGGTCCACAATGGCTAAAAAGTGATATGGTCCAGAAATATTTAGGCAGAATAAAGGTGGATAAAGCAACTGGACCAGATGCCTTCCACCCACGGATCCTGAAAGAATTGAGCTCTGTCATTTCAAGGCCATTGTTTCCAATATTTAGAGACTCGTTAATGACTGGATTGGTACCACTGAATTGGCTCAGGGCCAATGTGGTGCCCATATTTTAAAAGGGATCAAAGTCTTTACCAAGTAACTATAGACCTGTTAGTTTAACTTCTATAGTTGGGAAGATACTGTAGAGTTTAATAAAAGACCACATAGACACGTTCTTTTTTAATGAACAGACAGCATGGATTCATAAAAGACAGAAGTTGTAAAACAAACCTGATTTCTTTTTATGAGGAGGTAAGTAAAACCTTGGACAGAGGGGTGGCTGTAGAGGTGGTGTACTTGGATCTTGCAAAAGCATTTGGCACAGTTCCGAACACTGCTCATGTGTAAGCTAAAATCTACACCTACAGGCTTGGAAAGATCAATTTTTAAATGGATAGAAAACTGTCTAAAAGACAGAATTCAGAGAGTAGTGGTTAATAACTCTTACTCTGAATGGTCTAAGGCAGGGGTCTCCAAACTATTCAAACAAAGGGCCAGTTTATTGTCCTTCAGACTTTAGAAGGGCCGGATTGTGGCCAGCAGGGGCAGAAAATGTCCTGGGCCCAGTACCAAAGAGAAAAAATTTGGCCTCAGGGTTGGTGGTCAGTAGGAGAAGTGCCCCTATCAGTAGGAGGAATACCATCATTGATATCAGTAGCAGAAATAGTACCCCCTTGTTGATGTCAGTGGGAGGAATAGTGCCCCAAGGGCCAGATAAAGGCTAGCAAAGGGCCAGATCTGGCCCTCAGGCCGCAATTTGGAGACCCCTGGTCTAAGGTTATCAGTGGTGTACCCCAAGGTTCAGTGCTGGGACCCTTACTTTTTAATATCTTTCTAAATAATATAGGGTCTGGGATTAAAAGTAAAATTTCTGTCCTTGCAGGTGACACTAAGCTATACAGTGGAACAACGTCCTTACAATTTACAAGCCAACCTCAATGCACTGTCTAATTGGGCAACTAAGTGGTAAATGAGGTTTAACCACTTGACCACTGGGCACGAAAACCCCCTTAATCACCAGACCAATTTTCAGCTTTCGGTGCTCTCACAATTTGAATGACAATTACTCAGTCATACAACATTGTACCCATCTGAAATTTTTGTCCTTTTTTTCCCACAAATAGAGCTTTCTTTTGGTGGTATTTGATCACCTCTGCGGTTTTTATTTTTTGCGCTATAAAAGAAAAAAGACTGAAAATTCTGTAAAAAAAAAAAAAAAAAATCTAGTTTCTGTCATATTAGCAGGTTATTTCTCACACACAGCATATGCATACTACAAATTACACCCCAAAACACATTCTGCTATTCCTCCCGAGTATAGCGATACCACATGTTTGCGACTTTTACACAGCGTGGCCACATAGAGAGGCCCAACATGCAGGGAGCACCATCAGGCGTTCTGGAGCACCCAGGCCAATTCTGACATTTCTCTCCTACATGTAAAAATCATCATTTATTTGCTAAAAAAATTACATAGAAACCCAAAACATTATATATGCTTTTTTTTCAAAGACCCTAGAGAATACAATGGCGGTTGTTGCAACTTTTTATCTTGCACGGTATTTTCGCAGCAATTTTTTGAACGCGTGTTTTTAAAAAAAAAAACAGTTTTGTGCTTAAAAAAAAAAAAAAAACAGTAAAGTTAGCCCAATGTTTTTGCATAATATGAAAGATGAAGTTACGCCGAGTAAATAGATACCCAACATGTCACCCTTCAAAATTGCACACGCTCGTGAAATTGCGCCAAACGTTGCTACTTAAAAATCCCCATAGGCGACGTATTGCAAGGTATTGGAGTATTGAGGGTATTGCGGAGTATTGGGGGGGTATTGCAGAGTATGGGGGGGTATTGCAGATTATGGGGGGGGGTATTGCAGAGTATGGGGGGGGGTATTGCAGAGTATGGGGGGGTATTGCAGAGTATGGGGGGGGGATTGCAGAGTATGGGGGGGGGATTGCAGAGTATGGGGGGGGTATTGCAGAGTATGGGGGGGGGTATTGCAGAGTATGGGGGGGGGTATTGCAGAGTATGGGGGGGGGGGGTATTGCAGAGTATGGGGGGGTGGGTATTGCAGAGTATGGGTGGGTGGGTATTGCAGAGTATGGGTGGGTGGGTATTGCAGAGTAAAATAAAAAAAATGATGAGTGCAATACTCTGCAATACCCCACCCCATACTCTGCAATACCCCACCCCATACTCTGCAATACCCCACCCCATACTCTGCAATACCCACCCCCCCAGGGTGGGTATTGCAGAGTATGGGGTGGGGTATTGCAGAGTATGGGGTGGGGTATTGCACTCATCATTATTTTTTTTTTACTGCAGAGTATTGCGCAGGGATGGCTGGATCTGTGACTGCAATTGTCACAGATCCAGCCCACAGTGCGGCGGCTGCTGCTGCCGCCCGATCCCCCCCCCTCCCTCTCCTCTCACACTGTACCGAACGGTACAGAGAGGAGAGGGAGGAACCGGCGTCATTACATGACGCCGGTTTGTTTACAAGTGATCGCGCCGTCATTGGACGGCGCGATCACGTGGTAAGGAGCCGCTTCCATTGGCTCCTTACCGCGAGTGCTGTTGCTGCGGGTCCCGTAGACCCGGCGAGCACCGGCGATCGCGTGTGCGCGCCCGCTCGGGCGCGCACAACGCAGTCTCTGGGAGGACGTACATTGACGCCCTCCTAGAGTACAGGAACCGCTCTGTAGCCGTATTTTGGCTATAGGGCGGTTACCAACTGGTTAATGTTGATAAATGTAAAGTTATGCACTTGGGGATAAGAATATGCATGCATCATACATACTAGGGGGAGTACAACTGAGGGAATCAATGGTGGAGAAGGATCTTGGGGTTTTGGTAGATAATAAGCTCAATAATAGCATTCAATGCAAAGCTGCGTTTTCCAAAGTGAGCAAAGTCCTTTCTTGTATTAACCACTTAAGCCCCGGACCAAAATGCTGCCTAAAGACCCAAGGGGTTTTTACAGTTCGGGACTGCGTCGCTTTAACAGACAATTGCGCGGTCGTGCGACGTGGCTCCCAAACAAAATTGGCGTCTTTTTTTCCCCACAAATAGAGCTTTCTTTTGGTGGTATTTGATCACCTCTGCGGTTTTTATTTTTTGCTCTATAAACAAAAATAGAGCGACAATTTTGAAAAAAATGCAATATTATTTACTTTTTGCTATAATAAATATCCCCCAAAAACATATATAACATTTTTTTTTTCCTCAGTTTAGGCCGATACGTATTCTTCTACCTATTTTTGGTAAAAAAAATCGCAATAAGCGTTTATCGATTGGTTTGCGCAAAATTTATAGTGTTTACAAAATAGGGGATAGTTTTTTTGCATTTTTATTTATTTTTATTTTTTTACTACTAATGGCGGCGATCATCGATTTTTTTCGTGACTGCGACATTATGGCGGACACTTCGGACAATTTTGACACATTTTTGGGACAATTGTCATTTTCACAGCAAAAAATGCATTTAAATTGCATTCTTTATTGTGAAAATGACAGTTGCAGTTTGGGAGTTAAACACAGGGGGCGCTGTAACATTTAGGGATCACTGTGTATGTGTTTACTAGTGTAGGGGGGTGTGGCTGTAGGAATGACGTCATCGATCGTGTCTTCCCTATAAAGAGAATGACGCGATCGATGCGCAGACACAGTGAAGCACGGGGAAGCCGTGTTTACACACGGCTCTCCCCGTTCTTCAGCTCCGGGGAGCGATCGCGACGGAGCGGCTATAAACAAATAGCCGCGCCGTCGTCCCGGATCGCTCCTGAAGCCACGGGGACCGCCGCATGTACGGGGGGGGTCCCGATCGGACCCCCGACCCACGTCAAGCAGGGCACGTATATATACGTTGATGTGCCTGCCTGTGCCATTCTGCTGACGTATATGTACATGAGGCGGTCCTTAAAGCGGATGTGTCACGGGGAAAAAATATTAAAAGCCAGCAGCTACAAATACTGCAGCTGCTGACTTTTAATATTAGGACACTTACCTGTCCTGGAGTCCAGCGCTGATCGCAGCAGAGCACGAGCGATCGCTCGTCTCTCTGCTGCTCCCCCCTCCATCCACGCTCAGGGAACCAGGAAGTGAAGCGCTGCGGCTTCACTGCCCGGTTCCCTACGGCGCATGCGCGAGTCGCGCTGCGCCCGCCAATTGGCTCACACGCTGTGTGTTGGGAGCCGAGTGTTCCCAGCACACAACGGGCGACAGACGGGATGTGACGGAATGCCCGTCTTTCGCCCGTAGCGTGTGGCCGGAAGTGGGTGCAAATACCTGTCTTTAGACAGGTGTCTGCACCCCCCTCCCCCCTGAAAGGTGTCAAATGTGACACCGGAGGGGGGGAGGGTTCCGATCAGCGGGACTCCACTTTAGGGTGGAGGACCGCTTTAAGTGGTTAAGAGAGGTATGGGCTCCAGAGAGAGAGAGATATAATTTTGCCCCTTTAAAAATCATTAGTAAGACCTCATCTGCAATATGCAGTTCAGTTTTGGGCACCAGTTCTCAAAAAAGATATTGGGGAACTGGAGAAAGTGCAGAGAAGGGCAACCAAACTGATAAGAGGCATGGAGGAGCTCAGCTATGGACAAAGATTAGAGGAACTGAATTTATTCACTCTTGAGAAGAGGAGATTAAGGGGGGGATATGATCAACATGTATAAATATATAAGTGGCCCATATAGTGAACTTGGTGTTGAGTTATTCACTTTTAGGTCATCACAGAAAACACTTTTTATGTCTAGAGGAAAAAGATTTAATCTCCAAATACAGAAAGGTTTATTTACAGTAATGCTTGTACACACGATTGGGTTTCCAATGGGAAAACTGCGAGGAGAGCTTTTGGCCGGGAATCCCAGCCATGTGTATGATCCTCGCAGATGGGAAAACTGCCCAAAAACCGCCGGACAAAAAAAAAGAAACCTGCTCTCTTTTTCCCCGATGGGATTCCCGGCTGACTTTTCCCCGGCAGTTTTTGGCAGTTTTCCTATGGGAAAAACTGCAATGGAGCATACACACGGTCGGGATTCCCGACCAAAGCTCTCATCAGAGTTTTCCCGACGGGAAAACCTCTCGTGTGTACGGGGGAAAAGTTACAAAGCAGGTTCTCGGGTTTTCCCCCGTGATTTCCGACGTATCTTTTCCCGTCGGGAATCCTGGTCATGTGTACGAGGCATAAGAGCTGTGAAAATGTGGAATAGACTCCCTCCAGAGGTGGTTCTGGCAAGCTCAGTAGATTGCTTTAAAAAAGGCCTGGAGTTCCGCTGCTGTGGGGACTTATCTACATGTCTGGTGGGATTGTGAGAGGATCCGCCCCTTCTGGACTCAGGTATTTGAATGTTACAACAAAGTCTACGATAAATCACTGGTTCCCTCACCTAAAATTGCTCTTCTCTCTATCCTGCCTGGTTCTGTTAAATCGCAGAGGCGGAGCCTCCTCCGTTTCTTCATGTCTTCAGCAAGACAGCTCATACCTTCCTACTGGAAGTCGACTGCAACTCCTCCATTGTCATGCTGGGTCTCTATTATGAACGATACCATGAGAATGGAGGAGATGCTGGCTCTTGACAACGACACTTGATAAGTATACAATGCTATGGCTCGTCTGGCTCCACTTCTCTTCCTCTGACACCCTGGCGAACATGTTGTCCACCCAACCATGATCACCCCTGACTGCCTACGTCTGTGTCACCTCCTTAAGATAAACTAGGTTCCCCCCCCCCACTTTATTTACATTGTTTTTTCCATTTGCCCCCTCAGCAACTCTCACACTCCCCCATGATCCCCCTCTGGTTTTCTTTCCTCTTCCCTCCTTTCCTTATATTCTCTCTCTTTCTTCTCTCCTTCCCCCTTCCTCCCCGCCCTCTCATGCCACTGATTCTTACCCCCCCCCCCCCATTTTTATTCTTATTTTTCTTGTGTTTTTTTTTGTTTTTTTCGGCCTTGGTTCTTTTTTGTCCTATGTGTCATTTTTTTCTGTTGATTTTATTGTTTCCTTCCTGGAGACTCTGGTTGCAATGTTGTCACCTACTAAGAGGCCATTTTGGCCGCTCACAATTTTTTGTTTCGGGTTCTTGTCATAATTGTTCCTGTTGTGTTATATGCTGGTGGGAGTCCTGCTGTGGGCGATAGCCATTGGGCTGACTCTCTACCACTACGTATTCATGACTGTACCCTGACTGTGACACCTTATGCTGTTCATGTATAACTTGTTAAAATTCTAATAAACATAATTTCATCTCTAAAAAAGGCCTGGATTCTTTCCTAAATGTACATAATATAACTGGGTACTAACATTTATAGGTAAAGTTGATTCAGGGAAAATTTGATTGCCTCTTGGGGGATCAGGAAATATTTTTTCCCCTGCTTTTTTTTGTTGAACTAGATGGACTTGTGTCTTTTTTAACCTAACTATGTAACTATGGAAAATTGTTAGTACTTCCATTGGGGCAGACATGTGCAAAGTCAGAGGTGGAATTCGAGCCTGTGCATTCTTTGATATTGAGCAGTGCTGGCAAACTTGTTGAGCCATCGAGAACAGATCCACACACATTGATTTGTGGACACCCCAGTTACACGCTTCTATGTGGATTCTCCATGCCACAGAAAGGGCCCGGACCCTTCATAGGTCACTGGAGAGTCATGGGGAAACAATTTTTTCTGTGGTACAGTATACCATCCCTCAGGAAGAGATGGGACCACACAGCAGTTTGTTGGTTTCTTGCCAACTAACCGCATCATCACTATTATGGGGCAACCCCCTGGATCCTCCCTCTGTGCCGCTGCACAGGTATCCTCTTCCAGGAAAAGAGATGGGGTTCTTCTGAAATCTGCTCTTAGGATTATCTCGTAGTGATGTCAGGGATTTCTAGTTTATCAGATGCATCTTTCATATCTTGGATTATTGGATGGGGAATCGTTCCACTTTGCCACCCTGCTACTTGACGCCTGGCAGCAGGGCATTCTAGTTTAATACCTTTTACTGTGTATATTTGTAGAGGTCTCTCTGGAGATGGTCCAATTCAACAGCCCCTCAATGGGGGTGGTAACATTGTCTGCCTTGGATGCTCCTAAAATGCTTTTCACCTTCTCCATGAGGGTGCATGCCCTCCTTGCCCCTCAGAGGATTATTACTTTCTGAGCTTGAATGTGGATACCTCTGTCTGTAGGTGAGTCATCCCTTCTGTCAGTTCCCCATGAACCCAGCTTTTTGATTGCAGGTGGGTCTATCCATTTCTCAGCATTTGAACCTATATATCTCTGCTTTTAACACGCTATGGCTGCTTCTAACAGTTTGGTGCTATCTCAAATTGGGGTTGCTTCTATCTTCCACTTGCAAGAAATTTCTGACTTTGACAGCAGTGCACCTACAAAATTTTCCTTCATCCATCTGACTGCATTATCCCAGCCCAGCCGTTCTACTCAACCCCTCTCCCTATGGCAAATTTCTGTTGCTATGTATTTCGGCTCCAGTGCATATTGCAGAGTTGATTCTCCCACTCTGCTGTCTGTCGATTAAGTTACCGATTGGTTACCACTTGGTTAAACACCACTTCTAATTGTATAACTATCTTGTCAAAGGAATCCTGATATTCTGCTGCGAGGTACAGGATTAACAGGATTAACCTTGATTTCCCCCTCTAAGATGTTAATAGCCTGTCTACTGAGCAGGTGGGATCCCTGTGTACTTGGGTATTTTTTTGCAGCAGGAAGGTACAGCCAGGTATAGGAGGTTCATTAATTCAGGGGTGGCAGGTTGTCTGCTTCCTGTTTTTAGACATCAAGTTGAGTAGAAGTGGGGTAATTTTCAATGGGGGAAATGTATTTAATTTTGCCTGCTATTTTGAAGAACGCATAAGCTTCCTATTACTGCTTTGTTCCTAATACCCCTTTCTGTTTTTTTTTTTAGTTGGGCTGCATGTCATGGGAATGTCTGACACATCAGAGTTCAAATAGTGCTCAATGCTGGGCAAGATCTATGGTGAGCTTTCTGGTCTGTATCTGTGTGTAGATGTCTCTGGGAGAGAAAAGACATGTGATGTTGAATCTGCACCATCTCTTACTTTCCCAGGCATGTTCCAGCCTTACCTCATTCATACCACTCATGAAGAGGATTTTTTTTCCAGGAATCATGTTGAGTTGAAAGCTAATTCCACACCCAGTTTGGTACTCTACATATTTTAACCTCAATTTCGATTGATTTCAATATGTATATATTGATGTAGATGTTATTCAGGAGAGGGTAGTGTGACTGGGATTAGGATTAAAACTGAAATCTTAAATTTGTTTATCAGACATTAATATAGATGGGAAAAATGCTTATTCCTTATTTTTAATGTATTTTTTTTATCTTTTATTATTGTAAATAAATAAAAAATACTTTTTTATACTACATATTGTCAGCTGTCAGGTATCTTAAAAGTCCATCTGTTGTTGTACCTTTTGTATACTTCACATATACTGAAATAGAAAGTTTTCTAGACCATTACAGAGTGGAGTCTTGTCAAATCTAATCAGTAATTCATGAAAATTAGGAAAGTTAACAGAACACACCAGTAACTTTCATAAATTGCAACTTTATTTTTACATTTCATATAGAATAAACAAAAAATTGACATTTCTACTACCAATAAAATAAATCTAAAAATAATGAAATGCAAAGCTGCTGCTTTGTGCTAGCATTACAAATAAATCCTTGACAACCTCCCTTCTGCATACCTCCAGCAATTACACCATTGATCCATGCTAATAAGCAAAAATCAGTAAGGAATAGCATTGCATAAACATATGCAATATTCATACTGGCTGCAGATTGGGAGCAGTGTGTACATTTGTTATGTGTCCTTCTCAGCTCGATGAAAGTGAATTGGTCTGAGTTTCACACATTAAGGTATAACATCACTTTCTAGCCTTGACTACTAAAAGTTAGAATATGATATTCTACAAGTGACAAATAAATTCTAAAAAGCTTGGCACATGGGATACACATTTGTATACCATAAAAGAGCAAAAACAAGCAAATAATGTTCCAAATGTACAGAGTTTAAATTCCCGAGACTAGTAATAGTCAGTTGCTCTCTTTAACATTTGTAAAATGTACATAACTTTTAATTTGGCAATAGGGAAAAAGGATTGCTGAAGCATTTATGTCATTATCAGTCTGCAGGTTTAGAGCAAGCACTCTTTTCTACCATTCTCTGGTATATCCCCTTTTATTTTTAAGCTGTGCTATGGTTACAGTTTACAACAGCGTTTGAAATGTGTATGATCATGCAGCCTACACACAGATTAAGGCTTTGCTTTAAAGCATTTTCAGGTTTACTTTTAAGGTTTTCAACAGGTTTACCAATCAAAATTCAAGATGATTTGTTATCTTAAGAGAATGGCTTTAGAATTTTACCTGGAAACAATGCAAAATGTAATGTGGTCACCCAAACATCTTACATTTTTTATTTTGTACTAGCATCAATGATCTGGCAGCATTTCATATATGGTAGGAGAGCCTTTTCTCTAGCAAACAAGCCCACATAGTAAGTTATTTCACTTAGAGCAATGGCAGATTGTTGTTTTATTGCCCATAGGAACAGATTCAGATTCGTCAGTAGTCATAAAGTGCCAAAGTCATCTGCATCAAAAGTCTATGATGTGACCACCTCTGGAAAGTGGCATAAAACGGTGCATGTCTCATTTTTAACATGCACTGAGTTCACAGGTCAGCAGCAGGACAGTAAGGAAGCAACAAGCCAAAATATCCAGGTCCTACAAACTGGAACTTGACCTCATAATCTGTGCAATTTTTACCGGAGCACCTTTATAATACGTGTTTCTTGTCTCTGCAATCACTCACTAGTTACTTTACCAACTGCCTCCTTTGTTGCTGTTACAATAGGGCTTGGTACATAGTTAAATGGAGTAACTCTGGCTGCCCTACTGGGGGAGCTGTGTCTGCTTGTGGGCAAGTTCACAACAGATGAGGTCCCCTTCCCTGACTCTGACATAAGTGTTGAGTTTATGCTGGTCCTATTTCTACTCTCTATTGTAGGTGAGGTGCTGGAGTTGGTCTTGGTTATGTTGATGTCCTCTGTCTGGACTACAGCATCACTTGTTTTCCTTCGTGGCTCACTATGCTCCTCAGAAAGTGGCAATGCACAGGCAGGCAAAGTGCTTCTTAGTATATGTGGGATATCTTCATCACGGATCCTTCTCCAAGTTGCTCTCCCTGAGCCTGGAGAAGAGTCAATCCTTGGAACTCTTTTTTCTTCATTTTTTGAGGTGCTATGGCCTGTCTTTCCCTCTACACGTGACCATGGAAGGTTAATGTGAGGGGAAGAGGAATATCTTTTGAAAGGCTCTGGTGGTGGTGGCATATTTCGGACAGGAAGTCGAGATGGACTCTCAGAACTTGTTCTTCTTGGTGGACGGTTTGGGGGTGATGGAGATTTAGGTTTGGGACATTTGTGTGCTTTGAGTTCCTCACAGCGGGAGGAACAGAGAAAAACAGCAGGTAAAGCGGCATTGCTTCGGGGGGGAGCTCTGTTTTGTCTCTGCGATACAGACAAATCTGAATGTTGTCGCTTCATTCCTCCTGCTGACTCTTTAATGAACGTTAATTGACGCAGGATTCCTGATTTGTCAGTCTCACTGTTTCTCATTTGATTAAGTCGACTGCTTTGGGCAGTGGGCCTTTTGCTCGGGCTTTGACGAGAACTAGCAGTAAAAGGCTCCACAGCCAGTGGGGATGGACCAGGTGAAGCTCGAGGACTTGCTTTCCTCATGTATGGGATTCGTACAGGGGACTTCTGAGTTTTATTTCCAGGAGTCTGAGGATTCCGGACTCCTTTTGAATTTGGAGAAGGTGGAGTCACTGGAGATTGTGCTTTTCGAGAAGGTGTGGAATTGCTGGAGGAGCTTTGGGATGGCACAGTACCGATACGAGCTGGAGGTGTTGCACTTCTTTTTGGCAAGGTCATCTCCTCTGCAATTTCAGAGTTCCCAAGGCGGTGAAGACTCCGAGAACGCATAGAGTTACTGACTTTTGTATCTTCCTGAGGTTGGTTATACTGGTAACATTGCTTGCTACCTGTTTCTTTATCTTGTGCTGGCATGTAAATCACTGTCCTTCCACGCAGGACCATAGGAATATTAGATGTTTGCTTTTGGCCTTGATTAAACACTCTCCTTCCTCTGTTACTTCTGGAGCTTTCACTACTACTAGATAGTTGACTTGAAGCCCCATTTTTGGAACTCAGAGACCTATCTCTGTTTTGCTTGTGCTGTCCATACAAACTTTGTTGAGTGGAGACAGAAGGGCTAGACATAAGGGAGTCAAAAGATGGACCTCTAGAAATAGCCGACGATTCCCCAGAAATAGAAGCTGTAGCTTGATGTATCCAGCTGACTATTGAGTTAGCCCCCTCCTTAATTGCTTCCCAGTCCACACTATCTAGATCAGACAAGTCTTCTTCTTGTGTCTTTTGCTCAGATGTGGTTAGCTGAACTTCCTTTTTCTCACTATTTTTAAGTTTGTGCTTTCTTTTCCGAGCTGAGAGCCTTCTCTTTCTGGGCATCACTGAAGAACTTTTTTCTTCATCCGATGTGAAGTTAGCTGAGGAGTCTTTTCTCTCAGTACGAGTGCTAGATGTCCAACCTTGTTGCCTAGAGGAATTTTTAACGTGTTTATTTAATTTACACTGGCTGCTTACATGGTCTATGTCACTAAGGGAGCTCAATGAAGAGCTGAGAGAGTAACAAGGCATAGGCTCATCCTCTATATAATTACTGAACTTAGAAGTAGACAAATTGCTTCTACTTACAGGCTCCTTGGACTCTCGCTTTGTTTTTCCAGAATATTGATATTTTCGTGGAGATTTCGATGGCTCAGTTTTTTTTCTTTGGACATCTTTACTTGAGTTTATCAAATTAACATCATCCTCAAAGAAGCAGTATACTGCTTCCTCTGTTGGTGTAGTATGACAAAAAGACTGGAAAGCTAAATTCGCATGAACATTTTCTCCTTGCTTTATTTCTAATCTCGAGGGACTAGCTGAAGCAGATACTCTCTCAGTACTTCCAATACATTTGGAAGGATTTCTATGGCGTGTTTCAGTGCCCTTTATTGTGTCTGCTGTTTGAGGTGTTTTCAATGTATAAGCACTATTTGTAGATATGCCAGCTTTGTTATTGATCTTTGTTAGTCCTGCAAAATTGTCTGTTGAAAACAGTGTTCTTTCTTCTCTCTGATGATGATCTAATACTGCTCCTAAATCTCTCATTTGCATTTGACTACTTGGCCTTTGTCTGAGATCTTGACTTTCTTTAATGGGGTACTGCAAAGTTTCATCACTAAGAGAAGTTGCACTGGAGAAATTCACAGGTGTTCCCTCTGCTGAGTCTGTGAAAGAAGAGTTATCATTAATTAATTCTTTTTTGGAACCATAGCCTTTATTTACTGCCAGCTGTGAGTGAGCAGGAACCAACATGTACACTGGTAGCTGAACTGGTTTTTTGGTCTGAGCATTCACAAGGTGTCCAGAAAGCATTGATGTTGTCATTTTGCAAAGCTTTGTGGGCATAGCAGAGTGGATACACTCTTTCAGAATGTCAATATCATCATCTGAAACAAGATCAATTTCTGATTTTTTCATAAATCCCAGGATTCTTTCTTCATGACTGTCTCCATGTTTTTCATGTGCTACAAAGTTCAAAGTATTTTTCTCAGGAAATGGAGGGATGAGTTTAAGTTCCACATCCTTTTGGATATAGTGTTCGTGCAAGGGAAGAGCACTTAAACTGGAAGCACATGAAAAGTTTTCTGTAGGTTTTTCCACTGTAAAGTAAATCATTGAGTCAATATCTCTTGGAATCTGGAACCTTTCTTTAAAATCAGTTATCTCCATGAACTTCTTCACATTGTTTTCCCACTGGATGTTAAACTGATTAGCCTCCTTTTCTAGGTAGTTACCGGGGTCAAAACTTGGAGTTTTGCTTCTACTTGGTGGCATGGTCTGTCCAGGGCTGTCTGGCAACTCACTGGGGCTTATTGTTCCACTAATCATCTCACTACATGGATCACTTTGAATTGAACTAGCAATGGAAGGACTCTCAAAGCTTCCTAAAGAACTGACTGAGCTGCAGCGACTCATCACTAATGGTGTCTCCTGAATGTAGTTTTCTGAGGAGCTTGATGGTGTCATATCTTCATTTCTTGAAGGTGAAAGGTCCCGGAGGAAATGTTTTTCTGGCTGTGTTGGGGGAATAGCAATAGGCTGAGATGAACTAGGAGAAACATCATTTTTCCCCATAAGTTTCTGTCGACCCTGATTGCACTTATTAAGATCCATTTGTCCATCCTCCACTTCAAGAATTTCCAAGGAGGAGTCACTGTCCATCTCATTTTCACTGCGGCTTTGTCCATCCAAGAGGTTGTCTCCAGATGAAAGGGAAGAGAGGGAGCTGCATCTAGAAAAACATATGGGAGTCCCTTCAACTGCATATTTTTGCAGGGACTCTTGCTCTCCATTTGAGGAGGAGTGAGCGGAGGCTGTTTCTAAAGCTTTTGAAACTGTATCAGAGGTTTGAGATGGGTGCAGCCAGGCCTTTTTCTTCATGGAAAGTGTATGATGCAAAATATTACCAGCAAATCCAGTCCCATTCTTTGCTAAACTGTCAAGTCCAGAAATATGCTTGTAAGAAGGAGAAAGTTTTATGGTATGCACAGAGGTGTCTACAGGAAATTTGCTACTGGATTTATCCATTGTTGGTTCTTCTTCTGCCTGTTCGAAAGCCATACTCTTTAGTCCAGGGATAAATAGCTGTCTTTTCCTAGGATCACTTTGTCCACTTTGTTCTGAAATGTTCTGCTCTTGTTTAACACGACCATCCATGTCAATTCTTTCAGGCTTTATGCCAAACATATTTTTTAAATCAAGTCGACTAGGACGTTTCTGATACCTTTGCAGGTCTTCTTTGTAATCCATAAATGCAGCTTTACTGCATGGTTTCATATGTTCTCTAGGACAGTATCCATCACTTGTACTCCCACTGTTCAGACTATCATTAGAAAGACTTGTGTATGCTGTTTTCAAGCGCAAAAGGGCTTGAGCCCTGCTTAGGTTTTCTCTCCTCACTAAGCCACTGTTCTCCGATAGTCTACAAGGAGAACAAGACTGAGCCCTGGCTTCATGAAGCTCATCAGAGCCATATGGCCAGTCAACACAATGATCCTCGGAGCTAAGACTAAAACTGTCATCAGAGGAAGTGTGCATTGTGGAGATATCTTCTACCAATCGCTCTATTTTTGCCACTGTACAACTAGCCAGTTTGTCAGCAATAGTGATCTCATCCTGGCATTTATTTTGATCTGGTTTAAAGCTGTTGGCTTTCTCTGTGTCTAGACCCTTCCTCAAAGACCCAGTTCTTGGCACATTTTGCCCCTGAGTAAATGAGGAGTTTAAGTACATAGAGAGTACAGAAGAATTTCCTGTTTCAGCACTGATGGAAGTGTTTGGTATTTCATCATCATCAAAGCAGCCAGAATCTGAGGCATAATCTTTTACTAAACTCTCTATGTGCCGTAAAGGGCCCTTAATTGGTTGGGGTTTTAGTCCTTGTTTATCCATAGAGTCAAAAGTTTCAGCCAAATGCTTTGCATCAAGTTCTGCTTCCAAAGCTTTCTGCTTTCTCATGTATAGTGAAGGCATGCAAGATCCCGGAGAAATTACAGAAGTATCCTTGTATTTTATAGGCCGATGTGCAAGCAGGTTTCTCAAAGCAGCTGCGCTACCCATGGCAATCATCTTGTGCTTGGAATGGATGAGATTGCGTAGCATACTGACAGCACCCAAATCCCAGAGAAGTTCCTGATCTTGTGGACATCTAGCAGATAGATTCCATAAAGTCCCACATGCATTGCTAACAATAGTCAAGCTGTGGGATTTTAGGTGCTGCAGCAAAGTCTGGAGACAGTTGTGCTCACGTAGTATCTGCCTGTAAGACAAAACAATAAAATATATTTTATTATGTTGTTAACAAATTCTATGTTTTCCAAAAGTATTTATTCTTTAAGCAAAGTAACTGCTGTTAATATAATATGCCAGCATAGTAATCTGACATTTCCTGTCCAATAATAATATTGTTGGCTATTAAATAGACCATTATTGGCCAGGGTAGTTGAAAGATAGCCGATACTAGCAACACAATAAAGTTGATGTCCATCAACAGATATATCAGATAGCGCTAATCAATAAGAGACATACATATGACCAGGTCTCAGTGCCACCACCTCTGGCTCAGACCCTTTGGTGCCTGCTCACCACAATCACTTGTAAACACAGAAGTCTGGTTTCTGTGTTTACAAGTGACAGCTCTGCACTCTGCATGTAATGCAATACTGGTATTTAATGCCCCTTTAAGACCCTCGTACTGTTTGTGAAATTTGACTGACCACACTCACTATTTGATGTGAATTGGAGGATGTGTGTGTGCGGGGGTGGAGGGGTTTGGGGGGTTTTGGTTGAGTTTCAGCACCTAATGTTTGAGAAATAAAGCCATGCATATGACCAACACACATGAACTGGTGTGAAATACTGATACCAAGGTGGAAAACAAAGTCTACTTAATTTTCCAACCAGTGTTATATATATACATAATCCTAATCAGAAATAGATATGGTTATACTAAAGTATATATGGTTTAACTAGCTGTAAAACATAATATGGGCATGGCCAGGAGTTGTGGTACCCAGTAGCTGGGGAACACTCACACAGAGACCTACAATAGGTGTAAGTTCTTGTATTTGAAGAAATACTGTAGTACAGAGTGACAGCAGTACGTCGGCAACACTAGCACTTGCAATAACACTGTCAATGTCTATTACTCTGCTCTAAGACAGCATAGGTCCAGATAGGCCAAGAGTCCAGGGATTAATGGCACATGTTGCAGTTGAAGTCAGACAACATTGGCACAGAAAATGCAGAAGTGTTTCTCACAGGTACACAGTAAGGCACTATTGCAGGCAGGGCCTACTTTACCAGGATGGCATCTGCTGGAGGGATGGCTGACTGGAAAAACACAGCTGGCGGCTATTCTAGGCTGACAGGAGGATGGTAGCAGCAGCCGCTCCGGTAAACAGGATAAATAAGAGGAATACAGCAATGTCCCTATTCTGTCCCTCCTCGAGCAGGAACCTTTCCCTAAGCTTCTCTCTCTCTCCCTAACCAGCGGGGTACCTGTCCTATCCTCAACACTCACAAAAGTGTTTGTCAAACCCTGGCAGGGTTCCCTATCCATAAGGGTTGCCCCACCGAAGATGGACACCAAGGGTCACTGGGGATTGTAGTGTCCATTCAGACACCTGCTCTCCCTGTGAGGACTATGGAGCCTACAGAGCAATAATGCAGCGGCAAGGCACCAGCATGGTAATACTGTTTCAGAGTAGATGACTGCAGGTTTTGTAGAACACTGTCACCTTTGGTTATATCGTTGCAAAGTTACTGTGGGTAAATCATAAGAATGCCTGAGCAGAATTCTAAATATTTTAGTGTGGAAACAGTCTGCATACCATACATGTATTTCAACTGTTTGGCTTGACTTCTGCTTTAAGGCAATGCACTAAAAGGGCTCCCTGCAAAGAAGACAAGCTCCCAGCTCCAGTCAAAAAATAATAATTCTTTGAGAACAATCATATTACTTTTACAACGTTTTGCTGCTGAAACCATTAGAGAGATTCCCCCCTCAAATTCCATTGCCCGTACCTGGGACAGAAAGTCAGGCCTTGTACACACGACCGAACATGTCTGCTGAAACTGGTCCGCGGACCAGTTTCCGCTGACATGTCCGACCGTGTGTAGGGCCTCCCGGACCGGATTCCTGGGCTAGCGGACAGGTTTCCAGCGGACAAAAGTTTCTTAGCATGCTAAGAAACTTGTCCGCTGGAACCATGTCCGTCGTGCATGTCCGATGGTCAGTATGACTCATCGGACATGTCCGCTGATTATGACGTATAACCAGCGGCCCGAAATCCCGCGCATGCGTCAAATTGATTCGACGCATGCGTGGAAGCATTGAACTTCCGCGTCAGAGAACGTCGGTGTCATATACGTCACCGCGTTCTCTGTCCACTGGGATTTTGGTCTGATGGTGTGTACACACATCAGACCAAAACATCTTAACGTGTGTACAAGGCCTAAGGGGAAAAGGCTCCAGTGGAGTCAGAGATTACCATAAAATACCAAATTTTTTAAAGAGTTCCCAAACTTTTCAAGTTCTAATTGCTGTCTGTGTTCCCACTGCAGATTTCCCTCCTATCTTTTTGTGCTGGTGTCAACCTTTACCAGAAAGTTAGGGGAATTCTCTCAAATAAAGACACAGATGGCAATAAACACGTAGGAAAGATTCAAACTCATTCCCATGATGTCAACTTAAAAAAAAACACGGTTGTAAGGGCTCAGTTATTTTTATTTTTTTTAAATAAAGTAATCAAGAGCTAAAAATGATTTACCTGTAGTCATCACGGGTGGCAATAAGGCTGGACACATTCCTCAGAATGCCTCCCCCACTCTCTATGATGGACAAGGAGTTGCTCTGACACTTGTAGGTTAGGGTGCTCACCAGAAACCCAAGGGAACCTTCAACTGAGCAGACAGAGGCCTTGTTCTCAGTGCTATGGGCGGATAAATTCCACAACGCACTTAACACGCTTTTTAGTGTGGACTCCTGAGGAAGGAAAAAGACAAATCTTGAATATAAAAAACTAAAAATATGATGCACAGATGCAGACCTTTTAACCAAACAATCTGGCTAATGTCTCAGATATGATGAGCTCTCTTCACCTACAGCAGTCACCTTTTCCGTAAGGCCGGCCATAGATGGAGCAAATTTCTTTCCTGCAACCACGGGTCACTGTGCTCTCTCAGCAAGGGGGGGGGGTGATGTCCCCGCTGGGAGAACACATTGATTATTGCTAGCATCTATAACAGCCTCTAGCAGTTGATTGATCTATTAGATCTTCTTAAAGAGGAACTGCAGTCTGCTCACGTAATTTGTAATAAAACATCTTTGTTATCATGAAGCTTCCCTCAAACAACTTTGTGTATTACTTTACATATACTGTGATGCTGTACTTGCCAAATATGCAGAAATCTCTCTCCACTAAGTCTGGCTGCAGCCATGTTAACTGTGGGCAGCTGAAGCTGCTGCCTATTCACTTCCTGGATGTACACAAAGGCACATAGATTGCCCCTCTTATGACTCATCCCCCCTCCCTTCCTGGCAAACTCTCACGAGAGTGAGAATGAGAGCTGTGCATTACGTCATAAGCCTAGGCTAATGACCAAACAAGAAGTAGGCTGTATAAGGTATTTACTGGCAGAAAAAAAAAAATGTTTTACTATCCAAAGTTAAAACAACAAGGGCAGAAGATTTAATAGAAAGTTGCAAAAATGACTAAAGGTGCGCTTTAAGACTTTTGGGTCTATTTACTAAAGCCAAGTAAACTGTTCACTTTGCAAGAGCAGTTGCAGACAGGCCCAACATCGATCTAAGAGGTCAGCAGTGCTAGCAGTGCACTAGAAGATGTGGCTATAGGGTCAAGTTCTCATCAGGGGGCCAGAGGCAGTAAGAAGGGACAAGGACCACATCAGGAGAACAAATATCCATAGGGGGCTATTTACTAAAACTGGAGCGTGCAAAACCTGGTGCAGCTCTGCATAGAAACCAATCAGCTTCCAGGTTTTCTTTTCAAAGCTTACTTGAACAAACTTGAGTTAGAAGCTGATTGGCTACCATGCACAGCTGCACCAGATTCTGAGTGCACCAGTTTTAGTAAATCTACCCCATATTGTCAAACCAAATTGTAATATGAGATATGGAATCAAAACAGACTAGGGTCAACAGTAAAGATTTGTAGGTCAGGCGAGGTCCGCAATGACCATCTACTAGAACCTAAAACAGAAAAACAGAACACTATAACGGGTGTTGGCTGTGTTGATGCCAGAATTTTAAAAAACTTTGGAGCTAACTACTGGGCAGCATTGAAGGGCAGCAGCCTATGTACATATTTGAATACATTTGCATGTCTGCTGAGCTGGCATTCACCATATACCAATGACCACAAATAATGTGCACCCAAAAGAGCACATGTGGCAATGGGAAGACCCTGTAAAAATAACGTATGTGACCCTTTCCAAATAGATATGATATGTAAAGGAAGCCGATGAAGTGAAGCTATGTATTACTCTATTTTTCCATTTACCTTGTTGGCACGCAATGCACACTGCATTAAACTTATAACGCTGCCCACTTCACGCAGAATCTTCTTGCTGTTCATATCCGCTCGCCAGGACAAATTCCTTAGTATGCTTGATGCCACCTGTAATATACACACAGTTGACATATTAGGCCTTCATATTGATCCACTGGTTCAAAAAGAGAATTCACGCAGAAAAAACCTTCTTACCTGATGAAGTTCTTCACTTTCTGAAGCCAAATGAGCAACAATTGCCTGCATGCAGCCACGTCGAGCGCATAATGTGGCCTGTGAGAAGACAAGGCTTGGTAAATATGACTGTGAAATCTCTAACTCATCTGCTTATGAACTAGGATAACAGGTTATACAAATACATTGCTTTTTTTTTATTGTTGAATAGCAGTGATTTAACATAAGGGATGAGTGATTTAATTCACCCAATATAAATCTGCCTTCTTAAAATACAATTCCTCCCTCCATGCTGCCAAACAAACCTACTTTGTCACCCTCATTAAAAGGGGTGTTCCAGCCTTTTTTTTAAAGTGTAAGTAAACCCACCTATCATTTTCAGGCAAGGAATCTGCCATCTTGGCCTCTGTTTAATCTTCAACTGCCATGATGCTGCACATGTGATCAGTTATGACACCAGCCATTGGATGGTTTGACAGTTTGGTTGAGAGCACAACCAATGTGACAGTTAGCAATCCCGGCATGCCGGAAATGTAACTGCTTTTTGAAACTGTTAAATCGATGGGTTTACTTCCGCTTTAAGTTTATTAAAAGTCAGCAGCTACAAAAAGTGTAGCTGCTGGCTTTTAATTAACAGACACTTACCTGCTCCCCGGTTCCAGTGACGCGCCGGCCGGGGCTCCGCTCCTCGCCCCCCCTCGCCGGCCGGCGGCTTCATTCCTAGTGTGGGCACCCGGCAGTGACAGCTTTCGGCTTCACCGCCAGGCACCCACTGCGCATGCGCAAGCGCCGTCCGATTGGACAGGCGCTCGCCTACAGGGAGGGGCTGCAGTAAGGCGATTAAGCTATTCACCTTACTAGCCCCTCGGCGGAAGGAGGAAGTGGGACAGGAAGTCCCACTCCTCCTGAAGCCCCCACTCCCCCCTCAAAAAATTACATGCCAAATGTGGCATGTAAGGGGGCAAGGAGTGGATTAAGCGGAAGTTCCATTTTTAGGTGGAACTCCGCTTTAATACTCTGTCCTCCAGTCCTCGTCGTCTCTTCTCTACTTTTAACTCTCTACTTTGTCCACCACCATCTCCACCCAGTAGTTCGCTCACTGCTCACGACATTGCCAGTCACTTCAAAAACAAGATTGATGCAATTCGTGGGGACATCTCCACTGCACAGACATCTAACCCACTTAACATACCCTGTACTAATCCACTCTCAACACTCTCCTATCTTGACCTTGCAACTACCGAAGAGGTCTCTAAAGTTTTCCCTGAAGCCCGCCTTACCACCTCTCCCCTGGATCCTGTTCCCCCACATCTACTACGGTCACCCTCTTCCTCTATCTTATGCTCCCTCTCTCACATCGTCAATCTCTCCCTCTCTACTGGCACCTTCCCCTCCCCTCTAAAACATGCCCTGATCACCCCCATACTTAAAAAGTCCTCACTGGATCCCACCAGCCTGAACAATTCAAGACCCATCTCCTTGCTTCCGCTTGTATCAAAACTTTTAGAATGCTTAGTCTACAACCGTCTTAGCTCCTACCTCACTGACAACAACCTTCTTGACCCCTTACAGTCTGGCTTTGGCTTGCTATACTCCACTGAAACTGCCCTACTGAAACTCGCTAATGACCTAATAACTGCTAAAACCAATGGGCACTATAAAATACTCATACTACTCAACCTCTCTGCAGCCTTTGATACTGTTGATCATCCCCTCCTAAAAAAAAACTCCACTCTCTTGGCCTTCAAGGCTCTGCTCTCTCCTGGCTCTCCTCCTGCCTATCACAGTGCTCCTTCAGTGTGACATACATAATCCGAATCAGATATAGATATGGTTATACTAAAGTATATATGGTTTAACTAGCTGTAAAACATAATATGGGCAGGGCCAGGAGTTGTGGTACCCAGTAGCTAGGGAACACTCACACAGAGACCTACAGTAAGTTCTTGTATTTGAAGAAATACTATAGTACAGAGTGACAGCAGTATGTCAGCAACACCAGCACTTGTAATAACACTGTCAATGTCTATTACTCGGCTCTAAGACAGCATAGGTCCAGATAGGTCAAGAGTCCAGGGATTAATGGCACATGTTGCAGTTGAAGTCACACAACATTGGCACAGAAAATGCAGCAGAGTTTCTCACAGGTACACAGTAAGGCACTATTGCAGGCAGGGCCTACTTTACCAGGATGGCATCTGCTGGAGGGGTGGCTGACTGGAAAAACACAGCTAGCGGCTATTCTAGGCTGACGGGAGGATGGTAGCAGCAGCAGCTCTGGTAAACAGGATAAATAGGAAGAATACAGCAATGTCCCTATTCTGTCCCTCCTCGAGCAGGAACCTTTCCCTAAGCTTCTCTCTCTCTCCCTAACCAGCGGGGTACCTGTCCTATCCTCAACAATCACAAGAGTGTGCCAAACCCTGGCAGGGTTCCCTATCCATAAGGGTTGCCCCACCGAAGATGGACACCAAGGGTCACTGGGGATTGCAGTGTCCATTCAGACACATGCTCTCCCTGTGAGGACTATGGAGCCTACAGAGTAATAATGCAGTGGCAAGGCACCAGCATGGTAATACTGTTTCAGAGTAGATGACTGCAGGTTTTGTAGAACACTGTCACCTTTGGTTATATCGTTGCAGAGTTACTGTGGGTAAATCATAAGAATGCCTGAGCAGAATTCTAAATATTTTAGTGTGGAAACAGTCTGCATACCATACATGTATTTCAACTGTTTGGCTTGACTTCTGCTTTAAAGTGGAGGGTCACCCTAAATCGAAACTACTGCTTAATCAGAGCGGATCAGTGTGTATATAAAAAGTTTGCTATCGATAAATATATACACCATTGTAATACCTTTAATCCTGACTCTATAGCAGGCACTTCCTGGTTTTCCTCCCGCGGGAGTGGGCATGTCGCTTCATCTCTCAGCGCCCCAGTGTTTGCCCCAGTGTTCGCAATGTCTCCTGGGAGCACAGCGTCACGCTTCCCAGGAGACGATTCATAAGGCAAAACGACGAAATATCACCTGATTTTACTCGTCACGTGACTCCTGCAGCCGGTCACGTGATGAGGGCGGATCCAATTCCGCCATTTTAATTGTTGGCAAACAGGTGAAATCTGCCATTATACACCTGGAGACGCTGAGATAAGGAAGCCATTGCAGAAGAACCTGTGCATACCGTCACAATGGGGCATGCACTTTTCATGATGCCGCCGTTGTGATGGCAACCAAGAAGTGTTGACAGCGATGCTCGCCGTCAACACTGCCCATGTGCAGGATAGTACGGTGAATGCTGGGATATCATCTTAGGCCCTTGTGTGAAAGGGGCCTAAGAGATACTAACCTAGCACAGTGGGTATTTGTCTGTTGGTCGAGAATCCGGGACTTACCATCTGGCTTCACCCAGTTTTCCCATCCACATGGCATTGGATTTGGAGGAACCAAGGGTTCTTAAGCCTTACTGACCCACTGCCGTATGGCATGTGTGTCCATCTCAGATGGTAAGAGTACCCAACTCATTTATATCTGAGAATTTGTAGAAGTAACTACAGGGAACTGTATAGTCTCCTGCAAGTACAGTATATGATCTCATCTGCTTCTGGAAGAGGACCTCCCTTCTTGTTTTTGTGGACTTTATTGTGTGTAGAAATATTTATTTCACTATTTATTTTTCTTTTATAGTGGATTCACATTTATTTGTGTATTTGTATCTTATCACTGCACACATTGTGCTTTAGTGGTTTATACCTTTTCATTTTTATTATTATATTACATTTATGTGCACTTACAAATATGTACCTTATTTAGCGCTACACTAATTTTTTCTTAGACTTTGTTTGTTTGAGTGTTAGCAGCTATTCTTTTCTTCAGGTTCAGAGCAGTATTTTACCCCTTCCCACATCATACTGACAGGAATTGTACCAGCTGATTGGAGAGAAGCCAATGTGGTACCGATATTCAAAACAGGTTACAATCACTATCTAGTCTTGCTGGAGAAGCGACGCTTGAGAGGGGACATGACAGCACTTTAAGAATACCTCAATGGAAGCCTGTCCGTCGAACATGTTCGGTCGTCTAAATGGACTTACCGGACATGTCCGCTCGGCCGAAAGCCCTCGCATGCGTCAAAGTGATTCGCCGTATTCGTGGAAGCATTGACCTTCCAGGGTCACGCACGTCGCCGCATCATCGTTGCGGCGACGGCACGGCCACGTCACCGCGTATCCTGTCCGCAGGGATTTCGGTTTAATGGTGTGTACAACCATCAGACCGAAATCTCAGAGCGGACATGTCCGATGAAAACGGTCCGCAGACATGTCCCCTCGTGTGTATGGGGCCTTATGCCGTGTACACACGATCGAAAATTCTGACAAGAAAACTGTGGATTTTTTCTGACTGTATTTTGGCTCAAACTTGTGTTGCATACACACTGTGACACAAAATTCCGACCATCAAGAATGCAGTGACGTAAAACATTACATGGAGCCGAGAAAAATGAAGTTCAATGATTCCAAGCATGCGTCAAATTGATTCTGAGCATGTGTGTTTTTTTGCGCGTCAGAATTGCATACAGACGATCGGAATTTCAGACAAGAACTTTTCTCGCCAGAAAATTTGAGAACCAGCTCTAAATTTTTTGCTGTCAGAAATGGGGCCTACACACGGTCGGAATTTGCGACCAAAAGTTCACATCAAACTTTTCTTGTCGGAAATTCCGACCGTGTGTATGCGGCATTACAATCACTATCTAGTCTCGCTGGAGAAGCGACGCTTGAGAGGGGACATGACAGCACTTTAAGAATACCTCAATGGTGATCCCAGCATAGGAAAAAAAACATTCACTCTCAGGGAGTGTAAGAGGACACAGGGCCAAACAACAAGAGTGGAGGAGAAGAGGCCCTCAGAGGACCTCAGCCCTGGAAGAATTTACCCTCTTCCTGACCAGAGCACTTTTTGCGATTCAGCACTGCGTCACTTTAACTGACAATTGCGCGGTCATGCGACCTTGGACCCAAACAAAATTGACGTCCTTTTTTCCCCTCAAATAGAGCTTTCTTTTGGTGGTATTCAAGGCTGATATATATTCTTCTACATATTTTTGTAAAAAAAAAATCGCAATAGGCGTAGATTGATTGGTTTGCGCAAAAGTTATAGCGTCTACAAAATAGGGGATAGTTTTATGGCATTTTTATTATATATTTTTTTTTTATTAGTAATGACGGCGATATGCTTGGCAGAACAGGGAAATGCCTTGTTTACATAGGCATCTCCCCGTTTTGTCACTCTGTTACACGATCGCGGGCAACCGGCAGACATCGAATGCGCGGGACCTGCGGGCATGGTCATGGAGCACACTGCAGGCGTGTGCCCACTATGCCATGATTTAAAGGCAACGTACAGGTACGTTGCCTTGCGTAGCTGTGCCATTCTGCCGAGCGGTTAAACTGCACAGGGTTTTTTTTTTTTACGGTCAGGGCAAAAAGGATGTGGAACTCTTCCAAAATTTGTGGTGGCAGCGGGTAGTATGGATATTTTTTAAAAGACTCTTGGATGTGCATCTTAAAAAACACAACATACAGGAATATGGGAAATAATAATAAATGCTGAAAATTGTATGTTAACTTGTGTGAAATCTCCCTCTTTGATTAATCAAATTATATTATTAAACAATAAAATGTATACAAAAATCATACTGATAAATTAGATATTTTGTGATGAATGTGTTATCACTGTTTAGTAAGTCAAGGCCATTGTGTCCAAAGGATCAGACTTCTTAATGCTGAGTGAGCAAGGAACACAACTGCCCTTATTTTGTATAGAGATAAATAGTGTGCCTGTGATATTAAAGCGGGAGTTCACCCATTTATTAAATTTTCCCCTTTTCCCCTTAGCTTCATGCTCGTTCGGTCTAGGGGAATCGGCTATTTGTATTAAAATATGATCCGTACTTACCCGTTTTCGAGATGCATCTTCTTCCGTCGCTTCTGGGTATGGGTCTTCGGGAGCAGGCGTTCCTTCTTGATTGACAGTCTTCCGAGAGGCTTCCGACGGTCGCATCCATCGCGTCACTCGTAGCCGAAAGAAGCCGAACGTCGGTGCGGCTCTATACTGCGCCTGCGCACCGACGTTCGGCTTCTTTCGGAAAATCGTGACGCAATGGATGCGACCGTCGGAAGCCTCTCGGAAGACTGTCAATCAAGAAGGAACGCCCATTCCCGCAGCCCATACCCGGAAGCGACGGAGAGGATGCATCTCGTAAACGGGTAAGTAATGCTCATATTTTAAAACAAATAGCCGATTCCCCTAGTAAAAACGAGCAGGAATCTAAGGCTAAAAAGTGCCCTCTAAGGGTGAACCATGGCTTTAAACACAGACAGATTTGCAGCTATTGTAAATTTAACATCCTTTTGAAGTCGTAATTCTCCTGTAGATCTATGTCCAAGAAGTTCAGTAGGCCTTAATATCTTCTCAGTATGCTATTTTACCTCTGTTGCTGTAAATTATGCATATAATGCATACTGCATTCTGTAGAAAAAGGTTACAGCTCCACAAAGATTTGCATTCGATTTTTTTTTACATAAAGTAAAATAAATACATAACAGTAAAAAATAGGCTATAGTGCACCAGTTCAAATCTATGGCTCAATTGTGCATATAAGCAAAAACATAAATTTTGCTTTACAGAAATACATTTCATTTGTCATAAAAAAAAAAAAGACAAGGTTGTGACAAAAGGCTATCATAGACACTGTAATAAATGAGTTCCATAATAATGTTAATTCTACATTAAAATTTTTATTTTTTTCTCACCTTGTTCACCACATCCCCAAAAGTAAGGTTAGTAAGGGCCATTCCTGCATATCGTCTTAGAGCCAGGCTGAGTGGATCACTGGTCATTCTGTGCATCTGGTAGTCTACCTCTAAGAGTTCTGCAATTGCCTGTAGACCACCTATGGAAAGCACCAGACACACAGATTCCTCATGCAGAACTGCTACTTGCTATAGTCGTGGTTATTATGGTTTGGATGAGAGGATTATGGAGATGGGAAGGATGATGTTTTTTGCTAGGCAAGTATTCTGCTACACTTCACAGCTGGATTGTAATATATTGCTGCGTATACATTAAAGCTGAACTCCAAGAAAACAGCTAAACACACAGGTAAAAAATATATACATAACTTTTTAACCATCATTGTAATTGTGTTTAGCCTTGTATCAAAGTCATCTTTGCCAGAGAGCAAGGCCAGATTGTTGAAACCCACATTTTTCTGCTGCAGTTAAACAATACAGCTTGGGCATCAACCTGTCCTATGACTGGATAACAGGAGAAACATCACATTGCACTTTTCCGTCTGTAAGCATATTTAATGTTTTGTCTGACAGAAGTGGGCAAAAGAAGTAAAGCCCAGATTGGCTCGAAATGTTCCCATCCCATTACTATAATACGCACTTTTGCACAGGCTATTGTAAGCACAGGTTAGTTATGTATGCTAGATATATATATATATATATATATATATATATATATATTATTATTTTTTTATTATTAAATGCAACCATAACTAGATTTAATGCTGTGTTTTTCAAACCTGTATGGAGTCCAGCTTAACGTCATCTTGTCAGTAATGTATTTAGTGAGGTTGGGCAATGAATGCATAATACACATTTTACCTAGTTCATTCATTGCTCTTCTGTATTCTTCATCAAATGATAGTTTCATAATGGCGCAGCTTGCTTGGCAGATCTGTGGTTCTATGGGCACGGGAGCTGAAATAATATCAGTTTGCAACTTCAGATGCAACAATGCCACATATTTATGTGTTTAACTTAATAAATAGGACACATTTACAATTGCTTTCTTTTAACAAGTCAGAAAATGTAAGACAATTAATGAATTTGATTTATAGGTTTTTGTACTGTCACAGCTCTTTGCTTTATAAATCTGTTGACCATTTCTAACTTTTAAAGGTTTTTTTAAGAGCAGGAACCACAAGATGTCTTATTTTAGAATCTAGCTAGAAAACTCTTCTCTTTGTGCCCCTATGATACTAGTTTTACTTTGTCTTTGACTTTATCACTGACTTCAAACTAAGGCCTGCCAACTGCCACTCTCAATAACAGTTATTTTCCCTGGAAGTAGCTTTAGCAGTTTGCGGATCTTGGCTAAGATGTTGGGTACCAGTAACAAACCAAACTTTTTAAAGAGAAGCACACAGACGAAGATTTTATGACCAATAAAGGTAACAGCAGGGCTTTTAGTATACGGTGAGTGCTCATATATGTGTGAGTAGTCTATTTACTGGCCAACATGTGGTTACTCTACATTGTTTTTTACCAGCACTTTCAGTATATTGCAGAGCAATTATGTTCCATTTGCAGGGTGGTGAGAGTGGTTCTCTACAAAAGTGGGTAATACGGGAGTGCATTGTCTGTAGAGAATAACAATTCAGCTGGTCTGAAAGCAGTCCTTACCTTCCAACAGTAAGGTTGATTTACTAGAACTGGAAAGTGAAAAATCTGGTGCAGCTGTGCATGGTAGCCAATCAGCTTCCAACTTCAATTAAACTTTGTCAAGAAAAAAAGGAAGCTGATTGGTTTCTATACAGAGCTGCACCAGATTTTGCACTCTGTCTGCAAAGTTCTGGTGCTGACATCACTTGGCAGAGTCAGTGTTAGCAGCTTGAGAGCAGCAAAGCAGCTTCTCATTCAGGTAAGAAAAACTGACATTATTAATCTCCTTTGCCAAGCTCCCATTGACAACCAATGAGAGAGGGCACTTTGCTGATGACCACCAATTTGAGAAACATTACACTGACCACAAATATAGGGAGGCACTATATTGAACACCTATGTAAGAGGCAATTTCTTCAATGAATCACCAATGTCAGGGGGGCACTACAATGATCATCAATGTAATGGGCACCTCCTCACTGAAATGCTAATGTAAGGGTGCACTTCACCACTTGACATCATGGTAAGGAAACACTACACTAACCACTTGTGTAAGAGGGCACTATGTTGTTCACCAATATGAGAGGCTACTTCTCCACTAAATCAGCAATGTAAAAGGGTTCTTGTCCCACTGACCACCAATATAAGAAGGGCACTTCACAACTGTTCACTAATATAAAGCAAACCTAAACTGATAAGTCTACACAATGCATGCTCCAGACATACTCATGACTTTGTAAATTGACTGTTGCACTTTCTGCATTTCTCTTCTGTCCATTATTATTATTTGTTTTATTTTCTAATTATTCCTAATACATTTTTTCTTAAATTTTGTTAGTGTGGCATTTCAGTTGACATTTCTAAAGACAGGTGCAATGCAGTATATGGTATATTTTGGTAATTCTGCATTCTTTTAAGCTTTGCATTAATAAGTAATTTCCTGCTATACATCAGTAAGAATATTGGCAGACTAACATTATGCTATTTTCAGTTAAAGATTATGGACTAAAGAATATTTGAATTTGACATGTGCTTTGGATAATCTCAAAGTCAAAACTGTATTCATAATCTTTCCTTTCCTCATGCCAATCAATAGCACAACTATCCATCTCTTCATGCTGGGATGTTAGGTGCAATCCTGGACTCTGAACTCTCCTTTCAGTCCCATAACCAATCCCTTTCCAAATCTTGGCACCTCAACGTCTGTAATATCTCCTAAATACACCCCTTCTTAATCAATGACACCACAGAGCTTCTATTTCACTTCCTGGTTATGTCTCGACTCGACTTTTGTAACTCTCCCCTCATTGGCCTACCTTTACTGAGGCCTTGTACACACGACCGAGAAACTCGACAGAATCCATCAAGAAACTTGATGGGAGAGCTTTTTTTGCAGAGGAAAACGATCGTGTGTACGTTTTTCATCGAGGAAACTGTCAAGGAAAAAAAAAGAGCAAGTTCTCTTTTTCCTCGACGGGAGTCTCAACTTCCTTGTCGTGTTCCTCGTCGGGCTGGTTTTCAACGAGAAACTCGAGCGTGTGTATGTTAAGAAACCCGCGCTTGCTCAGAATAAAGTATGAGACGGGAGTAAAAGTAGCATTTGTAATGGAGATAACACATTTTTCAAGCTGTAACAGACTGTACAAATCGTCTCTTACCAAACTTTTACTTAACACGCAAACACATGAGATTAGCAAAAGCTGCCCCAAGAGTTGTGCAAGTGGAATCGAACTTCCCCTGCCGTTGTATTTGTTGTACGTCACCGCGTTTGAGAACAAGGAGATTTTGTCTTGACCATGTGTATGCAAAGCAAGCTTGTTGAGTTCCTCGACAAGCCTAACAAGAAACTCGTCGCGGAAAACTATGTGTCTCGCCCGACGAGTTACTCGGTCGTGTGTACGAGGCCTTAGGCGATTATCCCTCCTTCAGTCCATCATAAATGCTGCATTACCAACCATCCAGTGTCTGCTATGGCTCTTTACCAATCCCTCCATTGGCTTCCATTTACCCAACTAATAAAATTCTAAATACTAAACACCTACAAAATCATCCACAAATTTGCCTTCAACTACATCACTAACATTGTTTCAAAATACCAACCAAAATGTTCCCTTCGCTCCTCCCAAGACCTCCTGCTATCTAGCACCCTTGTAACTTCCTCCTATACAAGCCTTGAGGACTTCTCCAGAGCCTCTCCTATCCTCTGGAAATTCTTACCCCAATCTGTCTATCTCCCACTCTATCTACCTTTAGGCGATCCCTAAAAGTCTATCCCGTCTTTAACTTAGAAACTGAACTTTTACTTTCTCCATTAGCTCATCCCTTACAGTTATTACAAGGCCCTCTGATTCATTTTGTATTGAATCATATTGTCCCTGTACCATCTTCCATTTTGTAAAGCTCTGCATCGTTAGTGCTATATAAATCCTGTACAATAATAATATTGTAATGCTTTGCTTAGCATGTCTCTGTTATCTTACATATCTAACACATTCAGTTCATACCAAAAGCTTAGGAATAGTTGTACACAACTTAAAGTTATTGCAAGGTACCTGGGCTACTGTCTACTACACCATCTTTCTGCTCATGACATAGCATCCAATCCCAGCAAGTTTCAGTATAGGAACGTATCTGTTCAAGAATATGGAGGACTCTCATCTCCTTCTTGGCCTGTCCTTCATCGGGTTGAGAGAATATCACATTATGAAGTGCAGCATTGGCTCTCATCCTTGCATCTTTGAAATTCTGAGAGTCCTGTGTTCTTCCATCCTGTTCTGTGTCATGAAGGATCTGGAGTAGCAGTGGAAGGCAGCCTGATTTTCGCATGGCTTGGCAACTCTCTTGTGAGCTGGACATGGCCAACAAAGTGCGCGACATGTCATCCTTATCACGTGTGGCCAGCATAGACAAAAGCCAGAACACCACCTCTACCTATGATAAAATAGACAATGACAGTCATCTACCATTGTAACCTAGGTCTGTGAAACCAGTTTATGTTTACATTTCACTTCCATCACTACATCTTTTATGGGTAAATCATTTCCATGTGTACCTTATTTTCTGGTTGACCTGAGTTGTCTTCTGGTTGGGAAATATTCTCTGGAATTGGTCTGTCCACAGGCTCAAGGATTGCACAAGGCTGGGTGAATAGAACATAATTTACTTTGTTAAAACGTGGTTATACAATCCTCTTATTCAAAATCTGATCGAAAAAATTGGTGTTTTGTATTTTTTGCCCAATTGTAACTTTTCAGTTGGCCTAAATATTTTCATGCAAACCTACCCAGATAAAAAATCACACAATTCATCAATTAAGGCAATCAGAATTCCTGATTCTTGCATATTGGAAAAAACTGCTTAAAAGTTTTCAAGCACTAAAAGTAGACTTGTACAGAGAGTATATGGAGATGACCATTGCAGATTAATCCTTCTGAAAGCACTCGCTTTTTGGCTATTATGGTGGTCCAAATGCTTAGAGTAAAGCTGCGTATACACATTGTGACAGTACGGCTCCCTGTCATAGTAGTTGTCGCACAGGATTCTCAAATAGGCAGGTTGAGAGGCTCCAGGAGGATTATTAGATTTAGAGGAAACCATTTTATCAGTTTCCTCTGTGGTTGGTTAAATCCAGTTGGGGACCTGGAACCTGGAGATTTCACAGCGATCTGGGTGGGATGGAATCTCCAATCCTGAGACCGGGTTTTGGGAACAGCCAAGAGTCTGGCTTGTTGATTGTGCAGGTGGGTTATAGCAGAGCCAGGACCAGGGTTCTGGGCTCCACCCTCCCAAGGAGTCCAGACATGTAAGGGAGAAGTGTGCCTATTGACACAGGATGGTCTGATAGAGCAGACAGAGGGCCCAAGCTGATGGGCTGTAGCAGCCAGGAAGCTGTAAGAGAGAGTGTCACCAGAGGTACAGAGTGGGTACCAAACAGGGACACAGTTACAGTACAGTGCTGATCAGAGAGCCAGGTGGCTCTCTATTTTCCATTTGTTATTTCGTTATTGCTTTAAAGATGAATCCCCTGCGTGTAAATTCTGGATGGACATTTCTTTGTTTAATAAACGTGGGCCAAAATGCCCTTATAGTGGAGTTTCCATCCCAATTTTTTTTTTTTCATTATTGTGCTCATTAGACCTAAAAAAGAAAAAAAAATTTTTTACTCATCTGGAAATGCCTGTTGCTATGCAGTCCCACAAAATCTGCCTTTGGAATCACCTAGGATCCTGACATCATCTCCCTCTAATGCTCCTGGGAAATGTGTGTAATCATTTCCCAGGATGCAGTGCGCTGTCCAATTATCACTCCTCATCCAAGACTTCCAGGAAGTAAGTGCTTGTGGGCTTCACAATGCCCACAAGCAAAATGACAATGGTGTGGACATAGTTTTATAAACTATCTTTTTTGAATAACTATGCGGAGCAGCGGCGGATTGTAAAATAGTAAGTGACCGGATTTATATTATAAAAACGCACAATGAAAGGACATACATTTAAAAAATGCTAATTGTGGTTGGAACCCCGCTTTAAACTGCATATCTGGCATGGACTCAGCTTACTGTAAGCTTTACACCAGGGATATGCAATTAGTGGACCTCCAGCTGTTGCAGAACTACAAGTCCCATCAGGCATAGCAAGACTCTGACAGCCACATGCATGACACCCAGAGGCAGAAGCATGATGGGACTTGTAGTTTTGCAACAGCTGGAGGTCCGCTAATATCCCTGCTCTACACCAAGCTAAACAGCCCGCCAACGTTAAAAAGTGGTGGAGAATGCGGGCAGAACTAAAGATCCTTGCATATACCAGTGAGCTACTCCAAGTACCCTTTGTCGCAGCTTCCAGTACAAATTGATATGGCCAGACAAAGGTCTGCAACAGTGTTTGGGAAGCCTGGCTTGAGTGCCAGGAGTGACCGACAGGCTGCCTGGAAGTTGGAGAGGCATGTGGTTGCCCGTAGCAACGGCGATGATTTCAAGTCTGCAGACCACGTGAGAAAAGTATTGCCTGCAGAGAGTCGTGGCAAGTTGAAAGCCACAATGCATTAAAGAGTTTGGGAGAATTGGCAAAGCTCTGCTAAAAATACCATAAAACTATCTCCCATTTTGTAAACGCTATAAATTTTGCGCAAACCAATCGTTACACGCTTATTGTGATTTTTTTTTACCAAAAATAGGTAGAATAATACGTATTGGCCTAAACTGAGGAAAAAAAATGTTTTTTATATATTTTTGTGGATATTTATTATAGCAAAAAGTAAAAAAATATTGTATTTTTTTTTCAAAAATGTTGCTCTATTTTTGTTTATAGCGCAAAAAATAAAAACCGCAGCGGTGATCAAATACCACCAAAAGAAAGCTCTATTTGTGGGAAAAAAAGGATGCCAATTGTTTGGGAGCCAAGTCGCATGACCACGTAATCGTCAGTTAAAGCGACACAGTGCCAAATCGCAAAAAGGGGCAAGGTCCTTTAGCTGCATAATGGTCCGGGTCTTAAGTGGTATAGGTGTCCCTCCAAATTATTTTTAAATGTTTGCACTATGCATACTCTAGAACAGCAGTATCTCCTGTGGTTGCACCAATATGCTGAAATGTTCCTGGTGTAAAAATGGCTTTTAGTAATTTGCTCCATATATTAATATTGTGCATGGCAACTTTAAATAAGATTAAAAGGGCAAGTGACATCTGATATCAATAACCCTGTTTTTTTAATAAATGTTTTACCTCTATAGTTTGTTCCATTCGTTGCATTTCTTCCAGCTGTTGTTCAATCTGCTCCATACGGGAAGCCCGAATCTAACAGGACAAAACCAAGTTAAAATCATGAGCATGCCAATGGAAAGGTTGTTACTGGGAGAGAAAGTAAGAAGAAATCCAAAATTTTACAGTTGACACCAAAACAGCATTTGTGTACGCCTGTGCGCATCGGCATGCATGTCCACGTGCATTGGTGCCAAGCTGTTTATTTAAAGGAGGCCCTGGTGTGTGCTAATCACTGGATGTTCTTTAGCTTCCTTGTGATCCTTGTTCCTGCTTTGCCGACTGATCTTTTGTTGCTGACCCGCCTGTTCCTGATCTTGCTCTGTGGATGCTGGATACTGACCTTGTGTTACCCCTGACTATACTTTGCCTGCTTCCCTGGTGCTGACCTCCTACTACTGGACCTTGCTCTGCTTGCTTCCCTGGCACTGACCCTTAGCCTGCTTCCTGTCCATGCTGCTGCCTCATTGTGTATGACCCTGGCTCACCTTGACTATGTCTCTGTACATTGGTAGTAAGTGACTGCCATGATCAGACACCCATGCTTTTTAGAGCGTTGAACCTCAGTCATTACATTCAGGGGTGCTCAGACCAGAGCCGCAAGGGAAGCCCCCTTGTCAACACGGCCTCCAACCAAGGTAAGTAACAGTGGGTCACAGGAGTGTACTTCATTCTGAACTCCTGTGAACCATATTAAGCTGAAAGCAGGCTAAAGCCCCCTGTCAGCTTATGTCACTCCAGGCTTTGAAGGGACCCCAACTTTAATATCAGGATCTACTCAGATGCCTGCTGCTGACAGGCTGAGCCAGCCTTCATAGCCCAGCACTCCAGTGAGCACTGGAGGGGCAGAGCAGAGAGCCAGTGACTGACAGTCACTACTCTCTGTTCAGCAGTCATTGATCGTTCAGTTCTCGGTCTTAAAAGTGGCAGAGGACATATGAAGCATCAGATCAATTCTGCATCCACCTAGGTGAGTATGTAAGTTTATTTTTTTCGAAATCCTGCTCCTCTCTCTTAACAGTCTATCAGACAAAGCAGGTAAGTATCTGTATGTCAGAAAAATGTTAATGCTTATCTAAGGACACATGTTTGATGATCGATAGAGCAGTGAATTGTTACAATTCTTGGTGGTTTTTTTTCCAGCCGTGTCCCATTGAGACAAAGAGTAACCTTCTAAGGCTGGATTCAAACCTTTGCATTTTTTGTGCTTTTTGCATTTTGCAGATTAGCACTACAGTCCATTTAAAATGGTTTTCTATGGAACACGTTCTGTAGTGCAAATCTGCAAAATGCAAAAAGCTCTAAAAATGCATAGATGTGAATTAAGCCTTATAGCCAACTACAAGTTAGCTGTAGTGTATAAAAATATGAATGTGAACAATTCATTTACAAAAAAAAAATACTTCAATAAAACAATACTAAAATAAAATATGTTCTACTACGAGTGACATCTTTCCTATGACATATACTTTGAATACTTTTTCTTTTACCAAATTTAATCAGAACAATTTTTTGCCTTTTCTTGCATATGCAATACATTTTTCTATTAACATCCAGCAAATTCTTGGAGATGCCTACACAACATGGATGGACTCCAGCAAAAACTAGGCCACACATGTCAAGCAGATCTGTTTATATTGGGAGAAAACAAATATAAAATTATCTATAAATAATGTACAATATTGTTAGGACATTAGTGCCATAAAACAGATTAGTGATAATCGGGGCCCGAATATATTTCATCTGCTGATTCTACTGCTCGGTGTTAGGCCATCTAAGGGCTCTTTCACATGGGGCGGATCAGTAATGATCCGCCCCGTGAACCTCCGCTTGCTCAGCGGGGATCGCTCCGTTGATCCCTGCTGAGCCAGCGGATGACACGGCGGTCCCCGCACACTGTGCAGGGACGGCCCTGTCTTTTCTACGCTCTCCCCTATGGGGGGATCGCATGAACACGGACCGTCTGTCCATGTTCATCCGATCCACAGACGGAAGGAAAAATAGGGTTTTCCTCCGTCTGCAGAATTGGAGGAATGCGGAAGCGGGCGAGATCGGGTGTCAGCGGGTGTTCATCTGCTGACACCCGCAATCTCGTAGGGACCAATGTATGTCTCTTTTTCATCCGCACGTGGATGGATGAAAAAGCGGACATACGGTCCACAGGTGTGAAAGGGGCCTAAAGCATATTGGACACTATACACTGTAAAAGCAAACACAATGGCCCAGATTCTTGTACACTGGGCGTATCTCTGCGGCGGCGTAACGTATTTACGTTACGCCGCCGCAAGTTTTTCAGGTAAGTGCTTTATTCACAAAGCACTTGCCTGTAAAGTTGCAGCGGCGTAGCGTAAATCACCCGGCGGAATTCAAATTCGGCGGGTAGGGGGCGTGTATCATTTAAATGAAGCGTGTCCCCACGCTGAACGAACTGCGCACGCGCCATCCGTAAAATATCCCAGTGTGCATTGCTCCAAATGACGTCGCAAGGACGTCATTGGTTTCGACGTGAACGTAAATGACGTCCAGCCCCATTCACAGACAACTTACACAAACGACGTAACTTTTTAAAATTTCGACGCGGGAACGACGGCCATACTTAATATTGGCTGCGCCTCATATAGCAGGGGCAACTTAATGCCGGGAAAAGCCTAACGTAAACGTCGTAACTTTACTGCGTCGGCCGTGCGTACGTTTGGGAATTCGCGTATCTAGCTAATTTGCATACTCAACGGGGAATCCGACGGAAGCGCCACCTAGCGGTCAAAAAAAAAATGCAGTTAAGATCCGACGGCGTAAGAGACTTACGCCTGTCGGATCTAATGGATATCTATCGCATAGATACGACGGGTCGAATTAGGACTTACGACGGCGTACATGGCGCTGCGCCGTCGTAAGTCCTTTAAGAATCTGGGCCAATGTATTTAGTATATACTGCCTTGTTGCAGTAAACCTGTTCTTTGCCCATACTAGGCAAAGTAAGGGTTTTGCTTTACAGAAGTGACCAAAAGAAGGCAGTACTTCCAGACATGAAGTAAAGATTTGACACTTCACCCGCCTCTTGATAATGCAGCACTTGATAGCCAACTGTCAGACAGCAGGATAGTGTGGGGAGGTCAAGTTCTGGCTGTTTTATGGTCCCTACTGTCAAATGAACCTGTTTCTTTGCCTAGTAGGAGCAAAATAGAGATGCCCATGCTCATGTCTTATTAAAGATGTTTTGATTGTCAGGACATTTCCTTTTCAAACATATTTATTTATTTGGAAACTTAAGTTATTTGTAGGAATAGGCATCTGACCTAACTGTACACACTTTAAAAATAGGCTTTTTTTTTATTACTAAAGTACAAGTAACTTTTACAATATTATTATGGAAGATGAACAAATGTTATTATGTCTTTTATATCTATTCCACTTCCATTGGCATTGTCATATTATTTTATCCAAAAACATTTGTATATTTGCATGTACATTAATATATATGTATGTCCCTCTTCCCCATCACACTGTCCATGAAGGCTGTTTTTATGACTTGGCAGTTGCAACACCTTGGGGATTAATTACTAAAAGGCAAATCCACTTTGAACTGCAAGTGCACTTGAAAGTGCAGTCACTTTAGATCGCAGCTGAAGATCTGAAATGAGGGGAAGTTCTGCTGATTTTATCATCCAATCATGTGCAAGCTAAAATGCTGTTTTTTATTTTCCTTGCATGTCCCCCTCAGATCTACAGCGACTGCACTTTCAAGTGCACTTGTAGTGCAAAGTGCATTTGCCTTTAGTAAATAACACCCCTTGTGTCATCACAACAGTGCTCACCCTACACACCTCTCCGGTGGAACTCCTCACTTTCTCAGTTCTATATCTTTCCAAATCTAAAGGGCTTCCAAGTGAATCAAGTATCTTAATCAAATATATGCAGGTGGTGCCCTTCAAACCTTCGACTCCTTAAAATCGCTAACTCATATCTGTTCCGATTCCTTCAATTGCGCCATGCTTTTCAATTGCAAATCTCTACTCAACCTGCTTCCTTTACGTTACAGTGATAGAGCCTCTACTGTGGGATGACTCCCTAGTGAAACCTCTCTCTACCATAAACAAAGCCCTTTGACCTACTATACATGAAGGCATTAACAAACTCTTAGGCCGCGTACACACGGTTGGACAAAACCGATGAGAATGGACCGAGGTTCAGTTTCATCGGTCCAAACCGACCGTGTGTATAGCCCATCGGTCTGTTGTCCTTCGGTCCAAAATGTTAAAACATGCTTCAAAATCGAACCGATGACCCGCTGCCCGATCGGTCCAAACCGATGGTTAGTACAGAAAGCATTGGTTCAAAACCTGCGCATGCTCAGAATCAAGTCGACGCATGCATGGAAGCATTCAACTTAGTTTTATTCAGCATGTCGTGTGTTTGACGTCACCGCGTTCTGACCCGATTGGTTTTTGGAACGATGGTGTGTACGCACTTCAGACCATCAGGCCACTTCAGCGGTGAACCAAAGGAAATAGCCCATCGGACCATTCTCATCAGTTTGAAACGACCGTGTGTACGCGGCCTTATAGGGCTGGCGCGCATCATCACAGAGGAGAGGATTCGAGCCTGTGACGTCGTGCAGCCACGGTGGTGAGCGAGGGGGCGCCCTCAATACATGTAACAAGCAAATTTTGTTTTTATAACTAGTAAAGTGTCCTTTTTTAGCTGTGTTTTAAATAAAAGTTTTAAAGCAGAGAGCACTATGTCGGCTGTGTTTTTGATTACATGATACATGAGTTCCTTGAAGTGGCGGAACAGGTGAGTAATCTCAAAGGTCAACCCCCTATCTGTAAGGGACACATTGGGTGGAGTGGAGATCATGAAAGGGAGAAATTCAACAGCTGAATCCTGAGAGAAAAGAAAAGACGTTTGGGGAGTGAAGATAAAGAGTTCATTTGAGTCTTCCTGACTCATCCTTGAGGTGAGCAGATAAAAAAGTTGGTGGTGGTGTGCACAAGTATAACAATTATTGAGAAGCACAGTGATATGATAATAACACTGGAGCACTACTATAAAGATTTATATTGATTTATGGGAAGATTTATTAGCAAGCTAGTCCATTTTGCTGAAATTTCATTGCAACAACCATTCAAAATGGTCCTCAGTATTTTGTATGGCCCCCAAGTGCTTGTATGCATGCCTGACAACATCAGGGCATATCAGCCAGATCTGGACCAGAGCATCACTGAGATTCTGAACAGACTGAGGTGCAACCTGGTGGCACCAGATGGACCGAAACATAATGTCCCAGAGGTGTCCTTTTGGATTTAGTTCAGGTGAGCGTGGGGGCCATTCAATGGTATCAATTTCTTCATCCTCCAGGAACTGGCTGCATGCTTTCGCCACATGAGGCCGGGCATTGTCGTGTACCAGGAGGAACCCAGGACCCACTGCACCAGCATGAAGGGTCTAACAATGGGTCCAAGGATTTCATCCCGATACCTAATGACAGTCAGGGTGCCATTGTGTAGCCTGTAGAGGTCTGTGCGTCCCTCCATGGATATGCCTCCCCAGAGGCATAACGTTACAGGCAGCATAAAGTTCTCCGCCGCTTTTCCAGACCCTTTCACGTCTGTCACATATGTTCAGGGTGAACCTGCTCTCATCTGTGAAAAGTATGGGGCACCAGTGGCGGACCTGCCAATTCTGGTGTTCAATGGAAAATGCCAATCAAACTCCACAGTGTCCGGCAGTGAGCACAGAGCACACTAGAGGACGTCGGGCCCTCAGGCCAGCCCCATGAAGTCTGTTTCTGATTGTTTGGTCAGAGACATTCACACCAGTGGCCTGCTGGAGGTTATTTTGTAGGGCTCTGGCAGTGCTCATCCTGTTCCTACTTACACAAAGGAGCAGATACCGGTCCTGCTGATGGGTTAAGGACCTTCAACGGCTCTGTCCAGCTCTCCTAGAGTAACTGCCTGACTCCTGGAATCTCCTCCACTCTTTTGAGACTGTGCTGGGAGACACGGCAAGCCTTCTCGCAATGACACGTATTGATGTGCCATCCTGGAGGAGTTGGACTGCCTGTGCAACCTTTATAGGGTCCAAGTATTGCCTCGTGCGAACCAGTAGTAACAATGACCCTAGCCAAATGCAAAACTAGTGAAAAACAGTCAGAAAAGATGAGTAGGGGAAAAAAATGTCAGACACCTCCACCTGAAAAACCATTCCTGTTTTGGAGGTCGTCTCATTGTTGCCCATCTAGTGCACCTGTTGTTAATTTAAATTAACAGCAAAGCAGCTGGAACTGATTAATAACCCCCTCTTTAATTTTTTTGAGCAGTGTATATATATATATATATATATATATATATATATATATATATTTTTTTTTTTTTTTAAGTGTAGTGATTTCACTTAAAGTGTATAGCAGCTGCAATTTTGCATTTGGACTAATCTTTCTATTATTTATTGAGCTTTCAGTAGATCAAATTTATTTGCTTTAGGGCTTTGGTTGCCATACCAATTGTGTTTTGTGTCAAAGTGGATGTAAACCCGATTCATGAAATATGATCTGGGCACATATATCTGCCGTGTTTTGTTATCTCTCTTTAAAGCACCCGTAGCTTTCTCCTTCTCCTGCTCCATTCTTCTGTTATCAGCCTGAATAACTCCTGAGACGTTCTTCCTTACATGTGATAAAATCAGCCTGAGTTTTGTGTTAGGGAAGATGCTATAAATAGATTAGCAGAGCTAATTAGCAGAGATCTGAACTTTCTAAACAGTTTATAAAGCTGAAGACAGCAGATACATGTAAAACTTATGTAGGGAGATTTTTTTCATCCCTGTTCATCATCTGAGGCTGTTCACTTCACTGGGTATATGTGAATGTTTACATCCACTTAAAGTTGTTATAGTGTGTTCTTTTAAGCCTGGGTATGCCCAATAGGCTTTTTTTAAATGAAAAAAAAATGTATATATCTATATCTATAGATATAGACATATACACAGATGTGCTCATAAGTTTACATACCCTGGCAGAATTTATGATTTCTTGGCTATTTTTCAGAGAATATGAATAACACAAAAACTTTTCTTTTACTCATGGTCAGTGTTTGGCTGAAGCTTTTTATTATCAATTAACTGTGTTTACTATTTTCAAATCATAATCACAATGGAAACTACCCAAATGACCCTGATCAAAAGTTTGCACACCATATTTAATACAGTGTATTGCCCCCTTTAACATCAATGACAGCTTGAAGTCATTTGTGGTATTTGGGGATGAGGTTCTTTATTTTCTCAGATGGTAAAGTTGCCCATTCCTCTTGGCAAAAAGCCTCCAGTTCCTGTAAATTCTTGGGCTGTCGTGCATGAACTGAACGTTTGAGATCTCCCCAGAGTGGCTCAATGATATTGAGGTTAGGAGGCTGAGATGGCCCCTCCAGAACCTTCACTTTATTCTGCTGTAGCCAATAACAGGTCGACTTGGCCTTGTGTTTTGGATCATTGTCATTTTGGAATGTCCAAATACGTCCCATGCGCAGCTTCCTGGCTGACAAATGCAAATGTTCCTCCAGTATTGTTTGATAACATGCTGCATCCATCAATTTTGACAAAATTTCCTGTGCCTTTGTAGCTCACACATCCCCAAAACACCAGCAATCCACCTCCATGTTTCACAGTAGGAATGGTTTACCTTTCATCATAGGCCATGTTGACTACTCTCCAAATGTAGTATTTATGGTTGTGGCCAAAAGCAAAATTTTGGTTTCATCACTTCAAATTACTTTGTGCCAGAAAGTTTGAGGCTTGGCATATTGAAAGCGGAATACTTTGTGGCATTTGCGTAGTAATGGCTTTCTACTGGTGACTCGACCATGCAGCCCATCTTTCTTCAAGTGCCTCCTTATTGTGCATCTTGAAACAGACACACCACATGTTTTCAGAGAGTCCTGTATTTCACCTGAAGTTATTTGTGGGTTTTTCTTTGCATCCCATACAATTTTCCTGGCAGGTGTGGCTGAAATTTTAGTTGGTCTACCTGACCATGGTTTGGTTTCAACAGAACCCCTCATTTTCCACTTCTTGATTAGAGTTTGAACACTGCTGATTGGCATTCTCAATTTCTCGGATATCTTTTTATATCCCGTTCCTGTTTTATACAGTTCAACTACCTTTTCCTGCAGATCCTTTGACAATTCTTTTGCTTTCCCCATTATCTAGAATCCAGAAACGTCAGTGCAGCACTGGATGAAAGATGCAAGGATCTGTCAGGAGTCCAGAAACTCATTGACCTTTTATACACACAAAAAGATCACAGGTGAGGATGATTAACTTGAATAGTCATTCAAACCCCTTTGTGTCAAATAGTGTGCATGTTATCAGGCCAAAATCACCAGAGTATGTAAATGTATGATCAGGGTCATTTGGGTAGTTTCTGTTGTCATTATGATTTAAAAGAGTAAACACAATTGATTGATAATAAATATAAATAGAAAACAGTGCAGTGCTGAATAAAACACTACAATAACACTAAAACAATGACTAAACGAGGCTTTGTGTCTGCTACATTGTGTTACCTGACTCTGGTGCCCTGTAGTGCAGAGCAGGGTTAACGTGCTGGTCATTTGTGAATGGGGAAGTGATGTGGACATCTCTGTTACCATGGCAATGCACACAACAAGGAGGCAGGGTGTATTAGTTAATCATTCAAGGTGGGACGTATGAGCCTCTGACACCGCTGAGGAAGTCCCGCCCATAGGGACAATACGCACGTGGGAGGACGGGAGGACTCCGTAACATCATCCGCAGCCACCTTTACTCTGCTTGTGAGTAAATTTTCTTTTACCAATAAATGATGGTATTACCCAACCAGAGAGCATTATGTATATTTTATCTATCTTGCATGGTCGCCACGCTCCCACCTATTACCTGGGAGTGAGGTATTCTGCTGCTGTTGTGGAAGGTCAGGTTTTCGGCTCTAGGATCCCTCAAAACAGCAATAATCATCTTTAAACTACCCTTGTGGAAATGCTTGATTGACCTATCTATTGATTCAGAGGTGCATATTTTGAGGTGAGTGGCTTGTGATTACGGTGAATTTTATTGTAGTGTTTTATTTATTTTTATGTTTTCTATTTATATGTACTTGTCCAATGATTGTTATATTGACCTTGAGTGTTCAGCTGCTTAGGTTAGAAGTTTAGGGCCTGATCCACAAAAGGGATACGCCGGCGTATTTACTGATACGCCGTCGTATCCCTGTTTCTATCTATGGAACTGATCCACAGAATCAGTTTCTAATAGATAGGCAGGAGATCCGACATGTGTAAGGGACTTACACTGTCGGATCTTAGGATGCAGTACCGCAGCCGCCGCTGGGGGCATTTCTCGTCGAAATCCAGCGTCTGGTATGCAAATTAGCACTTACGGAGATCCACAAAGCTTTTAAGCTTCGTTTTTTCTCCGTAAGTATTAGTTTGCCGTAAGTATTAGTTTGCAAAATTAGGGCTGCTTTTACAAAGTGTAAAGTTAGTACACCATGTAAAAGTAGACCCTTCTTTCCCACGACGCTGTCAATTTTTTTTTTTTTTTTTCCCGCCGCATCTCTTTTTTTTCCCCGACGCAACTTTTTTTACAAAAACTCGGCGTAACGTAATTTCGCGCAATGCACGTCGGGAAAATCGCGTCGGGAGCATGCGCAGTACGTCCGGCGCGGGAGAGTGCCTAATTTAAATGGGACTCGCCCCATTAGATTAGGAACGCCTTGCGCCGGACGGATTTAAGTTACACCGCTCAAAATTTCTAGGTAAGTGCTTTGTGGATCGCGCACTTAGGTAGAGATTATGCGGCGGTGTAACTTAAATGCCAAAAGTTAAGTTACGGACGGTTTTTGTGGATCAGGCCCTTAGTTTTTGTTTTTTTGCGCTGACTGAACCCTATTCCATTTTTTGATTGATAATACATGGCTTTAGCCAAACACTGACCATGAGTGAAAGAAATGTTTTTGTGTTGTCATTCGTATTCTATGAAAAATGGCCAAGAAATCATAAATTCTGCCAGGGTATGTAAACTTATGAGCGCAACTGTATATTTTATATATATATATATATATATATATATATATATATATATATATATAACACAGAAACAAATGGATTTATCTGATAGGTCTGATTTTATGTGTGCTATACACTAGAGACCACTTAGTATTTGACAATTAATATAGCACTTGGTTTGAGGGAAAAGAAGATGACTAGAAATCTCTTTTATTATAACATATAATACATAATTTTATGCTACTGTATGGATCGGCCTAAACCTTAATACTATATCTGAAACAGATTAAATGAAGGCACTCCTGTGTTCTTGGCTTTCTGAGTTATAACAACAAATTCTAATGGATGCCAAGAAGGCTTTGAAGTTAAAGAATCAAATATACAATCTGAAGACCATGAAATCTCTCTTGGCATAAATATAAATTGTGTTTTGGGTAGTTGCTTTTGTTAATGTCCTTACTTGAGTAAGATTTCTGCCTAATGCATGAAATTCCATTGACATGTACGTTAAATCTATGACCAGAATTAATTCATCCTGGCGCATTGAGTGTATACAGATACTCCTCGTTTAACGACTTACCTGTTTAATGACTGCTCGGACTTACGACCAGCTCTCCCCACCTGAACGATGCGCTGTACATCATTGTATTGTACAGTACAGAGTTTTCATTTGTGTTCTGTACTTATGCAAATTAAAACAACATTATTGAGCTGGAGTTTTGCGTTTAGACTTTTTTTCATAATACAGTACAGTAGTTAAGAATGCTTAAAATATTGGTTTATTGTGACTCCTTGTTTAACAACCAATCTGTTTAATGACCTGGTTGTTGGAACGGAACCTGGTCGTTAAGTGAGGAGTATCTGTATGTGACTAGTATGCAGGGACTGTCTTTGTTTTCTGTATATCCTCATGTGTAAAACAAATGCCTCCAGCTTCCAGAACATTTCTCTTTGTGTTATGTAAGTCACTAGGTGAAAATGTACCCAGACACTGGCACTGTATGTTACTGTCAGTAATAAAAGTTGGTGAACTGTCAGGAAATGATCTGTATGTAACATCAGATTCCACACACATTTTAGGCTATATATGCTGTATACATTCAGAGACCATGCACAGTGTCAACTGCAAGTTTCAAAGCCTCAGAAATACATTTTGTACTCTAGAAAGGAAATGCCCCCAGCCACCCCATAGTCCACGGGACTGTCCCAAGATTTCAGCACAATGTCAGTGTCCTAAAGGTATGAGCTGTCTCTCGGACAAGAACATTCATTCCAGCACCTAACTCCAACTCTTTGAACAAATTGTCCTGTGGCGCGATCTCAAGTCTGAGACATACAGCAGGTGCCTAGCTCCTGTGGCAGGGGGAGATCAAGAGAGAACAGCAGTGCTGGACACTCTCTGCAGTGCAAGGTAAGTGCTTTACCCCTACAGACCATCAATGACTTTCCCCCACGCACACTGTTCACCAAATCCCACCTCCACTGAATTCCCCCCCCCCCCCCCCCTCATCTGACACTAATACATTTTTGTCATCCAACCAACACCAAGTCTTTTTTTTTTTTTTTTTATCACCCTACGGCTGAGTTCACGCTATTATGACTGCATTAACACAAGTGTGTTGCATTAAGGCAGGTATTTCCCTTGTATAAAAAAAATTATAGAAAACTTCTGCATTCACCATACACCAACCAATTTAAATGACATCGTTACCACAAAGTGTACATCAACATTGCAAAACTTTGTAAAAATAAATTACACTGCACTACAATATGTACACATATATAAGGGGTCCATATAGTGAACTTGGTGTTGAGGTTTTCACTTTAGGATCAACACAGAGGACAAGGGGGCACTCTTTATGCCTAGAAGAAACGAGATTTAATCTTCAAATATGGAAAGCTTTCTTCACAGTAAGAGCTGTGAAAATGTGGAATAGACTCCCTCAAGAGGTGGTTCTGGCCAGCTGAGTAGATTGCTTTAAGAAAGGCCTGGATACTTTCCCAAATGTACATACTGTACATTAATATAATTGGGTACTGACATTTATAGGTTATATACCGTAAGTTGATCCAGGGAAAATCCGATTGCCTCTCAGGGGATCAGGAAGGATTTTTTTCCCCTGCTGTAGCAAATTGGGGGGGGGGGGGTTTTACAGCTTCCTCTGGATCAACTGTGGGTATAGGATTGGGTATATGGGATTGTATATTATTTGTTATTTATTTATTTTCATGGTTGAACTAGATTGACTTGTGTCTTTTTTCAACCTGACTAACTATGTATATAACTACAATATATAAATCAATCCAATACACATATAAAAAATCTAAATTGTCTGGGAAATTGTGCACTTATTAAGCAAAAATCAAACTTAACTTAAAGTTGGTTTAGTGAATTAGTTAAAGTTCATTAAAACACAGAATTAAGCTTTAATATGAATTTTTATACATTTCCACTGAAAAAAATAATTTCACAAAACAATTGGGTGCATGCAAATGTAAGAAGTACTTTCTATACGGCAAAAAGGTTTGTGTATTCAGCAGACTGTAAGTTATGGTCATGCAAAATACTATAGCAAAAAATAAGCAGTTCCATCATTCTCAAAAAAAATCATTATTTCTACTATATTTGGCTTCTTTGGAAATGGGTATTATTCAAAGCCATGAACATTACATTGAGCCCTGAATCTCTTCAAAAAACCCTATAGATAGAGCCCTACCTAATTTGGGGATCCACCGCCTTCTCACTCCTCATTCAAAATCCAAATATCCTTCCCTACTTAAAGTGGATGTAAACCCTCACATATACTCAGTGAAGTGAAGAGCCTCAGGTGATACACAGGGATGAAGGAAATCTCCCTACATAAGTTTTACATGTATATCTCCTGTCTTCATCTTTAAATATTGTTTAGAAAGTGCACATCTTGTTAGAGATTTTCTCTTCCTGTTCAGCACTGGGAGTGGATTATTGTCATACAGCCAAGACAGCTGATTGGAGGAAAGGCACACACCCCCACTTCACATTGGCAAAAGAAGGAAGTAATGTGCAGAGCTCTGCTCTGAATCGAGCAGCACTCTGCTAATCTATTTATAGCATTCTCCCACGACACAAACTTCAGGCTGCTTTTATCTCCTGTGTCAGAGAACTTGTCAGAAGTTATCAGGCTGATAACAGAGCTACAGGACAGAAGAAACACACGGGACATAGTGCTTTGGAGAGAGATAAGTAAACACTACAAATATTTGTGCCCAGCTCAGATTTCATGAATTGGGTTTACATCCACTTTAAGTAACTGTCAGGCTTGCTTTCTGCCTGGCAACCTGCCACAATATCCTGAGTTAGTTGGTATATATTTAATTAGGGTGTCAAACATATCCAAAATTCTTTACTACATCAGGCTCCATACCTAGCCAGTAGCCACATATTTTGAACACAGCATGAGAAAATATTGAAAGTCAACATGCATCCAGTAGGCCAAGAATAGCCAGCAATATCCTATATCATTGAAAACCTGTTGGAGGTCTAGGCATTCCCAACCTTAGCAAATAATTTGCAGTAGCACAAATAGTGTTCTTCTCACACAACCAGTGAATTGCCCCTATGGATGTACTGGGGCATTGTGGAATGCAAACCATCATCAATCTACAAGCTTATTTAGCTATATTTTAGAGATGCATCTTCCACTGAGGATCTGACTTTAAAATAGTCCCTGACTCCCTTCTGAAATGGGACGAAGTTATATTCTCTAGTCTCACCTTCTCCATTAACCTATTGCTGGCATAGTAAATTGTCCCCTCTTTGCCCCTGCCCAAAAAGAACCACTGGCTTTACTAAGACTACTAAAAGGAGTTAATTTGTATATAAATCTGTCCCATTTCTGTTTTCAAATTCTGAAGTACAGTGCCTTGTTAAGTATTCATACCCCTTGAAATTTTCCACATTTTGTCATGTTACAACTAAAAACGTACATTTATTTTATTTGAACTGTATGTGATAGACCAACACAAAGTGGCACCTAATTGTAAAGTGGAAGGAAAATGATAAATGGTTTACAAAATATTTTACAAATAAATATCTGAAAAGTGTGGCGTGCATTTGTATTCAGCCCCTTTTACTCTGATACCCCTAACTAAAATCTAGTGGAACCAATTAGTAGATAGAGTCCACCTGTGTGTAATTTAATCTCCTGGCTTGGTTTGCGAGTGTTGTCTCGCAAAACGAGCAGGATTCAAGCCTCTGCGGTGTGCAGTACCGTATTTGGCCAGAGGTGCGGGGCGCCAGAGCCGATCGGAGCCGTCCGGAAATACTCAGAAACACTCCATTCCCAAGCCTTTTCAAGAGTCTCCGACTTCAGCCAAGCTGTCCCGAGTTTTTCTAGAGTCTCTCCGGCATCCCCCCCCACCTCTGGCCACATGCAATATTGCATGCCATAGAAGTCAATGCGGAACTAATTATTTTTGTTTCCATTGACTTCTATAGGGAAACTCGCTTTGATATGTGAGTGCTTTGGATTATGAGCATTCTCCAGGAACGGATTATGCTCGTAATCCAAGGTTCCACTGTATTAGTCGTGCACTTCACAAATCTGAGCTTTATGGATGAGTGACAAGAAAAGAGCCATTGTTGAAGGAAAGCCAAACTTGTTTGCAGTTTGCGAGAAGTGTGGGGCACACAGCAAACATGTGGAAGAAGGTACTCTGGTCAGATAAGACCAAAATGTTACTTTTTGGCCTAAAAGCAAAACGCTATGTGTGGCGGAAAAATTAACACTGCACATCACCCTGAACACACCATCCCCACTGTAAAACATGGTGGTGGCAGCATCATATTGTGGGCAGCTTTTCTTCAGCAGAGACAGGGAAGCTGGTCAGATTTGATGGGAAGATGGATGGAGCCAAATATAGGCCAATCTTAAAAGAAAACATGTTACAGTCTGCTAAAGACTGGGGCAGAGGTTCACCTTCTAGCAGGACAAGGACCCTAAACATACAGCCAGAGCTACAATGTAATGGTTTAGATCAAAGCATATTCATGTGTTAGAATAGCCCAGTCAAGGTCCTGACCTAAATCCTGCAAACATTAAAAACTTTAGAGGAGGGCCATAGCCCAAATTCTGGGAATATTTTATTATTAATTAATTAATCGGATACGTACTTTTGGACGGGGTACCTCCACAACAAAATAGCAATCTAGAAATCTATGTAGAGGGGACCTTTTCAGGACACCTCACCTCACAGGAGTTGCATAAGGAGAACCAACCACGGGATGTAGAAAAAATATTCACCATTTAGCAAAAAGTATATTGGGTAAAATAGCCCATACATCCAGACACCAATGATTAAATACAGTGGACAAAGTTTTCACACACACACACACATCACAACATCACACATAAATGCGTAGTGCATTCAGTCTCTCATGGTAACTGCCCAACACCGGATCCAGGGATAAGGTAGAGGTCCGGGGTCCCTGCACTGTGAAAACCTAAATTGAGGTAAATGCACGGTGGGGGGCACTTGGATTCCACTCCACAATCCTTTGGGTAACCGACTATCATATCAACAGATCAATGGACTGGTGAGCAGCCTTAAAGAGGCTAAACTGGGTTGAATGGTCTCATCTGGGACTTGTAATCCAGTCCCTAACATGTAGCCTCCTAACTAGAGGCAATCTTATGGCACCGCAAGTGATACACCATATAATCGTCTGCCATAGTGCTTGTAAGAGAATGACACTAGTAGAACCAGACCATGAACAGTTCATTGAGCATAGCAACCAGGTTTACCAATGGATTGGCCTCAAGCCATTTATGGTACTTCACAATTCCTTGGTTGAATCCTCCTAGTTGGTTTTCATTAGCCTGGTGTTGTTTCTGGTAATTGACCCATAACTGGTATATGTGAGCAATAAGATCTAAATCCAATTGAGAATCTGGTGCAAGACTTGAAAATTGCTATTCACAGACACTCTTCGTCCAATCTCACAGAGCTTGAGCTATCTTGCAAAGAAGAATGTGCAAACATTTCACTCTCTAGATGTGCAAAGCTGGGCAGACCCAAATAGACTTCCAGCTGTAATTGCAGCGAAAGGTGGTTCTACAAAGTATTGACTCAGGGGGGCTGAATACAAATGCACACTTTTCAGATATTTATTTGTAAAAAAAAATTGAAAATCATTTATCATTTTCCTTCCACTTCACAACACTTTGTGTTGGTCTATCACATAAAATCTCAATAAACTAAATTTACGTTTTTGGTTGTAACATCACAAATTGTGGGAAATTTCAAGACGTATGAATACTTTTTCAAGGCACTGTAATTGGAGAGAAGGCAATCATATTCATATGCTTTTAGACAAGTTAAGAGTTTCTCAAAACCATAGGAAAAAAAACAATCCTTGTCAGAGCATCATGTAAATGGTTTATGTAATGCTTTTTGTTCTGTTTTACTTTTATCTGACACTTTTAGACCTTACCTGTGCTCTTTGCATCATTTCATCTGCTGTACCAAATCTTTCCTCTAACACACAGCGCAGGTGCTGAGACTCAAACTCTAGCTGCTGACGGATCAGGTCAATCTGCATTGAGAACTGAACATACAAATGGTGATCAGAGAGAACTGTGAAGAGTAGATACCCATCCCTTTAAAATCACTTCCAAGGACCCATTGTTGCTGAACTGCACAATATGGTAAAACACAACTGGCAATTGACAACTGTGGTTCACATCATTACCATTACTATATATACTGTATTTATTGGCGTATAACACTCACTTTTTTACCCTGAAAATAGAGGGTAAACTGTGGAAGTTTTTTTCCTGAAACTTTCCTCTTAAGGTTAGGGTGCGTGTTATACGCCTGTGCGTGTTATACGCTGATAAATACGGTACTTATAGTATTTACAGTTTATTAATATAATCTATTAACTTATAAATATTACAGTTTATAATTGTTTGCATCTTAGTGGAAAAGTACACAGACCCCCTTTTTATCTTATTTTTTTAGGATAGAGTGGTTAAGAGTTATGACCTCTATCAGGTTTTTGCATCTATTTGTCCCTGACAAAGCTTGACAAAGATTCTAACCCTCTAAATTTAATATGTGCATGATATTTTTTATATACTTTTTAAAAAAGGTCTCCATGCATACCGTTTCCACTTGGGGCAGCTCCTCTAAGCGCTTGGACAGACTTTGAAGTTGGGAGTAGTACCATAGTTTCTCTTTTTCTTCTTTGTCTATTTCTCCCAACAATAGAGATCTGGGAAAATAAATCATTATTTTAGATAAGCTATTTGTGGACTGACAGACTTCCAGCTACTCTCTTAATATTCATGCTGAACAATTTGACTGTTATTATGTGCATGCCAGAAAATTTTGTTTAAGTTTCATTTTCGGGTTGGATTCCTTAAATGAAGAATTCATTGTGGATGCATTAGTTAATAGACCATATTCGTTTTCATAATTTGTTTCATATCTTCAGTATTTGGTTAATTTAATTTGAAAAAGCCTTGTGTTAATAAGCAGAAGGCTGCCACGTCCTTAACAACTGTGAGTCATCTACTGTCAACAGGATTCCCTGCTGTCAGCAGAATGTAAACAAAACAGGTGCCGGTTAAAATTTAGAAAATAAAAAAACAGCGCAAGGGTTCCTCCCAATCCTTACCAGGTCCTTTGGGTCTGGTATGGATTTTGAGGGGAACTCCACACCAAAATTGAAAACAAAAAACAAAACAGTGTGACCCCCCAATCCATACCAGACCCTTAGGTCTGGTATGGATTTATAGGAGAACCCCAAGCCAAAATAGAAAAATGGAGTGGGGTACCCCTGAAATCCAAACCAGACACTGTATGGATGCAGCCCATCAGGCCAGGAAACGGAGGAGGATGAGCCAGCCCCCCAAACCTACATGGGAGGGGCTCAAAGCACCTTGTCCACATGTTTATAAGAACAAGGACCTCTTCCCCACAACAATAGTCTGGTGGTTGTGGGGGTGCGGTGTGGTGAATTATCAGACTCTGGAAGCCCCCTTAAAAAAAAAATGTCCCCCGAAGTAGATCCAACATCATTCACGATGAACGCCTGCTGGCCGATAAACATGACCAGTCTTGTGTACCGTCACTCACCGAATGACAGGTAAACATGGGGGTGGGTTCACCCAGTTTTTTTAATAAAGGGCTTGTCAAAAACTGTCTCTGTTTTTTATTACTTTTGACCTTTTACTATGTACCCCATACTCCATTCACTTAGGGGGAGGGGGGTTAAGATCTGGGGGCCCCCTTGTTAAAGGGGACTTCCAGGATTCCGATAAGTCATCCCTAACCACTGGGCCAGTGTAGTGGGGAAGAGGCCATTGTCCTCATTAACATGGGGACAAAGTACTTTGGTGGGCCCCCTTCCCCATCGAACCTCCACGTGTTGAGCACATGTGGCTTGGTATGGTTCAGGAGCATGTTCAAATAAGGGTCTGGTGTGGATTCTGGGGGAGAACCACGTTGTTTTCTTTTTTTAACACTTGTTTTGTTTACATTCTGCAGACAGTGGGGAATCCCGTTCACAGCAGATGAGTCATGGTTGTGAATGACACAGTGGCCACCCGCGCCTTAACAACCACCTTCTCAATTAATCTGAATGATTTGAATAAATCTGAAAATGTCATTATACCGTATTATGCCGGTGACAGTCTCCGTCAGGCTGCGGGCATCCATTATTTAAAAGCCGCGCCTCCTCCTCAGACAGTTCTGTGATAGGCGGAACACAAATTTTCCCAGCAGGGCCTCTGTTCAGTGTTCCGCCTATCACATATGCCTTCTCATCCTTGGACGAGAGGACATCCGTGATAGGCGGAACACTGAACAGAGGCACTGCTGTGAAAATTTGTGTTCCGCCTATCACGGAACTGTCTGAGGAGGAGGCGCGACTTTTAAATCATGGATGCCCACAGCCTGGAAGCCAGAACCTGCAACGAAATAAGGTAGGGAGATCGTCTTGGCCGGCACAGTGGGGGAAAGTGATGGCACAGTGGGGGAAGTGGAGGCAAGTGATGGCACAGTGGAGGCAAGTGATGGCACAGTGGGGGCAAGTGATGGCACAGTGGGGGCAAGTGATTGCACAGTGGAGGCATGTAATGTAATGTAATGGCACAGTGGAGGCATGCAATGTAATGTAATAGCACAGTGGAGGCATGTAATGTAATGGCAAGGTGAGATTTGAAAAAAGCTTTCTGTCAGCGGTTGTTCCTGTCAGTGGTTGTTCCGGCTACCCCCCAGCTTCCAGAAAGACTAGTAAGAAGGGGGTCCTCTTATATGGCGATTAGATCCCAAAACCAACATTTTTCCTGGAAAATAGGGGGTCGTCTTATACGCCCAGTCGTCTTATACGCCGGAAAATACGGTAACTTTTTTTGGATTTGTTCAGATTCGTCACTATGCCCATTCGGAAATTTGAATACAGCCGAATCTCCGAAATTTTTTTTTTTTAAAGCCCCGTACACACGGGCTGAATGTCGGGAGACAATGGCCAATTAAACAAAAAAAACAGCCGACATTCGGCCAGTGTGTATGTCAGTCAACAGAAGACAGCTGTTCAACCAGGTTCTGATGGACGTGCATGCTGGAAAACCCACAGCCGACCGACTGCTGATCAGCACTCTCGGCCAATGGCAGAATAGAAAAGCTCATCGAGGGAGATCGCTGAACTAACCTGGCATTGTTAGTACAGCAGCTCCCGACCGTAGCTGACAATATTTTTTCATGCAACCCAGCGGGTTGTGTGTACCCAGCTTTAGTCCGAAAAAATTATCTGAACGAATCGCACATGTCTAGTTGTTGTTGAACATACTATCAATGCCAGAGAGTTCAAATATTTTTAAAAATACTTTAGATGTGCTAGAACTTTCTACTCCAGCATCTAATAACAAATGCTTTTAATTAATTGATCAAAAATTGTATTCATAGCAAATCTTTAAAGCATGTAATACTAAAGTCAAATTTTTTCTCTTTTTCTCTTTTAAAAATAACAAACATGTCATACTTACCTGCTCTGTTCAGTGTTTTTTCACAGAGCAGACCAGATCCTTGTCTTCTCTGGTCCATCTTTGGCACTCTTGGCCCCTCTCTCCTATTAAGTGCCCCCACAGCAAGCAGCTTGCTATGGGGGCACCTGAGCCGAGCCACAGCTCCATGTCTCCATTCAGACATGGAACCACGGCCCAGCCCCCTCTCTCTCCTCATTGGCTCACTGACTTTGATTGACAGCAGCGGGAGTCAATGGGGCTTTGCTGCTGGCTCAGCCAATGAAGAGGGACAGCCAAGACTCTCATGCAACATCGCTGGATCGAGATGGGGCTCAGGTAAATATTAGGGGGGCTGAGGGGGGCTGCTGGACACAGAAGGTTTTTTATCCTAATGCATAGACTGCATTAAGATAAAAAAACCTTCTGCCTTTACAAACACTTTAACGGTATTTGAATTATGTTTTAAAATTAGCACCAGGTACGGTACCTACATTGAATGAAAAGTGTCCCTTGTGCTGGTGGCTTATGCATGTTGGAGTGTTTTTCTACTTATATTACTATATTGCAGCACATTAAGCCATTAACTTCCAGGGGACTTTTTGTTGGGTTGCGGCTTACTACCGCTTTGACAAATATCTAAAACCAATAAAAAGTTAATTGGATAAATGAAGGGAGTTTTGGATAAGGTATAAAAGGGTTAAAACCCCTGCCAAGGTTTTTCTTTGCCACCTGTGTCTCCTCAGCAAAATGTCCTTTCATTTTACTGGACACAACACCCTCTAATGCCCTGTACACACAATCGGATATCTGATGGAATCTAATCCGATCAGATATCTGATGAAGCTGGCTTTCATCAGTTTTGCCTACACACCATCAGTCAAAAATCCATTAGTGTCAGAACGCGGTGACATAAAACACTACGACGTGCTGAGAAAAATGAAGTTCAATACTTCCTAGCATGCGTCGACTTGATTCTGAGCAAATGCGTGGATTTTTGACCGATGGATTTCCCCACAGACGCTCGTTTTTTTCTGTCGGTTATTTAACTATAAGAAAAATTTAAAACAGGTTCTATTTTTGTTCACCAATGGGAAAAAAAACGATGGGGCCCACACACGATCGGTTCATCGGTCCGTTTTTATCAGACAAACTGATCGTGTGTACAGGGCATTACACAGCTGTCACCCCACCAAGTGTCCTCATAAAATGTTTTGCCCTTGTTCCAGTGACAACTCAATATTTGTGATTTTTCATCACTTTCAGATTGTGATAATGGTCACCGGAACAAATTGGAATGGTAGCCTCCCCAGTCAGGTCACAGACAGCGGTAAAACCTGACAGGGTTTCTAATGCTATCACACTCCAAACAAAGCTACTGTAAAACCAAATACACCAACTATCTATAGTAAGTATATTATATATGTTAGTGCTTGTCAGTTTTTACTTTCTTGTATAATACAGAAAATTTATTTTTGTAACTTTCCTAAATGAACTACTTTCTCACCTTTCCCTCTCCAGTTCTGCTTTTAAATTCCCACTTGAACGACCCTGTGCCCGTCCTTTCTTCTGAGGATTATCTGATTGTTGAGATGGTGCTGCAGAAGCCTGACCCAGGATCATTGAGGTTTCAGAAGAACCAGCAGTTGCATATTGATTGTATAAACCATGGGCATCACCTTGCAGAGAACAAATGTGGGTTAAATTGCCAACTCTTTTATTTTTTAAGCATGCAAATGAAATTATAAATAGCATAATAAATTGACTCTAAAAAGAAGAGGGTCAAGTCTACTCAACAAATCATTCATTTTTTTAAACTCCTGGTTTGTGATAGTAAAAGATGGCATTGCCAATTGATGATTTGTACAGCAGAGGTGTACTGAAGTCCCACCATCCTTACTTTTAAACCTACCCCTGGTTGCATTCAGTCAGACATTAGGAGTTGGGGAGCGTGAGTATAAAATACATTTTCTCTGCACTTTCTTTTGCACTTAAACAATATCAGCTAATTCATTCGATTTTGTATGGAATTTGAGCTTCTGATTCCAAGGATTGGTTCGTGGGAAAATTCCAAACTTAAAATTGAACCCCACTGAAGTCTGTTGGGGATGAATCTTGATAATCAGTTGGGGCATTTTCAAGGCTAATAGTCAAGGGATCATCAAAAAAGGTCATGCTGAGCTGGGCACTGCCATGAGGCACATGTACCAATGCAAAAAAAGAAAAAAAATACCATAGGGTGGGGAAAAGAACCTCCTTTTAATGCAACTTTGAGGGTCAATGGGAAAAACAACAATCCTTTAGTTTACATATTTAGAAGATGCCTTTATCCTGTATGTAGTGTTATAGAACAGTATGATTTTGACAGACACGATCAGCAACACCACGTTTGTATTACATACTTTAGATGTGTACTTTTTTTTTTATCTTTTAAATTTAACTTGGCTTAAGAAAATGTAAGTGAAGGTACAACCACTCCCCTTTCATGCCATGTGTCCTGCACTTACCTGTTTCTCCCTGGTGGAGTGCCCCCACAGCAAGCAGCTTGCTATGGGGGCACCCGAGCCGAGTCACAGCTCCCTGTGTCTATTCAGACACGGAGACCTGACCCGGCCCCAAAATATAGAATTCAGGTATGTGTTTAACAAAAATTAACTAGCAAGCATTTGTATAGGTAGCAAATATAAAAATCACTTGAATAGATTTGAACTTGCAATAAAAAAAGTATAGTTTATATAGTGTATTATCTGAGAATCAATAGCCACAAATTTTGAACAGTGGCTGTATAGTATGTAAATCCTGATATGGTTGCAATATAAAAGGGAGATATTGTATAGTGGGTGGAAAGTATATAAGCAGTTTGGTAAGGTTGCGATGTAAGAGGGAGGGACAAGTAAGGTTTTATCCTGAAATAAACATACTGTACAAGTATATTATTTGAGGGATAATGGACACAGATATTGTACATTTGTTGGACATAATGTAAGCAGCTTGGTAAGGCAACAATGATGGATGGAGGTAGGTTTTATCTTGAAATGTACAATGGCAGAGGAGTATCTAAGCAGCTTGGTAAGCCTGCAATTTAAGAGGGAGGGATGAGGCAAGTTTTATACTGAAATGTTTATAAACATTAGAGTTAATATTTCAGAGACAATACCCACAAATATTGTACAGTGGCTGTGCAAGCAGCTTCTTTAAGAAGGAGAGCTGAGGCAGGTAGTATCTTAAAAAAATAAACCTTTAGAATGTATTTTTCAGAAACAATAGCCACAGGTATTCTACAGTGGCTGTAAGCAGATTTTTAAGGCCTCAATGTAAGAAGGGGAGACAAGGCAAGTTTTATCCTAAAATAAACATTAGAGTGTAATATTTCAGAGACAATTGCCACACTTGCTGGGGGAGGGCAGGGGTGGATGGGCAAAAAAATATAAGCAGGCTAATTACTTGTAAAAGGAGGCTAATTACATGAGCTGAAATGATTGCAGCTCCAACACCAGCTTTTTTGCCAAGATGACACTAAAACCCTGGGCATGGGTTGATTTAGGGACATTTCTTTCTTCCTTTCCAGGCAAAAGATTCTTGACTGGTCAATGAGGCTGCTGGAGACAGCGGAGTGGGGCTAGGGTATTTCGGACAAGGTTTAAGGCTTCACTTCCCACTCAGCATGGCTCCATGCTATATGCAAGCCTCTGAAACCCAATTTGACACATCCCTTCCTATCACTGACGGCCGCATCCACTGCAAGTGTCACTTTTGTGGTCCCCTGCTGCACGCTGTAATTCCTCTTGACAGTCCGTATGTGACTACAGGACACAGAAGTGATATAGGGTCTGATGGCTCAAATTATAAGTTTGAAACAGTTTATTGAACAAATATGCAGAGAGTTGTTTTAAACAAACCCTAAATTGAGCCTGTATAACAAAGTCTACCCCAAAACACTATACCCCTAGTCTACTGTATACCCATTTCACCCTGCATCGTTGTTCCAGATGTATGCATGTCTCCCTCTAAAATTAAACATGGCAGAGATCCCAGCACCAGAAATGGCTTTGGTTAACAACATAGGCTAATCACAACATAGCAGCATTATAAGGTGGAACATTCATCTGTGATAGTTAGGAAATATTATTATGCAATATTTATATTTAAATGCATTAAAACATTACAAAAATATTTCGAAAAATTATATCTTAGGCTTCCTGGATATAAAAATACAAAATATTTATTTGCATAATTTCATATTTAACGGATTTAAAATATCTAAATTATAACCATTATTATTTTTTACACATAAACTTATTAAACATACGTATTTATTGCTGCAAAGTGCAACTGGTTAAGAAGGGTGCTTGGGTAGAAAAATGCTAATGAAAAGTCAAGAGCTGAAGGGAATCCATTTGTCTGTAATACATATTTGAAGCTACATACTTTTCATTGTATCTCAAGCTATCCTGTTAGTTTACACTATTTTTTTACCTTTCATCTGATCCAGTATGTCACACTGACTTCCCGATGTGCCACCATCCTGTTCAAGCTTGCCCTGAAGATGTTTAAGGACCTCCTAAACCAAACAAAATAAATACATGCATAAACTAAACTAAAATGAAATCTTACAAGTTTAACTATGTTAATATTTAGAGGGTTTTCATGCAAAGAATAGGTCAACTTTACTGAATATCCGATCATGCCAGAGGGAGATAAATACATCCCTAGCCACTTCAGTGGTGCCCAGTTCATGGGTGAAATATCCTTTCAAGTGTCAAAACCCTAATAACAGTGCTTTGTAAAGAAAGATAAAATAATCTATGCATAAATGTTTTTTAATGCTATTGTTTGACTGTTTGAGTCATAATTCATATGCTTTTAACTTTAACACTTAGGGGTGTATCTGAAAACTAACCAATATATCACTGATATAATTAATAATGTAAAAATGAGCATGGCAGAGCGTGTAAACTTTTGTCCAGAGCCATTCTGCTCAGCTTGATCAATGATTTTGAGGCACAGTTCCACCATCTCCTCTAGAAAAGAGCTTGGCATTCGCGTTACTGAAAGATAAAGGAATCCAATGGATAATTCATCCCACTGTACCTTAGTATATATATATATATATGTATATATATGTATATAAATATACACTCACTGGCCACTTTATTAGGTACATCTCGCTAGTACTGGGTTGGACCTCCTTTTTCCTTCATAACTACCCTAATTCTTTGTGGCGTAGATTCAACAAGGTGTTGGAAAAATTCCTCAGAGACTTTGGTCCATATTGACATGATAGCATTACGCAGTTGCCCGAGATTTGTCAGCTGCATATCCATGATTCAAATCTCCAATTCCACCACATCCCAAAGGTGCTCTATTGGATTGAGATCTGATGACTGTGGAGTATAGTGAACTCATTGTCATGTTCAAGAAACCAGTGGTGAGATGATTTTAGCTTTGTGGCATGGTGCATTGTCCTTATGAAAGTAGCCATCAGAAGATAGATAAACTGTAGGCCTAAAAGGATGGACATGGTCAGCAACAATACTCAGGTAGGCCGTGGCGTTTAAATAATGCTCAATTTGTACTAAGGGGCCCAAAGTGTGCCAAGAAAATATACACCACCACCACCAGCTTGAACCGTTAATACAAGGCATCTGAATGTCGCAGCTGAAATCGAAACTCGTAAATGTATAGCAAAAACAATCCGCGCTAACCCCTATAACAAACAACGTGCAAAAAATGTGTGTAAAAACACCAAAAGGTTGTGAAAAAAATAAACTTAATAAGTGAAGTGAATGAATAAATGCTGGTGCAGCACCTTAATACAAAAAAGCCTGAATATTGGGCTTGAAATACGTGAAAAATAAACAAATGAGTGCGCAACCAAAGAAAAAAAAATTCATGAATGCAAGTGTCCTTACTCCTGAAAAGGAAAAAGGCAAACCAAATGAAATATTGCATGGATATATTGCATCAACCATTGATGCCCAATAGGGAGAAACGCAGTGTCGGGTGGAGCATCAGCAGCTGACGTCACCACGCTCCCAGCTGATCGGCCCAAGCAGAAGCTGGCTGAACTTTTTTTGCTCAGGTCTCTTAACTTTGTCCATTAAGAGTTTTTTTACATGTCAGTTCTTTGTTTCCATTGAATGGAATAAAGTGATCTTTGTTTTACAAAATACAGCACTATGAAGCCCTTTTTTCCTCTTCACGCACACATTCCTACATTATCCTCTGACGTGGATACCATCCCCTGACAGATCTGTCTGATACAGCAGTGTCCCCCGAATCATCAGTGGAGGAGTGGACCAGGACTGAGTGTCTGGAACCAGCCGAGGATATACCTTTGTACAGAGCCCATTTGATCCCTGTGGTGGTCCTACTGATCCGGTAAGCGGCCATTTACTTACCTTTGATGGTAGGATTGTAATTGAAGACACCTGCATTATCCCTGTTAGTGGATGGAAGACAGATCCTCTTTATTATTTTTTTACATCCGTGTGATGTTTTAAGGACTGTATTCTCACACTATCCATGCAATATTTCATTTGGTTTGCCTTTTTCCTTTTCAGGAGTAAGGACACTTGCATTCATTCATTTTTTTTTGGTTGCGCACTCATTTGTTTATTTTTCACTGAAATCGAAACTCAACAGACCAGGCAACATTTTTCAAAGCTTCTATTGTCCAATTTTGGCGAGCCTGTGTGAATTGCAGCCTCAGTTTCCTGTTCTTAGCTGACAGAAGTGGCACCGGGTGTGGTCTTCTGCTTCTGTCGCCCATCTCCTTCAAGGTTTGATTACCTTGGTTGTAATGAGTGGTTATCTGAGTTACTGTTGCCTTTCCATTATCTCAAACCATTCTGCCCATAAGTTACTGTTGCCTTTCTATCATCTCGAACCAGTCTGACCTCTGACATCAACATGGCATTTTAGTCCACACAAAAATATTACCTTTCTTCCCCATTCTGATGCTTGGTTTGGACTTCAGCAAGTCATCTTCACCAGGTCTAGATGCCTAAATGCATTGAGTTGCTGCCATCTGATTGGCTGATTAGCAATTTATGCTATCAAGCAATTAACCAGGTGTACCCAATAAAATGGCCGGTGAGTGTATTAGTTTACATATTTACTTACATTCACATATCTATTTAAAATAGTAATACAGCAATTGCAATAAGTAATGGCAAAATGTAGTTTCATGGTATTTCAGTATAAGAGTAAGGGTCCTTTCCCACGTAGGGATCCTGTGAAGATCCGTACCGTTAACACCCGCTTGTTCAGAGGGGATCGCTCCGTTTATCCCTGCTGAGCCGGCAAATGACAGGGTGGTCCCTGAACACTGTGCAGGGACCGCCCTGTCAGATCTTCGCTCTCCCCTATGGGGGGGATCAGAAGATCACGGATCGTCTGTTCGTGTTCACCCGATCCGATCTGCAGACGGATGGAAAAATAGGATGGATTTTCCTCCGTCTGCAGAATCGGAGCATAGCGGACACCGATGAGATCGGGTGTCAGCGGATGTTCATCCACTGACACCCCCTATCTCATAGGGATACATGTATGTCCGTAAATGGATGGATGAAAAGGCGGACATATGGTCCGCTGGTGTGAAAGGACCCTAAGGCTAGCCATAAATGGATCTTTTTTTTCTGATCAGAGAGCTGGCTGATCAAAAAAAAAATTATGGGATCCCCACCCACACAAGCAAGGTGGATAGAGAAATCCTCCCTGCTAAGCTATTGTGTTCTGACAGCGGGACTCATTCACTGTCAAAATACACTGATCAGCACTGCATTTGATTGGCTGCATGCGCTGATCGAATGAAAATTCCATCCAAGAGAAGCAAATCATCAGATTGACTTCTCTTGAGTTGGAATGGCCATAGATCAAAATGCAGCCTGTCCTTGCTGAATCAGACTTTTTTTGATTCAACTATGGCTCCAAACATTGCAATTAGTTGCTACACTGTGCCTTGTTAAATATTTTTTCCATTTTGGGTATATACTGAAATAATCACCAACCCAACTATTTATTAAAATGCTTAAGGGCTCTGGAAGTCTAATGCCGCGTACACAGGATCGTTTTTAATGTCATGGAAAAAACAACGTTTTTCTCGACGTGATTCTTGTCAAGCCTGCCTTGCCTACACACGATCGTGAAATAAAAATGCTCGAGCAAAGCGCGGTGACGTACAACACGTACGATGGCACTATAAAGGGGAAATTCCATTCGAATGGCGCCACCCTTTGGGCTGCTTTTGCTGATTTCGTGTTAGTAAAAGTTTGGTGAGAGACGATTCGCGCTTCTCAGTCTTCGTGCTTTTCAGTCTGTTACAGCGTGACGAATGTGCTATCTCCATAACAAACGCTAGTTTTACCAGAATGAGCGCTCTCGTCTCATAACTTGCTTCTGAGCATGCGCGTTTTTTCCCATTGTTGAAGCCTACACACGGCCGTTTTTTCACAACGTGAAAAACGACGAGGTGAAAAAACAATGTGAAAAATTAGAGCATGTTTTAAATTTTTAATGCCCATTTTTCACAACGAGAAAAATGCTCTGGAGCCCACACACGGTCGTTTTTAATGACCAATTTAAAATATGGCATTTTTCTCGCCATGAAAAACGGTCGTGTGTACGCGGCATAACCTCTTCTCCAAGTCTGCTGACTCCTGGGGTGGGGGTCTACATTCTATTTGAAAGATTATGGAGATTATGGTAGCATAATGAAAGTACAACAGAAAGCAAGCAATTCCATGATGAGGAATGTCTAATTCTGGTCCAGTGATTGCAGGAGTCCCCAGAATGAATAAGAAAGCAGTATATGATTCAATCTGCCAACATGTCAGCTCTGATGTTCTAGTTTTGTGTTAAGAGCCGGTTCACACTGGGGCGACTCGTCAGGCGACTCAGCCGTCTGACAAGTCGCGTCCCATTCTATTCACCAGAACCGTTCTAATAGGAGCGACGCAAGTCGCTCCGACTTAGAAAAAGGTTCTTTTTTTTTTCATTCAAATTTAAGTTTATTTTCAATAAAATAAATACATATATTTGTATTAAATTAGCAAGAAATAAGTCAATAGCACGCAGAAATATAATAATTTAAATACATTTCAATTCATAATAATCATTCCTGTCTTATTAACTGCCACTTATATCTATCCATCCTATATGCTCTACACCATGTGGTGAAAGTAAGGCAGTTCACATAAGCTAAATTAAAAGACTATTTCAAAGTAATACTTTAAACTTGAAAGAGAAACAGAATATTTTCATATATCAAGGAATTCCTAGGTCTAGCGTTATCACACAATAAGTTATATAAGGGATAAAACTAATTGAGTGTACCAGATTAAATTACTTAGAATAATTAAAGGATAAGATATCCGGAGTGCATCAACCTCTCCGACACCCCTAACAGGAACTTTCTGTGTCCAAGAGGTTGAGCAAAACCTCCAATCCTCCCTCCTTCCCTCCAATAACTATTACTGGAACTCTCCGATAACCGAAAACAAATTTTCGGAATCCCCATCAAATTTAATTATTTCAAAGGTTTGGTAGAATCCTTCAATTACTTAAACATAAACTTATCTTTTCAAAATAAAACAAACTGAGGACCAAAAATCTTAAGGATTCTATCCTCAGAGATAAAATAATGAGATAAAACCTAAGAAGAATCAGAAGAAAAAAAGAAAGAGTGACAAAAGACAAGAGAGGAAGTGAAAAAAGAAAGCCAGAAGAAAATCAGGAGAGATAGAAAATTGGCCTGCCTGCCATCTACCAGCATCGTCCAAAAGACACTGATGTCATCAAAACCTTCACGGAGTATAAGTTATCCCCATGTATTCCAACCAAGGTTCCCAGATTTCATAGAAAAGAGTAGACTTATCCAACATGGAGCAGACCCTTTTCTCTTGTTCCATAATCCATGTGACCTTTCTTTTCATATATAGGATGGAAACATTAGTCTTTTTCCATGCAGCTGCGAGTGTAATCCTGGCACCTGTCATAATATATAAGATGAGTTTTCTGGTAACCATGGAAGTTAGAGGTAACATTCCGTTAAGTAAAGCAATAGTAGGAGATTGATGCAGGTTACAGCCTGTGACTCGTCTGATTATATTGAACACCTTATTCCAGTAACCCCGAATTTTGGGACATTCCCACCAAATATGTATCATAGACCCCAATCCATGGCAGCCTCTGAAACATAGGGGAGAAGTTGTCGGATACATAGAGGTCAGTTTGACGGAACCTAAATACCATCTAGTATAAATTTTTATGTTCGCTTCTATAAGAGAGACATTCACATAACCTTTAATGGATCTGGTATAATTCTTATACCAGTCCGACAAATCCCATTCGTTATTAAAGCGGGGGTTCACCCTATTAAAAAAAAAAAAAAAAAATTTTTTATTCTACCATTACATTCGGCATCGTAGCGCGAGCTACGGTATGCCGGTCTTACATTTTTTATCCCCGTACTCACTGTGCTATGGATCATTGAAGATTCCGGGGAATGGGCGTTCCTATGGTGAGAGAAGGTGATTGGCGGCCGGCCCTAGCACGTCACGCTTCTCCGGAAATAGCCGAAATAGGCTTGGCTCTTCACGGCGCCTGCGCATAGCCTGTGCGCAGGCGCCGTGAAGAGCCGAGACCTACTCCGGCTGTCTTCAGGGAGCGTGACGTGCCAGAGCCGGCTGTCATCATCCTCCCTCTCCATAGGCACGCCCATTCCCCGCGGGAGTCGGAATCTTCAATGATCCATAGCACAGTGAGTACGGGGATTAAAAATTTAAGACCGGCATACCGTAGCTCGCGCTACGATGCCGAATGTAATGGTATAATGATGTTAAGGAGGGTGAACCACCGCTTTAAGTTCCTTTTCCCATGCCAGCATATGCGGCAATTTGGTGTCATTAGTAGCAAGTGAATTATATATAATTGAAATATTCCCCTTCCTGGACAAACCCTGATCACATTTACTTTCATAGGGTGTCAAAAGTCCAGATATCGAGTCGTTATCCCATAGGCTTTGAGCGTAGTCATGTAGTTGAGAAAATCTTAGTTTTTCTGAAACAGGAAGGTCTAGCTTGTCAATAAAATGTTGCTCGGGGAGGGGAACCGAACGAGAAAAGAAGCGTCCTATACGATACAACCCCTTATCATGCCACCATTTAAAGGAATCTTTATCAATTTTAGAAGTAAAGAATGGGTCTATGAAAATATTCGATAAAGGCCTACCTTTAGAGATTAGAGAGGGATTGTTTTTAAGTGAATCCCATAAAACTAAAGTTTGAGATAGAGTCGGAGATAATATAGAAGGCCTTTTCTTGGTATGACTCCACATTAAATCCTCTATCGCTAGATTCGGAATCGCCTGTTCTTCGATGTCTATCCAATCAGGACGTTCATTTTTAAGAAAAATTTCTGATAATTGCGCTAATCTCGCTGATTGGTAGTACCATATCAAATTAGGCACACCTAGACCGCCTTGTTCAGATAAGTTATAGAGAGTGCGAGATGGAAGGCGTGGACCCTTGTTGTTCCATATAAACTTGGTAATTTTGCCTTGAAAGGATTTTAGTTGACTTTTGATTATCGGCATAGGTAATGATCAAAAGAGATACAAAAGCCTAGGGAGAAGAGTCATCTTGACCGAATTAATTCTACCAATCCAACCTATATTCTGAGTACCCCAGTCTTTCAGATCCTTCTCAAGTTTTCTATACATAGGGGGATAGTTGGCTAGATATAAATTCTGAATATTGGGGGTCAAATTAATGCCTAGGTATTTAATATAAGAGGCGTCCCATTTGAATCTATAACGTTCTTTCAGTAGAGAAACAGTGGACTCAGTAAGTGAAACATTGAGGGCCCTGGATTTGGCTATGTTTACAGCAAGACCTGAAACCAGAGAAAATTCGTCCATAAGAGAGTATACTTCGGGCAGGGATGTTTCTGGTGCAGTCAAAAAAAGTAAAAGGTTGTCTGCAAATAAGGCGCACTTATGTTCCTTTTTGGCACATCGAACACCCCTGATATTTGCATTTTCACGAATAGCTATAGCCAGGGATTCAATCACAATTGCAAATATCAGGGGAGATAAAGGGCATCCCTGCCTTGTACCTCTACGGATCTCGATAGATTCTGAAAAAATACCTTGAAAGCGTACTTTAGCTTCAGGGGAATAGTAAAGTGCAGACAGGATACCCATAAATTTAGCGTCAAACCCCCAATGGTTCATCACCTTGAACATAAAAGGCCAAGACACTGAGTCAAATGCTTTCTGAAGATCTATGGAAAGCAGCATACCCTTCTGACCAGTATCACCAGACCATCCTGAGTTCAGTATAGAAATCAGATCAATAGCTCTCCTAACCTGATCCGGACCTTGCCTCCCAGTAATGAAGCCAACTTGATCTTTACTAACATATTGACCAATGAAAGAAGATAACCTATTGGCCATTATTTTAGTAAGTATCTTAAGATCGTTATTGATAAGAGATATCGGTCTATAGTTCTTCACCAGGCTATGATCCTTTTCCGGCTTAGGGATCACCGATATATAAGCCAAATTGAGTTGTCTTTCTATAGGATCTCCCTCGGTCATGTGGTTGAAAAATCTCACCAAATAGGGCGTTAAAATGCTTGAAAATGTTTTGTAATATGAACTCGAAAATCCATCAGGTCCCGGGGCTTTATCTAATTTTAGGTGTTTAATCACTGTCGATACTTCCTCAATTGAAATGGGAGCCTCCATCACCTCTGTATGTATTTCAGACAATTTAGGAAGATTCAGATTGCTAAGAAAATCATCTATCCTCTCTGAAGAAGAATCCTCAGTAGAGGTATAAAGCTTAGAATAAAAGTCATGGAAGGCCTCCATTATTCTCCTAGGGTTTAGGGAGAATGAACCGTCAATCATCTTTATTTTAGGGAGAGTTCTTGATTGAAATCTAGGTGACAATTTATGTGCTAGCATTGGACCTATTTTATCTTTAAATTTATAGAAATTAGCTCCAGTCCATTTTATATCTTCCCCCGCCTTAGTCGTAAGTACCAGGTTCAGAGCAGATCTGGCCGCATCAAGTGCCTGAGTAGGAAAGTTATGAGGATCAGTTTTATGTTTTCTACACAGGTCTAAATAGTTGATTTCCAGTCTTTTTATTTCTAGGTTCTTCTGTTTTTTGAGGTTAGCGGCCAATTGTATTATTTTGCCCCTGATAGAAGCCTTGTGAGCAGCCCACAAAGTTTCAGGGGATATATCATCTGTATCATTGTGTTCAAAATATTCTAGAAGGGATTGCTCAATATCCTTTATTAGGACAGGATTTTTCAAAATAGATCTATTAAGTGTCCAATGAGATACTTTAGGAGAAGTATCCTCTCTCCTTAGTGACAAAAGAACCATTGAGTGATCCGACCAGGAAACATCAACTATATTAGATTTAATGGCTGCCGGGACGTGATGGTTTGATATCAATATATGATCCATACGAGAGTAAGACTGGTGGGGGTTAGAATAGTGAGTATAGTCTTTAGTTCTTGGGTTTAATTCCCTCCAGATATCAGTCAGTCTGTTTTGATGTAAAATACGTGCTACTTGTAAACTAATTTTAGTCGGTCTGATGACCTTATCGGCTTTAGATTTGGATTTGTCCAATCCAATGTCGAAAGCCAGGTTAGAGTCTCCTCCCATAACAATAATTCCCTCCATAAATGGACGGAGGGTATCAAGCATCTGAGTGAAAAAACGCTTTTGACCTCTGTTAGGAGCATAATAAGAAACGAATGTGTACATTTTTTCGTCAAGAGTACCTTTTATCAAGATAAACCTACCTTCCGGGTCTCCATATTCCTTGATCAAGTTAAAATTACAGTATCTAGAGAACAAAACGGCCACACCTTTAGTTTTGTTTTCCGCTTTAGCTAGAAAAAATAATGGATAGTGAGCATGCATAAAAGTGGGGTTGTATCGTTTAGGGAAGTGGGTTTCTTGAAGGAAAACCACATCTACATGAAGAGATTTGTAAACTTGAAGAGCTTTGCGTCTCTTAATAGGAGAATTCAACCCCTGAGTGTTGTGAGTGACAACACTAAGGGGTTTAGATACATCATTTGATCCAGCCATAAGTCTTGTCTACTACTATGGTTAGGCAGGACCGCAAGGATATCATCTGTAACACCGTTATTACGAGCAATGGCAGGCAGGCTAAAGAGAAGAAGAGGGCGAGAAGCAAAAAAGGGAAACAGAAAGAAGAGGCAAAAAGACAAGAATAAAAAAACATACTGCACAACAAGTCACTAAATCGTGCAAGGTCAAATCGTGACCCAGAATGGGGGAAGAGAAAGAGTCTCCTTCCCTCATTCAAACGAAAAACATTAGCATAGTCCCTTAAATGGACTATATTCCTACCCATTGGGTCGACAAAGTGTCGCTCCAAGAGGTAAGTTGAGGTCCAATACCTCACCGTCGTCAGTCGTCGACAGATTAAACTTTACATCATAAAAATTTTTTCAAGAACAATGGCATTCAATTAATAGGGACCATAAAAAATAAAAAATAAATAAGGAGAGAGGGGTAAAAAAAGAAAGGGGGAAAACCATACTATATATGTATTATATTATATATTTCAGAAATGAAGAAGTAACCTCCTCCGTATTAAATAGTAAAAATAAGAGGGGAAAAAAAAAAAAAAAAATTTCCCTTCTCCCTTTTCCCTCTCTCCTAAAAAAATTAAAAAAAATCATCTCGGACACTGTGTGACATAAAAAAAATCCTGAGAGATACTTCCTGGGTAAGACTATTCAATATTCAGGTGATGGAGTCTTTTCCAACTTTTCTGTATTTGACCTTGTTCCAAGGACTCAGATTTGGACTAGTAGGTGTGGTCCTCTTGCACGATGGTAGTTGAGGTGAAGTAGTGTCCATAGCTGGTTTAAGAGAGATAATTTTTAGATCAATTAGAAGTTTTTCACCCTCGCGGAGATTATGTATCACATGGTGTCTGCCATTGTGATTGAACTTTAAGGCGAAGGGAAAGGCCCATTTGTATTTGATGTCATTGTCCATGAGGGCCGACAATAACGGTTTCATCGCTCTTCTTCTCTGGATGGTGTATGGAGAAATGTCAGAAAATATTTGTATTGTAGCACCATGGTATTGGAGATTCTCCTGTTGTCTAGATCTTTTCATAACGTCCTCCTTGGTGGAGAAATAATGAGGCTTGACCACCACATCTCTGGGTAAACCATCTCTTCTTAGTGGACCCAATGATCTATGAGCCCTGTCTAATTCCATTTTTGGAGTAGGTATAGATGGTAGAAGGATTTTTATAATGTCCTGTATTGCTGAGTGGACATCCACAATGGATTCAGGAAGACCCCTGAGCCTAAAATTCTCCCTTCTTGACCTGTTTTCTAAATCATCAATCTTATCCTGAGCAGCCTCCAGTTGATCTTGCAAGAAATGCATATGGCTATCATGTTGTTCAGTTTTCGAAACGTTAGCATCTAACTTATGTTCTATAGAATCAATCCTGTTGCCAAGACAATGAAAGTCAGCCCTGATATCGTTAGTGATTTTCTTGGCAGTAAGAGCTAAACCCCTTTCCATCATTTCAGATATTTTGTTATACAGTTCAGCAACATTGAAAGAAGCTTCCGGAACATGTTCAGTATTTGCAGTTACCTGTTTAGGATCCTGAGAGACGGACTCAATAGGAATCATGTGGTCAGCCATTGTAATTGTGAGAGCTCCCCCAATTGTACAAGGATATAAATTTAGAAGCTTTGCTGAACCCAGAGAAGGAGGTGATGAGGTGGGAAGTAGAAGTGACGAGACTTGTCCGTCGAACTCAGTATCTCCAACAGATGTCTGAGGGCTTGTAGAAGGAGGGGAGTCTATATCATAAAGAGACTCTTTGATGATTCTATTTTTGTTTTTTTTACTTTGTTTCCCCTTCATATATATGAAGTGTTAAAATAAATATCTGACAACAGTATTTAAATATCAATGTATTGCGAAATCTGCAGTGTACTCCTATACCAGCTCCCTTAGGTAGAACTCTCTTACCACAATTATCAGTCAGCTGAAGTTAATCTTGCGAACAGCCTAAACCCAGCTTAGAGTACATAAGTAAAGGAAAAGACCATCTTTATGGGAATGCCATAAATTTCATACCATTCAGATATCCTATTAATGTATAGAGAGTCAAATCTGCTTCTTTCGTCGACAGACTTCGGACGGTGTGTAAGAATACCTCAGTGAATTCCCATTACACGGATAATCATAGTATAATCCGACGGTGTATATGACAGCCACTGAGAACTGTATCCAGTCGGTAGCCTGACTTTGATATCAGCGGACAGTTTCCTAGTGCAGTCAGGTGGTCAGGGCATATGAATAAATAATCCAGTTTAGAAAGAAATAATAGCACAAAATATAAAAAAAAATAAAAATATATAAGAGAAAAAAAAAAACACTATAAAGTTGTCAGAAATTCATATTGACATTGACAGTCCTGTTCCTTTAATCTTCACAAAACCGAGGTATTATGGTCCATTTGTATAGTGAAATGTTATGGTGTCCAGACAACTAGATTTAATAAGATACTGTCAGTGCCCTGTAAGCGAATAGCTGGGTAATGGTTTTATGCTGTAATAAATGTGTATACCACAAGATGGCGTTGTTACCTCAATGGAAGAGTTTCACAGTGCATCACAACCAGGCAATTCCTGCATTCAGGTAGCTACATAGTAATAAAGCAATTCAGTAAGGGAAAGATTACCCGTTAGGTATCAAATATTGATAATATCAATAATAGACCGGGTCTTAAATCCTGCACTGTAGTGTGTTAACATGAATCACATAAATTGCAAACAGTTACATGAGACTTCTGAGGAGAAGGTGTTTCAAGAAACTATCAGGCCCTTGTAAATATATTGCTGGATTATGAGCCTCTGTCCCCACACTGAGCTGCAGTCTCCTGAGGTAAATTATATGAGGACAGCGGTCAAGTACATTAATTATCACCTCAGTTTATGTATTTCTAGCACTTGGAGATCCTAAAATGGTTTCGGATTCCTATTATATAACATATAATTATCTCTTGTCCGTGCAGAGTCTACAAAAGAGGGATGTCACATAGCCTCCTCAGAGCATATCCATATACCTCCCGTCCTGGCCTCTGACACCCTTTCAACTGTTACATATAACCATCAAAGGGTATTATGCCATAAAATAAAGAAATGGCCTATCCACCTTGAAGGATGTAGGGGAAGCAGTATTGAGCCCTGAGGAGAAAGGGGTATATGAGAGTTGAGGCAGTGGGTGAAGCAAGATGGCCGCCAGGCCTCCAGAGGTAGGCCGAGACCACGGGCCTTGAGTGACTGAGGGAGGTGAGGGAGTGTCGCCTGTCACTTCCGACGCCTATAGCAGTGTATCCCGGGTGGACGGAGGGGTGGATGCAGCTTAATGGGCTCAGCGATCCGTACTCGAGTCCGGGGCTGTCCGATAATCTGTAGGCCTCAAAATGGCGATGACGCCACTGTATGAAGAGGAGGCCCCGGGTCACAGCAATGGATGAGTTCGTATCGAAACTCCTCAAGAAAGGTATTTTATAGATCAGGTAAAGTCGCTGATACAGGATGGGGTGTTTTTGTAATTAAAACGGTAATACCGGTAACCGATGGCTCCAGATTACAATCTGCTAGACAGAGCTCGTCCAGAAAGCGTCCATCACCATCCTCGTCCGGCCACGCCCCCTTAGAAAAAGGTTCTTGTACGACTTTGGGGGCTACTCGGGGCGACTTGCATTGACTTCTATACAGAAGTCATTTTGCAAGTTGCCTCTGAAGTCGTCTTCAGGACGACTTGCCGAGTCGCCCCCAAAGTCGTGCCGCCCCAGTGTGAACCGGCTCTTACTGTTCAATATTTTTTTTCTGTTTTACTATAATACAGAAATGTCTGGGTGTTTTCTGTTTGTGTCTTTAAAAATTAATCATATCACTGAAGTCAGGTAGCCTCCGAACATATATTCTTTTTAAGTGATTTTTTGTTCACAAACAAACCTCGTTTAGCCTTCCCCTCTTTCCATTAATTGCTCATGTGAGCTAACTTAATGGTTCTGGAAAATGTAATGCATATTCCACTATCTGCTACTGTACTAAGTGCTCATTAGTAGTAACCATTAGCTTTCTCTAAGAAAAAAACAATATCATGAGTGATGGAGGTGTGTTACTATTCTGGGACAATCTATGCTCTCATGTTCATAGATTATTCTTTATGATGACTTCTCTAACAAGACATACCTTATATCAGTGGTCCCCAAACTCCAGGAACCGGCCTTGTGGAAGACAAGCCAATCCACATTACAGGGCAGTGGTTCTCAACCTCTCTAGTGCTGTGATCCCTTGATAAAATTTCCCAAGTTGTGGGGACCCGTAACAGTAAAATTATTTTACTAGCGTGGGTTGTCAACACCCAAGGCAAAACGAGTAATTTGCGCCCCTAATCCACAGACATTTAGCGCTCTGAGTCCCTTCCACTCGTACAGTATTAAAACCCCTTATGGTACATTTTGGGATGCACCACTCTCTCTTCTCCTTTCTTTCCCTTTTATCTCTCTCCATATTAAACTTTTTACCCATCCCTCTCTAGCTGTCTTTCTTGTTCTTCCTCTTATTCTTTCTCTCCTTTTTTCTTTGCCCCCCCCCCTTTCCTCTCCATTCCATGTATTCTCTATTTTTATTCTTACTCCTTGGTGGGGGTGTGGGGGGGAATGGGATGAGTGGCAGTGCTGGGAAGGATGGGATCAGTAGCAGGTCTGGGGAAATTCTGATCAGCCAACTTAGGTCCTCTTGATCAAGGTCATCTGCTGATCTGAGAACTGTACTGGGGACTTTAAATAGCAACTCTAATCACAGGTAATGTTACTCGCTGTGTCTCCAGCTTCACTGCGTCTCCACCTCTGTAGTGTCTCGCAGTAGTGACACCTATGCCGAAATCAGGAGATAGGGTCTCCTCCAGCCCCTCCCACTTCACATTTCTCACCAGCTAGCTGACCTCTATGCTGTAAACTGAATGGGCGGCTTAAAAAAGGCTAGCTGGGTGGCCACAGTCTTCAGGGACAGCCCTGCTGGGCGGCCATGAAAAGGAGGCTGGGAGCGGAGTGGGCTTCAGGAACAGCCCAAGATTTGGTGACCCCCTGGCAAATCGTCATTCGACCCCCAGGTTGAAAACCACTGGTCTAGGGGGAACTGGGTTGTAGCCTGTCACCTCACCTGCTAGAAATGTATTTTTAAATTTTTGTTTGTATCTTTTTGGCTGACCACATATGCTCAAAATACCATCTGGCTGACTTGGTCTGGTAAATTAGAGGGTTGGGACAAACCTGTCAATTAGAGGGTTGGGACAAACCTTAAAATGGTCAGTTTTATTATATTTATATAAAACCTTTATCCCAAAAGGATAAGAAAACTGTTGTTATAACTGCTAAAAAAAAGTGTTAGCTGGAATTTGGCTTTAAGGTGGAACTATACCCTCCTATCCTTTACAGCCAAGGAATTTGCCATCTTAGGCCCGGATTCACAAAGCACTTGCGCCAACGTATCTCAAGATACACCGACGTAAGTATAAATGTGCGCCGTTGTATCTGTGAGCCTGACCCACAAACAGAGATGCGCCTAAAAAAAGGCTTCAGCCTGCCGACGTAACTTGCTTACGCCGGCGTAGGGTGGTCGCACATTTACGCTGGGTGCATATTTACGCTCCCATTGATCATACATTCAAATATGCAAATGAAGGAAATACGGCGATTCACGAACGTACGTGCGCCCGACGCAGGATAAGCGCGGTGCGTGTAAGTTATACGTCCGGCGTAAAGCTATGCCCCATAAAGGAGGAGTAACCCAGCACCAGACATGCAAAGGTCTGCACCAGGGAACACAACCTGGCGTATTTTACGTTGGACGTGGGTCTGGCTGGGCGTAGGTTACGTTAATGGCGTACACAGTGATCCGGCGTATCTTAGGCAGTTGATCCGACGTGGTTGTGAGCATGTGCACGGGGATGCGTCCACGCCGCGGCGCATGCGCAGTTCGTTTTATGTACTTTTCTGGCGCTCGGCCCATCATTTGCATGGGGTCACGCTTCATTTGCATGGATCACGCCCACTTCCACTTACGCCGGCCTGCGCCTTTGAAACCCACGCCACGCTGGTGCAACGTAGGGAGCACTGGCTTTATGAATTTCATGCTTGCCTCTCTGCGCTGCGTCTGCGTAGCGCACAGGGGGATACGCTACGGTGGCGTAATGTGCGCCTGCTGTCTGTGAATCCGGGCCTTAGTCTCTGTTTGATAAGTTGCTGTCATAGAACTGCATATGTGATCAGCTATGACACCAGCCATTTCATGGCATGACAGTTTGAATGGGAGCTAACATAAGCCCAATAGTAACTGTAATGCCACGTACACACGATCGGAAAATCCGGCAAGAAAAGTTTGATGTGAGCTTTTGGTCTGAAATTCTGTGTGTAGGCTCCATCTGACTTTTTCTGTCGGAAATTCCGCCAGCAAAAATTTTAGAGCTAGTTATCATTTTTTCCGACAAGAAAAGTTCTTGTCGGAATTCCGTGCAAAAAAACACGCATGCTCGTAATCAATTCGACGCATACTCGGAATCATTGACCCTAATTTTTCTCTGCTCGTTGTAGTGTTGTATGTCACCGCGTTCTTGGCGGTCGGAATTTTGTGTGACCGGGTGTATGAAACACAAGTTTGAGCCAACATTCAGTCAGAAAAAAAAATACAAGTTTTTCTTGTCGGAATTTCTGATTGTGTGTACGCGGCATAACAGCTATCATTGAAGGCATGCTAAGTGGGAGGGGCTTAGATTCCCTTCTGACGCCAGACAGGCAGTCGTGTGACTGCACATCAGTGATGTGAAATAAGTTATTTAACTGCAGAATAAAATAAAAAAACATACACTGTGCTCTACTATGCACTGTGTTGCTATAACAGAGGAGAAATTCTAAACACTGCGGGCTGACGGAGGCATGGAAACTGACCACAGCATCATGGATCAGCAGCCATGATTACCGTGGTCAGCGCACCTAGGGGGACATAGGAACAGGCAGGATCAACCAGGTATTTTACAGCATACAATAGGACAAACGACACTGCACAAGCACTATGCAGTTTAACATGCTATAAAGGAACAGGATATATATTTTTTCAGGGTTACAACCTCTTTATTCTAGTGCATCCATTACCGATATCTCCTAAATTGACAATGCTGCTGTCCAAAGGTGGATCTGTTGCTCCTCAATCCAGAAAATAATGGGAATAAAAAAGAAAACGAATGCAGCAACCAAATTTAATGATTGGTAAGCTGCAGTATATTAAATGTTTGTTTTTGTTTTTATTACTGCTTTATGTTTCCAAAGTAAAATCTATGCTTTAGAATTTGGTCCTGTCTATTTATATTTCTCCCAGCAAATGTTTGTGTTGTAGCTGTCATACATTTTCCTGATCTTTAATGTTCATAGTATTCTTTTCTCTTATTAGCCCTGATGCTACCCTTGGGTCATACGTGCACTTCACAGATTTTCCTGCTTTCAGCATTTTTCTCCTACCTTCATGTCAGACGTGTCATGTTCAAGGCGGCTCAGCTGGCTGCTGTTGTCCTGCAGCTCCCTCCTCAGGTGAGAGTTCTCCTTTCTTAAATCCTCTACCTGGCGGACCAGCTGATCGTAGGAGGCAGGGGAGCCAACCAATCCAATCCGTGCGCAAACCTGTATGCAATAGAGAGGTAACCATTTAAAAACTGATGCTCAGAAATATATACACATAGGGGGTTATTTACTACACCTGGAGAGTGCAAAATCTGGTGCAGCTCTGCATAGAAACCAATCAGCTTCCAGGTTTTATTGTCAAAGCTTGATTGAACACGCTTACCGTATATACTCGAGTATAAGCCAAGTTTTTCAGCAATTTTTTTGTGCTGAAAATGCCCCCCTCTGCTTATACTCGAGTCTCTCCCGGCGCTGCAGCCTAATCCCCTGGCGCTGTGATACATCTTCAGTCTTGTATCTCCCAACGCTGTGCCCATCTTGCATGGGCACAGTGAGGCATGGGCACAGTGAGGCATGGGCACAGTGAATCATGGGCACAGTGAGGCACAATGAGGCATGGACACAGTGAGGCAAAGTGAGGCACAGTGAGGCATGCAGATGGACACCCTAGGCTTATACTCACGTCAATAAGTTTTCCCATTTTTTGTGGTAAAATTAGGTGCCTCGGCTTATTTTTGGGTCGGCTTATACTCAAGTATATATACGATAAGTTAGAAGCCGATTGGCTGCCATGCACAGCTGCACCAGATTGTGAGTGCTCCAGTTTTAGTAAAGCTCCCCCATAATATCATTTACACTTTAAAAAGGAAGTAAAAAATGGAACGCAAATGAAGCTTGTCTAACGTTTCTCCCAAGATTTAGGCCTGAAAATATATTTTAATTGGATCCTGATTAATAATAATAATAATACTACTGAAAGAAGAAGAAGAAATAAGTAATAATAATAAGTAGTACTTATATTTAAAATTCATACACATATCCATGGCAATACGAATCCTGAAAGGCTTATCTCCCCTCTTGAAATCTTGTGCTTGTCTCTGGAAAAATTTAACATAAGTAACCACCTATGCTAATGAAATAAATGAATAACGGATTTGTGACTTTTTTTTCTTTCTTTCCATAATTAAAATGATTTAATCGATTACATTTATTGACACGAGCCTTGAAAATCAGTAGCTGTGCAGAGATGAATTCTCCTTATAACTGTCTACGGCAGAGAACATGTTAATCACTGCAGGCCGTATCCAGAGATAGAATTAATCATTTCTGTAGTGGTGCCTCTGTGATGTCACTGTCTGTGGATACAGAACTCCAGTCGACCCCATTTATGTAAATCGTGCACAATGTCATCCAATCCCTGGTTTGAAGGCAAGAAGAAAGTATCATGGCAACAACCAATCCCGATGCCCGGATCCAATCTCCAGCAAGAGATCAGATGAGGAGAAACATTCCATGCCTTGTTACTAAGTGACATACTGTGAAAAGGACTGTAAGGAAAACCACGGACCGTTTCGGCTTAGAATTTTATTTCAAAATCCGCAATTCTTGCTGACATAAAATAAAAATAAGTAAAAAAAACTGGTGTGGTTGCCAGGGACTGTTTTTTATACTACCCACAGGGGTTCTGTTAAACATAATTAATATTATTGACACACAAAGACCATCGATAAAAGAATGTATATTTACATTGGAGAGAAGTTATAAAGCTGGGGCAGACAGAATCTGAAACAGCTCTATATGGCAACCAATCAGCTTCTATCTTCAGCTTGTTCAGTTAAGCTTCAGAAATGAAGGAGAGAAGCTGATTGGTTGCCATTCACAACTTCTCCCGTTTCTCAAGGAGTTTTGAAAGCAGCACTGCACCCTTTTTGAGAATTGTTTTTTTTTTTACAGTACAACATTGGTATTGCAATAGTTGTGTTATTATTATATATTAGGTAATAAACCACTATTATTATTATTATAGCAATTATATATTAGATAATAAACCATTATTATTATTAAAGCAATTATATATTAGGTAATAAATCACTGAAGCATGACAGCTGCGCAAATTTAAAACATTTCTTCCTTAAAGTGGTTGTAACCCACTTTTTTTACTTTTACCTACAGGTAAGCCTATAATAAGGCTTACCTGTAGGTATAAAGAATATCTCCTAAACCTGCACGGTTTAGGAGATATTCCCCTCGCAATGCGCCGCTGATTGAAGCGGCGCATGCGCAGGGGGGATCCTCGGCTAAAGGACCGGAACCCGCCGGACCTTGCCGAATTTAAATCTCCTGTGCGCAGGCGCGGGAGTGACGTCATCGCCGCTCCAGCCAATCACAGCGCTGGAGCGGCGATACCCGGAAGACACGCCGAGTCAAGATGATATCTCGCTCGGCGTGGACCAGGTAAGTGCTACACACCTCGTTCCGAGGTAAGTACTTCATAGTCCCAGTCCCAATCAAGTCCCAACAGACTCTGGTGAATCTTAGATCTTCCACCAATCCCTCTGTGTATGGAGTGAACAAACACCACCACCTTACAAAATGAACACTCATCAGAAATAATACTACGAATGACCGTAGCAAACAAAGCATATGGTCATTTGGGGTGGCATATGCATCAATGCCAAGCTGTCTCCTCTCCATAGTACCACAATCAGGTCCCGGCTGTGATAAACAAAGCTCAGCCTGAATTTAGAAAGTAGCAACAGTAATATGGTAGTTATTAAAATTATCGGTAAACAAACAACATATATGTAAATAAGCTGATGCTGACCCAGGTCGTGCATCTGCGTGACCTCAGCACCAAGTCTCCGTTGTGACGCGTTTCGTCCAATCACAAAAGAGCACAGATAAACAAGCATAACTTATTTATGTAGGAGGATTTGTTTCATCTCTGTGTATCACCTGCGGCCAGTCACTTCACTGGGTATATGTTAGGGGTAACAACTGCTTTAAATACCATGTAGAATCTGCACTCTAACATTTAAAACTCACTCCCTAGTATCCATGCCACGAAAGAGATCTGCATTTCAGCCCATGCACACCAAATGCCTCAGTATTCATGCTAAGAATTAGGGAAAGACAGGAAAACGCCACAAGTGTAGTAGATTGTGATCTGTTTATTTTTCCCCTATAATGGGCTACTCACAAGATAAAAGACATAAACGGGCTTATACATGCGATGGTGCTGGGTGCTTGGTACTGTTTTTCCCTTTTTCCTCCAATTTTCACAGAGTGAGCTACGCTCTTGGACAAGCTGGACCTATTGTGTGGACTTTCCAGTGACTTTTTTGGTCTTTAATACTTAGTGTTTCTTTGCCTCTACACCTACTACTTACCCTATGATAAGAATTAACGCTTTATCCCTGTCTATTACACACACAGTCCTCCATTGCCTCTCTTTTACATGCTGTGCCTCATGCTTCACTAATAAATGCGGATGCCTCATAACTCTCAATTAAATGGAATACTTCATACCTCCTTTTTACTTACGGTACATAAATCATCTGTATTAGAATTAGACATATTGCTAAATACTATTCCATTGCTAACAGTGCCATATACCTTTTCATTGCACACTGGTGCATCTCTCTTTGTGTCACTCTGGTATTATTACTTAATAAATGAATACACTGATACAATAAACTTTGACATACAGTATCACTCAAAAGCGAGTACACCCCTCACATTATTATTATTATTATTATTATTATACAGGATTTATATAGCGCCAACAGTTTGCGCAGCGCTTTACATCAAGGAAGACAGTACAGTCACAATACAATCAATACAGGAGGGATCAGAGGGCCCTGCTCGTTAGAGCTTACAATCTAGAAATTATTGGAAATATTTTATTATATCTTTTTATGTGACAACACGGAAGAAATTGCACTTTTCTACAAAGTAAAGTAGTGAGTGTACAGCTTGTATAACAGCGTAAATTTACTGTCCCCTCAAAATAACTCAACACGCAGCCATTAATGTCTAAACCACTGGCAAAAAAAGTGAGCACACCCCTAAGTGATAATGTCCAAATTGGGCCCAATAAGCCATTTTCCCTCCCTGGTGTCATGTGACTCGTTAGTGTTACAAGGTTTCAGGTGTGAATAGGGTGCGGGTGTGCTAAATTTGGTGTTATCGCTCTCTCTCTCTCATACTGGTCACTGGAAGTTCAACATGGCACTTCATGGCAAAGAACTATCTGAGGATCTGAAAAATAGAATTGTTGCTCTACATAAAGAGGGCCTAGGCTATAAGAAGATTGCCAAGACCCTGAAACTGAGCTGCAGCACAGTGGCCAAGACCATGCTGCGGTTTAACAGGACAGGTTCCACTCAGAACAGGCCTCGCCATAGTCGACCAAAGAAGGTGAGTTCACGTGCTCAGCGTCATATCCAGAGGTTGTCTTTGGGAACTAGACATATGAGTTCTGCCAGCATTGCTGCAAAGGTTGAAGGGGTGGGGGGGGTCAGCCTGTCAGTGCTCAAACCATATGCCGCACACTGCATCAAATTGGTCTGCATGGCTGTTGTTCCAAAGGGAAGCCTCTTCTAAAGATAATGCACAAGAAAGCCTGCAAACAACCATGTCCTGTGGTCTGATGAGACCAAGATAAACTTATTTGGTTCAGTTGGTGTCAAGCATGTGGGGGAGCAACCAGGTGAGGAGTACAAAGACAAGTGTGTCTTGCCTACAGTCAAGCATGGTGGTGGGAGTGTCATAGTCTGGGGCTGCATTAGTACTGCCGTCATGGGGAGCTACAGTTCATTGAGAGAACTATGAATGCCAACATGTTCTGTGACATACTGAAGCATAGCATGATCCCCTCCCTTCGAAGACTGGGCCACAATGCAGTATTCCAACATGATAATGACCTCAAACACACCTTTAAGATGACCACTGCCTTGCTAAAGAAGCTGAGGGTAAAGGTGATGGACTGGCCAAGCATGTCTCCAGACCTAAACCCTATTGAACATCTGTGGGGCATCCTGAAATGGAAGGTGGAGGAGCGCAAGGTCTCCAACATCCACCAGCTCCACGATGTCATTATGGAGGAGTGGAAGAGGACTCCAGTGGAAACCTGTGAAGCTCTGGCGAACTCCATGCCCAAGAGGGTTAAGGCAGCGCTGGAAAATAATGGTGTACTCACCTTTGTTTCCAGCGGTTTAGACATTAATGGCTGTGTGTTGAGTTATTGAAGGGAAAGCAAATTTGCACTGTTATACAAGCTGTACGCTCACTACTTTACATTGTAGCAAAGTGTAATTTCTTCAGTGTTGTCACATGTAAAGATATAATAAAGTATTTACAAAAATGTGAGGGATGTACTCCCTTTCGTGAGATACTGTATGTTAAAGCAGTTTTTAAACCCAAAGCCAAAAAAGTAATATACTACAGCTTACCAATCATTAAATGTGTTGGCTGCATTAGTTTTGTAGACTGGTTTCACCTGGTAATCTAGCCAGTAACAAACAAACATCCTGTATTAGAGTGCCAGATTTTACAATAATGTTTATCTGATATTAGAAAATTGTATTATTTTGAGTGGACAGCAAATTTACACTGTTATACAAGCTGTACACTCACTACTTTACATTGTAGCAAAGTGTCATTTCTTCATGGTTGTCACATTAAAAAGATATAAAAAAATATTTTAAAAAATGTGAGGGGTGTACTCACTTTTGTAAAATACTGTATATACAGTATTTCATGAAAATAAAGAAAACTCTTTGAATGAGAAGGTGTGTCCAAACTTTTGGTCTGTACTGTGTGTATATATATATACACACATGAATGTATTTGAATGCAATTTTACAAAGCTCTGAAGAATACACAGAGGTAAGAACCAGTCATCATTGAAATTCTAAAATGACTGCCAATGTCTTTGTGACCCTGCAGCTCTGCTGATGCGTGAGGTAAAATCAGTCATGCAGGAGGAACATCTAAAAAGCCGACACAAGTGCCTGCTGACTGACCATCTGGGGCACATGCAGAAATTAATGAGATCCTCAAATTAGCTGTTTATACAAGAAATCCACTGAGACTCACATGTGTATAATCAGAGTGCTGGGGGGGTAGACCGCAACATACAATTATGTAAATGAAACAAATACAACTGAAAATCATGGAATGTGTGCTGTGATTATATGTACATTATATAAAACATTGTCCAGTGATGCAGGGTGCAATCATTACAGAGAAAGCTATGTTCTACTTTCTCCAGATTTATGAGACTCAATATTGACCTACAAAAAACATATTGTCAGTTACTGAGTATTTCTGCACACCGCCCCTGTGAGTGTATCCTGGCAGCTCCGACCAGCACAGAATAGATGTGTCTTCACAGGCTGCACAACAACAAGGCCATTATAACAACCACAGAAACATCTCAGTCACAGCCACCTCCCCTGTTTAACAGGCAGCCTCCATTCTGCTTAGCTGGACTTTCCCTCCCTGGCCCCAGCTTGACAGATAAATATTAATATGGTTACAGAAGAATCAATCACAGCTCATCCAGAAATGAGGAGTAATGGAAGAGATGGACAAAAGAAGTTCAGCACTATGGACAGAGCAGAAGATGATGAAATATGCTTAAGAATAATTAACACTACAATACACGCTATTATTTTACATTGTCAATCTGTAGTCATTGGCCCAGTCTATCTCTCTTTCTTTTTCTCTTTTTTTCTCTTTTTCCCTCTTTTTTTTCTTGCTTTCTTTTCTCTCTTTCTTTTTCTCTCCTTTCTATTTTTTCCCCTCTTTCTTTTCCCTCTTTCTTTTTCCTCTCTTCCCTTTCTCTCTTATGCCGCGTACACACGATCGGTTCGTCTGATGAAAACGGTCTGACGGACCATTTTCATCAGACGAACCGATTGTGTGTGGGCCCCATAGTTTTTTTTTCCATCAGTGAAAAAACTTAGAACCTGTTTTAAAATTATCTGATGGTTAAAAAAACAATAGAAAAAAACGATCGTCTGTGGGGAAATCCATCAGTTAAAAATCAACGCATGCTCAGAATCAAGTCGACGTATGCTCGGAAGCATTGAACTTAATTTTTCTCAGCACGTCGTTGTGTTTTACGTCACCGCGTTCTGACACGATCGTTTTTTTAACTGATGGTGTGTAGGCAAGACTGATGAAAGTCAGCTTCATCGGATATCTGATGAAAAAATCCATCAGGCGGTTTTCATCGGATTAACCGATCGCGTGTACAGGGCATTACTTTTTTTTTGCTTCTTTGTTTTTTTTCATGTACCTGATTTATCAATTTATCAATCTAATCTATCTAATCTAAACTATCTATCGATCTATCCATCCATCCATTTACCTACCTAGTTTTCTTTCTATCTGATCTTGTTATCTATCTTTATTCTATCTGATCTATTTATCTGTCGCATATATAATGTAATATCTGGACTGCTATAAACCTAACATACTTAATCCCTAAAATCCCTTAACAAAAAATACTCTATATGGTGACAATACCAAAAAAAATTAAAATTACTAACGAGTAATATTTCTTTTTTTTTGCCAAAGAAAAAAGACATGTGAAAAATTACATGTAAAGCAGGGAAGTAATCTTAGTATGAGAAGAATGGTGTTACACAGAAAGGGGCGTTAAACAAAGGCCGGTTTTTATGAACTACACCCAAAGGGGATAATAACCAAATAGCATTCTGGGGAAGTCAAAGGGTCAGAAGGGAGGGGTGTAGAACTGTCACTGGAAGGTCTTTGGAATGCAATGATCATTGACGGGAGGAGCAGCACCGCAGTCACACTTAACACATTTTCAGCTAAACATATTGATTTTCATACACAGAAGTTTAATCTTTTGGGATTCAAATGGATGGCCATATAGAAATCACCTTTACACCAGTACACCTATCATTAAATATTAGAATTTATTCTGCGAGAGAAATTACATTCATAACATGACATACTCAGTTACTAAAGATTACTGTATCACCAGTGCCAAACAAAACACTGTAAAACAACAAGGCATCTAAGGCAGAGGCACTTACTGTCCATTAAAGTCTATTAAGAATCCACTAGTGTGCCTCTGGCTTTATGGCACACATTAACAGGTTCCTAATGAACAGCACAGTAGTGGTGGATCACTTTGCATTTACAGAAAGAAATTGCCCGTAAATTAGAAAATAAGTATTTTGCAGCTGTGACTCTTCATGTGAAAGAATTAAACAAAAACAAAAAACATGGTAGGTTTGCAAATTTTGTGTGCAACACATTATGCATACAGTATATGAGATATGATGAACAAACTAAAATGCTGCACCTCTGCGTAAAAATATACAAATAAAAAACAATTATATGATAGCAAACATGTAGACACGTATTTAAAATATATATATTTTGTATGAAGTATAAAATTAAACTATCATTACGATTCACACCTTATACATAATAAGGGAATTTGTCATTATTTCCGAAAATGTTATTATGATTTTGTACAAAGGTTGTTTGTCATGATGATGTCATGATGTAAGAGCCGGTTCACACTGGGGCGGCACGACTTCGGGGGCGACTCGGCAAGGTGTCCTGAAGACGACTTCAGAGACGACTTGCAAAATGACTTCTGTATAGAAGTCAATGCAAGTCGCCCCGAGTCGCCCCCAAAGTCGTACAAGAACCTTTTTCTAAGTCGGAGCGACTTGCGTCGCTCATATTAGAGCGGTTCTGGTGAATAGAATGGGACGCGACTTGTCAGTCGGCTGAGACGCCTGACGAGTTGCCCCAGTGTGAACCGGCTCTTAAGGCATTTTTTTTACCTGGTTATCCTGCAAATAACACACTTGCTGTCCTTGGGTGGTTATGCACACTCCTCCACTGTATCTATGGAAGCAGGCACCCAGGCTGGACTTCCACATTTGTACATTTTAATTACGAGGTAGTTGATATGATTTTGTAGTTAATTAAAAAAAAAAAAGTAATACCGTTTTTGTTGTCTTTTCAGTTAAAACAAAATAACAAAGACACCACATTTCTGACAAGGTCAATAGTTATTTTTTTTGTACTCCCTGACAATATTCTAAAAAAAAAAGAAAACGAATGTAGCCATTACATCTAAGGACTGGTAGGCTGTGATATATTAAATTTTTGTTTTTGGGATTAGGTATGTTTTAGGCCCCTTTCATACGGGACGGACTCTGTTCTGATCAGCGGGTGATCTGCTTATAGATCCCCCGCTGATTAGAGCAGACTGGGTGGATGACAGGTACTGCTCTGCTCTATGAGCGGCCGGGGTGTATACTGACTCGGCTTTCAGTTTACACCGACTACCTCTAAACCGATCCGAGCCTACATCGACTTGTTTTTAGCGGACCAGATCAGATTGGAGGTAGGAAAGTATAAATGGATACAAGTTTGTTTACACCCACTGGTCAATAGGGATGAATGGACTGCCCGATCAGGTCCGCCTAAAAAACTGACAGGCAGACCTAATCAGAGCGGTTGCGTGCAAGGGAGCTTAAGGTGATTTTATTCACACAAACCACTTGTGATGATGTGTGAAGTCATGGTTCCCATAACCCAACAGATTCAAATGCTCAAGCTAACCTTTGGGATTTTACAAGTTTTGTCCTTACATGTTTCTTCTAGCTAAACATGGTGTCCACAATCAAGTTCAAATGACTGGACTGCAATGGGAACAACAAAAAGTAGGCATTATTATGATTTTACACACCGATAGATGAAGAAGCCTATCAATGGCCATGTGTGTTATACTCTGTGTTTGTTTCATGATGATTACAGTGAAGAATGGCCTGATATGTTTCATTGCGCTGTAATGACAAGTATGTACCCCCTGTCATCAGTGGGCAAGTTTCAAGGGGGAATCAGTGGTGCAAGTACTCATGTGAAGAAGGACATATATCTCTCCAATGTTCTTGAGAGATATCTGGCTCCATAGTCAGCCTAGACTTTTCCAGTAAAAATTAAATTTATAACATTGCTTGGGAACTGATTTGTAGATCCTAATATGTAGTATCTGATAAATACCAAAAATACAATACACTTCACACATAATTATATTAGGCATGACAGTGATTTTTGAGTCACACACTAATGCACTATCGATGTTGTGATTCGTTTTATTATTGTAGGTATATTACATTTGACCCATCTTCCAAGCAATAATGACACTTATCTTATTCTGTGAAACAACTATTATATAGCAAAGGACATGTAGAAGAGTAAGTAAGGATGAATCATTCGTATTTTTGTAAAGATGATGTTATGGGATTGAACTTTATCCAGATGTGGTTGCACTTTACGAATCAATACACTGATGTAAGCCAAATGACATAGATAGATTGTATTATCCTGACTAAGGATAAAAACAGGAACGGTTATCTGATAATAAAAAACTGTATTTGTTTTGTATTTTGGAGCAAAAGCATCTAGTTACAAAATGACTAGGAAGTCACAAAATATAATCCATAAACAGAACACTTTTGCTGTTTTTGCATGCCATGGGTGTATAGTCCAAAACCTGGCACCCTAACATGAGTTATGTCTTTGCCAACCATTTTATTAATGTGTATCTAAAGTAAAAATAAATTGACAGAGCGGTGATGGGTTAGAACCCCTGACAGTTTTTTCATCTCTATATTTGTGGTGACCACTGTTAAGGAGACAGAAACTGAGAGAAAATCCAAAATCTGAGTTGTCCACAGAACAGGAATAGAGGGCAGATCTTCCAATAGGAACACTTGTTCAGGTGACAACTGTCTGACAGGGGATACACCTATCATTAGAGATTTCCTCTCATTTCCTGGGTCTACAGGATAAGAAATGTAGGAAAACTTCCAAAATAGATGAAAAATAGCAAAACCCTGACATTTGTTTTAACCATTCCAGGTTCTATCCAAAAAAAGGGGAAACGCTTTTTAGCTAAAGAAATACCTTAACTTGGAATTCCACACTAATAGCTGGATTCAGAAAGATTTTTCGCCCGCGTATCAGTAGATACGCCGACGTAACTCTGAATCTACGCCGTCCTAAATTTAAGCGTATTCTGGAAACCAGATACGCTTAAATTAGGCTAAGATACGAGCGGCGTAAATCTCTTATGCCGTCGTATCTTAAAGTGTAATTTTTAGGCTGGCTCGATAGGTGGCGCTTTCGTTGAGTTAGGCGTAGAATATGTAAATGACTAGATACGCCGATTCACGAACGTACGTGCGCCCGTCGCAGTAAAGATACGCCGTTTCCCTAAGAGATACGGCGCGTAAAGATAAAGCTGCCCCCTAGGTGGCGTAGCCAATGTTAAGTATGGCCGTCGTTCCCGCGTCAAAATTTGAAAATTTTACGTCGTTTGCGTAAGTCGTCCGTGAATGGGGCTGGACGTAATTTACGTTCACGTCGAAACCAATACGTCCTTGCGGCGTACTTTGGAGCAATGCACACTGGAATATGTACACGGACGGCGCATGCGCCTTTCTTAAAAAACGTCAATCACGTCGGGTCACGAGTAATTTACATAAAACACGCCCCCCATCCTCATTTGAATTAGCCGCGATTACGCCGGCCCCATTTACACTACGCCGCCGTAAGTTAGGAGGCAAGTGCTTTGTGAATACAGTACCTCCCCCTCCTAACACTTACTAGCCTGTGTAAGAAAGATGTATATACCTGCCTTTTTTTAGCTTGCAGTCAGGTCATGTGATTTCCCTTGTGTCAGCCAGCGGTGACTGCAGGGGAGAGTAGGGAGCGCTCAACAATGGATGGGCCATAGAAGCCTATGGGTGATGTCAACGCTCCCAGGCATTACTTGCTGTCATTGAGTGCTCTCTCCTCTCCCCTGCAGCCACCACTGGCTGACACAGAAGATTTCGTAACTGGACCAGAGCAGGATAAAAATAGGTAAATATACACATCTTTCTTGCATGAGTTAGTAAGCATAGGTGTTAGGATGGGGAGGGAGTATTTTAAGATGAATTAGTTATAGCCTGGAATTCCACTTCAAGGGCTCTTGCACACGCATACTAACCTGTGGATTTTTAATGTCTCCCAACCGCAAGTCCAAACAAGCTCTTAAGCCTCGCACACCCCACTAGTGTTTTTTCTTTCGTTGAACCCAGCGGCTTAAATGGAAAAAAACTGACAGCTCCAGTTGGAGCCGCTGTACTTACAATCTGAAGTTTATATACTAATCTCCCCCACTGAGCTGTTGTGTTCTGACAGCCCCCCCCCCCCCACCTGCCAGAACACTCCGGTCAGCGCTCTTAGCCATTGGCTGAGAGTGCTGGTCGGGAGCTGGTCAGCTGCTGGTTTTCCAGCATGCACGGCTGACAGAAGCCAGCTTCTGTCAGACCAGCTGTCATGCACACGGTCTGAATGTTGGCCGTTTTTTATTGAACCGGCAGATGTCACCCAACATTCGGCCCGTGTGTACTAGGCTTAAGAATCAGCAAGTTGAGGACTTTTGATCTCTCAATCTGGGTTCTGCTTCCCTACAGGTGGTATGAGATGCTCTTAAAGGCTTTGTTCAAGGTTTGTTAATTAAAAAAATGAGTGCCATTAAAACTGCTTCCCGCAGAGAGTTGGAACTTGCAAAGGCCGACACCTCCACGGCAGAGGCCATGTATAGTCAGGTCCATAAATATTGGGACAGCGACACAATTCTAATCTTTTTGGCTCTATACACCACCACAATGGATTTTAAATGAAACGAACACGATGTGCTTTAACTGCAGACTTTCAGCAGTAATTTGAGGGTATTTACATCCAAATCAGATGAACAGTGTAGGAATTACAACAGTTTGTATATGTGCCTTCCACTTTTTAAGGGACCAAAAGTAATGGGACAATTGGCTGCTCAGCTGTTCCATGGCCAGTTGTGTGTTATTCCCTCATTATCCCATTTACAAGGAGCAGATAAAAGGTCCAGAGTTCATTTCAAGTGTGCTATTTCAATTTGGAATCTGTTGCTGTCAACTCTCAATATGAGATCCAAAGAGCTGTCACTATCAGTGAAGCAAGCCACCATTAGGCTGAAAAAACAAAACAAACCCATCAGAGAGATAGCAAAAACATTAGATGTGGCCAAATCAACTGTTTGGAACATCCTTAAAAAGAAAGAACGCACCGGTGAGCTCAGCAACACCAAAAGACCCAGAAGACCACAGAAAAAGCTGTGGTGAATGACCGAAGAATTATTTTCCTGGTGAAGAAAAAACCCTTCACAACAGTTGGCCAGATCAAGAATACTCTCCAGGAAGTAGGTGTATGTGTGTCAAAGTCAAAATTCAAGAGAAGACTTTACCAGAGTGAAAACAGGGGGTTCACCACAAGATGCAAACCATTGGTGAGCCTCAAAAACAGGAAGGCCAGATTATAGTTTGCCAAACATAAAAAAAAAAAGCCTTCACAGTTCTGGAACAACATCCCATGGACAGATGAGACTAATATCAACTTGTATCAGAGTGATGGGAAGAGAAGAGTATGGAGAAGGAAAGGAACTGGTCATGATCCAAAGCATACCACCTCATCAGTGAAGCATGGTGGTGATAGTGTCATGGCGTGGGCATGTATGGCTGCCAGTGGAACTGGTACTCTTGTATTCATTGATGATGTGACTGCTGACAAAAGCATCAGGATGAATTGTTTAGGGCAATATTATCTGCTCATATTCAGTCAAATGCTTCAGAACTCATTGAACGGCGCTTCACAATGCAGATGGACAATAATCCGAAGCATATTGTGAAAGCAACCAATGAGTTTTTTAAGGGAAAGAAGTGGAATGTTATGCAATGGCCAAGTCAATCACCTGTCCTGAATCCGATTGAGCATGCATTTCACTTGCTGAAGACAAAACTGAAGGCAAAATGCCCCAAGAACAAGCAGGAACTGAAGAAAGTTGCAGTAGAGGCCTGGCAGAGCATCACCAGGGATGAAACCCAGCGCCTGGTGATGTCTATGCGTTCCACACTTCAGGCTGCAATTGACTGCAAAGGATTTGCAACTAAGTATTAAAAAGTGAAAGTTTGATTTGTCCCATTACTTTTGGTCCCTTAAAAAGTGGGAGGCACATATACAAACTGTTGTAATTCTTACACCGTTCACCTGATTTGGATGTTAATACCCTCAAATTAAAGCTGAATGTCTGCAGTTAAAGCACATCTTGTTTGTTTAATTTCAAATCCATTGTGGTGGTGTATAGAGCCAAAAAGATTAGAATTCTGTCGATGTCCCAATATTTATGAACCTGACTGTATATCCAGGACCCTTCCCCGGATGGCCAACAGAAGTGGCTTTCATCTCAAAGAAGGCTGAATGAACTGTTGGAGCATAGAGGAATAAACTCTTTTTTCAGAAGAAACTTAGCTGGGCTGAGGGAGAGGCAAATGGTAGATTGCAGGCTCAGATAGTTTGGTCTCAATCTAAACCCACTCACGTTTTGGCCTTAATGAATGGTGAGGGGGAGATTTTTGATCATACTTGTTCTATTGTATCCAATTTCCAATCTTATTACCAGGATTTATATACCTCTAGAACCGACTATACATTACCTGAGCTATCTGCCTATCTGGCCATTGTTAATCTCGCAGTTCTCTCAATGGAAGAGAGGGAGACCCTTTATGCTCCACTTACACTACAAGAACTATAAAGTGCGGTGGCTAGTTTTCCTAACTCCAAAGCTCCAGGGATTGATGGTCTTCCTATTGAGATCTATAAAAACAATAATGACGGGCTGCTTCCAGTCCTTCTTAATACACTAAACAAGGCCTTTTACATGGGGCGGCTTCCAGACTCTATGGGTCAGTCTGTTATAGTAGTTATACCTAAAAAGGATAAAAACCCGCTATATCCTGAATCCTACAGACCAATCTGGTTACTGTCTACAGATGTTAAAATTCTTGCTAAAATACTTGCCAGTAGACTAAATAAGGTTATTAAACATATTATTCATTCGGATCAGGTAGGATTTATGTCTAATATGTCAACAGCGGTTAATATTAGACATGCATACCTAAATATGCAGGTTCAGTTTCAGACCATGCCTTTTTAGCACTGGACGCCATTAAGGCCTTCTATAGCGTAGAGTGGCCTTACTTGTGGACCATTCTTTAAAAATTTGGGCTTGGTTCTAACTTTTGCCAATGGGTCCTGTTGTTGTATACCGCTCCTATAGCATCAATTAGGGTTAATGGTCTCCAATCTTCTCGTTTTAGACTCTGCCGGGGCACTAGGCAGGGGTGCCCACTGTCTCCCCTGCTTTTTGACCTAGCCATAGAGCCCCTGGCTTGTCTTATGCAGGCTTCTTCTGATGTTATTGGTCTGACTAGAGGAGATATGGAGGAAAAGATATCATTATATGCAGACTATCTTCTTCTGTACTTAACTACCGGTAATATTCGTTCATCTTTGCCAGCAGCAATGAAATATGTTAAAGAATTTGGCTGGTTCTCTGGGCTAGGCATAAACTGGGACAAATCTATGTTATTGCCCCTGTATCCTCTTTCGGACTCATTACCACCTACACTATCTCATCTTAGGGTAGTGTCCTCCATGAAATATTGGGTATAACTATTTTTGACTCCCTCTCAGTTGTATGTTGTGGATAATATACTCCCATTACTCTCTAGATTTCAAGACATACATAGGTACATACATAGTTAGTCAGGTTGAAAAAAGACACAAGTCCATCCAGTTCAACCATAAAAAAAAAAAATAAGACCAAAGTAAAACTTGGAATAAGCTCCCTCTTTCTTTAGTAGGCCGTATTAATCTAATCAAGATGATATGGATGCCTCAGCTTCTGTACCTCCTACATAATGCTCCGATTTGGATTCCCTTACGGATTTTCTTTAGGATTAACAGTATATTTAGGTGTTTAATATGGCAAAATAAAACCCCCCACAATAAATTGGAGGTTCTTCAACACCCCAAAAATCCAGAGGAACTGGCAGTCTCTAATCTGAGGATATATTTTTTTGCATCCCAACTACAGCATTTTGAGGGATGGGACTTTGAGAAGTTATCTTTTGCTGTTCAATAATTATTTTCCCATGTATTTAATGGTTGGCCACCACTCCATGTACTAAATGGGGCAACTGGGGGTGTTTCGCATACTGATATGCCCACTTGTAAGTTAATATGTAAAATTTGTGATACAGTTAAGACACTAATGGGTATTTATTATCCTACCAGATACACCCCTATATGGGACGATAACAGACTCCCTCAACTTTTGGCTCTTAGAGGTTTTCAGAGATCGGGAAGATCTGGAATAATTACTCTAAATCAGTTAAAGGAGAATGGTCTACTCAAGTCCTTTGAGGAGTTAAGGGGAGAGTTCTCTTTACAGTCGATCTGGTTTTATCAATTCCTTCAATTGAGGCATGCTTTATATGCTCAATTTTCCTCTTTAAGATATTCTTTCCTCTTATCACCTGTTCTGTATAAGATAGTACAAGCAAGGTCAACAAAGGGTATTACCTCTGTCACACATAGGGTGCTGTTGGACAAGATCTTATTGAACTTTCCCATTCGCTCTAGGGCTGGGTGGGAACAGGATATCGGCCCTATCTCTGAAGAGGTCTTGGACAGTATTCTCCGGTCTCTGCCTGGGGTGTCTCTCTCTCCATCACATAGACTGACCCAGATCTTTATCCTTCACAGGGTATTTATGCCCACCACTGGTGGTCCTGGGTGGGCATCCTCGGAGGGGCTGCGCTGATATTTAATGAGCCCAGACCCCGCCTGTCAGAGGAGCAGCCGATCAGCTCTCCTCTACTCGCATTTAACAGACGCGAGCGAGGAAAAGCTGATACATGGCTTTTCCTGTTTACACCGCAATCAGCTGTGATTAGGCACAGCTGATCACGTGGTAAAGAGTCACCGTCAGAGACTCTTTACCTAGATCGGAGTTGCGGTGTGTCAAACTGACTGTATCTCAGATCCTAATAGGAATATTTGATTTGAAAAACAAATATACTTTCTAAGGAACTCCATCAGGAAGTTTGATTCTCCCTGGTCACCATGGCTTGAGTCTATGTCCTCGGCATCAGTATAGACCAATCTGTATTATAAATATTGCTATATTAGATATTGAGCTCAGCGTGACCATGTGACTATATGTATTTATATGATAATATATATACTTCTATTCAGCGAGAACTGTATTCTGTGGCCACACCTAGCCGATTTTTATTTTTATTTATTTCTTCTTTTTAATGCTCCAAGGTATTGTGTGGGCGGTGTATTAGGGTTTTTTTTTTGGGGGGGGGGGGGGTTGGTTCCATGTAGTACTTGTTCTGTTTTATGACATGTTGCTTTAATAATTTGTTTGCATTGTTTTAATGTTTTTCGTATATATAAAAAAAAAGAATCCGATAAAAAAAAAAAGAATCGCCAGTGCCATTCCACTTTTGATTGTGTAAAGTATATGATACTACCAAGTCATGTTATGTATTTTATTTAAGGGGGTCACAACAACCAGTGATCACTACATCACTGGTTGTTTATATTAACACCTTGGTCATTTGGAAACACAGTAAAAAACATAGATTGGGACACACTTTTGGAGAGGGTTTTACCACTATTGGTCACCGTTTAAATAGTTTTTTCACTATTATTTTTTCGCATTTTAGATATATATATATATATGGGAGTCTCATGCACCAAGATAAAACACCCAGTGTCATAAGGCCTAAGTCTTTAAATTTAGAGAAAAATGTATATATCCAAAACTTAAAGGGTATGTAAAACCAATGACAAAAAAAATCTCATATAAGCTTTACAGTATATCTAGACCCAAAACCAAAAATGTAATGTAATACCAGTGCTTAAATAGTGTGGCTGCTTTTTTTCCCCAGGTTTTTTCCCCTTATTTTCAGTGCGTGATACAAGCCCAACACACTTTGGGGTTGAGTTACTAAAAGCAAATAGCCTGTCTACATTGCAAAGTTGCTCCAGAGCTTAGTAAATGAGGTAAATCTTCAGTTTGCAAAGAATACCCAATCACAAGCAAGAAAAATTTAGGAAACAGCATTTTTGCTTGCACAAGATTGGATGATGGAAGTTAGCAGAGCTTCTGCTCATTTACTAAGCTCTGGAGCAACTGCACTTTTCAAATGCACAGCCTATTTGCCTTTAGTAAATCAACCCCTTTCTGTCCTAGGACGACAGCGACACTGTACTATGAAGAAGCAGCATTGTCACTCTAGGAAGGCAAGTGTGTTTGGACTACAAAACACAAAAGAAGATAGCGCAAAGCCGCCCTAGTGTAACTTGGCTTTAATATGATAAAGTTAAAAACACTACAATGGTCAAACTCACCTTGTCTGAAGATAGATTCGGCATAAGGATTCCACTGTGGCCACACTCCTATAACCACCTCTAGATCTCATGTTTCGGAGGCATGGCCTCCTTCCTCAGGATGGCCAAATGGCTGACTTCTGTCTGGCAGACCAACATACACACGGGCCGACGGTAGCCAGTTTATTTTTTAACTGCCCGACATTTGGCCCGTGTGTACCCTGACACTTTGTGGGAACTGACTAACTGCCACATCACCAGTGACTTTAATACAGTGGTCAGTGCTAATAACATGCACTATCACTGTACTAATGAATGGGAAGGGGTTAACATCTAAGGGCTATCAAGGGGTTAAACGTGTGCCTAACAATGTGCAAAGTTTGCTGCTTTTTACTACAGATCGATTTGTTTATTTTCACTGCTTTAAAGGGAAAAGAAAAAAAAGTGATCATTCCCTCAGTAAAGAGCCATGTAAAGAGCCATGTATTGATTGTCAACACAGGGCTCTGGGCTGTGATTTGACACAGCTGATTAGCAGGTCCCGGCCATGAATCATTGGCTGGGATCTGCTGACAGTCTCCTGCTGTGTCAAATCACAGGGGGAGTAGATGGGTGGGAGCATGAGCCCAAAACCCTGAAACAGGCACTGACGCATAGGCGTGCGCAGGGGGTGTGCCACGTGTGCCTGGGCACACCCTAATGACCCTGTTCAGCACAGATTCCCCTTGCTGATATTTCACCAAAGCTTCTAAAAAAAAAATTAAAACAATAAAAAATATAAATAAAATTGTAAAAAATAATACAAAAATTAAATAATAAAAATAAAAAAAATACTAACACTGTCCACTACCCTACTAAATTGTAAAATTATTAAATTAAATTTATTTAGAGTGTGTGTATATGTATATGTATATATATATATATATATATATATATATATATATATATATATATATATACACACACGCATGAGTGTTTGTGTTAACACTGCCACTGGTGCCACTAATGCAGCACAAAGGTGTTAATTAACTGCCACTGGTCACTAATGCATTTGTGACCAGTGGCATATGCAATACATTAACCCCCTCATGCTGCATATTACAAATACCATTGGTAATTAACCTCCCCTCAGCCCCCCCCCCCCCCCATTACAATCCAAAGAGTTAATTCCGTATGCAGATGGCAATCTGCTTACTTGTGGGAAGTGCTTGGATCCTCCTTGGCTCGGCGGCTCCTCTAGGGCACAGCTCTAGCAGCATCAGCACGCTATGCTCCTCTCCTTTAGGTCCTCTCCAATCCTGCCTCCGGCCGGCCTCTCAGTGACATCACACTGGGCCGGGACTACGGAGCACCTGTCAGGTGGGGTATCTCCACTGACAGGGAAGCAAAGGGCTGGGCTATGCTAATGTACCGGCCCTGGGGTGACAACGCTCAGTCCCTCTCTCTCAGTTGTTTTTCTGCATTGTCACCTAGTCACGTTTTATCCCAATGGAGGCCACAAAAGTGGCAAAGCCTACACTCATTGTACAGGAATGGGCCACTGATGTGGAAATGCCATGCAGCCATTGCTAGAGTATCAGCATGTAGATAGAAATTGGCTGCAAAGAGGCTGTCTGAGATTAGCAGCATTAAGATGAAACATAGGATGAAAAAAAAGTTGAAAACAAATATTTTATTACAACAATAATTAATAAATCTAGCACTTTAGCTAACTAAATGTTATTCAGGGTTTACATGCACTTTAGAAGCGATATGGGGTCTTATAAACCCCAGATATCTCCATAAAGAGGACTTGTCATGATTACTGCTATCACAAGGGATGTTGTTCATCTCTTGTGATAGCAATCAATTTAATAAAAAAAAATTACAGGGACAGTGTAAAAAAAAAGTGTTAAACGCAAATTAAAGTGCATACGTAAGTCCAACATGCATATGTAAACAGTGATCTCACCACACATGGGAGGTATCACAGCTAACGTTAAATCAAGAGCAATCATTCTAGCTCTAGACCTCCTGTGTAACTTTAAATTTGTAACCTGTAAAGACTTTTAAAATGTCGCCTATGGAGATTTTAGGCACCATACTTTGGCGCTGTTTCACATGCATACAATTTTAAAGCATGAGTCTATTTACTCAGAATAATATCATATTTTATATGTAACTGAAAATTTTGGTTTTGTGTGCACTGAAATTCATTAAAGTGTATTTTTTCCTAAAAGTTTGCGTGTCAAAAATGGCGTGCAATATCGTGCAACATAAAAAATTACAACAACATCCATTTTATTCTCGAGGGTCTCTGCTTTCAAAAATATATAATGTTCGGGAGTTCTAAGTAACTTTCTAGCAAACAAATGCAAATATTTACATGTATGACAGAAATGGCAGAATTGGCCTGGGTGTAAAGCGGTTAAACAAGAGAGTTAAGCCCCGTACACACGATCCGAAAATCGTACGAAAAATTCCGCTTTCGAAACGATCGTATGATAATCGGATCGTTAGTACAGAGCTTTCGAGGGCCGATTAGGACAGTTCATCCGATTTTATCCTATCGGACATGCACGAAAAAAAAATTTGGACGATGCCAGATCGTACGATTTTCGTTTAAACAGTACAGCTGTCGTTCGAAAATGCAATACAAATGCATTACAACACATGACATCACTTCAGATTTTTTATTCTGCCGTACGAGAATTTTCGTGACTTTAGTAAACTCATCAGATTCGATGTGAGATTAGCATACAAAAAAAAATACAAATCATTCGTCAGATAATCGGATAGTGTGTACCGGGCATAACTATGATAAGGGAAAAAAAACACACACACACACACACATATATATATCGGCCCAGATTCAGGTAGATTTGCCCATTAGTTGCACATGTGAAGAGCAGCTGATTTGCTCTGCGCTGGGGCAAATTGGAAAGATTGCCACCTGATTCAAGATTCCTTTTGTCTGCTAACTTGCTCCTTTGTAAGGCAAAAATCAGGGCCTAAGGCAGCGCAAGTGAAAGTGGGTGTGCCCTATGCAAATGATCTTTTTTCCACTCAGCAGTGGTTTGCGCCTATTTTCAGGGCAAATTCTGCCCAGCTGCTTGCACTGAGCAAATAAATAGGGGCAGACCTGCGCAGGTCCTGTGCAAAATTACATCCTGCTTGTTCCACCCCCCCCATAGCAAGGTAATTTTGACCTTTTTTCTGAGATGGCACCTCCTGATAAGAAAAAAAAAAGAAAAGCAAATTTTGTCTCCGCTGAGATGGATATACTGCTTGCGGCACTGACGCGCCATACTGCCGTTCTTTTTGGTTCAGAGCGGAAGAATACCACCGTAGCCCAAAGGAGGGCAATATATGAGGCTATTACATTGGACATAAATTCCCTGGGCATTGAGGAGAGGTCCTGGGAGGACATACAAAAAAATTTACTGACATGCGTCGTCGAGTCAGGGACAAAATTGTCCTAATCAGAAAGCATAGCAGGGGCACGGGAGGAGGACCAGCCTGCTCTTTACGATTAAATCCAGAGGAGGAGGTTATCGCACAGAGTTTAGCGCTGGAGCAGGTGGAGGGACTCCCAGGCTATGACTCCACTGTTGGGGACTTGGGGACTGGTAAGTTTTTTTTCTCATATTTGCTGTGTATCATGGGAGGGGGTAGAAGGGAACATATGAGGGGGTAGAAGGGAAGATGTAAAAAGTTTTTATTTCTCATATCTGCTGTGTATCATGGGAGGGGGTAGAAGGGAACATATGAGGGGGTAGAAGGGAACATGTAACAAGTTTTTGTTTCTCATATCTGCTGTGTATCATGGGAGGGGGTAGAAGTGAACATATGAGGGGGTAGAAGGGAACATGTAACAAGTTTTTGTTTCTCATATCTGCTGTGTATCATGGGAGGGGGTAGAAGGGAACATATGAGGGGGTAGAAGGGAACATGTAACAAGTTTTTGTTTCTCATATCTGCTGTGTATCATGGGAGGGGGTAGAAGGGAACATATGATAAGTGTGTTGCTCCAGCAACATATTTTTTTTGTGTCATCCACAGATGTTGATGATGAGGCTGGGCCGTCGTTGGCTGTAGGGCGACCCACGCCATCCCCAGAACATCATGGGGTGCAGTCAGGCCCTCTGCAGATCCTGGGCATGTTGGTGGAGGAGGATATCGCCCATAGTCCATCTAGGGAGGAGGAAGTGGTGGAGGAGTCCATTATCCTCAACCTGGATGAATCTGTGTACCTCCAGGAGGATCCCACCATCCCTGACCTCCCCACCACCCCCCCGACCATAACGTCATCCCCCTCCAGGGCAAGCCCCTCCAGTGTCCCCCCCTCCAGTGTCCCCCCTCCAGTGTGGCCCCCTCCCCTTCTTCTCCCTCAGTTCATGCCCCAGCCTCTCCTCCAAGGAAGGCTCTATGTAAAACCGGGGGATGTACCCTCCAGCCTCCGTGAAGGTCTGCAGGAGGAGCTGGCCCGGCAGACCCGCCATATAGGGGACATGGTGGGAGACTTGAGGCGGGTGGCGAACAGCCTGGCATCCTCCTCCTCCTCTCTGCAGCAGGCCCTCACCCTGCATGCTGACCGGGGGATACGAGATACTGAGAGCTTGGAGGAAGTCAGTGCCAACTGTGGAGCCATGGTCACCTGCATGGTCGAGCAGCAGGGCGCCATCGCTTTGCTAACAGCGGAGGTGAGCAGGTTGGCAGGTGCGGTGGAGGCCAACACTGCTGCTGTGCGGGAGGAGGGGAGATTAACCCTTCGGCAGCAGAGGACCAATACCACCCGGCAGCTGCGGATGTTGGCCCAAACCAACAGCGTGCTCACCCGCCTGGCCAACGCCATGGAGGGCATGCAGGCACCACCTGCCAGGAGTGAGGAAGTAGGGGTTGATGCTCCTCCTCCCCCTCCATCCCCACCCCATGCTCCATCCCCACCACAGGCTCCATCCTCAGCCCAGACTCCATCCCCACCACAGGCTCCATCCTCAGCCCAGGCTCCATCCCCACCACAAGCTCAACCACGCAGACTGAGGAGCCAGAGCCGGGGCACAAGGATGTCCAAAATATATATATATATTTTCCTTTTATTTTTTGTATTTTTTTACCTATCCCTTGCTGCTCATATAATGAGCTTTTTCTATTTATTTTGATTATGCTTATATTTTTTTTTTTTTGGGGGATATTTTTTTTTTGCTCAGATTAGGAGCTTTTCTATATTTAGTTTATGCTCAAAGTTTTTTTTTTTTTGTAGTCCCTACACACGGTGAGGAGTGCTGTAGTTGCTCTCCAGCTGACCTGTGGCCATCTGTTGCTAACTTGCCCCTGCTTTTATAAAGTGCAAATTTGCCCCGGCCAAACAGCTTGCGCGCTTTGGGAGCAAAATGCTCCTCACACGCGCAAGTTTATGAATCAGTGGCAGTTCCTAATTTGCATATTTGCTGAGGGAAAACCATGAGAGCGCAAGTTGCTCTCTGAGCAAAATTGCCCCTTAATTGCGCCGGGGCAGAGAAACTGCCTCCGTGCAAAAATGGCACATTTCAGGCTTAGCTTGCTTTCTGGGTCACCCGCAAATTTGCCTGGGAGCAAATCCGTACTTGCGCGGCGCAAATCACACTTGCTCCCGCGCAAGTCGTACCTGAATCTGGGCCGACGTGTTTGTCACAGAAACACAAACAAAAAAACTGAAAATAGCTGTCCATCCCTAAAAAGACTCTCTCTGCCAAACAAAATTCAAGTGCAGCATATAACCAATCAGCAGATGGCTAAAATAATGATCAGCCATAAACAATCTTTCAATACACAAAGGCCCAGATTCTCAAAGGGCTTACGGCGGCGCAAAGCCATGTACGCCGTCGTAAGTCCTAATCTGGGCCGTCGTATCTATGCGACTGATTCTTAGAATCAGTTATGCATAGATATCCATTAGATCCGACAGGCGTAAGGCTCTTACGCTGTCGGATCTTAAATACATTTTTTTTTTGCCGCTAGGTGTCGCCTCCCTCGTTTTCCCCGTCGAGTATGCAAATTAGCTAGATACGCGAACTCCCGAACGTACGCGCGGTCGACACAGTGAAGTTACGACGTTTACGTTAGGTTTGCGCGGCGTAAAGTTGCCCCTGCTATATGAGGGGCAACCAATGTTAAGTATGGCCGTCGTTTAAAAATTTACGTTGTTTTCGTAAGTCGTCCGTGAATGGGCCTGGACGCCATTTACGTTCACGTCGAAACCAATGACGTCCTTGCGACGTCATTTGGAGCAATGCACCTTGGGATATTTTCCGGACGGCGCATGCGCAGTACGTTCGGCGCGGGAAAGCACTTAATTTAAATGCTCCACGCCCCCTACCCGGCTAATTTGAATTAGGCGGGCTTGCGCCGGGTGATTTACACTACGCCGCCGCAACTTTACAGGCAAGTGCTTTGTGAATAAAATACCCCCAATACTCCAATACCTTGCAATACGTCGCCTATGGGGATTTTTAAGTAGCGAAGTTCGGCGCCATTCCACGAGCGTGTGCAATTTTGAAGGGTGACATGTTAGGTATCTATTTACTCGGCGTAATTTCATCTTTCATATTATGCAAAAACATTGGGCTAACTTTACGGTTTTGGTTTTTTTTTAAGCACAAAACAGTTTTTTTTTAAAACAAGCGTTCAAAAAATGTCTGCGAAAATACTGTGTGAGATAAAAAGTTGTAATGGCTGCCATTGTATTCTCTAGGGTCTTTGCTAAAAAAGCATATATAATGTTTTGGGGTTCTATGTAATTTTCTAGCAAATAAATGATGATTTTTACATGTAGGAGAGAAATGTCAGAATTGGTCTGGGTGCTCCAGAACACCTGATGGTGCTCCCTGCATGTTGGGCCTCTGTATGTGGCCACACTGTGTAAAAGTCTCACACATGTGGTATCGCCATACTCGGGAGGAATAGCAGAATGTGTTTTGGGGTGCAATTTGTGGCATGCATATGCTGTGTGTGAGAAATAACCTGCCAATATAACAGAAACAATATTTTTTTTTATTTTTTTACAGAATTTTCAGTGTTTTTTCTTTTATAGCGCAAAAAATAAAAAACCCAGAGGTGATCAAATACCACCAAAAGAAAGCTCTATTTGTGGGGAAAAAAAAGGACAAAAATTTCAAATGGGCACAATGTTGTATGACTGAGTAATTGTCATTCAAATTGTGAGAGCACCGAAAGCTGAAAATTGATCTGGTTAGGAAGGGGGTGTAAGTGCCCAGTGGTCAAGTGGTTAAACAGCTTAGGAATTTATTCAGTATATAAGTATAAAACAACACTAATAACTTGCATGAAAAATGGTTGGAGCACTTGCAGAGTGCTAGAGTGGGTGGGAACTTCCACATGCAGTGTCACAGGAGCACAGGAGGGTCGCTGGAAAGTCTCTATAGAGGGATCCACGAGCACTGCGTGTAAGCCGCACACAGCCGACATCTCCATGAGGCTTTTTTAGGCTCCAGCTGTGGCTAACACACGGCGCTCGTGGATCACTCAATAGAGACTTTCCAGCGGCCCTCCTGTGCTCCTGTGACACTGCATGTGGAAGTTCCCACCCACTCTGGCACTCTGCAAGTGCTCCAGCATTTTTCACGTACGTTATTAGTGTTGTTTTATACGTATATACTGAGTAAATTCCTAAGCTGTTTAAAGGACTGGCTTGGCGCTTCTCTCTCCTCCTTTTGCTTTCCTTTTGTTCACAGTGATCGGGTTCCCCAGTCCGCGCCTGAAGCAGCCTCGCTCCCTTTACAGCATTCATTTAGAGGCTTTTTTAGAGACTCATTTTTAGGGGTTCATACCTCAGAACTTTCAATTCACTCACCATTCACATGGTTGCACCTTTATGTATCAGCAGTTTTTCTATCGGAAATTCGGACGGACTTAGAAAGAGAACATGTTCTCTTTTTTTCCAATGAAAAAAATGTTGTTGAAATTCCGTTTGTCTGTATGGAACTCTGACGGAGAAAAAAACATGCATGCTCGGAATCAAGTCGACGCATGCTTGGAAGCATTGTACTTCATTTTTCTCGGCTCGTCGTAGTGTTGTACGTCACCGTGTTTTGGACGGTCGGAATTTGGTGTGACAGTGTGTATGCAAGACAGCTTGAACGGAATTCCATCAGAAAATTCCGCCGGAGTTTATCCCGATGGAAATTCTGATCGTGTGTACGGGTATTAGGCCCCTTTAACAAGGATGTTAAGTCCAGATCTCTCTGTCAGTTTTTCAGATGGATCCAGACTGAGCCATAATGTATGTCTATGGGTGGGCAGAAGTAAACAGATGATCATCCGTCTTCATCAGTCTACATCCGTTCAGGTTTTTTTTAAAGGAACAAAGATGTATCCTTTTCCATTTAGACAGATCTGCATGGATGTAAACAAATTACATCCTTTAACATCTATCCTGTTTATGCCTGTTTTTAGGCAAGAAAAATTTTTGTTTATACCTTTGCCACCTCTAATTGGTCTCTGCAACAACTTAAGCCTTGTACACACAGTTTTTGAAAACACTGACAGTTCAGGTTGGAACCGCTGTACTAACAATCTTAGTACAGCGATCTCGCCTGCTGTGCTATTGTGTTTTGACAGGGGGGCAGCCCCCCGCCAGAACATATTGCTCAGCGCTCTCAGCCAATGGAAGCTGATCGGGAGCCAATGGGCATACCTTTTTCAGTCATATACCTTTGACAGAAGCCGCCTGACCGACTCCAGTACACATGCCAAATGCTGCCTGATTTTCGGCCCGTGTGTACTAGGATGCAAACTGAATTGAGCTAATAAAAACGGAACTATAGAGTAAACTGAATTGATGTTTTCTTTAAAATAACATGACTGAACGTATGACGACCATGTGAAATGGGCCTTAAATTGTTAGTCAAGTCCATCTAAAATGTGCTAGTCCATCCAACATTACCCTCTAATCCTAAAAAGGTAAAACTGCAATATATATATATATATATATATATATATATATATATATATATATATATATATATATATTAGTTTAATATCTCTTTAAAAAGACATAAAGCACATCAATTGTGCAGGCAGATCTATTATACAGGAAGCAGAACCTACATCGTTCTTCCACAAACAGTGGTTTAAGCGGGGAGCATCGATAATTTAAAAAAAATATTAGATGGGCACCTTAACGACCACAACATAGAGCAGGCATGTCCAAAGTCTGGAATGAGGGCCAATTGCGGCCGCGTTACGGTTTTGAGCGGCCCGTCTGGTTATCTGGACATATATATCTTTGTGGCCCCCAACGATGTCCCAGCATCGGGGCCACAAAAGATATATATCAGGCATCACTTAATGGTGGATCGCGGGCCGAATCCTGCCCGCCACTAACATCATTCATTACATAGGCAGCGCGGCAGCCAGGTCTTTCCTTTACATCGCATCCCTCCCCACACACCTTATTCACACAAGCCTGGAAGCGCTGCAGGTCCAAACAAAGGGCGGGAACTTTCAAGTTACAAAGCAGGTGATTGGTTGCTAGACAGTGGGGCGGTCCCAACAACCAATCACCCGCCTTTAACTTGAAAATTCCCAGCCTTTGTCTGGACCTGCCATGCCATGCGTGCTTCCCGGCTTGTGTGATTAAAAGGTAGGGCAGTCAGTGTCGGGAGGGGGAATGTTGCGTTGATGAAAGGGACAGTCTGTCTGTCTCTGTAATATCGAGGGAGGAATGTGAGTGGGGTCTGATGGGGGGGGTCTGTAATGAAGTGGGGTCTGATGGGGGATCTGTGATGAAGTGGGGTCTGATGGGGGGGATCTGTGATGAAGTGGGGTCTAATGCGGGGGATCTATGATGAAGTGGGGTCTGATGGGGGGGATCTGTGATGAAGTGGGGTCTGATGGGGGGATCTGTGATGAAGTGGGGTCTGATGGGGGGATCTGTGATATAGTGGGGTCTGATAGGGGGATCTGTGATAATGTGGGGCCTGATGTGGGGATCTGTGATGAAGTGGGGTGTGATGGAGTGGGGTCTGATGGGGGGATCTGTGATGAAGTGGGGTCTGATGGGGGATCTGTGATGGAGTGGGGTCTGTAATGGGGGGGATCTGTAATGGGGGGATCTGTGATGTAGTGGGGTCTGTAATGGGGGGATCTGTGATGGAGTGGGGTCTGTAAGAAGAGTGGGGTCTGATGGATGGGGATCTGTGATGAAGTGGGGTCTGATGGGGTGATCTGTGATGAAGTGGTGTCTTATGGGGGGATATGTGATGAAGTTGAGTCTGATGGGGGATCTGTGAGGGAGTGGGGTCTGTAATGGGGGGATCTGTAATGGGGGATCTGTGATGGAGTGGGGTCTGTGATAAGAGTGGGGTCTGATGGGGGGATCTGTGATGGAGTGGGGATCTGCTTCACAGACCTTTATTTACATATTTTTTCCTGAAGCTTCCCTCTTAAAGTAAAGGTGCGTGTTATACGCCAAAAAATACGGTACATCCAAATAACACACAGAGCTCCTCTCTTTACTCACACACAGCCACAAAGACAATAGAATTATTGTTGGGCAGTGTATTCGTTGCTCGAACGAACACACTTAGACCAAATTTTTATGGTTCAAAGAATGTCAGGCAAAATGGTCGGCCCTCACACATGTTCACTTTATCAAATCTGGCCTTCTTTGAAAAAAGTTTGGACACTCCTGACATAGAGGGATAAACAATGTACTATTAAAACATAAGCACACACACACAGGTTGGACTGGATCGACTCTTTTTTCAACCTCACCAACTATGTAACTATGTACACATGTGATAGGCCAGTACCTGCCCTTTTAGAGAATACAGAACCAAGTATTACTTTTTGGTGCTAGGTAATTTGTATGGTGTTTGTTAATAATAACAAGAAAAGCAGTAAACGAGATCCTCTGCAGCCAGCAACAATAGACCCCACCCCAGCAACAATAGATCCCTCCAGCAATATAAAATCCCCCAGCAACAATAGATCCCTTCAGCAATATAAAATCCCCCAGCAACAATAGATCCACAAGCAATAATAGATACCCCCAGCAACACTAGACCCACCCCAGCAACACTAGACTCACCCCAGCAACAATAGATCCCCTAGCAATAATAGACACCCCAGCAACACTAGACGCACCCCAGCAACATTAGATCACCTAGAAATAAGAGACACCCCAGCAACAATCGATCCCCCAGCAATAATAGACCCAACCCAAGCAACAATAAATCCCCCAGCAATAATAGATACATTCAGCAACACTAGACCCACCTCAGCAACAATAGATCCCCCACACAACATTATACCTCTCTGCCCCAGCAACAATAGACTGCCCATTAAAAAATACAACCCGAATGACAATAGATCCACCCCTGCAACAATAAACCCCCTGAAACAAGAACAAGTTTCCCAGCAGCCAGCAACCATAGACCTCTCCTTCAACAATTCCCCTTCCAGCAACAATAGACCCCCACACAAAAAAAGATTCCTGCCAGCATACCTCAGTACCTATTTGCCATTACATACATTCAGTGCTAGAGGTGCAGGAACTGCGTTCCCCCCCCCCCACGTTCCCGCTGAAAAAAAGACCTGTCCATACTAGTCCACAAAGCATTATCCAAAACTAGCCATAACTACTAAAAAATTATGTTTCTGCAAAAATCTGTAGTTTAATAAGATAGTAAATACCTGTAATAATAAAATAAATCAAGACTAAATTCAGTATCTGATCTAGATGAAAACTCTTTCAGCTAATGTTGGTAGTATTTACCATCACATTAACCCTTTCTATAGTCTATTGCCTCATACCTCCATTGTAGACACAAGTCAGCTTGTCTCTCAGTGTACAATCCAAAACAAATCTGTCGTGATCTTCATTCTGGAAAGAAAAAAAAAAAATCCTAAACTGTAAAAACCAGTAGGGTACCAAACACTTTACATTAATGCACACACGCCATATACGTCTTGCTCATTCAGAGGCCCTATACTTCGTTCGTTTTTTTGTCTGTGACAGTGGCATACCGTTAAATGTCCTTAAAGAATCTCTGCTCTTTCATGCAAATTTAGACTATTGTTTGTCTGACAGGCGGTTAATTCTTCATGATTGATATCAGGAGCCTCCAAGCCGTATCTTCAATACCTTCATTACCTTAGAGATACAGCGGCGCGTCCATATATGCCATAGTAGGGCTTGCTCTTGCAATCATATGCATGCTATTTCTGCTTCTAGACACCCGCACCCCCATAGACTCATAAATGCACACAGTGTAATCTGCTATTCTGTGCCATGCTATGGGCCTGCAGCATCCACTGTTATTCTTCAATCGAGGCCCCTTCCTCACCTCTCGATTTCTTTGTTTATTAGTGCAATAGATTGGTTCGATGTAAGCGTCACTAAGCCCGCTGCATGCTAAATCCCCATATCCCCCATTCTTTTCCTCCAATTTATTTTTTTCTTGTTTGTCATTGTCTATTCAACCAGAGTGTGACATCATTTTCCTATGTTAATAACGTTTTTCTGCCGGAAACAGGCTGCTTCCTAATATGGATCAAGGATTGTAAATAAATAACCCCACCCATTGCTTTTTGTTTTTAATGATCTGATTGTTTGTAATGGCGGCCTGTAAAGTAGGATCAAATACCTGCTTTGCACTCACCTGCTAGGATGCAGAAATCAGGAAGGATGCTCATATCTCTTGTATTGTCAGCTGCCTCCATGAACCCTTCCTCTGAATCTCTCCCTCCAGCCGTCTCACCTCCCCCTCCCTGTACGCCTCAATCCCTCCTCTCTTCTCCCTCAACACATTCCTCCTCCTCTCATCCAGTGTAACTATAGCATCTCTATACTGTACTGTCTTATCATCAGTATCCCTGCAACCTCCCGTCTCGTCCATCATCATCGTGTGCATCTTTCATTTCACTTCAAATTTCTTATCATGCCATCCTTCTTTCTTTTTTTAAACCAGGCACCACCCTTATAGTTGTATGATCATTATATGCACACGCTATAAACACTGTTCACAAAGCTAACACATCAAAAAAAATTATCCTTATGCCGCGTACACACCATCACTTTATGTGATGAAAAAAAACGACGTTTTTAAAAACGTCAATTTAAATGACCGTGTGTGGGGGAAGACGTTGTTTTATGTCTTGTGAAAAACGACAAAAAAAAATTGAAGCATGCTTCAATTTTATGTGTCGTTTTTCAAAACGTCATTTTTTTTGTGTAGCAAAAAACGACGTTTAAGACGACGTTTTTAAACCCGCGCATGCCCAGAAGCAAGTTATGAAGCTAGCTTCAATGGAAAAAAGTGGTGAACGTAACCTCGCTTTGCTAGAGCATTGTGAAAAAACGATGGTGCGTAGGCAACGTCGTTTTTGAAAATTGAAGTTTCAAAAACGTAGTTTTTTACTTCACAGAAAATGTCGTTTTTTTCCATCACATAAAGTGATGGTGTGTACGCAGCATTATTTTCAAAAAATGACAGATATTTTCAGCTGAAAGCCAGTAGACTCTTTTAAAAATAACAGTCACGTGGCTGAAAACAAAGATAGTTGGGGTTGTAAAGGTTCATTTTTTTATTTTCTAAATAGGTTCCTTTAACCACTTCATTACTGGGCACTTAAACCCCCTTCGTGCCCAGACCAATTTTCAGCTTTCAGCGCCGACGCATTTTGAATGACAATTGCGCGGTCATACAACACGGTACCCAAATTATATTTTTATCGTTTTTTTCCCACAAACAGAGCTTTCTTTTGGTGGTATTTGATCATCTCTGCGATTTTTATTTTTTGCGCTATAAACATAAAAAGACAAAAAAAAACACAATATTTTTTACTTTTTGATAGAATAATATCCCAATTTTTATAAGAAAAAAAAAAAAATTTGCCTCGGTTTAGGCCGATACGTATTCTACATACTTTTGTTTAAAAAAAAAAATCGGAATAAGCGTATATTGATTGGTTTGCGCAAAAGTTATAGCGCCTACAAAATAGGGGATAGATTTATGATTTTTTTTTTTTTTTTTTTTTTACTAGTAATGGCGGCGATCTGCGATTTTTTTGTCAGGCCTGCGATATTGCGGCAGACGTATCGGACACTTTTGACACAATTTTGGGACCATTTACATTTATACAGCGATCAGTGCTATAAAATGCACTAATTACTGTATAAATGTGACTGGCAGTGAAGGGGTTAACACTAGGGGGTGAGGAAGGGGTTAAATGTGTATCCAGGTTGTGTTCTAACTGTGTGGGGGGAGGGGACTGACTGGGGGAGGTGACCGATGCTGTGTCCCTATGTACAAGGGACACAGATCGGTCTCCTCTCTCCCTGACAGGACGTGGAGCTTTGTGTTTACACACAGAGCTCCACGTCCCTGCTGTCACCGACAAACGCGGGTACCTGGCGGACATCACGGCCGCCAGGCACAAGCATCGGCTCCCGACGATGTGCCAGGCACGTTGTTTCCCCGCTGCGCGCCCCCAGTGGCGCGCACGGGGAATGACAACAACAGGACGTCCAAAGACGTCCACTCGGCACTTGAGAGCCGCGCTGTGGACGTCTTTCGTCCATAACGCGGATCCCAAGTGGTTAAGCTAGTGCATTGTTGTTCACTTACCTTTTCCTTCCATTTCCCTTCTAAATGTTTTTTTTTTCTTTGTCTGAATTTCTCACTTCCTGTTTCTCCTCAGTAAGCTTGCCCCTATCATCCATGGGGGTTAGTCAGCCAGAACAGCTTACTGAGGAGGAACTGAAAGTGAGAGATTCAGACAAAGACAACAAAGAAAAAAAACATTAATGCCCTGTACACACGATCGGAATTTCCGAAGGGATAAAATCCAATTTCCGACCGTCCAAAACACGGTGACGTTAAACACTACGACGAGCCAAGAAAATTTTAATTCAATGCTTCCGAGCATGCGTCGGCTTGATTCTGAGCATGCATGTTTTTTTCTCCGTCGGAGTTCCACACAGACGATCAGAATTTCCATCGGAAAAAAATAAAACATGTTCTATTTCTAAACTCCGATGGAAAAAAGTCTAATGGGGCCCACACACAGTTGGAATATCCGATGAAAAAATTCCGTCTGACTTTTTTCATCACAAATTCCGATCGTGTGTACAAGTCATTATAAAGGAAAACAAAGGAAAAGGTAAGTGAACCAACAAAGCACTATCTTAACCACTTAAGACCCAGACCTTTAGGTAGCTAAAGGACCCGGCCAGTTTCTGCGATTCAGCACTGCGTCGCTTTAACTGACAATTGCGCGGTTGTGCGACGTGGCTCCCAAACAAAATTGGCGTCCTTTTTTTTTCCACAAATAGAGCTTTCCTTTGGTGGTATTTGATCACCTCTGCGGTTTTCATTTTTTGCGCTATAAACAAAAATAGAGCAACAATTTTGAAAAAAATTCAATATTCTTTACTTTTTTCTATAATAAATATCCCCCAAAAATATATATAAAAATGTTTTCTTCCTCAGTTTAGGTCGATACGTATTCTTCTACCTATTTTTGGTAAAAAAAATCACAATAAGCGTTTGCACAAAATTTATAGCGTTTACAAAATAGGGGATAGTTTTATTGCATTTTCATACATTTTTTTTTTACTACTAATGGCGGCGATCAGCGATTTTTTTCGTGACTGCGACATTATGGCGGACACATCGGACAATTTTGACACATTTTTGGGACCATTGTCATAGCACTTAAAATGCATTGTTTACTGTAAAAATTACAATTGCAGTTTGGGAGTTAACCACAAGGGGGCGCTGAAGGGGTTATGTATGACCTCATCTGTGGGTTTTTTTTTCATGATCGTGTGTATACAAGGCAGGCAGACAAGAATCACGTCGAGAAAAACGTTGGTTTTTCAATGACATTAAAAACGGTCGTGTGTACGCGGCATCAGGCTCCATGCACACTAACGTTTTTCATAAACTCACAAAATGCTAGAAAAAAAACGATGGATGAAAAATGCTGATAACAATTTGTACCAGCTTCTAGTAGCATTTAGAAGCTTTTAGGAGCATTTAGGAGAATTTGTATTTTATTAGCGTTTTTGCAGTACAAGAAAAGAAAAAAAAAGCTGTTAGCATTTTAGAAGCAGTTAGGAGCATTTGGGAGCGTTTAACCACTTCAGCCCTGAAACAATTTACCCCCTTCCTGACCAAAGCACTTTTTGCGATTTAGCACTGCGTCGCTTTACTGACAATTGCGCGGTCGTGCGATGTTGCACCCAAACAAAATTGACAACCTTTTTTTCACACAAATAGAGCTTTTTTTTGGTGGTATTTCATCACCTCTGCGCTGTAAACAAAAGAAGAGTGACAATTTTAAAAAAAAAACAATATTTTTTAGTTTTTGCTATAATAAATATCCCCAAAAAATGAAAAAATATCAAAAAAAAAATGTTTTTTCCTTAGTTTAGGCCGATATGTATTCTTCTACATATTTTTGGTTAAAGAAAATCGCAATAAGGGTATATTGATTGGTTTTCCGCAAAAGTTATAGCATCTACAAAATAGGGGATAGTTTTATGGCATTTTTATTATTATTATTATTGTTTTTTACTAGTAATGGCGGTGATCTGCGATTTTTATCATGACTCCGACATTATGGTGGACACATTGGACACTTGTGACGCTATTTTTGGACCACTGTCATTTATACAGCGAACAGTGCTATAAAAATGCACTGCTTACTGTGTAAATGACACTGGCAGGGAAGGGGTTAAACACTAGGGAGTGAAGAAGGGGTTAAGTGTGTCCTAAGGAGTGATTCTAACTGTGGGGGGGGGGGTGGGCTACGTGTGACATGACAGTGATCACTGCTCCCGATGACAGGGCGTAGTAGATCACTGTCCTGTCACTAGGCAGAACAGGGAAATGGTTGTCAAGTGGTTAAGAGCATTCAGCATTTTTTTCTGCTGGAAAAACGCTTAAAAAAAACCTACAAAAACTGTTATTTTCTGTTCCTTGACAGGAAAGGGTGGGTCATATTTAAATTAGGGGGTGCACGAGTTTATTCAGGCCTAGGGCAGCACAAAACCTAATGCTAATAACAGCTTCTAGGAGCAAAAACGCTAGTGTGCATGTGTAAGTCATGTACCGGGGTGGGCTCTCCAAGATACAGCGAAGTCACGAACGAGAAAAGCAACTTTGACACCAACTTTTGTGATACAGTTCTTTTCTTTTACTGTAACAAGGTATTAAACCAAAACCCCAAAATGAACACAGCAATAAGGTTACATACACCCAGCCGTAGCTGAGAACCCCTGTGCTGCACAGCAAGATACCGAGGCAATTTGCCGTAATTTGCCTATTGGAGGATACAACTAGGACTGTCCCACCGTACCTGTTATTACCCTTATCAGAACGCGAACGATTGTGTATATGCTTAGTTTCGGGGTCATCAGCAGTACAGCACAGCAGCTTACAAACTTATCACTTCTATGCAATATTTACCCCCTCCCTTTTTCATAACCGGTATGATAACACGTATGTACGTTTTTCTTCCTCAATGAAGACACTAAACAGGTTTGTAGTTTGGAAGATTGCTCTCCATATGCAATGTCTCTTTAAGTAGCAGGAGCCTTGTACTAATGGTAGTAACACCTTTGGCCTGATACACTGTGATGGCCCTGACTGACTAACTACAGGCCTAATCTTTAAGCGCCAAACATCACTAGGCGGTGCGTGCACGATATTACTGACCCGGGTCTTGATCTGTAGACGATGATGTTTTCCAACCAATTAACGAAAGTCCTTTCAGCAACCATGAGGTACTGCAGGTGAGGTAGTTCTCCGTGTCTCAACTCCTAACAGCCCTCCTGAAAAACGATCCCTTCTTCCTCCGGACAGGTTCTGTACTGAACGGTGATTACTCAGCTGCCGTTCCTGAAGCTCTAGGACGAACAGACCCCCTGGATGTGAACAGATTCAATTTTCACACAGTCCCACAAAACATGTCTGCTCCAACTGCTTCCTGATTCCAGCTTCTCCAGCTCAGCTCCACCTCCTCTAAAAAAGCAAGAGCTTTCAGTCTGTAGAAACAGTGGCCTCCTGTGGTCAAAACTCAGAATGGCAATTATACACAAAGAGTGAATAATACAACTCAGAATGGCAATTATACACAAAGAGTGAACCATGGGATCTGCTTCACAATCTCACACATGGAGCCTTATACATTGAACTTTATGTCACCCAACTGACATCTACAGCTGAAGAGCAGTGATGAGATGGCTGGTACTGAACTTCTCAGCTACTCCACCGCTTATATCCCAATACCCTGTCTCATTGCTGGAGATGTGGAGACCCTAATGGAGACATTTTGCATATCTTTTGGTCCTGTTCCGAACTTCTGGGACTGTGTCCATACAAATCACCCAAAAGGTCTCTGACCATCAGGGGTCAAGTCCTGAGGAAAAAAGTGTGGGAACCCCCACCCAAGATCCACTACCCCACCAAAAAAAAAATGATACGCTCATATGCATAATTACTAAACCACAACTTTAAGCAAGTTCTTTCTAAATCCCGCGATAACTCGCGGCAGACCTCCGCAATGTCTCCTGGGAACAATGACAAAAGCTTCCAGGAGACATTGCGGCATCGAGGAAGTGACGGAATACCCGCACACTACCTGATGAATCAATAAACAGGAAGTGGCCAGTAACAAAGGATTACTAAGGTTCGCCTGCCCCTGACAGTGACTCGAGCTGGGCATCGCCGCTTAGTGAAGGATTGGCTCGGGCGACTCGGCTGCTCTTGGCTGTTCTAGTCCTGCAAAGGGAACTGCGTTCCTGCTGTGAAAAAAGGGCAGGAACTCCTTTCCCACGCGTTCCCGCAGGACTTGAGCCCTGCTGACCATGCCATCTCCAGATCCCCTGGTCTTTTCCTAATACATCATAACGGCATGTCACCGCTACAAAGGGTTGATTTCAATCCATATGATAAATGCAGCAAAACTTATGGAAGAATCTTCTCCCAGCCCCCCGACTGTCACACAATGGTTCCATAGAATAAACAACACCATGTTAATGGAAGACCTCACAAGCTCCCTCAAAGACACCTCCAAAAAAAATTCAGAGCACATAGTTCTTCAGGTCAGAATACAAAACCCACAGATGAATACAAAGCCATTATGCAACAGCTATGATCCGGTAACTGATTATACCCCTGTCTCACATCCATATCCAATCCCTCTGTCCCCCCACCCCTCTTTTAAAGGGGTTGTAAAGGAAAAACATATTTTTCATAATAAGCATCCTTTACCTGCGGACATTCCTCTTTTCACTTCCTCATTGTTCGTTTTTGCTCAGAAGTTGCTCTATTTCTTCTCTGTTCTGTTCACTTCCTGCTTGTCTGGTTGTTACTCACCACCGTGAAGGGAGGCTTTACTGCGATGGTCAGTGACGTGCTCACCCCCTCCTGGGAACTACATATGTGCGGCAGGACGCTCTCTATGTGTTAGAGACTTCAAGGAGGTGTGAATTACTGGGCGTGCCGCAATTCATACTGGGAAATGTAGTTCTTACATGAACGAGCGCCGCAAACCAGGAAGTGAATGAGAGAACAGAAACTAGAACGCCGGTGATATAGATGAAGGAATATAATAGGTATTTACTCGTTTTTTAACAGAATCATTACACTATTCTGTCTACCTTGCAGACATTAATTTTAGCCCAAACATTTTTTTCCTTTACAACTCCTTTAATAAAATATTGTTTTTTTTAACTTTTTCTCTGCTTGTCTCCTACATCATAACAGCTGGTCCAATGAAAAGGGTCTAACCTGCACCCAAACACAACCTTTTTCCTACCCCATACTATATTGCGTACCCAATATAACCCATAACACTAAGTTAACATAACCTCATTAAGACTGTCTCATCTTTGCCCACCTCCCTCTATCAACACCCAATTCCTGTGTTGAGATGCAGATCCGGTGTTGACAAAACTGATTATTTTATTTCCACTGGAAAAACTACGTTTAAGGTTAGCAGTAATTTTGTACAATGATACTATGTACAACCCATTCTCTGTGACTCAATCTTTTATCAATTTTTATATATGTTTATCTATACATGTCAATTTAACATGTACTGCACTTTATTCAGTGCTGTATACTATAAATATATCAATAATTTATATATATATATATATATATATATATATATATATATATATATATATATATATACACACACATATACATATATATATACTGTATATATAATTTTTAAAAAACAGAGGAAACAGACAATTACAATTTTTGATAAATGATAAATCATACAAAACTGTTGGTAATACACACTAAAATTACTACCACTGCGCCTAAAGCCGCGTACACACGATCGTAATTTTCGATGGGATAAAATCCGATGGAATTTTCCGACGGAATTCTGATGAAGCTGACTTCCATCAGTCTTGCATAGACACTGTCGGACTAAATTCCACCCGTCCAAAACACGGTGACGTAAAACACTACGACGAGCCGAGAAAAATAAATTTCAATGCTTCCGAGCATGCGTCGAAATGATTCTGAGCATGTGTAGGTTTTTTCTCTGTCTGAGTTGCGCACAGACGATAGGAATTTCCTATCGTTTTTTTTTACCATCGAAAAAAAATAAACACATGTTCTATGTCCGATGGGATTTTTTTCATCGGAAATTCCGATCGTATGTACGCGGCATAGGTCCCTAAAATCTAGCTGAGCTGCCACTTATAAAGATAATAAGATGTGTACAGTATTTAACCCTTAACAAAAAATAAATTAATGATAAATAGTGGCACTATATATATATATATATATATATATATAAACACTGTAATTGATTAAGTGCTCAAACCTAAACCTTACATGTGTATAAACAATGTGAAAACAAATGAATATATATATACACCCAGTGACAAGTGAAATAAAAATTGATAAAGATCAAACAAAAATTTTAATATAAGCAGTCCATAAAATTTTCCAGTGAAGTGTTTGTAGTGTGATCTTATCGTAATTCTTCCACCACACCAAAGTGCAAGTGACTCCACTCCCCTCAGCAAACGCACTCACCACCAGTGGTGTATTTAGGTTTTGTGCTGCCCTAGGCCTGAATAAACTTGTGCACCCCCTAATTTAAATATGACCCACCCCTTCCCACCCTTTCCTGTCAAGGCCACACCCCAATTTAAGACCCACCCTGATATTTTCCAGTGGGGACACTAGTTCTGAGGGCCTTGGGGTGCAGTAGAGTCCCTTTATTTGCAGAGATTTACTCTCACTTCCTGTTTTGCTATGGCGCCTGTCAGCTGACTGACAATTTTTAGCCTCTCGAAATGGCATCTGTCTCTCTCTAGCTAAAAACTCAGGTGAGAGGTCCACTGTTACGATAGGACAGTCAAAACTAGAAGTGACACAAAGGCCCCCCAGTTGCGGAACGCCGCCCGCACAATAACTCATTGGTTAGGGTCTGCTGCCCTAGCCTCCTCCCTCTTTATGGGCTGTACCCCCCTGATGGTGGCCCTGCCAGTATTATTATACCGGCAGTAGTGGGGCCGTTTTATGGGGGCACTAGACCGATTTGCCTCCCGGCTCAGTCCACCCCAAGACTGGCACTACACTAAAAGTGTAGAGCAAGCCGCGGGGACTCTTTTTGTACTGCCCCCCTGCAAAGTGCTGCCCTAGGCCTGGACCTTGTTGGCCTAGGCCAAGATACAGCGTTGCTCACCAGATATATCTGCCTAGCACACTCGTGTCAGGCTAAATCACTTTTACACCAAACTGAAAAGGTGAAACGACTATCCAATACAACCATATGCAGGGCCGATCCGCCCCATACGCATACTACGCAAGCTGCATAGGGTGCCGCAACTAACTTGAGGCCCCGCTGGCCGCTGGGAAGCATGGAGTGTCTGTTTGCGCGAATGACACTATTACACTAATGTTTACAACATCCATGACAAAATGAAGTGAGGATTGTATTGGGAGCACTGAAGTGTCAGGTATGACTGTGTGGCAATGGCAAATGGTTTACATAGCTCACAGCATCACAGGTCAGGTAGAGGGCCCCTTCCTTAGCAGAATTGCGCTTAGGGCCCCAGGGAGGTCAGGATGGGCACTGACCATATGTATCAGGGATCTCTCCACATGTGAATGAAAGAAGTTCTCCAATAATGTAATAACGTCAAGCCAGTTTAATTTAAACCACACAGAAAACTTCAACCTATACACTCACATTCCAATTTTCAAAAGCCAGCAAGAAATAAAAATTCACAGCAAATCTTTGAACTATGGCACACTGGTGCACTGCGGTCACGGCGGACCCGAAGTAAGCGCTCGTTATCCCTCTCTCACCCTCTCCACAGTGTCAGATTCGTCTATCGTATCACCACTTCCTGGTTGGGCTCACGTCAGTCAGTGATGATGATTGCCGCACAGCCACGCCCCCAACAATAATTTTCTCTCGTCACACTACCAACACTCATTATAAGGGGACCATAAATAGTAAAGGTTCCACTTATGAACCCACCGCACACTAGCACCCGACACTTTATCAGTCACTCACCACTAGAGGAGTTGGATTAAATATAAGGGCATATTAGTACCACACCCAAGCAGCGCCACCACCCTGCATACCTATCTTACCTCAACTTGATTGAATGAGTGAACAGCGATTTAGCATTCAAACAGTTGCTCTTATAATTTAAATATTCATTGGCAACGCTATTCACTAATATAGAGTACTTTACTTAAAGAACTCAAATCAAATCAAACGAGGGGGGGTGGGAGGGGAGGAATGCGGTTTATCATTTAGGGCTGGCTTTGTTAACAAGGATACTTATGACATTAATGTTAAACGCCTAGAAGCCAATCTAATAAAGCAGTTGCTAAGATAAGTCACCTATTATCACGTAGGGACAATAGATGGAATGCATGTACCACAACAGACAGTATTGAGATTATTATATGTTGTATACTGTCATGCAGTGTATAGAGGGATATTTAGCACATGTTGTTACCCTCTGTGTCAATAGAGCACACAAGGGAACAACGTGTGCCATGTCTGTGAGACAAGGGCCTATACAGTCAATTCATGGCTTTAAGAAGATTTTAAGACTCAATTCAGTATTAAGGCCCTTCGGCTGGAGGGTCTGAAGACAAAAGATCCATAATTTTTCCTTTCTGAGGAGGACCGTGTCATAGTCACCTCTCCGTTCTGGAAGGTCAAGGGCATAGAATCCCTTGACAGTCAATCCAGATGTTTTACTCTGATGGAATTGGAGGAAATGTTAAGCTATAGGTGTATTCTCCTTGGATCTGATGCTTTTAAGATGTTCCCCGAATCTTACCCTTAAAGCGGAGTTCCGGCCACAATATCACTTTTTAAATATAAATACCCCTGTAATACACAAGCTTAATGTATTCTAGTAAAGTTAGTCTGTAAACTAAGGTCCGTTTTGTTAGGTTGTTACAGCATTTAGACACTTTATAAAATAGAAATTGACTGGGGCCATCTTAAGTGTGGGCATCATGAAGCCAGACTGTATGACTTCCTGGATTTCAGCCTTGCAGATCTCGCACAAGCAATGTAATGGACAGTACAGGTGCTGAAACCTGATCTGAAACCTAAGTCACATGATTCTTCGAGACTGGGGAGTGCACAGACTCCTGGAAAGTTACACCCACTACATTCCCAGGAGTCTGTGCGGTGTAGGTTAGGAAGCTTAAGCACCTAGGTGCAGGAAGTGGGAAGATTAACTATTCTGCCTAGCAACAACACTTTGAAGGCATCTAAAAAAAAAAAAAAAAAATTTTCTTAAAGGACTAATGACATTTTTTTAAAACTACTGATGTAATGTTATATTTATGGGTGGAACTCCACTTTAACTGGCGTTTAGTTTTGCCTATATAGAGTTTATGGCAGGGACATTCCAGAATGTAGAGGACCCGGGCGGTGGTACAATTTATAAAGGATCTAATTTTAAATGTTTGTCTAGACTCTGAATCTCTAAATGTTTTAGAGCGGTCCACATATTTGCATGTGCTGCAATGACCACATGCAAACATGCCAGTTACCCGGGGCATGTTAGTGAGCCAACTTCTATCAGGAGCATGTCTAAACTCAGATTGAACTAGGCCATCTCGCAGGTTTCTCGCTCTTTTGGCAGTGATGGATTGTTTATCCCCCACTATGCCTTTAAGAGTCTCGCATTGTGTCAAAATATGCCAGTGCTGGGACAAGATCGATTCAACTTTTTGCCACTGAGTCCCATATGGGGTGATGAACCTCACTGGTCCAGTTGGAGTGCTCTTCTCTACATCTCGGGGCTTAAGTATGTCTGCCCTGCAGAGGCGCATTGCGGACGGTATTAACTCTTTTTCAGCCGCTAGCAGGGTTAATACCTCACCGCTAGCGGGGGTTAATACCGCACCACTAGCGGGCGAATACGGCCGATGGTATAGCGCCGCTAAAAATAGCGGCGTTATGCCGCCACCGCACATACTGCCCCAGTGGGAAAGGGACCTACATGCATGGAAAAACATGCCTAAAAAATGTGATAGATGTGAACCTAGACTCCAGAGATGGGGAAAAAAATTCCATTTAAAAAGGAAACCATGGTCCACTCAGGCTCGATTCACACCTATGCATGTTGCTTTTGAACGCTTTTGCAATGCTTTTTGCTGTGCTTGCTGCATTTCTCGACACACGTTTTTACCGCGATTTGCATTTTTTTGTTTTTTTATTTATTTATTTTTTAGCTGGCAATTTTTATTTTTTTACATTTCCTTTAACAACCAGCTATAAACAGGTTTAAAAAAACAAAACGAAAATTGCGGCAAAATCGCAGTAAAAACGCGGTACTTGCGTTTTGGATGCGGGTCTATTGAATTCTATTAGGCCGGAATCACACTAGTGCGTTGCGTATTGGAGCTCCGTTGTCTTTGCGAATTTCTCTCTAAGGTGTTCTGCGGATCAACTGCGTTTTAGCTGCGGATCGGGTGCGAATTAGAAAATTTTATTTTCAGAGCTGCGTTTTTGGTGAGGGCCAATCATTGTTAGCTGTGTGATGATGTAGCTAATAAAAGGGAGTGACCTTTCTTGGACTCTTCCTTTTTCACGAGCATTCAGTATTGTGTGGATTTGGATTTGTGAAGAAATGTGTGCTGCCCTGCCCATGTTCATGCCTACAGTTGTTGCTGCAACAGCAGCAATCTTGCTGGAAGTTGAGAGGAGGAGAAGGAGGAGGAGAAGAAGAAGATACTGGGCCAGATTCACAAAGAGATCCGACAGCGTATCTCCTGAGATCCGACGGTCGGATCTATGCGACTGATTCATAAGAATCAGTTCCGCATAGATCTCCCTTAGATACGACAGGTGTAAGTGACTTACACCGTCGGATCTTAGGCTGCAATCTCCCGCCGGCCGCTAGGTGTTGCTTCGTTTTTTTACGCGACAAATATGCAAATGAGGAAAACCGCCGATTCAGAAACGAACGCCCGCCCGTCGCTTTTTTTTCACGTCGTTTGCGTTCGGCTTTTTCCGGCGGATAGTTACCCCTGCTATATCCTATGTTTAGTATGGCTGTCGTTCCCGGCCGATTTTTAAATTTTAACGTCGTTTGCGTACGTCGATTCAGAATTCGGCCCGACGCTAGTTACGCTCACGCCGAAACCACTGACGTCCTAGCGACGTCATTGTGAGCAATGCACATTGAAATCGGCGTGGGGACACGCCTGATTTAAATACTACACTCCCCCTAGCCGCGGAATTTTAATTCTGCCAGGGGAGTTACGATCCGCTGGTGCAAGTTTCGAGGTAAGTGCTTTGTGAATACTGCACTAGCCTCGCAAAATTGCGCCGGTGGATCATAAATCAGATAGATCTAAAGATCCGCTAATCTATCTGAATCTGGCCCACTGGGTTCATCCCATCATTGCAAATAGGGATGAAAGAGGGCAGTTCATGATATTGTATGAAGATCTCCGTGGGCATGAAGACAAGTTTTTTAATTATACATAATAATTAGGTGAGTATTTTTTTCCTTGCTAAACCTTGCTAAACCTTTTCTTCCTCCATTGTTCCATAGTAGATCTTATTAATTTTTTTTTTTTTCCAAGTTTTGATGAATTGTTAGGACTAACGTAGCCTAGGTTGGAGCGACAGAACACATGCTTCAGAGCAAGCATCCAGCCTGCAGAAAGATTACTAATCACATTAACCACTTAACAATTTTGTTGCTAAATGCCCAGGCCAGGTTTTGCGATTCGGTACTGCGTCGCTTTAACAGACAATTGCGCGGTCGTGCAACGTGGCTCCCAAACAAAATTGGCGTCCTTTTTTCCCCACAAATAGAGCTTTCTTTTGGTGGTGTTTGATCACCTTTGCGGTTTTTATTTTTTGCGCTATAAACAAAAATAGAGCGACAATTTTGAAAAAAATTCAATATTTTTTACTTTTTGCTATAATAAATATCCCCCAAAAACATATATATAAAAAAAAAAAATGTCCTCAGTTTAGGCCGATACGTATTCTTCTACCTATTTTTGGTAAAAAAATTGCAATAAGTGTTTATCGATTGGTTTGCGCAAAATTTATAGCGTTTACAAAATAGGGGATATTTTTATTGCATTTTTATTCATTATTTTTTTTTTTACTACTAATGGCGGCGATCAGCGTTTTTTTTTCGTGACTGCGACATTATGGCGGACTCTTCGGACAATTTTGACACATTTTTGGGACCATTGTCATTTTCACAGCAAAAAATGCATTTAAATTACATTGTTTATTGTGAAAATTACGATCGGACCCCCGACCCGCTAAAAGGCAGGGACGTATATATACGCCTATCTGCCTGTACGTGCCATTCTGTGGACGTAAATAGGTGTGCGGCGGGCGTTAAGTGGTTAAGGTACTTTTTCCCACCTATGTGCATTGTAAATTCTATGTTGGAGCATGTAATCTTTTGTGTGTTCAACTATCCAACATCTGTAGTTAGAAATGAATAACCAGACAGAAGATGACCAAAAATATCTTTATATTTTTTTTTTCTCAAAAAATATCATAAATAGCCACTTCCCGACGGCCGTACGACTTTGTACGGCCGCAGGGTGGCTCTACATCTCTGGGAGGCCGTGTTTTTACGGCCTGCGCGCGCAGCCAGCGGCGCGGGCGCGTCCGGCGGAGGCGCGCGCGCGCTCGCCGCATCGCTGAGATGCCGATGCGAGTGCCTGGCGGCCGCGATGTCTGCCAGGGACTCGCGATCGGCGGCTACAGGGACAAGACGTGGAGCTCTGTGTGTAAACAGGATCTGTGTCCCTTGTACATAGGGACACAGCATCGGTCACCTCCTCCAGTCACCCCCCTTCCCCCACAGTTAGTAACACAATTCAGGGTACACATTAACCCCTTCCTCACCCCCTAGTGTTAACCCCTTCAATGCCAGTCACATTTATACAGTAATTAGTGCATATTTATTGCACTGATCGCTGTATAAATGTGAATGGCGCCAAAAATGTGTCAAAAGTGTCCGATGTCTCCGCCATAATGTCGCAGTCACGAAAAAAAATGCTGATCGCCGCCATTAGTAGTAAAAAAAAATAATAAAAAATAACAATTCTGTCCCCTATTTTGTAAGCGCAATAACTTTTGCGCAAACCAGACGCTTCTTGCGATTTTTTTTTTTTTTTTTTTTTTTTTTTAACAAAAATATGTAGAATAATACGTATCGCCTAGACTGAGAAAAAAATATTTTTTTAAAAAAAATTGGGCAATTTATTATAGTAACAAGTAAAAAATATTGTTTTTTTTTCAAAATTGTCGCTCTATTTTTGTTTATAGCGCAAAAAATAAAAACCGCAGAGGTGATCAAATACCACCAAAATAAAGCTCTATTTGTGGGGAAAAAAGGACGTCAATTTTGTTTGGGAGCCACGTCGCATGACCGTGCAATTGTCAGTTAAAGCGACGCAGTGCCGGAAGCTGAAATTTCACCTGGTCAGGAAGGGGTATATGTGCCCAGTAAGGAAGTGGATAGACAACATATATTTTCTTTTAATAATATAAACAAAAATAAACTTTGCATTTAAGTATACCTCAGGAATAAACTTTTATCCAAAAAATGCACACATGCTTGTTTACTGTGGGCATAACTTAGACTTTATAGATGGTGATATTGTTTTGGAAATAATGCTGCCTCAGAGGAGTATTGACTTGTTGAAGTAGTTTCATCAATGTCAGTGCTGGAAGCATGGCTAGACTCGCCATGTGTCTGTGGCCCATGGTGCTGTGGCACATGTGTCTGTGGCCCATGGTGCGGTGGCACATGTGTCTGTGGCCCATGGTGCTGTGGCACATGTGTCTGTGGCCCATGGTGCTGTGGCACATGTGTCTGTGGCCCATGGTGCTGTGGCACATACATCCCCTACATTTGAGTGTGTGGCCTAATTGAAGGAATTGGGGATGGGATAGGGAACTCGCCTCTGTTGGACATCATATATCGAAGTTGCCTCTTGAAAGCTGGAAGGATAGGATGGAGGAACATAGGGGTAAGGTTGGTGTCCCGGGTCCGGGTACTGGCCTGACATTGGTAAGTGTATGTGTGTTTTTGCTTGTGGCACATATGGCCTTTCCAATGTTGGTTCCTCACTTGGCACTGTAAATGACTGGAGAACTTGTTCTACAGTGGTTCGCATTTCTAAATATCGCTCAGGTAGTACTTTTTTAATCAAAGGTACAAAATTAAGCGCCAGTATTGTAGCCGGACATAAGAAAGCATCCACCTTTCCAGACATTTTTTCTAACATCTCTATTAGACGCTCGCTTATGTCAGTCTGCGATACTGGCGCTCGCTTACGTGCCACTTTGGCAGGCCGACCAATGGTTGGAGGAGCAGAGGAGGGCCCAGGCATCGGCTCAGCCAATCCAGATTCCTCCTGTGGGTTTGTGACCCATAGATTTGACCCAAGTTGCATTTCTGGGATTTCCTCATTTGGTTCTATGCAAACTGCTGCCTCCGATTGTGCCTCAGAATGGCTCTCTGGTTGATCCTCCAACACATCCTGTTCGTCCCAACTTGCTTCGGTCCTGTACTTTTAAGAAAAAGTAACCTTAATAATGCTAAATATATAGGCACGACACATAGATGATGTAGATGATAACTTACTCTCTCACCTCTATGAGTGGTTTCAGAAAAGCGAGGTCATCTGCATACATATAGGGTACTCTAGCTGGTGCCCCCGAGCCACTCCTCACTTCTCTCAGATGTTTATTGTATTTTTTGAAGGCATCCCGCATGCTTCGCCACCTGTTCTTTATGTATTCCACTGAAAAACAGAGAAGATAATAATTATTTCTTATTTATTATTTCTTGAAGGTACCTAGCTACAGGGAATTCATTTGGAAGTCTCCACTATGAGTTCAAGGTTGGAAAATCAACAATATCTGGCATTGTTCATGAAACATGCATTGTTATATGGGATGAACTAAACCCATTGGTCTTCAAAAAGCCTACAAAACAAGAATGGTTGAAGGTATCGGAGGAATTCTGGGAGCGATGTCATTTTCCAAACTGTGTGGGAGCCATCGATGGGAAGCACATTCGCATCCTGAGGCCATTTGATAGTGGGAGTCAGTTTTTTAATTATAAAAAATATTTTTCATTTGTATTTATGGCAGTGGTAGATGCCAATTATAAATTCCTTTATATTGATGTCGGTGCTTATGGCAGCAGCTCGGATTCAGGTGTATTTAGTCATTCCACATTTGGGAGAATGCTAAGGGAGAATAGACTGGATTTACCGAACGATTCATCCTTGCCCGGAACAAATGAGCCTGCCCTCTCATATGTTTTTGTAGGGGACGAAGCGTTTGCCCTTGGCAAAAATATGCTTAGACCATTTTTGAATAGAGCGCTGACATGACAATGAAAAAAGAATATTTAATTATCGCCTCACTAGGGCACGCCGAGTAGTAGAGTGTGCATTTGGGATTCTTTGCAATAAATGGAGAATATTGCACACTGCCATCAACCTCAGTCTGGAGCATGCTGTCTCTGCTGTCAAAACTGCCTGTGCACTGCACAACTATGTGCGAGAACGTGATGGTTTTATTTTTGAGGATTCCCTCATGCATAACATGGAGGCGGCACAGTGGAATGTGACTAGGGGCACTACCAGTGGGAAATTGATTAGAGATCAATTCCTAAATTACTTTATGTCGCCATCTGGCGAGTTACCTTGGCAGATGCAGTCAATTTAAAAACCCCCAAAAAAGTGTTGTGTTGCCATAAAATGATATGGCCCTTTAAATATTATAACATAACATACTGAGCTAAAAATTTCACTATGTGTAATTTGAATGCAGATTGAAAAAATAATATAATAAAATTTGTGTCTATAACTATTTATGACTCCGAAGTTATTCTCTACCTGAAATTGTCAAAAAATGTATAACCTCATCCGTCGCTGTCTGACACTGTTATGTGTGTTCTGCTGGGTGTCATTGTACAGAAGATGATGTCTTTGTACGACCAGCATGGCCCATAACGTCAAAATGGGATGACAAATACAGATAGTCACTCCCCCAAGGATCTGCAAATATACTTGGTAAAGTGAGTTTACATTTTTTTTAAAAAGACACGCACACAGACTCATACAAACAATGACCAAGGATGTGGGAATGAGTCCCTTGTCACCAGCAACATGGGGACAGGGTGCATTTGGATTTAGCTAAAACACCATGCCAAGATAGAAAACATGTGGCATGGTATGGGTTAGCACACTTAACATGTCCTGACAGAATGCATGCTTGGATAAGGGCCTGGTCTGGATTTGTGGGGGTCTGCACTGTGGTTATTGGGGTCTAATTAAAAATATAACTTTATAAGTTAGGGAATTAATAGGCAAACCATCTCCAGGCAGAGAAAAAAACAATAAATTACCTTTGTCAGCTTGAACTTGGGATGAGCACATGCTCCACTATGGCAAAAGGCTTCTGGTAATTTCAACCCAGGTATTTGTTTTCAGTACACTGTCCTTATATTTAGGATGCCGGGTGTCATAGAGTTGTGGGTTCTCCCTGACAAGGCGGATAAGCTCCTCGGAATCCACACAGTCCTTCACCTTAGCAGTGACTTTTTTGCTCCGTCTTTTCGACATGGCTACTCACCTCAGCAGCATGAAACAGACAGAGGAGGAACTAGGAAAAGGGGGAGGAGGAGGAGAGAAAACTTCCGTTCAAATCGCAACACATGTGCGAATTAGATGCGTACCCATAGAAGATAATGGGACTTAATTCGCACCTGAGCCGCACCGCAAGACCTAAAAAACGCACACGGTTTGGCGGCAATGCACAGTGCGAATGCATCGCACATATGTGAACCAGCCTCATTGAAAACAATGTATTTTGAAATGTTCTGCGAATTGGATGCGGTTTAAGCCGCACTCAATTCGCATAGGTGTGAACCTGGCCTAACATGCAAAACGCTGCTTTTTCCGGGGGAAAAAGTCCCCGACCCTTTCCAAAAACGCAGAGGCACAAAAAAGCATTGATGTGAACATGTTCCATAGGACACCATGTTAAAAAATGCCCCTGCATTTCTGCAAAATGCATCAAAAAACACATTAGTGTGAATGGAGCCTAAGGCTGGATTCACATCTATGCATTTTTAGTGCTTTTTGCATTTTGCAGATTTGCACTACAGAACGTGTTCCATAGGAAACCATGTTAAATGGACTGTAGTGCAAATCTGCAAAATGCAAAAAGCACTAAAACTGCATAGGTGTGAATCCAGCCTTAGGTGATGTCATAAGCCTCATTTGAACCCAACCCCCACATAAAGAAAATTGAGTACTGAATCGGCGTATCTATCTCATTTGCATATTCTACGCGGAAATCTACGGAAGCGTCCCTAGCGGCCAGTGTAAATATGCACCCTAAGATACAACGGCGTAGGAGACTTACGCCACTTGTATCTAGGCAACATTGAGGCGTATCTGATTCTATGAATCAGGCGCCGAGATGCGACGGCCCTCATCCAGAGTTACGACGGCGTATCTGGAGATACGCCAACGTAACTCCTTTCTGAATCTAGCCCTATATATTTTCAGACACTCTAGAGCAGTGGTCATCAACCCTGTCCTCAGGGCCCACTAGCAGGCCAGGTTTGCAAGATAACTGAAATACATTACAGGTGATATCATTTGCTGCTCAGTGATTGCAGTGTTCTAGTTTGCATCACATCAAGGTAATACATAACATCTGGTCTGTAAGTGGGTCCTGAGAACAGGAGGACAGGGTTGATCAGTGGCGGCTGGTGCTCAAAATTTTTGGGGGGGGGCGCAAACAAACGAAAAAAAAAAAAAAACATCAATTGCAGCCTCTCTGTGCCCAAATGCAGATACTGTGCCCATCAAATGCAGCTACTGTGCCCATCAAACGCAGCCACTGTGCCCATCAATTGTCGCCACTGTGCCCATCAATTGTCACCACTGTGCCCTCAATTGTCGCCACTGTGTCATGCCATCAATTGTCGCCACTGTGTCATGCCATCAATTGTCGCCACTGTGTCATGCCATTAATTGTCGCCACTGTGTCATGCCATCAATTGTCGCCACTGTGTCATGCCATCAATTGTCACCACTGTGTCATGCCATCAATTGTCGCCACTGTGCCATCAATTGTCGCCACTGTGCCATCAAACGCAGCCATTGTGCCATGCCATCAAACGCAGCCACTGTGCCATGCCCATCAATTGTCGCTACTGTGCCCATTAATTGCCGCCAGTTTGCCCCCTCAAAAACACCTGATATAAAGGGGCACTCTGATGAGGACACCTGATGTAAGAGGACACTCTGGTGGGGACACCCGATGTAAAGGGGCACTCTGGTGGGGACACCTGATGTAAGAGGACACTCTGGTGGATACACCTGATGTAAAGGTGCACTCTGGTGGGGACACCTGATGTAAAGGGGCACTCTGGTGGGGACACCTGATGTAAAGGGGCACTCTGGTGGGGACACCTGATGTAAAGGGGCATTCTGATTGGGACACCTGATGTAAGAGGACACTCTGGTGGATACACCTGATGTAAAGGTGAACTCTGGTGGGGACACCTGATGTAAAGGGGCACTCTGGTGGGGACACCTGATGTAAAGGGGCATTCTGATTGGGACACCTGATGTAAGAGGACACTCTGGTGGAGACACCTGCTGTAAGAGGACACTCTGGTGGAGACACCTGATGTAAAGGGGCACTCTGGTGGGGACACCTGATGTAAAGGGGCACTCTGGTGGGGACACCTGATGTAAAGGGGCACTCTGGTGGGGACACCTGATGTAAAGGGGCACTCTGATAGGGACACCTGATGTAAAGGAGCACTCTGATAGGGACACCTGATTTAAGAAGACACTTTGTTGGGGGCACCTGATGTAAAGGGGCACTCTGATGGGGACACCTGATGTAAAGGGGCACTCTGATGGGGACACCTGATGTAAAGGGGTAATTTGATAGGGACACCTGATTTAAGAAGACACTTTGTTGGGGGCACCTGATGTAAAGGGGCACTCTGATGGGGACACCTGATGTAAAGGGGCACTCTGATGGGGACACCTGATGTAAAGAGGCACGCTGGTGGGGACACCTGATGTAAAGGGGCACTCTGGTGGGGACACCTGATGTAAAGGGGCACTCTGGTGGGGACACCTGATGTAAAGGGGCACTCTGGTGGGAGCACCTGATGTAAAAGGGCACTCTGATAAGGACACCTGATGTAAGAGGGTGATCTAAGGCCTCTTGCACACTGGCAAAAATATTTACTGAGCTAAAATACAGCCTATTAAATGTACCTATGTAGAAAAATATTTACTGAGCTAAAATACAACCTATTAAATGTACCTATGTAGGTATGTAAACAAGTGCTGTTTATTTCTTAGTTAAAATAAATAAATAGAAAAATCTGCATTTTTGGTCAGTAATTTACACCTCATGCGTGCAAACGCTTGCGCGTGCGATTGTTTCCACGCAAATATCCATTAGCACATTGTGCACATGAACATAAGTTTGTGTGCAAACGCATATGTGCAAATACATACAAAAAAAAAAAAACGGCTGAAAAAATGGACGCTCAAACAGGAGTATCGTGTAAAAGAGGCCTAATGGAGACATCAAGAGGGTTCGATGCTGCATCTGTCCCCCGATGCCTCTACACTGAAAACCAAGCAATCAAACACCATGGACCGCTTGGTTTTCAGAGCTCTGTGAGCAAAGAGCTGTAGACTGTATAGCCGCGTACACACGACCGTTTTTCATGACGTGAAAATTTTAATTTTTTAAAATGGTCATTAAAAACGATTGTGTGTAAGCTCCAGAGCATTTTTCATGACGTGAAAAATGGGCATTAAAAATTTAGAACATGCTAAATTTTTTCACGTCGTTTTTCGTGCTGTAGTTTTTCACGCCATGAAAAACGGTCGTGTGTAGGCTTTAACAATGTGAAAAAAACGAGCATGCTCAGAAGCAAGTTATGAGACGGGAGCGCTCGTTCTGGTAAAACTAGCATTTGTAATGAAGATGGCACATTCGTCACGCTGTAACAGACTGAAAAGCATGAAGACTGAAAAGCGCGAATCGTCTCTCACCGAACTTTTACTAACACGAAATCAGCAAAAGCAGCCCAAAGGAGGCGCCATCTGAATGGAACTTCCCCTTTATAGTGCCGTCGTACGTGTTGTACGTTACCGCGCTTTGCGCGCCATTTTTTTTCACGATCGTGTGTATGCAAGTTAAGCTTGACAATAATCACGTCGAAAAAAACTTTGGCCCAGATTCACGTAGGACAGCGTTACATTGAGCGGGCGTAGCGTATCGTATTTACGATACGCCGCCGCAACTTAGAGAGGCAAGTGCAGTATTCACAAAGCACTTGCGTCCTAAGTTACGGCGGCGTATCGTAAATGTGCCGGCGTAAGCGCGCGTAATTCAAATGATGAAGAGGTGGGCGTGTTTTATGTAAATTAAACATGACCCCACGTAAATGACGCTTCGAATGAACGGCCCATGCGCCGTCCGTGGACGTATCCCAGTGCGCATGCGTCGGATAGAATGCCTAAGATACGTCGAACACTGCCTACGACGTGAACGTAACTTCCGCACAGCCCTATTCGCGTACGACTTACGTAAACGACGTAAAAAGATACGCTTGTTCCGACGTCCATACCTTGCATGGGCTGCTCCCCCTAGAGACCAGCTTTAACTTTACGCCAGCGTATGTCTTACGTCAGGGGTGGCCAACCAGTGGCCCGTGGAGCCCTCTGATGTGGCCCGCGACCTCCTGCTCTGAAATGGCGGGTTGGCAAGCCCAGATAGCAGGTTGCCGACCCGCCATACCACAGCATCAGTGTTGTGAATGAAGCTGGTGGTAGAGGAAGAAAGCGGCTGTGGAGTAGAGCCCCATAAGCTGATGCTTCCTCGACAGCGTCGGCTTTTGCCACAGGTGGGGTCTATTGCACAGGTGCACTACGTTGCACCTGCGTTGTGGGTAAACCGCAGCACATTAGTGTGAAAGCAGTCTTAGGCCCTTTTCACACGATCAGCCCAACCAAATGGGACCCTAGATTCACCTCTATAGAGCAACAGATGTCTGTTTACGCCCGCCTACCTCCAGTCAGAAAAACAGAAGGGAATCCGTCCCCTTTCATCTGGGTGGATCGGAGGGTCTATTGCGTAGCCGTGACCTGTCATCCACTGGTTACCGAGTTGCTTAAGTGGCTCTCGCTCTTCAAAAGGTTGGGCACCCCTGTCTTACGTAAACGGCGTAAATATATGCGACGGGCGTACGTACGTTCGTGAATCGGCGTATCTTGCTCATTTACATATTCAACGCGGAAATCAACGGAAGCACCACCTAGCGGCCAGCGTAAATAAGATACGACGGCGTAGGAGACTTACGCCGCTCGTATCTTGGCCAAATCTATGTGTAACTGATTCTATGAATCAGGTGCATAGATACGACGGCGGCCATTCGGACTTACGATGGCGTATCTCCACTCATCTCCCTCTTCACTCATTGGAGTCCAGGCACCTGGCGCCTGGCGGATCCAGACTTTATTGTCGGGATGACATGGTGCCTGGACTGATATCCGTGACGTCAGCAGAGAGCGGCGGACTTCAGCCTGCTCTCTGATGAAAACAGGTCACAGGAGTGCAAAACAAATTGCACTCCTGTGACCCATAGAAGAAGCCCAACCGAATAAACCCATGCTGGACTTCTCCTTTAATTTAATATCCCTGCTACATAATCTCAAATACAGGAACAGCTATGGCAGTATCTACCTATAAATTGAGAAACATGAACCTATGCTACTTTATGTTTTTAGGCAGTCCATGGTTGCTGTACTACTTGACAAATTAAAAAGAGAATAGTTTGAGCTCCTGCCATATCCCCACCTTTCTTGATCTCTGTTTATCACCTTTCTCCTCCCATCGGTGGCTACTGTTTGTGGATAAACAAAAAGCTCAGGACAGAAAAGAGGAAGATCTGTGTTGTAGAGACGGAGAACAAGTCACACAGAGCCCAGCAAAGGCTAAGAACTCAGACGGTGTATAAAGAGCTCCGAGGCAATGTACAACAAGTAATCCGGCCAAAAGATTTTAAACCAGGACAGTGAAATACAGGCCTGAAAACAGATCCGTTGTATAGGAAGAAACAGTAACCAGGACACCCAGGTGAGCATGGAGTCTATTACATGCTAGTACAATGCTGTAACCATCCATTATGACAATGCACTGTTTACTTGACAATACAAATCACTGGAATTATAATTTGCCCATTGCCAGTGATAAAATACACTTTGTGTGTTACGATTTTATATTTCCATACCATCACATAAAAATTAACCCTTTGCTTTCCATATAAAATATTTATGTAGTAAGAGATTTAGTATAAGGACACTGAATTGAATTTTTTTTTAGGCAGTTTGTGTAATTCTCTAAATTGATCGCTTCTGTTTAGCAAAACTGACAGATTCAGATATTAAAATGTACGTTTAACAAGGCATTGGTCTAGCTCAATGGGTTATATGGTGAAACAGTAATTTCCTTAAAGCGGGAGTTCACCCGAAAAAAAAAAATTAACATTAGATTCATGATCATTTTGTCAAGGGGAATCGGGTAGTTATTTTAAAAACGAAGCAGTACTTACCGTTTTAGAGAGCGATCTTCTCCGCCGCTTCCGGGTATGGTCTTCGGGACTGGGCGTTCCCTTTTTGATTGACAGTCTTCCGACAGGCTTCCGAGAGTCGCATACATCGCGCCACGAGTAGCCGAAAAAGAAGCCGAACGTCGGTGCGGCTCTATACGGCGTCTGCGCACCGACGTTTGGCTACTTTCGGAAAATCTTGACGCGATAGATGCGACCGTCGGAAGCCTGTCGGAAGACTGTCAATCAAATAGGAACGCCCAGTCCCGCAGCCCATACCCAGAAGCGGCGGAGAAGATGAATCTCTAAAACGGTAAGTACTGCTTAGATTTTTAAAAAACTACCCGATTCCCCTTGACAAAATGAGCATTAATCTAAGGTTAAAAATTAACATTTCCGGGTGAACCTCCACTTTAAGCTGGCCATACACTGTTAGATTTTTTTGCAGCAGTCCAAATGTAAAAAGAAAATCAAACAGCTTTTTCCATTCATGCTATACAGCCTGGATGGATGAATCTTCCGCCCGTCCCACCCCCCTGACCCCCCGCTGAGCTATTGTATTCTGACAGCCACCAGCGGCAGCTGTTTAAATACCCAAACAGCAGTTGCATCTGATTCGATTAAACCGTAGTCTGACCGACAATTTTTCACCCAGTTCCTTTGTTTTTTTAAATCGAAGAATATCAGGCAGGAGGCGCAGACATGGCTAAGAACATTTTTAACTGTATGGCCAGCTTTAGGTCTGATAGATGAAGAGGGTAATTCCCTTTGTCTCATACAAATAGAGTAAAAGTTTTTTTTCTTGGTAACACATTTTATTCAATACTTAAATCCTTTATTAGATATTATTTATCCTTTTTTTTATTATTTATCATTTATCCTTTTTTATTATTTCTATGTTCTACAGCATTTGTTGTCAATTACTATAGCACTACTTTACTAATATGGCTTTGACATAAACTTATTCATGGCTTTCTGATTGTTGTTGGGAACACTTGATTTAATTAGGGTGACACCATTTATCGTTTTTTTTCCAAAAAAGTTAACCTGGAGGGACTATGGGCCCTTTCACACGGGCGGATCCCGTGATTACCCGTTCAGTAAATATCCGCTTGCTCAGTGGGGATCGCTCTGTTGATCCCCGCTGAGACGGCATATAACAGGGGGGTCCCTGCACACTATGCAGGGACCGCCCTGTCAGATCTCCGCTCTCCTTTATGGGGGGATCGAATGAACACGGACCATCTGTCCATGTTCACCCGATCCGCTCTGCAGACAGATGGAAAAATAGAATTTTTACTCCATCTGCAGAAACGTAGCATAGCGGCGACCGATAAGATTGGGTGTCAGCCAATGTTCATCCGCTGACACCCGCTATCTCATAGGGATACATGTATGTCCGTATTTCATCCGAAAACGAATGGATGAAAAAAAGGACATACGGTCCGCATGTGTGAAAGGGGGCCTAATACAAACTGTGAAACTGTAACATCAACATCAGAAATACATATTTCCGCTGCAGGATGACCATGTTTATTTAAGTTTGGTGATAGGTACAATGGCAGGCAATTCTGTCACTAATGAGAGATAATTAATTAGCTTTAAGAATATTTAATGAGCTAAAAACAAATTCCCTAAACAAAAGCTCTAACAGAGAGGCTAAACAAGCTTATTACCTCTTAATTTTTACTCTTTAGCCCTTGTACACACAGGTGCGGATTTTGAAGTCCGTGCTACTTCAAAGCCGACTATTCAGTGCAGTTTGCTGACACTCTGTGCGACTTCATTTAACAGATGTTAGTGCAAGTCACACAGAAATAGTGCAGGAACCTTTTTCAAAGTCCCTGCGACTTAAGTTACACCAATTTGAAAAGTTCCATTTAGAGGTCGACCGATATATCTATTTTGCGTTTTTAAAGATATCGGCATCGGCCAATTATTGAGTAAATTAGGCCGATTGTCTAGGATCTGTGCTGGGTGGAATTCTTCCGCCTGCCTGCCCGCCCGCTCGTCGCCCGCTCGCTGCTATCTGCTGACTTTATATTTTTTTCCGTTTAGGAAGTCGGCAGCCAACCAGCGGGCCGGTAACAACCAATCGGCGGCCGCCGCTGCCGACATCCTCCACTGTAAAAAAAAATGTCCCCTGACGTGTTGCGCGCCCTACCTCTGCCTACAAATTCCAGAATGCAGCGCGGGCAATTCTGGGGCTTGTAGGCAGAGCGCGCAGCACGTCAGGGGACGTTTTTTTCCAGAGTGGAGGATGACGGCAGCGGCGGCCGCCGATTGGTTGTTACCGGCTTGCTCTGCATTCTGGGGATTGTAGGCAGCACAACAGGGACGAATGGAGCTTTGTGGATAGAGTGCTAATATCGCCCTTCCTTCTGTTTTAGCACTGCTCAGCGCTCAGGAGTAGGCAATACAGAAATTTGGCCACAAGAAATGAGACAATGATCAGCAGGTGCAAAAAAAAATGTAAACATCAAAACAAAGTAGCAACTATTGAAAGTCCCAAAGTCCAATATAATACTGCAGCAGCGCTATTTCCAAACAAATGTTTGAAAAACGAAACAAACTTCTATAAAATCAATATAGAAGTTTGTTTCGTTTTTCAAACGTTTGTTTGGAAATAGCGCTGCTGCAGTATTATATTGGACTTTGGGACTTTCAATAGTTGCTACTTTGTTTTACTGTCTGTTTTGACCAATGGAGCTTTCTTGTGCTAGGCTAGAAGATGGAACGGAGCCTGGAGCGCTCCGCTGGTGGGCATTGATGAGGTGGCAGTGAATGACATTGGGCTGTACTGGTGGGCACTGATGTGGTGATGCACTGGTGGGCACTGATGTGGTGATGCACTGGTGGGCACTGATGTGAGGCACTGATGTGGTGATGCACTGGTGGGCACTGATGTGAGGCACTGATGTGGTGATGCACTGGTGGGCACTGATGTGGTGATGCACTGGTGGGCACTGATGTGGTGATGCACTGGTGGGCACTGATGTGAGGCACTGATGTGGTGATGCACTGGTGGGCACTGATGTGGTGATGCACTGGTGGGCACTGATGTGGTGATGCACTGGTGGGCACTGATGTGGTAATGCACTGGTGGGCACTGATGGGATGCACTGGTGCATTGGTGGGCATTGATGAGGTGGCACTGATGGGCACTAGCGTGGAACTTCTGGACACTGATAGGCTCCACTGGTGGGTACTGATGAGGTTGCACTGGTGGGCACTAATGGATACTGATGGGCTGCACCAGTGGGCACTGACAGGCTGCAACCCACCTCTCCACCATAAACAATTATCTCCTCCCCACCTCTCCACCCTAGGTTTTTTGAGATGAAGGAAAAAAAAAAAAAAGAAAAGAAAATCGGCCTAAAATATCGGCCACACATATCGGCCATCGGCCACCCCGATTTCCAAATATCGGCATCGGCCAGAGAAAAACACATATCGGTCGACCTCTAGTTCCATCGCTGCAAAAGGGGTGCAATTCGATGTGCGACTTTGAACTGTCAAGTCGCATGATAGGTCGCACTGGTGTGAACCAGGGCTTACACCACTTAACTCGGTGCTTTTTTTTTTTATATAATGTCTCACCCTATCAACCATATTTATGCAGCAATATCAGCTGACTGCATGTGTTTACCTCTTACACAGCACATTTGCACAGCAAACTTGACACCCCTACATCCCTGTATTTTATAATACTAACTTTAAAATAGACAGTTGGTAGCCACCAGTGGCAGCCTGTGCATTGAGGGCGCACGGGCAGTGGCCCGTGCATTGAGGGCTCACAGGCGGCGCTCCCCTATTCATGCATTGCCGCCTCCCCCCTATGCATGCATCCCCAGCCCCTTTTAGGATGCCAGGCACATGAATTCCCATAGAGGTGGGGGGGGGGGGGGTTGAAGCACCTGATTAGAGCCAGAGGCTCTAATAGGAAAAAAAGGGTGGGCTCGGGGCGCAGACAATCCCACCCAGTTGTGTGACAATAGCCAATACATTTTTGCTATTTTCACACTATTGTTTCTCTCCGCCATCAGGAGACAGGCCGTGAGACCTGTTTCCTGATTGGCCAAAGCGTCAGGCAATCCAATTGGATGTATAGCGCTTTGGAGAACAGAGAGGTGACGTGGAAGGAGCTGAAACCGAAGCCGCTGCCCGCACCCGAGGAGAGCTGTATACCCTGATCTGTAATGCTGAGCTATATACCCTGATCTGTGAGGATGAGCTATATACCCTGATCTTTAATGCTGAGCTATATACCCAGATCTGTGAGGCTGAGCTGTATACCCCGATCTGTAATGCTGAGCTATATACCCCGATCTGTGAGACTGAGCTGTATATCCTGTCTTGTGATTCTGGGGCTAGATACTCTGTCCTGTGATGCTGCGCTGAATACTCCTGACAGGGGAAGGAGTGGGTGGATTTTATAAGGGGTGCAGCTTATGGGACGTAGGAGGGGTCTGGCATCCCCCCATCCTAAAACTTCACCAGCCGCCACTGGTAGCAATTATAGTGGATTTGTGTGTTTTTGCCCTGTTTGCTTTGGTTTTCTCTTAGAACATACTTACAAGTTCAGTTATCTAACTTCCAATGTGGCTAGTGTATGACTGTGAATAAGGGTGCTAGCTTCTAATGGGCAAATTTAAGTACTCTGTAAAGCACTGCAAAATGCTTTGTGGATCACTTAAATGTGACATGCACAATTAAAAAAAGAAATTAAAACCTTCTACCTTCCTATAAATGAAAATTGTTAATACACTCATCTGCATCAGAACAGCCAAATCATTGGAAGAGGCCCAGGGAGTACAGCCACACGCTTCATGCTTCTACAGTAAACCAGAAGGACAATGCAGCTGGAAAAAAGCTGTACATTACTTGACTCTTCACAAGAAAAAAATCACTTGTAGGTAGTTTGTGCCTTATGGGATTGGCCTTGCTAGTAAAAAACAATGTACTTGGGGTGACCCCCCTGGGCCTACTGCAATCCTTCTAAAATAAGTCTAAGGCTGGCTATACACTCTTAGATTTCTGTCCTTCGGCTAAATGTGGACGGATGAATCTCCTGCTGCCAGCTATTCTATTCTGCAAGCTGACACCTGCAGCTGTCAGAATACCTGTCATGGTCGAGGAGGGGTCAGGCTCAGAGACCAGTAGCTATAAGACCCCTTTCACACTGTGTCGCTTTGCAGGCGCTTTAACGCTCAAAATAGCGCCTGCAAATCGATCCGAAAACAGCCGCTGCGGTCTCTCCAGTATGAAAGACCAGAGGGCTTTCACACTGGAGCGGTGCGCTAGCAGGATGATAAAAAAAAAAGTCTTGCTAGCAGCAACTTTGGAGCAGTGAAGGAGCGGTGTGTATACCGCTCCTGCCCATTGAAGTTGAAATCTGCAGAGGCGCTTTGCGGTGGTTTTAACCATTTCTCAGTCGCTACTGGGGGGGTAGGTGCGCCCCACTAGCGGCTGAATAGCGCAGCGAAATTTACGGAAAATTGCAGCTAAAAATAGCGGCACTTTACCGCAGGGTGAAAGGGGCCTAACAGTAGAGAGGCACCCACTGACCAGCAGGATAAGTATAGAAGCAGGTCACCGTGGTGGATGACTCGGGCTCACCCGAGGTGTGGAGTCTAAGCACTAACCACCAGAGCTCCTGATGGTGGAGATTGGTTTTGCTGCATGTTAGCACCAGGTCCCAATCCTTAGGATTGGCCCACCAGCAGGTGAGCAAGCCGGGGTCCAGTAGCAGATATAGGAGGTAGGGATCAAGTAGAAGTGTAGTTTCAAGTCAAAGGTTGGTAATGAATGGTTGCAGGTTGGGATCAAGCAGAATTTTTTTTTGAGGAACAAGCCAAAGGTCGGTATTGAGTTGTAGTGAAGATACGAATGGCAGCAGGAGTGACAAGAGTGATATATTGGATAGAGAGAGCACAAACAAGAAGTGCAAAAGCATGGTTAAAAAAAGGAAGTTCATGGGAGTAGCAAAGGGATCAAAGGTTCAAGAGAAACAAGGTTCATGGCAAAATTGTTCAAGGAATTGTCCAGGCTACTTTCCTACATCACAGGTGGCTCAGCAAGACCAGACACAGCAGAGGTTGCAGGTTCAGACCCAGGGCCTGACAATACCCTGCATTTGACTGGCTGCAGTCACGTTTTGTATATGCTTTTGTAACTTTTACGCAAATTAATCAATATATGCTTATTGCGATTTTTTTTTACCAAAAATATGTAGAATACATATTGGCCTAAACTGATGAAGAAATTTGTTATTTTTAATTATTATTTAAATATTTATTATAGCAAAAAGTTAAAAATATTGTTTTTCTTTCAAAATTGTCGTTCTTTTTTTGTTTATAGCGCAAAAAATAAAAACTGCAGATGTGATCAAATACCACCAAAAGAAATCTCTATTTGTGGGGAAAAAAAGGCCAGATTTTGTTTATGTCCAGCATCCTACGACCGCGCAATTGTCAGTTAAAGTGATGCAGTGCCGTATTGCAAAAAATGGCCTGATCATTTAGGGGGTAAATCCTTTCGGGGCTTAAAGGGTCACTAAAGGTTTTTTTTTTTGCTAAATAGCTTCCTTTACCCTACTGTAGTCCTGGTTTCATGTCCTCATTGTTCGTTTTTGCTCTGATGTTGCTGTAATTCTCTGTTCTGGACACTTCCTGGTTGTCTGTTTCCTGATGACCACAGTACTGGGAGATTCTAGTTTCATTTTCCAAACCATCACTGCTCTATGGCTCTGTACATGCACAGAGGCAGGATAACATGCAAAAACGAAACTAGATGCAAAAACGAAACTAGAGGTACATTATATGATTGATTTTTATCTATTTTTAATCAATTTTAAAAGGAATCAGTTAACTATTATGTCTCTATACCCTATAAACAGTCATTTCAGCAAAAGAAAAATGTTTCCTTTAAGTGGTAAAGCAACCTTGCAGGTCAAATTAACTTTTATGAAAATATGTTCCCATTTAACTCTTTATTAACTCATCAGCTTTAATTAATTGCTTCATCCTCTTAGCTATAATTTTTCTGCTGATATTTTAGATCTCTTTTTTTTAATTATTATTTTTTCATATTCATTTGTTTGTTTTTTTATGTCGTGCTAAAAATATGTGTAAATTGCAGAAGAAACACTTTTATTTAATTTGTAAAACTCTGTACTATACTTTGTATTAAATTAAACAGCCAGTCAGCCTAAAAGTGACATACATTATTGTGTCAAAAATATTGGGACACCTGCCTTTACACGCACATGAACTGGCATCCCAGTCTTAGTCCATAGGGTTCAATATTGAGTTGGCCCCGCCCTTTGCAGCTATAACAGCTTCAACTCTTCTGGGAAGGCTGCCCACAATGTTTAGGAGTGTGTCTATAGGAATGTTTGACCATTCTTCCAGAAGCGCATTTGTGAGGACAGGCACTGATGTTGGTAGAGAAGGCCTGGCTTGCAGTCTCCACTCTAATTCATCCAAAAGGTGTTCTATCGGGTTGAGGTCAGAACTCTGTGCAGGCCAGTCAAGTTCCTCCACGCAAACTCGCTCATCCATGTCTTTATGGACCTTGCTTTGTGCACTGGTCCAAATCATTTGGTAAAGGGAGAATTATGGTGTAGGGTTGTTTTTCAGGGGTTGGGCTTCCAATGAAGGGAATTCTTAAGTTGTCAGCATACCAAGATATTTTGGACAATTTCATGTTCCCAAGTTTGTGGGAACAGTTTGGGGATGGCCCCTTCCAACATGACTGCGCACAAAGCAAGGTCCATAAAGACATGGATGAGTGAGTTTGGGCTGGAGGAACTTGGCTGGCCTGACCTCAACCCGATAGAACACCTTTGGGATGAATTAGAACAGAGAAGCAAGCCAGGCCTTTCTTGTCCACATCAGTGCCTGACCTCACAAATATGCTTCTGGAAGAATGGTCAAACACTCACATAGACACACTATTTTACCTTGTGGACAGCCTTACCAGAAGAGTTGAAGCTGTTATAGCTGCAAAGGGTCGGCCAACTCAATATTGAACCCTACGGACTAAGATAAGTTCATGTGCGTGTAAAGGCAGATGTTCCGAAACTTTTGACAATATAGTGTATTAGCTACAGGTGGAACTAATTGGGCTAAGTTATGGACACTCCCAAAGTAAGTTCTGTCTTTCATAATCCCTGATTTTGCTCCTGTCTACCTGGCAGTGTTGGGTGTTCTGGACCACCTTTGCATGTTTCAGCTCTTTCTGTTGCAATGTTTATAATAGCCCCCTTAACCCTCTTGTATTTTCTAGTATTGTAACTGTACTGTCTCTCTCTCTGCATAAACTGTTGGCGGTATATAAAACCTGTATAATAATAATTATATAAAATTGGGTTTACAAAAATCCAACAAAGAGAATGGGACAGTTACTACAAATACTGTATTTCAACTGCATAGTCTCTAAGAAATAAAGATATAAGAAACGGCTAACTTAAAGGGGTTGTAAAGGTTTGTTTTTTATTTTCTAAAGATGTTCCTTTAACCACTTCCATACCGCGCCATAGGGAAATGACGGCGGCAGGAACCCCTCGCCGATCCGGGTGGACGTCATATGACGTCCTGTGTTGCCGGCGATCTAGGGCGAGTGCGCGGCAGCGCTCGTGACCCGGCGCGGTTGCCCGGCAGGCCGCGATTGCCACCAGGTTCCCTCGATTGCCGGTAATCACGGCAGGAGTGTGAATCTGTGTGTGTAAACACACAGATCCACCTCCTGTCAGAGGTGAGGAGACCAATGTGTGTTCCCAGTACAGAGGAACACACATCGGTCTCCTCCCCTTGAGAGTCCCCTCCCCCTACAGTTAGAACACACCTTAGGGAACATATTAACCCCTTCAACGCCCCCCTAGTGGTTAACCCCTTCCCTGACAGTCACATTTACACAGTAATCAATGCATATTTATAGCATTAATCGCTGTATAAATGTGAATGGTCCCAAAAACGTGTCAAAAGTGCCCGATATGTTCGCCGCAATGTTACGGTCACAGTAAAAAATCGCCGCCAATACTAGTAAAAAAAATTATAAAATAAAAATGCCATAAATCTATCACCTATTTTGTAGATACTATAACTTTTGCGCAAACCAATCAATATAAGATTATTGCGATTGTTTTTTACCAAAAATATGTAGAAGAATACGTATCGGCCTGAACTGAGGGAAAAAAATGTTTTTTTTTTTAAAAATTGATATTTATTAAATAAAAAAGTAAAAAATATTGTGTTTTTTTTTAAATTGTCGCTCTTCTTTTGTTTATAGCGCAAAAAATAAAAACCGCAGAGATGATCAAATACCACCAAACGAAAGCTCTATTTGTGGGGGGGAAAAAACATAAAGATTTTGTTTGGGTACAGTGTTGCATAACCACACCATTGTCATTCAAAGTGCAACAGCGCTGAAAACGAAAAATTGGTCTGGGCAGGAAGGGGGTGAAAAGGCCCTGTATGGAAGGGGTTAAGCTAGTGTATTGTTGGTTCACTTACCTTTTCCTTTGATTTCCCTTTAAATGTTTTTTTTCTTTGTTTTCTTTGTCTGAATTTCTCACTTTCTGTTCCTCCTCAGTAAGCTGTTCTTACTGACTAACCCCCAGCCAGAACACGGGCAAGCTTACTGAGGAGAAACAGAACGTGAGAAATTCAGACAAAGAAAATAAACATTTAAAAGGGAAATTGAAGGAAAGGGTAAGTACACCAACAATGTACTAGCTTAACCACTTAATCCCCGGACCATATTGCTGCCCAAAGACCAGAGCACTTTTTGCGATTCGGGATTGCGCCGCTTTAACTGACAATTGCGCGGTCGTGCGACGTGGCTCCCAAACAAAATTGGCGTCCTTTTTTTCCCACAAATAGAGCTTTCTTTTGGTGGTATTTGATCACCTCTGCGGTTTTTATTTTTTACGCTATAAACAAAAATAGAGCGACAATTTTGAAAAAAAATAATATTTTTTACTTTTTGCTATAATAAATATCCCCCAAAAATATATAAAAAAACAATTTTTTTCCTCAGTTTAGGCCGATACGTATTCTTCTACATATTTTTCTAAAAAAAAATCGCAATAAGCGTTTATTGATTGGTTTGCGCAAAAGTTATAGCGTTTACAAAATAGGGGGTATTTTTATGGCATTTTTATTAATATATTTTTTTACTAGTAATGGCGGCGATCAGCGATTTTTTTTTTCTGTACTGCGACATTATGGCGGACACTTCGGACACTTTTTTGGGACCATTGGCATTTTTATAGCGATCAGTGCTATAAAAATGCATTGGATTACTATAAAAATGCCACTGGCAGTGAAGGGGTTAACACTAGGGGGCGGGGAAGGGGTTAAGTATGTTCCCTGGGTGTTATCTTACTGTGGGGGGGGTGGACTCACTAGGGGAAACCACTGATCCTCTGTTCATACATTGTATGAACAGAAGATCAGCATTTCCCCCCTGACAGGACCAGGAGCTGTGTGTTTACACACACAGCTCCCGGTCCCCGCTCTGTAACGAGCGATCGCGCGTGCCCGGCGGCGATCGAGCCCGCCGGGCACACGCACGGGAGTCGGGGGCGAGCACGCGCCCCCTAGTGGCGGCTCAAAGATATTATTGATATTGGTTACCAAATCTAGATAGCAGTGGTTTTCAATACTGTTTTATGTACCTGCTTACAACTATTTACTGTACATTCACAGGCAATCGGTCATGGCTATGACTGCTGAAGCATATCAAGAAGTGGAAATAGCCACTTGCCTTCTGAGTGGGACCTCATCGCTCGCCTCACGAATAAGTCGTGTAGCCTCAGCTGTATTCCTTTGTGTTCGGTTTGGATTCCTAATGGTTGGATATCGGACAATATGGCAGGATGAAGAGAAGAATTTCCATTGCAACACCTCAAAGCTTCTCTGTACGCCAAGCTGCTTTGATGAGTTCTCCCCATTCTCCTCGTTCAACCTTTTCGCTTTACAAATGGTGTGCCTGCTTACTCAGTCTATGTGTGTGGTCGGTTATACTCGCTCAGCCTACCAGGGAAAGGAAGGATGGCTGCATGATCAACTCCGGAGAAGGACTGTTCAAATGAAATTACACATAATCGCACTTTTAAGCAGGATACTTATTGAAGGTCTTTTCATTTTAACCTTTTATAAAGTAACAGAAGGATTTGTACAGAAGAGGACAACTCCGTGTCATACTACACTGTGCGAACCATTTGTCATTTGCACAGATATAAACGCAGCCGTTAAGAATATCTTTAACTTGTGCCACTGTGCAGCTTCTACAGCCGGTGCCATGATTTGCTTCTGGGAGTTACTAACCTGCCTACTGTCCATCCAGAACGTAAGGAGGCTCTCAGGCAGCCAGACACAAACCAACAAGCAACGCTACTAGCAATGTTAAGCTGCATTTTAGGATGCCTGTTGCAAGCAAAACCACTATTAACGTAGTGTGCATTTCTTGAAATGTAATTTCAAATCTTTTTGCTAGCAAAATACTGTCTGTTTGTTCACTGCATCTCAGGGACAGCTGTGACAACAAATTAGAGACCAAAGTCCAAACTTACTTCCCTTTTTACAACACAATAAGTAATTGTTAGATATCTGTATTGCAATGTATACAATTTCCTTTTGTACTGGTTTACTGTGTGAAAGCTAATTATTTAAGGAAGTTGTATTAAATTGTATAAAGTATCACCAAAAGTTTTATTTTATTTTTTTCGTTTTAAAGTTTTGGTTTGAATAGGGAAGGATTTGAATCCCTGGGTTTTACTGTTATTCAGGGTTTCCCTTTACCATCCGGGTGGCCAAAGTTTTACTAGAGAGGATTATTATTATTATCATTATTGAGTGAGTGAGAAACTTGTAAAGCGCAACATATGCGAACTGAATCGCCTCTGGGTATTTAGGTACTTATATAGCGCCGTCAGTTTACGCAGTGCTTTACATATACCGTATTTATTGGGGTATAGCGCGCTCCCGCGTATAGCGCGCACCCCTAAAGTTGGCCAGAAATTCCTGTGGAAAAAAGGATTTTGTACTTACAGTTTTGGTGTCTTGCGCGGCGTCCATCGGCGGCCTCGTCGGGTCCGGCTTCCGTCTGCGGCTTCGGGTGTCCTCTTCGTCGGGTCAGGCGTCCTCCTCGCTCGTTTCCCGCGCCGAGTTTGAATACTGCGCCGGCATATACCAAGCGCAGTACACTCGGGCAGGCTCGGCTACTGTCGCGCTCACGTCCTGTATGTCCAGGGCGTGAGCCCTGGAGGAGCCGAGACTGCAGACTATACACAAGTGTACTGCGCTCGGTATATGCCGGCGCAGTATTCAAACTCGGCGCGGGAAAGCGGGTATCGGCGTATATCGCGCACCCACGATTTTGCCCTGATTTTCAGGGCAAAAAAGTGTGCGGTATACGCCGATAAATACAGTACATTGTGCATTTACATCCCTACCCTCGAGGAGCTTACAATCTAAGGTCCCTAACTCACATTCAAATACTAGGGCCAATTTTAGACTGAAGCCAATTAACCTATCAGCATCAGGGAATAGCTACTACAGGAACACAGACTGCAAAAGCAAAAAAACTACAGGGGGTTTTAGCCCATTTAGGAGGAAAAAGGGGGTTCACCTACTCATACATGGCCAACTTTTAGGTATAAAAAAAAAAGTAGCACATTTAAAGAAAAAAATAAAAAAGCTGAAGCATGGATTGTAAATTTGTATTGTGCCTGGGATTCTGCAGTACATGGAGGGGGAAGATGTCGAAAAAGACCATAAATAAGAACTCACCCTTTAAATTACTTCTAAAAGCTCTGGTATGACAGCCTAAACAAGCACTGACTAAACCCTAACTAAGCCAAATACGCCTATTTTTGGGCTTTACAATCTCCCCCTCCCAGACTCCGCAGCCTAGAATAGGAGGTTTTCGGCATCAGAGGCAGTGCTGCCAATCCATAAAGGTCCAGGTGCTGATAGCCACACCCCCTGCAACATCCTTTCATTCCGCTGTAGTGCAAGCAGGCATAGCCTACATAAGAGTTGAAACTGCTCTGAATTAGGTGTTGGGGAATATATAAATAATTTTTTTAATTTTTTTTAATTTTTTTTGAAAGGACAAAATTCTGCTTTAACTGTAAACCCAACTTCATATTTCTTACCCTATTGCAATTCAACTTGACAGTAAACCTAAACCTTTCTGTTATGATAATCTATATATACCAAAATAACCTAGTTCATTCTGTGAATCCTATTATACAAAGTCTTGTGTTAAGTTTATATACAGTATATATCTTGATAAAGGGCAGGGATGCCTGCTGGATAACCTTTCAACTTAATGAACAATAAAAGGCCCTCTCTGTGTGGCAACTCTCTTTTTTGGTTTGTTCGGTTGACCTTTGGGAATTTACCGGAATGCGTACATAGAATAAAATCCTGCTTATGTTCTTACACTTGCACAAAGTCAGGGATTTTGTAGGATTTAAACCAGGTAAATGATTAACCAACTATACCAAGCCGATGCTAATGATCATCAATTTCATATGTAGATTTAAATAGTCATTGACTAAAAGAGAAACAGCTGTGTAGAAGGCTTAAAACTGGGTGAGAAATAGCCAAACTCTGCTACTCAGGTGAGGTTGTGGAAGAGTTTGATGTCACAGGTCATATACCCAGGCAAAACTGAGCACACAAGCTAGTTATACTGCATCAGCATGGTCGCAAAGATTTTAAAGCAGACTGGGGTTTCAAGATGTGCTGTTTAAGCCTTTTTTTTGAAGAAGCACAAAGAAACAGGCAACGTAGGGCCTTAGACACAGTAGTAGTCGTTCACTTCTCCAGCCAGTAGATAGGTGTACCTGGGTCTCACTGGTTTCTGCCAGTTCTGTGCTGATGGCACTGCTGAACATCTTCCAATGTTGAAGGTTAGGTTTCCTTGACCAACCACTGCATCTAAAGTCCTCAAGGTTGCCGGTTTCTTTGTACTTTTTGAAAAGAGCTTGAACAGCACATTTTGAAACCCCAGTCTGCTTTGAATACTTTGCCTGGGAGAGACCTTGCTGATGCAGTACGTTGCGTCTTGCCATGGTGTATGACCTGTGACATGAAACTGTCTTCTACAAACTCACCTTAGTAGCAGATTTTGTCTGTTCCTCACCAAGTAATAAGCCTCCTACTCGGCTGTTTCTGTTTCAGTTAATGACTGTTTCAACCTACATGAAACTGATGATCATTATTATCACCTGCTTGGTATAATTGGTTAATCATACACCTGACTCTAATCCTACAAACTTTCTGACCTTGCAGAATTATACAAAGTGTGCAAGTGTAAGAACTGGTGCTGGATCGAAGCCAAAGGATAGTCACACCAAATATTAAAGCGGCGTTCCAGCCTTTTAATGCTTATTGAAAATGTCAGCAGCTACAAAAAGTATAGCTGCTGACTTTTAATAAACACACTTACCTGTTCCACGGCCCAGCGGTGTCGCCGCACGGAGTGTCACTTCTCTCCCCGTTCCTCTCCTCGGCGCCTCCATTCACAACCTGGGCACACGGTCGTGACAGCTTTAGTCACACTGCGCTCCCAGAGTGGACAGACGATCTCCTGAAACCTTTCACGTGTCCCAGAAGATCGCCTAGAGGGAGGGGCCGCCTAGGGGAAGAGGAGGAGTCGCCAAGGCGGTCCCTAGGTGGAAGTAGGAAGTAGGACAGGAAGTCCCACTCCTAATGAAGCCCCCCCCCAGAAAAAATTACATGCCAAATGTGCCATGTAAGGGGGCGAGGAGTGGTTAAAGCAGAAGTTCCACTTTTGGGTGGAACTCCGCTTTAATTTGATATAATTTTTCTTCTGTTTGCTCACTTTACATTTTGTAAATTGATAAAAGTAGAGAAATAAAATATATAATTGCAAAACATTCCTACTTTACAGCATTTCTTCACATCCACCTTAAATTTTTGCACGATAATGTATATACAGTACACACACACACACAAAAATAAACAGTATATTTATTATACACTAGTCACTACAAACTGACACCAGATACAGAAGTGTAAGTATTTTGATAGTATACGAAAGGATGTGTACGACAAAGCTTAAACTGTTTATAGTACACAAGAAAAGCATGCCTTTCAACATACTTCAACTTCAAGCTATAAACCATATACAAGGCAGTACTTTGAAGGTCATTTCTTATTATGCTGCAGGTAACCTTATACAACCTGTATCAATGCAGATACAAGGAGATTATAAGGATACATATCTGCAATGCACAATTTACACAAGTGCCAGGAATAATATACCACCTCAATTATAACCAGCTGACACTTGGAAATGGTTCAGATACATACTGCTGATGTATTTATTCACATAACAAGTCAGGAACCACTTCACAGGGCTCCTTGGCTCAAAGCACAGCAGTAAACTAATGTAAAATGTCACAGCATTCTGGGAAATATTGAAGTCAGCCATAAGATCTACCTGGGCCCCCTTCCTCATCAGTTAAATAGATCTGTGTATAAATTACAGTAACAAAGAATCTGAACTTGTACAATTAGTACATTATAATGTACTTTAAAGTCCAGCTTCAAATTTATGCGTGAGTTATAGTGAGGGAGATCTCGCTAACCGAGACGCAAACTGATAAAGCGGTATTAAACCCAAAACAAAAAGCGTATTTATCTGCGTATACCACGCACTTTTTTGCCCTGAAAATCAGGGCAAAATCGTGGGTGCGCGATATACGCCAATACCCGCTTCCCGCGCTGAGTTTGAACCACTGCGCCGGCATATACCGAGCACAGTACATTCGGGTATAGTCGGGCAGGCTCGGCTCCTCTCGCGGTCCTGTGCGTCCTTTACGCGAGAGGTGCCGAGCCTGCCCGACTATACCCGAGTGTACTGCGCTCGGTATATGCCGGCGCAGTGGTTCAAACTCAGCGCGGGAAGCAGGGAGGACACCACAATGGCCGCAGAAGGACGCCGGACCGGACGAGGACGCGATGGACAACGGGCAAGACACCGACGAGGGGCATCCAAACTGTAAGTATTTTTTTTTTCCAGGAATTTTTCTTCAAGTTCGGGGGTGCGCGCTATACGCCGGGGCGCGTTATAGCCCCTTAAATACGGTATATTATTTTGCAGCTTAACAAGATGTGGTGGCTAAGGCTCCATCCACACCACTGCATTTTTTCATGCTTCTTGCAGAAACGCAGGACATTTTTTTTTTAACATGGGTTCCCATGGAACACGTTTATATCAATGCATTTTTTGTAAAAGGTCAGAAACTTTTTTAACATCTTCCCAACCGTCACACGCCGATATATGTCGGCAGAATGGCATGGGCAGGCAAAGGGGCGTACCTGTAGTTCCCTTGGAATTTGCCACCGACGGTGCACGCCTTGGGAGTGTTCTTGCGGGTTCCGGGAACTCGATGTTTGCCGGCGGCCCGCGATTCCGATGTGAAGAGGAAGAACGGGGAGATGCCTATATAAACAAGGAATTTCCTTGTTCTGCCTAGTGACATGTCAGGGATCTCCTTCTCCGTGTCATTGGGAGCAGTGATCTCTGTCATGTCAGTGGTAGCCCATCCCCCCACAGTTAGAATCACTCCCTAGGACATACTTAACCCCTTGATCGCCCCCTAGTATTTAACCCCTTCCCTGCCAGTGTCATTTACACAGTAAATCAGTGCATTTTTATAGCACTGATCGCTGTATAAATGACAATGGTCCAAAAATAGTGTCAAAAGTGTCCGCCATAATGTCACAGTCCTGATAAAAATATAACCGCCATTACTAGTAAAAAAAATATATAATCAAAAAGGCCATAAAAGTATCCCCTATTCTGTAGATGCTATAACTTTTGCGCAAACCAATCAATGTGCGCTTATTGCGTTTTTTTTACCAAATACGTAGAAGAATTGTCGCTCTTTTGTTTAAAGCGCAAAAAATAAAAACCGCAGAGGGGATCAAATACAACCAAAAGAAAGCTTTATTTGTGGGGGGGAGGCCATTTTTGTTTGGGTACAGCGTCGCATGACTGCGCAATTGTTAGCTAAATCGACGCAGTGTCGTATCGCAAAAAATGGCCCGGTCATTGGGCAGCCAAATCTTCCAGGGCTGAAGTGGTTAAGCACAAAACTATGCTTTTTGGTTCAATAGACTTCAATAGAGAAGATGCAGAAAAGCGTGTAGTACGTTTTTACTGCGATTTGTGTTTTTAAATCTGCCCAACAACAAATTTTCCAAAAATGCAAAAAAAACAACACGGAAAGCACAGCAAAAAGCACTGCAGAAATGCTCAAAAGCAAACTGCATAGGTGTGAATGGGGCCTAAGACATTCTCTTTTTTTTCTATTATATCTGGTGATTTAACCAAATGGTCTACTATTTTTCAACTACTTTTCACAGACACACAGATCCTGGTTCTTTCAGGGGAGAGGAGACTGATCGTGTGTTCATACAATGTATGATCACCGATCTCTCTCTTTTCCCCTAGTAAGTCCCACCCCCCTACAGTTAGAACACAGTGAGGGAACACAGTTAACCCCTTCACTACCAGTGACATTTATACAGTAATCAGTGTATTTTTATAGCACTAATCGCTATATAATTGTCAATGGTCCCAAAAATGTGTCAAAAGTGACCGCCGCAATATCACAGTCCTGATAAAAACCGCAGATCGCCGCCATTACTAGTAAAAAAAAAAAAAAAATAATAATAATAATAAAAATGCCATAAATCTATCCCCTATATTGTAGACGCTATTAACTTTTGCGCAAACAAAACAATATACGCTTATTGCGGTTTTTTTTTACCAAAAATGTAGAAGAATAAATATCGACCTTAACTGAGGAAAAAATTAGCTTTTTTATAAAAAAAAAATGGGGATATTTATTATAGCAAAAAGTACAAAATAGTGTGTTTTTTTCAAAATTGTTGCTCTTTTTTTGTTTATAGCGCAAAAAAACGGTGATCAAATACCACCAAAAGAAAGCTATATTTGTGGGGAAAAAAGGACACCAATTTTGTTTTGGTACAGCGTTGACCGACCGCGCAATTGTCAGTTAAAGCGACGCAATGCTGTATCGCATAAAATGGCCTGGTCATTGAGCAGCCAAATCTCCCCGGCTGAAGTGGTTAATAAACACACACTCAGCTGTCCCACAGTCCAATGATGTGGGCGACCTCGCTTCTTTCTTTCACCTCTCCGCAGCACTGGCATTGCAGGTGTGGGCACCCGGCTGTGACAGCTTGTGATGTTTCACAGTCGGGTGCGCACTACGCATTCGCGAGTTACGCAGCGCCTCCCCATTGGTCGGGCAATCTTCTGGGACCTGTGACATGTGCCAGAAGACTGCAAGGAGTGAGGTGGAGAGAACTTCCGCTTGGCAGTTTGAGCGGAAGTGTAAGCAGGTACCTGTCAAAACTAGTGCTTAAAGTGGAGGTTCCGCCAATTTTTTTTTTTTAAAAGCCAGCAGCTACAAATACGGCAGCTGCTGACTTTTAAAAAATGGACACTTACCTGTCCAGCGCGCCTGCGAGGCTGAGCAATCGCTTGGTCCTCGGCTGCTTCCGCCGCCATCCTCTGTGAGGGAATCAGGAAGTGAAGCCTTCACTGCCCGATTCCCTACTGCGCTTGCGCGAGGATCGTGGTGCGCCGTCACTGGTCCCCGCTCTCTCCTGGGAACAGTGTTTCCCAGAAGACAGCGGGGGGGGGGGGGGGGGGGGGGTGACGTGACAGGCTGGATTCCCTGTGGGGATCAGAACCCGAAAGTGGTGCAAATACCTGTCTCATGTATCTGCACCCCCCTCCCCCCTGAAAGGTGCCAAATGTGACACCGGAGGGGGGGAGGGATCCAAAAAGCGGAGGTTCATTTTTTGTGTGAACCTCCGCTTTAAAGCAAAACTTCCCCTTTTGGGTGGAGCTACGCTTTAAAGAATAACAAACTGCATCAGATCTCTTATAGCGCGTGCATGATCTGGGGTGGCTTGGCATCCTTCGATAACAAGTTGCCACTAGATTACGCACATCATATGTGCCAGATCTCATTTTGAGCATGTCGGCACAGTGGCACACAGCATTTGAGGTATGAGACTTTATGGTAAGGTAGGAGGGAAAAACTTAAATATATATATATATATATATATATATATATATATATATATATATATATATATATATATATATATATATATATATATATATATATAGAGTCATTATGAACCAAATAGAAATAAGTGTGAGCCGCTCAGGCTTTGAAGGAGTACTAATCTTATGTCCACCGCTATGAGTGCTGGCTGGGTTAGGAGCTTGCCCCAGGTACAAACGTCATGTAGGATAAGTGTCCTATAAGCCACACATCGAGATAGACCCGCTGTAATGTGGCAACCTCAGCCTAAACCAGACAATGCCCCCCAACATGTTTCGTCCTGCCCCTCAGAGCTTAAAGTATGTGTTACCCCAACATTTCATATTCCTGATATGTGCATGCTGTACCATGTACCTGTAGGAAAAAATCCTGTTCTCTTTGATTTGCTTCCTTTGTGTGAAATCCCTAGTGTTCCAGCCAGTTCCACTGCTGTCCTATTAAAACCGACCACACTAAGCAGGAGAACACACCGTAATCAGTTCTCTAGCTATACTGGTAACTCAGTGTACTCTCCTCCAATGATCAGACTTGTCCTGACACACCTCCACTGCACATCCTTTCACTGGGAAGATCAGTGTACTGTTGCTTCTCCTCCCCTATGCAGCTGAGAACAGAGGATATGTGATCACTTATAAAAAAAAAGGGAAAAAGGGTTCATATAATATTTTTTTTATATCTATACACAATTTTTTTGCCTTTCATTTCTATTTTAAACTGAGTGGATTGTTTCATAAAGGGATTGTTTACAATTACTTTAATCATTACCCTGCATACTTTAAAGAGTGTTGGTGTTTTATTATGAGGAGGAAAGGTCCACTTTAATAAAAAAAAAAAAAAATACCCTTTTGATCTTGATGGGATTTGACTTGCTGTCTGCGTCACCTCACTTCTTGGACTAGGGACACCTTGTGTGGTAGGGTGTCAGCAGGAAAGGAATGGAGTGGAAATCTCTCTATTGTTGACACAGATAGCAATAATCGCGACAGAAGTTCAAACTTTGCTTAGGCTGCATTCACACATGATCGTGGGTGGAATTTCTCCCTGTAATTTCGAATGGCTGCAAAATTCAGGACGCCTTTACTTCTAATGGCACCCCAATTTTGACAGGATTGACGGGTGGTAAACCGTGCTGCAATCGCGCCAAATTGTGACGCTGTTGCCCAAAATAATGTTGCCTTTGAGCAATTTTCAGAGATTGCAGTGCGATTAACCACCAGACAATCGTGGCAAAATCGCAACGGAATTGGGGTTTCATTAAAAGTAATGGCATCGCAATTGCTTCCTGTGTTTTGCAGCCATTTGAAATCACAGGGCGGAATCATGGCGATTCAGACCGCGATCAGATATGAATGCAGCCTATGAAGAATTGCTGCCACATACTTTGTGTCAATGGGAAAAATAGTGCCCAGTCATTGTGTCAATATGAGGGATTGTGCCTTGTCAATGAAAGTGGGAGGAATAGTGCATTACTGTTGGTAGCAATCAGTGAGGGGGGGGGGGGGGGGGGATCACTTCTCTGACTCATTTAACCTCTTGCCAACCATCCCACATACATTTACTGCGGGGCGGGGGGTCCTCTGCGCAAAATCACATTCCTGTACGTGCTTCTGCACTTCTGGGTCGACAGCGACCCGCTCCCATTGTGATTGGACACGATGGGAGCCAAGCAGCAGGCACCCAACGATCATTTGGGAGAGAGACAGAATGGCGATCTGCCGATGTAAACAAAGCAGATCGCTGTTCTGTTAGTAGGAACACAGAGCTCTGCCTTCCCACAGTACAATCACCTCCCCCACAGTTAGTAAACACTCCCTAGGTACACATTTAACCCTTTACCTAATATTTGCAGCAGAGTACAGTTTCATATCTGAGAGGCGCACAGTGTCATGCGGAGTCCCCCAAGGATCCCCCCTGTCACCGGTGCTTTTCAACATCTATCTCCGCCCTCTCTTTGATATTATCAGTAGCCAAAAACTACTCTATCACTCATATGCAGACGATACGCAACTGTATTTTCGCATCTGCAACAAAAAGGATCATTCCAGTTTAGAGAAATGTCTCTCTTTGATAGAAAACTGGATGTCTAAGAGTTATCTTAAACTCAACAATTCCAAAACAGAACTTCTCCTGTTTCAGGCCAGTCGCAAGAGTCAACTGGCAACAACCTGGACAACCCCGCCCATTCTGGGCCAAATCATCACCCCCAGCTCCAAAGTCAAAAGTCTTGGGGTCATTTTTGACACCTACATGACAATGGACGCACAAATAGGGTCAGTAGTCAGCAGTTCTCACCATCTGCTGCGCCTACTACGCAGACTTATCCCATTTATCCCTAAGGAAGACGTAGCAGTCGTGGTGGGAACAATTGTGAACTCCAGATTGGATTACGCAAATGCTCTTTACCTCGGACTCCCAAAGTACCAAATCTCTCGTCTGCAAGTCGTTCAGAATACGGCCGCCAGACTTGTGACTGGGAAAAAAACATGGGAATCAATCTCACCTTCACTGAGAACCCTTCACTGGTTGCCAGTAAAGGACAGAATTGCTTTTAAAGCACTCTGTCTGACACATAAGTGCATCCATGGGAAGGCTCCGCAATATCTTTGCGACAAGATAGAACCCCACAATTCCAATCGCCTTCTGCGATCTACGGGCCAAAACCTGGTCAAGGTACCCAAAGCCAGATACAAATACAAAGGAGAAAGGTTTGCATTCCAGGGTCCAAGACTATGGAACGCTTTACCAACCAGCATTCGGTTGGAGGAAAACCACCTGGCCTTCAGAAGACAGATTAAAACTCTGCTCTTTTGATGTCAAGAGACAGGAACCATCAAGCGCCCAGAAGCGATTCAGTTCGCATGTGCCGCGCTATATAAGTTTTTCATTCATTCATGTTGGCCTAAACTTATGAAGAAATTTGATTATTTTTTTTTAAATGTATTGGATGTTTTATAGCAGAACGTAAAAAAAATATATATATAAATATATATTTTTTAATTGACTGCATTTGTTTGTTTATAGCAAAAAAATCAAAACACATAGTTGATCAAATACCACCAAAAAAAGCTCTATTTGTGGGGGGAAAAAAAGGACATACATTTTTTTGGGGTACAGCGGCGCACAACCGCGCAATTGTCAGTTTAAGTAGCGCAGTGCTGTATCACAAAAATGGCATGGTCATGAAGGGGGGGGGGGGGGGGGGTTAACCTTCCAGAGCTGAAGTGGTTTATAATGCTGTTACCATTTTACAGACACCTAGGTTCTGTTCACCTCTTTCAACGCAAATCCAACCCATGGAAAACAATGCACTCCCTCTAGTGGTAATTAAAAAAACATGAATGAGCAAGTAATGCGAGTCAAAAAAAATACTTTACTGCAATGTTTTAAAGTTTGCACAGATAATACCATTTTGTTGTAGTCTTGATTCATTTTTATCCCTTTAATGATCAAGGTAATGAAAATCTTTACGACCTGACTACATTTTACAATTTTGGAAAGCAGTGGTTTATGAACTTTAAATAACTTTTTAAATGCTTTGCATAGCAAATTTATTTTACAACTTTATTTTTATTTATTTTTAAGCACAACTATTTTTAATTTAAATTTTAAGCCTTCATTTGGTAATTTGTTTTGTAAAAAAAAAAAAAAGAAGTTACCATGTATGGCTTTAGGGGCCGGTTCACACTGGTGCGACGCAGAAAACCCTGTGAATCCAGTTCAGGTTCCTGCATCACTGGCAGTTCACACTGTCCTATGCGAACCGCTGCAGGTGTCAATACAAAGTTAATGACACCCCAGATCGGTTCGCAGTGCAAACTGAATTTGGACAGGAATTCTGCTGTGGACACACAAAAGGGTCCTGTATGAGTTTGGTCCGAATAGGATGTGAATTCAGCCATCGCATGTGATCTGCACAGCAATGTGGTGCAAATCACATGCAATGTATAGCATCGCACCAGTGTGAACCGGCCCTTAAGCTTTCATTTGGAAATTTACAGTATTGGCTTTTAAGAGATCATCTGTATCTTCCATAGGTAACAAGGGTTGAATTACTAAAACTGGAGTGTGTAAAAATTAGATGGAGCTGTGCATGGTAGCCAATTAGCTTCTAACTTCAGCGTTCAATACACCATATGCTGACCGGGCCATAGCCAAAAGACTGATGTTCTTCCAAAACTCACTCTCCCGTTTTAAAAAGTCAACTGCACACATTTTTGTGGTTTGCCTTCCAATGGCCCTACTTCGAATTTCCCCTTTCCTGAAGGTTTTGAATATGCAAGACATTTTAGCTTCTCCAGGACCTTCTGAATGTTCTCTGGAAGAAGGCTCCAATGTGCTGAATTAAATGATCCAGAAACAGGACTTGATCACGGAGATGCTGGCGTAAAGTTCTAATTTAAGAATTTACATAATTTTTCTGCCCCATGAATCCCTTAAATAACCCAAAAGGACTTTGAAACCAAATTTGTCAATAAAAGGTTTAAAGAGGAACTCCAGGCTCCTTCAGAAAAAAAAAAAATCAAAGTCAGCAGCTACAAATACTGTAGCAGCTGACTTTTTAGGACACTTGCCTGTCCACCAATCCAGCAGATTTTTCAATCAGCTCTCAGGATCGGCAGCCACCATTGAGGGAAACCGGCAGTAAAGCCTTGCACATGCACGGGGGAGGAGGGCCGAACTTCAGGATGATTGCCGCAGCAATTTCAGCCAGAAGTGGGTGCCTATCAAAGCCAGGTACCTGCTCCGCCCCAAAAGGTGCCAAATGTGTCAGCGGGCAGAGGAAGATGGAGGCTAACGGCTTCACATTTTAGGTGGAGCGCCGCTTTAAACCCAGGAATTACACACACATTGTAGGAGACGCATCTTTTATTTGACCGCTTAGTAATAGCATTAATATAGCACTTGTCCTCGAGTTGTGACCCATGAAAAACCACAAAAGCCCTTATAAGGACATCCATAAAACACTCAAAGGTACTTCCAGTGATTTACATGTTTGTTTTCTACCCAATCTCTAATGTGGTATACTATGCCTAGCAGATTTTAGTCTAAGGTTGGTGAGGTTCACCCCAAACTGATTTTTGATTCAGTTTGAATTTTACCAATACTGTATATTGTCTTGCCATTTGAAACTTGAGGCTGTGACGTTTAGCAATATCGGCATTATATTTAAAAGAGGAAGGATCTTTAGAGGGTACAGAAGTTTGGGAAAGCTAATCACTTTTATACGATGGCATCTGCCAAGGAGAGATGGTAGAGTTTGCCACAAGCTCAGCCATTGTGTCACCTTAGAAATAAGGGGTGGCACATGTAGACCTGGACCAGCCAAGTTATGCTATTCTTTAGCCCACAGGAGTGCAGAAAAAACTACACTCCTGTGATCCATAGAAGTAGAGACAAAAAAGCTTTGGCCCTACTTAAAAGAACTTCACTTTTCATAACATGAAACACCTATATTCAGGGTGCAGCATGTTAGATGTAGTGACAGCAGATTTTTAACCTACAAAAAGTATGTACATGCAATTAAGTTTTTGTTTTTTACAAAGGTGAACTTATCCTTTAAAGTGCAGGTTACTCTAATCATTTTCCTTCCATGTGTGTGTAAACATGTGTAGTTTATTGGGCAATTAGTGGTCGAATGTCTTAAATTGGATATGGCACCTCATCCCTTAAATTGATTGAAAAGGTAGAGGGTGAAAAGAAAGGTAGAGGGTGGTGGGATTATCAGTGCCACAAAGAGAAACCAAGTCTATTCAATCCTTTGAACAGTACATTATGAACATGGGAGCAAAATGTCATATATACAAAATGGTCACGACCATTTGTTTGTATATGACATTTTGCTCCCATAAACAAATGGTCGTGACCATTTTGTATATATGACATTTTGCTCCCATGTTCATAATGTACTGTTCAAAGGATTGAATAGACTTGGTTTCTCTGTGGCACTGTGATCATCCCACCACCCTCTACCTTTCTTTTCATGTGTAGTTTATTAAAAATCAGTTTCATTTACTTCTTCCATTTGAAGTACCTGGGTGATTATGTCAGTCACCTTTCTTCCTTGCTCTAAAACTGGACCACACAAAGCACAGAAGCCAATCTTTGTTGCATTGGCAGTTTTCACTTGTTTAGAGGCCCCCAATTCTGATTCACAAGAATTTTGCAACGAATTATCGGATTATTTCATTAATAAAATTGAAAAAAATCCGTGAAAGTATTCAGCAAAATGGAACCGTGACCAACTCCCCCCCAAATCACAAACCTAATACCCACATAAATCCGTCGCAACCACCAAAATTCACTCTAAAACCCATTTCCATCGATGCCACTAAAAACATCAGGACTCTGCGTAATAGCACAGCACCCAATGATATCATCCCCACTAAACTGCTGAAAGAAAGTGCCGATATACTGGCACCAGCTATCACGCAGCTCATTAACCAATCATTAAAGGAGGGCATGGTGCTAAAACAAGGTACAATAAAACCAATTCTAAAAAAAACTACCCTCGACCCCAAAGACCCAAACAACCGAAGGCCTATAACAGCTCTAAATGTCTTCTCCAAGGTAATGGAGAAAGTAGTTGTACAACAGCTGCAACTGCATTAAGACACCCATAAATTACTCGATCCGTTTCAATCAGGCTTCCGTCCGGGTCACGGAACAGAAACGGCGCTGCTCAAAATATGGGATGACGCTCTAGAGGCCGCAGACAAAGGAGAATCTTGTCTCCTGATAAAAGCCGCGCTTAGGTCCAGCAGTGACACTGTAGACCACGGACTACTACTGGCTAGGCTAGCTGAAGTAGCCGGAGTCGCTTAATGTGTTTTACCCTGGTTCTCCTCCTTGGAAAACCGATCACAAATAGTGAAACTGGGGTCTTTCACTTCTGAAAAACGTACGGTGTCATGCGGAGTCCCTCAGGGATCTCCCTTATCACCCGTATTGTTTAATATCTATCTTCGCCCTCTCTTTGAAATGATCAGTAACCAGAAGTTACTTTACCACTCCTATGCAGACGACACATAACTATTTCCGCATCTGCAACAAAAAGGATCATTCTCTTGGACTAGAGAAATGCCTCACTCTAATAGATAACTGGATGACAAACAGTTATCTTAAACTCGAAAACAGAACTTCTCCTGTTTCACGCTAACCGGAAAAATCACCCCGCGTCAACATGGACTCCCCCACCCATTCTGGGTAAAACTATCACCCCTAGCACCAAAGTCAAAAGTCTCGGAGTCATTTTCAATACCTACATGACAATGGATGCACAAATAGGGTCAGTAGTCAGCGGATCCCACCATCTGCTGCGCCTACTACGCAGACTCACGCCCTTTATCCCGAAAGAGGACATTGCAGTCGTGGTGGGAACAATCATCAATTCCAGACACGTCTACGCAAATTCCCTCTATCTAGGACTCCCCAAATACCAAATCACTCGTCTGCAAGTCGTTCAAAATACGGCCGCTTGACTAGTGACTGGGAAAAAACCATGGGAATCAATCTCACCTTCACTGAGATCCCTTCATTGGTTGCCGGTAAAAGACAGAATCACTTTCAAGGCACTCTGCCTAATACATAAGTGTATTCAAGGCAACGCCCCCCAATATCTATGCGAAAAAATAAAAGCCCATAACCCCAATCGCATTCTGCGATCCACCAATCAAAACCTCCTCCAGATACCCAAGGCCAGATACAAGTCCAAAGGAGATCGAAGATTTGCAGTCCAGGGACCTCGCCTGTGGAATGCACTACCAACCACCATCCGACTGGAGTCGGACCACTTGGCCTTCAGGAGAAAGATTAAAACCCATCTCTTCTGAGGTCAAGGGGTTCCTTACCCATGAAATGGATACAGCGCCCAGAGGCGATTCAGTTTGCATGTGTTGCGCTTTACAAGTCTCTCTCTCTCACCCTATGGTTAGCCAGATAAGGACACTGTACAGACAGCATTCCTGTATTGGTAGTTTGTTTAGCCACCACATTCCCCCTTCCTCCAAGCAATCACAGCCTGCCTATGGCACACACACAGCATACAGCTTGTCCCAGGCTGAACAGACTATGCAATAATGTCCTGTAACCCTGCTCACCGCCATCACATAGAAGTGATGCATGGTCACATGACAGAACTTTTTAGCCTTGTAGAAAAAGTTATAACCAAGCTAAAGCAGTCATGGTGCCTGCATAGTTCTAGAAACGTGCATTAGAAAGTGTCCAACATATGTTAATTATTTTTACTTACAATTTAAAAATCAGACTGGCTGTCAGTCTGATAAACATGTTAAATCTTTGGACTGAATCATTAAATGAGAATATATGACCCAACTGACAACAGTAGGGAAATATTGTGCCTTCATTTAAAAAAAAAACCCTGTTGCTATACACAAGTTCTCAAAACATGGCATGGCAAGCATCACTGCTTGAGTAGGGACTTGGACAACAGTAACCAGTGAGCTGCAGGTGAACCAGTTCAGCACTGTTAAAGTGTCAATTTCCATGTGGGCTTCACAAGATGATTTCTAAGATCTGAAAAGAGGAGTATTCAATTTTTTGTAGGTATGCTTTCATTTGGGAGAAAAAGATCACAGCAACAGGATTTTTTTTTTACCAAAACTATACATACACAGAACTAAACAGTATAGTATTACACAAGACACCGCAGAGACTGGAAACATCCTTTTATTTACATATTTAGAATGTTACTTCAGAGGAATGAAACGAGAGGAGTGGGTGGCACCAATACCAGGTCTGCCATGCTTTACAGGCTTGTATGTGATGGAGAATTCACCCAAGTAGTGACCAATCATCTCGGGCTGCAGAAACAAAAAAAAAAAAAAAAAAAAAGTTACTGTGTTAAGCAAAAACACTTTACAGAAGAAAAAAAAACACTAATCTCTACAATACATTCTCATATCCCAAGGTTCCTGTACAAAATTAGCACAACACCCATAAAAGCACATATGAAAGTGTGGTATAGATCTAGGGCCGAAACTAATCGATTACAATTTTCATAATCGACTAATCGGGCAGTAACATAGTGGGGTTAAAAAAATTAAAATTAGCCTTTTATAGTACAAAAAAAGCTGCAAATATTACTTTCACTGTCCCACAGTAAAAAAATGAACCCCTTACAATAGCGATTTGCTCTTTGTACTTATTTTTGTTTTAATCCCATTATGTTACTAAACATCTCAGGCCGGGTTCACATCCGTTTTTTGGTGTAGAAACACACTACAAATCATTTACATATCTTCCTATGGGACACATTCACATCCATGATTTTTTTCAGCTGCTGTGTATTTGGAAAGGGCAAGGACTTAAACGCAAAACGGTGCTATTTTTTTTTTTGGTTCAATATACTTCAATGGAGAAGCTGCAGAAAAGCATGTAATGCATTTGTGGCAATTTGTGTTTTTTAATCTGCCCAAGAACAAATTGGCCCAAATTTTTTTTTTAATTCAATTTGTTTTTAAGGCTATTATCCGATCGAAACAATAATTGGCCAACTAATCGGCAGGATAGACAAACAGCCTAACGCTTGTGAAAGTGGGGGCACACCTTCATGCAGAAGGTTAACGGAGGTGTTAGATGACCTCCAGCTTAAAACCCTAGAGCCTGAGGGGGAGGGGCTCTGAATGCCTATATGCGATTAGTGCTAAAGCAGATGGTGGTTCCTCTGCCCCTTCAATTGACCTGTGTTAAGGCAGGGAGTACATTCGTGCCACCAGAGGGGATTGACACTGAAGAGCAGGACTAAAGAGTTTACTTTCTTCAAAAGGGAAACCAAGTCAGATGTTCCTTGGCTGTACCATCAGCATCCCAGGAACATAGCCAAAGGTGACTTATGCATGTGAACCACCATCAGTCCCAAACGAGGCACAAGCTGACTGAAACAAGCCATCTCAACTAAAAGTGCAAGGCTACAGAAATTTCCTCCACCCGATCCATAAAACAAGGCCCCATTGATGAAGGGATCCTCCAAGTCATAGGTGTCAAACACAAGGCCCGCGGGCTGAATCCGGCCCTAGAGGCCATTTCATGTGGCCCTCACACTTCCAGCCCATCTCCAGATCCTTCATTTCTGCTTTCAAGCAATGCATCCAGCTTCTCCCCAGCAGCAGCATAAGGAAAGGGGGGGGTGCACTGTGATGCAAGGGAGAGTGGGGAACTCAACTTCTGATGGTGGAGGGGCTCTTGACAGCTAATGTAAGGGGAAGGGATGCCAATCTAATCTTACAGATAGAACTGGCCCTTTGTAGGGCAATCATAATGCTGAAGCGGCCCACGATGAAATTGAGTTTGACCCCTCTGCTCCAAGGCATTTAGCCTATTCTGTTATAGCTGTCAAATGAAAAAAATCCATGCCAATAAAGGATGCAGAGCCACTGCAGTTATGGCAACCGAATTTCATGATCACCATCAACCTAATTTTTCCAGTATGCCCATTAACATGGATCACTGGAGCGCCTTATGGTAACAAATGCCTTCTAAAAGTGAAACGCTCACTGAAGGAGCCCAGTATTCCGCAGGAAATTTTTTTTTTTTTAATTTAGTCCTCAGAAGGGGGTGTAGCAAGAAGTTTTTTTTAGATGCGAGATCTTAACACCCTAGATCTGGAACAGCAAGCCGATCCTCTAGACCAGGGGTGTCAAAACTCAATTTCACCGTGGGCCACATCAGCATTATGTTTGCCCTCAAAAGGGCCAGTTGGATCTGTAAGATTAGATGTCCAGCACATCCCCTCCCCTTACATTAGATGTCAAGAGCCCCCCCACCATCAGAAGTTGAGTCCCCCTCTCTCCCTTACATCACAGTGCACCCCCTTTTACTTATGCTGCTGGGAAGATGATGCATTGCTTAAAAGCAAAAAGTAAGGGTTTGGAGGAGGACCAGAGGAGGGCTGGAGGTGTGAGGGCCACATGAAATGGCCTGGAGGGCCGGATTAGGCCTTGTGTTTGACACCTATGCTCTAGACACTGGATACAACACTGTCCCTCAGCCTCAAATCTTACCCAATGCTAAGGCAGCCCCCTATTTCAGTCCAACTGGCCTTACCATCTAAAGTGAAATTTAACCCCCTTAACGCTGGCACCTCCCAGCCCTTTAAGGGGTTTCTGATGCTGGGAGACAGGGCTTATAATCATGCTACTACCGCGATTGGCAGTCACATGATCGGAAAGCTACCAATCGCAGCCATAAGGCACTTTCCGTTAAGTTTAGTGCCTGCAGGTTACATTCAAAGCTAGCCTTGCAAGTCCCAGGACGAGAGCGAGTGTGACTTCGTCAGCCTGCCCCTTCTGACTCAACCAATCACTGGAAGCTTTGCATTCATTGATTGAAAACAAAATTGCCTATGAACGGCTGAGTGCCACTTAGCCCTATGCTATTTTGTTACGGGAGTCACAGGAAGGTCCTGTCTCACACAAACACAGTGCTGTATACTGTATGTAGCTGAGGTTATCTACAATTTATACAGCACACCCAGCAGGCACACATTGGTGAAGGGAATTGTTTGTTTGGGCCAAACAACTTAAAGTGACAGTAAAGTCTGGACCCCACACACACCCCCCAAAAAAAAAAAAAAAAAAAAAAAAAAAAAAACCTCCAGCAAGACCACTGTTGCATCATCTAAAGCCTGTTTTTTTACCTTAATTTCTAGCAGAAGTTGCTTCTAGATCGTCACTAGAGGACACTGTAAATCTGTTCTACGTACTGAAATGAATAAGTTGCCAGTCTCTCATGATAGACCAGAAGCAACTTCCTCTGAAGCAAATGAGATGGAAGCATACCCAAACGAATTCAAGTGTTTTCAAACACAAGAATGGGAAAGATGTAATGCAATATTATTTAACCAGGCAGTGAGAAGAGCACTGTTTAGGTCTAATACATTTCTAGGGTAGTAATGCTTCAAACGGATCCTTCTCAAGCCCTTGAATCATAGGCCCAGGCTGTACACCGAGTCTCAACTTCTGCCCAGCACATGAGTTGTCAAACATAACTCAGCCTGGGTGACAAACGTGACCTTTTAAAAAAAGATATAGTGGAGTGGATTCAGCCACTTACAACAAAACCTGTTATTTGTAGAATTATTGAGTGAAAGCCTCAAAATGCAATTAAAATGTTTTTGGGTTTAGATACCCTTGACCCATTCTAACAAATTCACCAAGTACATATAGCTACACATTTAAAGGACATTACATTTTAAAATATAAATTTCGACATCAAGCCCTTCAGCTGTCACTCACCTTAATTTCAACCTGGTTGAAGGCTTTACCATTGTATACTCCCACCATGCTGCCAACCATTTCTGGCAAGATGATCATGTCTCTCAGATGGGTCTTAATAACCTCTGGCTTCTCCATGGGAGGTGCTTCCTTCTTGGCCTTGCGCAGACGTTTCAGCAGGGAGTTCTGTTTGCGGCGCAAGCCTCTGTTTAGTCGCCGGCGTTGGCGAGCACAGTACAGCTGCATGATTTGCTCACTAAATCATAAGATGAAAGATATTACCATTTTGCCAAGCTTCATGTTTGGGCAAAAAATAAAAACATTTTAATCTTGGAAACTGTGTACTTGGTAACACCACCAATATTCATTCTATATATAGATCCTGTCAGTAACTTGTTATCATAGGCAACAAGTATTTCCATTTACTACAAAAATATAAAATTGCTTACTAGGACATATCAAGCAGCTGGTCCAAATCCACTCCTCTGTAAGTGAATTTCCTGAAGGTCCTCTTCTTCTTCTGCTCGACGTCCGCCTACAACAGTCAAAACAGAAAAGCAAGATTATTATACCATTTACTGCTTGAGTGCCAAAAGCACTTTAGTCAAGATGTCTTTAATGAGAAGCCCGTCATTTATGGTTCAACAGCAGAAAACTCCAGCAGTTTCTAGCCAATGAGTTGGAAGTTAATAATGACAACTTCTGTTTTTGGCTCCATAAGCCATCAAGCTCCTTTCTATAGCCCAGGTAGAGATCAACCGATGGTATCGTATTGGTTTATTACTTTATCACTGTTCTTGCTGTCACAAGGAATGTAAACATCCCTTGTGACAGTAATAGGCAGTGACAGGTACCCTTTATGGAGGGATTGGGGGTCTATAAGACCCAACCCCTCCTCTGCACTTGAAAGTATTCAAAACGTCAAGATAGGCGCTTTTGAATATTTTCTCAAACTGATGTCATTAAGATGCCAGTAATCTGGGAAGTGATGTCATGACATTGTTCCTGGGCTACTAGATCAGAGAACCTGAACAAAGCATCAGCTTTGTTCGGGTCTTCGGCCAGACAGCAGATCCACCGGCTGGTTGCTCAGGCCTCCCGGTGGGACAGGAGAGCGCAGGCGAGCGGCAGGGGCAATGTCCCCTCCCACTGTTTGTAATAACAGCCAAAAGGCTGCTGTGCCGTATCAGTTATTACAATAAAGCTGACCGTCCACTCTAAAGAACGGTATCGGGGTGATGCTTGCAGCTGTAGGCATCACCCTTGTAAAACCCCTTGAAGCATTAAAATCGGTAATATGGTCTAGTTTGAGACCAATATTTCATGAAAATGCCGATATCGTCCTGCAATAAATCGGCCTTACCGATAATTGGTCGATCTCTAGTCTAAAGTCGTTTTATGGTTTGCTTTTAGTCAGATTTACCACCCATTAGAGTACATACAAATATATAGTAACAGTTAACCGCATAAGTTTTTTACTCCATGACCAAGAGTGAAGATTCTCAGTTATTTCACGTTTTAGGACACCTGGAATAAGATCTCTACAGAGCTGCCACTGGCTGTTGGCTGTAGGTTCGTCCATCAGCACTATTTAAAGTGGATGGAGAATCTAAATTTTTGTTCAGCCTGAATAAAAAAAAAAAAAAAAATCTCATCTAACCTTATCCAAAAGAAGCTCCTGCCCCTTTAAAATGCATGTTTTGCTGCGTACCAATCACAGCAGAATAGTAATACGTTTGAAGTGACATTGAAGAGGAAGTAAACTTGTAAAATAACCTGCAAAGACAAAGGCATAATGAGCTAGTATGCATAGCATACTAGCTCATTATGACTTACTTACCTTAGATCGAAGCCGTCCTTGTCTCCCCCCCCCCCCTTCCCTGGCCACAGACATCTCTCCCGGGGGTTACTTCCAGGTTTCGTGGCTCCGGCTGGACCCGCGATGACATCATGCACGCGCGGGAGACACCGGTAACGGCACGCAGACTGATGCATCGGCATATAGGTGCCATTGCATCAGTTTGCTCTAGTGCCAATATCATTGGCACATACAGGAGTTATCTCCTAAACCGTGCAGGTTTAGGAGATATACTGGTTAGCTACAGGTAAGCCCTAAAGTTGAAAAGGTAAAAAAAAAAAATTCCCTAAATAGCTTCCTTTACCTTGGTGCAGTCCTCTTTCACTTACCTCATCCTTCGATTTTGCTTTTAAATGTCCTTATTTCTTCTGAGAAATCCTCACTGCCTGTTCTTTCTGTAACTACACACAGTAATGCGAGGCTTTCTCCCTGGTGTGAAGAAAGCCTCTTGAGGGGGCGAGCGGGAGAGTCAGGATGCCCACTAACACAGCTCCTTTATCTGCAAAGTAGAGTGTCCTGACACTCCTGCTCGCCCCCTCAAGAGGCTTTCTCCACACCAGGGAGAAAGCCTTGCATTACTGTGTGTAGTTACAGACAGAACAGAAAGTGAGGATTTCTAAGAAATTAGGACATTTAAAAGCAAAAATCGAAGGATGAGGTAAGTGAAGGAGGACTGCACTAAGGTAAAGGGAGCCATTTAGGGGGGAAAAAAAATACCTTTACAATCCCTTTAATATAGGATCACCTGTAGCATAAAGTTTAATAGGGTTTACAACCACTTTAAGAATAATGGCACCCAAATGCACACCCTGTCACGATTTGAAATTGCAGGCAGAATTGCGACGATATTGCTCACGATTTCAAATTGCCTAATGTCAACAGGGCCTTAGGATCAAGAGTCCTTAATGGAGGATTTAGCCCACTACTCTTGCTACTGTGCCAGCTTAAGTTTTCCTCTTTATCTCAATGGCAATGCTGACCAAGACAAAGAGGGTCTCGTCCTAGCAGGGCCGACTATGGTCCTAACCTTTCCTTACTTTTTCAAATGTGCAAACATTATGATCAAAATTCAGTACGTTTAGCAGAACTCGGCTGACTTTTGATCCATCTTTGGCTCCTTTTGTTCTCAACAGAAGCTGATCGTTAAGACTGGCTTCTGTCAACCATTCTGGCAGGGGAGTCCTTGCTGTCAGCATACAATAGCACATCAAGGGAAGATCCCTACATCCATATCACTCAACTGTGTACACACTAGTAGTTTTTGTCATTCAACCCAGCAGGGCTGAATGGGGGGAAAAAAAAATAGCTCTGGAGGAGCCGCTGTACTAAACATGCAATGTTAGTATAGCGATCTCCCCTGGTGTAGTGACAGGGGAATAGCCCTTCCCCCCCTCCAATAGTCTGGTCAGTGCTGATCGGCAGACCCTTTTCAGTCACGCCGCCTCGACAGAAGACTTCTGTCAGACCGGCTGCTGTACACACAGGCGATGCCACCTGACATTCAGCTAGGTGTACTAGGCTTTAGGGTCACCATAAAAATAGTAGCATCAGATTTTAACATGGATCTACACTTGTCTTCCTCCCCCTCTTGCTACAATATTTGGCACTATTTGAGAGGTGTGTCCCCAGGATCCCTGATCTGTATACCATGTGCATGAGGGAATCCTCCCTGTTCGTATTCTGACAACAGGTAGACTTCCGCCATCAGAATACAGTGAGCAGCACTGATTGGACAGCTGAATTATGATCCATGTATGGCTGACTTAAAAGGAGACTGTAATGTGTGGTCAGCATAAGGCTACCATACACAAATGTACAATACATATAAAGCATTGTGTAAATTGATGGCACTATAAGTACCCAGAATAAAATTATGTAATCACCTTTAGAGCTACCATTTGGGAGGATAAACCCAAACAATCTGATTAACAAATCAGGAAGGTCCTTGTACTAGATCTAAAGGACAACGCGATCAGATTGCATAGTGTATGGGCAGATAACTCAGTTGGTGAAGCCTTATAGTACCATTTGTACAGATCGTTAGCTGCCTGCTAAGGGGAATCAGGTGACCAGTGTCCATACATAGCGATATGTCGTAACAGAGCCTAGGAGTATAAACCGATTGAGATCCCTTCACTATCGGGCTGTATCAGAGAGCCCACACACTGCCCCCCTGCCGGCTACATGCAGAGCCCACACACTTCCCGCTATACACATCACTATAGAACACCCGAGAGCCGCACGCCTCAACTAACCGGCACAGAGGCCCAGCCGTTATTATATCCTCCAAACAGCCGCTCCTTTCACAGCTACCTCCCATAACCACACACCGCACAACACGACACATAACTACGCCGCCACCGGCAAACACAACCGCTACCGCACCGCCCCACACGGAGGATGGTAGCGGATTCCAATTCACACACACGAACCAGCACCCACCATCTTGTCAGGAGCGTTGGGGGAAAAGAGAGATCCCGTTCGTTCAGCGGCAGATATCGCGAGACCTGGCGACACTTCCTGGTCTTGTGTACGTCATTTCCGGTATATGGGAGCGCGTTATGAGGGGCTATGGTTACCTCATGTGTATTACCGCATGTTTACTTGGAGACTGTACCTTATGTATGTGTTATAGTTGTAGAGTGTGTGTGTGTATATATATATATATATATATATATATATATATATATATATATATATATATATATATATATATATATATATATATATATATATTTTTTTTTTTTTTTCGTTCTGCCAGTAGCTGTGCATTTATCAGATGAAGTCATCCTATAGTAAAAGTCTTTTTTGTTATAGAAGCTAAAAGCATTTTGTCAGAAGGAGATTGGTTAAAGTGGAGTTCCACCCAAATGTGGAACTTCCGTTTTAACCACTTAAAGTGGAGTTCCACCCTGAATTTGAATTTTTTTACAGAAAATCAAAAAAAAAAAATTTGAAAAAAAAAAAAAGTTTTTACTTACCAGAAAAAGCGGTTGCTATGCGGAAGTTCCTGATCTGCCTCTTCATCCACCACAGCAGGTCTTCTTCCTCGTCCTCCTTGCGGTGTCTTCTGGGGAATGGTGCGCACTGCCTTCTGGGAACTGTGTGTATCCCAGAAAGCAGCCGCCCATTCACAAAAGCGCAGCGAGACTCGTGCATTGGCAGTAGGAAACGGGCAGTGAAGGCGCAAGGCTCCACTTCCTGTTTCCCTTAGTAAGGATGGCGGCCCCGGGAGCTGCTTGGATCGAGCGACCGGCCTGGGGGGGCCGACATTGCAGGCGCCTAGGACAGGTAATTTTTCCTTAGCCTGTTATGATGTACATATGGTGGCCATTTTCTTGTAGCCGCGCGCCCTTTTTTTCTCTATGGGAGGTCCGCTCAGCGGGCATTTTTTAGCGGTCCACGCGCCTTGTGCTATTTTACACAGCGGCGGCCATTTTCCTGGAGTCCGCACGCTTTTCTGCAGGCTCGGCGGCCATTTTCCTGTGGCTATTGTCCTCTTGTGGCGGTGTTAGCTTTCTCTGAGCAGCGCGAAAGGCCGACTTTATCTCTGCTTCTCATAAGGACATATGCAGCGGCATACAGGGGGCTTCCTTCTGTCAGGACAGGGCGGACAGTGGTCTTTTTTCCTACTGGGGTGGTGAGTCCTCTGGGTTCCCCTTTTCCTTCAGGTGCGGAGCAGATAGGAGGGTGGGCCTTGTACCTGTCGTTACGTCCCTAAGGGGTCAGACGTGTGGGTCAATATGGCGTCCGAAGCAGATGCTTCTTCCCCTGACTTACCTGAGATAGCAACTGGGGCTCCTGCACCTGCGGTTTCTGTGGAGGCTATGTCGGCAGTCCTGTAGGCCTTTGTTGCCAGGGTGCTGCGGTTTGCGGGAAAAAAGGGGGTAAAAAGCGCCCCTTTCCCCCGCCATCTTCAGGGGATATATCTTACTCAGATTTGGGCCCTGCTACGGCTCCCGAGCCCAGGTTCTGAGGTTTCAGAGGATACGGACCACGAACCTTAAGACAGTGAGGATGACTCCGTGTCCGGGTCAGCACACGATAGGGCATTGGTAGGAGCACCTAACACCGTGGTGCGAGATACTCTAAAATTGAAGGATAAGTCAGGTGCATCTGCAGAGGTGTCGTGCCCTTTTGGGTTCCGCAAGCCTGCCCACGCTGAAAAGGTGTTTCCTTGTGTGCCTTACTTAGATGAACTTTTGTACAATGAATGGGAACGCCCGCAGAGGACCTTTTCGGTCCCCAAGTGTATTGCGGTGCATTATCCTTTTGAGGAAGATTTCCTGAAAAAATTTACTTCTTCTCTAAATGTGGTCCCTCCGGTGTCCAGATTAAACAAGGTTACCACGCTTCCAGTGGAAGGAGCACCTGCATTCAAGGACCTGGCGGACAGGAGGGCTGAGGCAGTGGCCCGTTCCCTGTTTAGGGTAGTGGGGTTAGCAGTGTGTCCGGCTGTCGCTGGAGCCCTGGTGGCTCAGACACTTACGGAGTGGGCTAAGATGCTGCACCACGAGTTAAAAGAACACCAGGCTTCCCCTACCTGTGTGGAACTGGCCGACCAATTGGTACAGGGCCTCAAGTTTGTGTGCGAGTCAGCTTTGGAAACGATTCCATTAATGTCCAGGGCCTCAGTCTCTGCAGTCATACTGCGTAGCCTGATTTGGCTAAAATATTGGTCCGCGGACCAGGCTTCTAAGAAAGCCTTGCTTGACTTACCCTTTAAGGGAGAGGGACTTTTCGGAGCCTCCCTGGACTACATCATAAAGGATACCACGGGCGGTAAGAGTGCTCCCGCAATCTGGGAACGGTAAGGAGCCACGCCGTAGGCATGGGCCCTCCTCCGCTCATAAGTGGGTTTTTTTCGTCCGCCAGGAGCTGCAGGTAAGAGCTCCCAGACTGATAAGGCTCCTGCTGAGGGACAAAAGCGTCCCTGGTTTCACAAGCCCAACAAGCCTGCGCACAAACCTGCAACCACATGAAGGTTTGCCCTCACCTGACATGCGGGTGGGGGGTCGCCTTCACACATTCGCGGCTCGGTGGTCTTCCTTACTTTCCGACTGGTGGGTTTGCAAAGTAGTTTCCTCAGGGTACAAGATAGAGTTCCTCTCTTACCCTCCAAATAGATTTTTCTCTTATCGTCAATGGACGGACACAGCTCCTTAAGTCTTGACAAGTGGGTTATGTTCCCTGTTTACAGGAGAGGACTAGGCAGAAACATGTTAGATCATTAAATACATGTTACATTAACAGAGTTGAACAGCCCCGCCCAGGGGGCGGTCCCTCCAGACATAACCCTTCTCACTGCAGCTGCAGCCTCAGTTTCGTTCTGCCTAGCAAAGGAGAAGAACGTATGGCTCCCTTTGGGCCCAGCGCCCTGAGGAGAAATTTTCTTTTATTTTCTTTTATTTAAATTTTTTCTTAAAGAATCTTTTTTCAACTGTCGGCTGAGAGACAGGCTGATTATTATAGATCCTTGTAGTCTTCTCAGTCCGACCAGCATGCGTGGGCACACCTTTGCAAAGAGGCTTGGTCTGCCACGCCATACCTCATGACTCCTGAGGTGGCCGGTGAGCTTTGCTCTGAGGTCCACATATGACTGGGCTGTGGTGTTGTCTCACTCACAGTGGACCGGGCCGACAGCTACAGTGCGGTTGTAGGTCTGTTAGGAATGCGTCAGCGAATCCTCGTTTGGAGGTAAGTACAGTCTCTCCCGCTTAGGTGGGTTAGTACGGCTGGGCATTCCTGGGGTTTGGGGGTCCTTCTCCTCCCTTCCCTGCTCCTTTCCCTCTGCTCCCATTGCAAACATTTGCTGCTGTCGGGGGGTGGGGGGGCCTCCCTGAGGGGACTGTGTCTGGTCAGAGTTTTTTTGTAAGGTTACTGTGTGTATTTTTTTTTTTTACACTTTTAAAAGCCTTAGTGGCTTTTGCTGTTTAAATGCAGCGTTTTGCCGCCATTCGGCCAGCTTTGGCGACATTTTTGGAGTGGTTTTCAATTGCATTGAAAACTCCCATTGGCGGCCATTTTGCCGTAGCCGTGCTCCGAGGACGTTCGGCGGCCATCTTGGCTGACCCCTAGTGCTGAAGCCTACGGTGCACACAGGTCCCTCGGATGCCGCAAGTCTCCTCACAGTATTGTTTCCTCCCCACACGCCGTGTGCTGTGGGAGGATGGCGCGCTGGGCAGTCTCCTAATCGGTGAGTCCCCTGGGATACCCCCGACCAGCGCGGCGAAGGGTGAGTTGCCCTGCATAGGGCATTGGAGCTTCTGTAAAACAATTGCATTTTATACATACACACTATGGGGCTGATTTACCAAGCCTTTACTCCATGACTCATGGAGTAAAAGCAGGAGTAGCAGCCGTTTGGCCATTTACTAAAGAAATACGCTGCTAGTGCAGTGTATTTCCCTAGTTACTAATGTGCTCCGTGCGCCCAGGAGAGGGTGCATTGTGCACCAGTACAGACCTGGCGCACGGCACATTGAACTGTAAATTGCGGGGGTTTGGGCGGGAGTTTATTAGGGGGGGAGGTGGGGGGATGCAGGGGAAGTGAAGTGACATGTGTTTTGAAGTGTTTGGCGGGCCGAATTGAAAGGGAAAGTGTTTTTTGAAAACAGATCCCCGTACGCTTGCACAGTGCGCCTGAACCTCGGGAGGTTCATTTGCATACTGGGCATGCGCAGAGAGAAAAGTCAGGGATTCCCGTGCGCCTTGTCAGTACGCCGTGAAAATCTTGGTAAATACCAAGCGGCATACCCGTGATTGCGCTGCGTGACGCGGCGCACGGGAATCTCCGAGCTGTTTTCAGCCCTGAAGGGGAACTCCGCGCCAAATTTCAAACTTGAAATCGGCGCGGGTCCCCCTCCAGGGCTACATTAGGCTCTTAGGCTTGGTCCGGAACGTGAGGGGTTAAACCCGCGCCGATTCGGCGCGGGGGTCCCCCCCAGATCCAAACCAAGCCCTCATCCCAAGCATGCAGTCTGGCCCGGACAGGAATGGGGGCGGGGACGAGCGAGCGGCCCCCCCTCCTGAGCCGTACCAGACCGCATGCCCTCAACATGGGGGAGTGTGTGCTGTGGGGGAGGGGGGCACTGCCCCCCCACCCCACAGCACTCTTGCCCCCATGTCGATAGGGACAAGAGCCTCTTCCCGACAACCCTTGCCATTGGTTGTCGGGGTATGCGGGCGGGGCTAATCAGAATCTGCGAGCTCCCTTTAATAAGGGGGCCCCCAGATGCAGGCCCCCCACCCTATGTGAATGAGTATGGGGTACATCGTACCTCTACCCATTCACCTGGGGGAAAATGTAAAGTAAAAAAAACACACCACACAGAATAAAATATTTTATTAATCTGCTCCGGAGCCCCCCCTTTCTTCTTTAGCTCTCTTACAAGGGGGGGTTTCTTCTCTCCCGATCTTCCGCCGGGACCCTGGGCTTCGGTGATTTCTGCCGGGGGAGGGCGCCATCCCTCGGTCCTCTCCGGAGCCTTCCGCCGGATGCCCCCACCCCATTTAAGCTCTTTTTCATTAGGGAGGGGCATCCGGACTTCGGGGTCTTCTGCCGGGGGATGGCGCCTATCCCCCGGTCTTTCCGGTGCCTTCCGCCAGGGTTCCGGTCTTCCTGGTCTTCTGCCGGGGGTGCGCCAACTCCCCGGTCTTTTCTCTGCTCCCTCTTCTGCCTGGCTCCCCCGCGGAGCCAGGGCTTTCTTCCGTCTTCTTTCTTCTCTCTTCCTTCTTCTGCCTGTCTCCTCCGGGAGCACAGGGCTTGTCTCCGCTGTCTTCTTCCTTCTCTTCCATTGGATGTTGACACAACGAGGTTCCGCGCTGACATGCCGTGTCAGCGGCGGGCATGGACTTATATAGGGTAATGCCACCATGTGACCTCAACCCATGTGACATCACATTCCCTGGGCATGATGGGAATGTGATGTCACATGGGTTGAGGTCACATGGTGGCATTGCCCTATATAAGTCCATGCCCGCTGCTCAGACGGCATTACAGCGCCGGACCTCGTCGTGTCAACATCGAATGGAAGAGAAGGGAGAAGACAGCGGAGACAAGCCCTGTGCTCCGCGGAGGAGACAGGCAGAAGCGGAAGGCATCGCAGAAGCCCGCGGGTGTCGCCCCCCGGCGGAAGACACCGTACAAGCCCGGGACCCTCCCCCAAAGGCAGGAGCCTCACTGGTGAAGGGGGTCCCGGTGAATTACGTCGCTGAAGACGGGGGTGGGGTGCCAGTGCACCCCCCCCCGCAGAAACCGTCGTGGAAGCCCGGGACCCTCCCCCAAAGGCAGGAGCCTCACTGGTGAAGGGGGTCCCGGTGAATTACGTCGCTGAAGACGGGGGTGGGGTGCCAGTGCACCCCCCCGCAGAAACCGTCGTGGAAGCCCGGGACCCTCCCCCAAAGGCAGGAGCCTCACTGGTGAAGGGGGTTCCGGCAGAAGATGGCGAAGCCCGGGGCCTAATGGGGTGGTGGTGGGGGGCCCCGGCAGAAGACCCCCGGCTGACTAATAAATTAATTTTTAAATGTGTGTGGTGTATTATTTTTTTCCATTTTTTTTCCCAGGTGAATGGGTAGGGGTACAATGTACCCCATACTCATTCACATAGGGTGGGGGGCCGGAATCTGGGGACCCCTTTATTAAAGGGGTCTCTCAGATTCTGATAAGCCCTCCGCCCGCATACCCCGACAACCAACGGCCAGGGTTGTCGGGAAGAGGCTCTTGTCCCTATCGACATGGGGACAAGAGTGCTTTGGGGTGGGGGGGCAGTGCCCCCCTCCCCCACAGCACACACTCCCCCATGTTGAGGGCATGTGGTCTGGTATGGCTCAGGAGGGAGGGGGGCGCTCGCTCGTCCCCACCCCCATTCCTGTCTGACCAGACTGCGTGCCTGGGATAAGGGCTTGGTTTGGATCTTGGGGGGGACCCCACGCTATTTTTTTTTGCGCGGGTTTAACCCCTTATGTTCCAGACCAAGCCTAAGAGCCTGGTATGCACCTGGAGGGAACCCACCTTATTTTTTTTTTGGGGGTCTGGAGTTCCCCTTCATGAACAGCGATCTGTCATTTACACATGTCAGTCCCACCCCCCCCCTACAGTTAGAACACATCCAGGGAACATATTTAACCCCTCCCTCGCACCTAGTGTTAACCCCTTCCCTGCCAGTGGCATTTTTAGAGTAAGCAATGCATTTTTACAGCACTGATCGCTAGAAAAATGCCAATGGTTCCAAAAAAGTGTTCGATGTGTCCGCCATAATGTCGCAGTACCGATAAAAATCGCTGATCGCCGCAATAACTAGTTAAAACAAAAAAAAAAAATATTTTGTAGACGCTATAACTTTTGCCAAAACCAAACACTAAACGCTATTTGCGATTTTTTGGAACCAAAAAGATGTAGAATACGTATCGGCCTAAACTGAGGGTTTTTTTATTTTTTAGAATATATATTTTTGGGGATATTTATTATAGCAAAAAGTAAAAATAATTTTTACATATGTGGGCGGGACTTACGCAAGTCCCGCCCACATATATAAACATCGTTCAAACCACACATGTGAGGTATTGACGCGTGCGTTAGAGCCAGAGCAATACTTTTACCACTAGACCTTCTTTGTAACTATAAACTGGTAACCTGGAAAAAAAAGAAAAAGGTCGCCAATGGGGATATTCACGGAATTCATTTTGGCCCCATTGCAGGAGTGTTTCCAATAGTAAAGCGTGACATGTAAGGTATCTATTTACTCAGTGTAACATCATCTTTCACATTATCCCCAAAAATTGGGCTCACTTTTGTGTTTTGTTAATTTTTAACCACTTGAGCCCGGACCATATTTCTGGTCAATGACCGGGCAAGTTTTTGTGATTCGGCACGGCGTCGCTTTAACTGACAATTGCGCAGTCGTGCGACGTGGCTCCCAAACAAAATTGGCAACCTTTTTTTCCCCACAAATAGATTATTAAATGTGCGTGTTTACTTCTGTCTTTAACACCTCCCCTTCAGGCTGGAAAGCATCAGATCAGGGGAAACAAAAAAAAAAAAGCTCTCATTCCATTGCAGCTTGGTTCCTACATGTGTGATGAACTGAGCATGCTCAAACACTTAGAAAAAAAATATCCTTTCTTTTTAAAAGGTGAAAAACACTCCTTGGATGCTCATAGAGCGTGGTTTGGGTTAATTGCAGGTGTGCCCAATTACAAGCTCACCCAAACTAGAGACTGCAATTTGTTCATGTGATTTCAATTGCTTCATTACTAGCACTGTTATAAAAAGCTTGGATCGATCAATCCTCAGCTGCCCTCAGAAGGGGCAGGCTGGCAGAAATGCTGTTGCTAAACACAAATGTGGTTTGTTGCATGGGTTTTGTTTTATTTTGCCAATGGTTTTGGTTTATTTTTAAATGATGTTCACTTTGATGTATTTGTCTATGTGGCCTTATTTTATGAAAAATGTGTGAAGCTATGGTTGTTTAGAATTTTGAAATGTATTTTTGTTTGTGTTTGTTTGTTTGTCTTTTGTTACTTTTTCATGCTACATATGTTGACAGCTGCAGCTGAAATCGGTTTGGGCCTAACAAATTATGTGTGATTTTTGTCTAAGCTTCTTTCCTGGTGTGTAATCATGAAATGTTTGCCATGTTTATTCTCCATGACTTTAAAGACAAAACTGGTAAGTATTTTCTTTTTTCTGCAGTGGTCCTCAGCCCTCAAGTACCCCCGACAGGACATGTTTTGTGGATTTCTCTTATCAAGAATTGCTGTCCAGACTGTATTTTAAAGCACATGTGCAAGATGAAGGAAAACCTGCAAACATGGCCTGTGGGGGGGGGTTTGCTATTGGTGGACAGGCTTGACGTGCTGATTTACAGCACTGTGCTTAAATCTAGCGCAAGGCAATCCTATTCAAATTGTGGGTGTTTGAGGGAAGCAAAGTGAGTGTTAGAACCCCTGCTTTGTGTTTTTTTATTTTTGTGTTGAGCTTTGTGTCCCTTTTCTTAAAATTGGCTTCACTTCCTGTCACACAGCTGAACAGGAAGTGAGGTTAAAACCCTACCAGTGTCATTTCTTGGGGACACAGGTCAATCTAACTAGTGTCCCCATTAAGCAAATTGCACTCCAGCACTGCTGTGTACACCCCAAATCATGGGTCTTCAAACTACGGCCCTCCAGTTGTTCAGGAACTACAATTCCCATCATGCCTAGTCATGTCTGTGAATGTCAGTGCATTACAAGGCCTCATGGGATGTGTAGTTCTACAACAGCTGGAGGGCCGTAGTTTGAGGATCCCTGCCCCAAATGATTATTTAGTTTGGGGTTTAGTAAAGGCAAAGCCACTCTGCAGTACAAGCATAGTTGCTGAAAATCAGAGAGGAAGCACTGATGGTTTTAACATCCAATCCTGTAGAAGCAAAGTTGTTTTGTTTTCTTTCTTCCTTGCTTTGCACTTGTAGTGCAAAGTGGATTTGCCTTTAGTAAATGGACCCCAAAGTCCAAGATCCCTAATAATTTGGGGTGTACACAGCAAAATGCTAGAGTGCAATTTACATAATGGGAAACTATTTAGATTGATCTCTGTGTCCCCAAGAAAAGATATTAGTAAGGTTTTACCCTCACTTCCTGTTTGGCTATGTGACAGGAAGTGAATGAATTAGAAAGGGTGAAGACACCTCACAAATGTTGTCACTATCAGGGGTGCAGACATCCCCAAAAAAATGAGCAGATAATACTTATTTGCAAATTAATAATTTTTTAGTTAACATTGGGTGGGGTGCTCTAACACACACATTCCTACATATTAGCAACGCTGTATCCTGGCCTATTGGCATGGTTATATTTTCTTAGGGCTCTCAATAAAACTCTATGAAATTTGTGCTTAAACTAGAACCAGGGGCGGACTGACAACTCATGGGGCCCCTGGGCAATAGAAGATTATGGGGCCCCTCTGGCTTACAGATGACCACCACGCCAGGAGGTAGTGCAGAGGCGGGCAGCTAAAATCTTGGGATATTCACATTAAAAGCATGTCATTTTCGGACATATCAGGGACAGATCTAAAAAAAACAGATTTTTACATACTGTCCCTGGTTTTACTGAGCCTGGCAACCCGGATGGGGCCCCCTAGTGGCATGGGGCCCTCGGGCAGTGCCCGAGTGACTCAATGGTCAGTCCGCCCCTGACAAGAACTATAATCAACAAGTTTTATTTTCTTTAATTTTGGATAGAGTGAGGGAGGGTTATAGGCCCTGTCAGTTTATTTTGTATTATCTGTGTCCAATTGGAGAGATTTGCCTTCACTTCCTGCCCCATAGCCAAACAGGAAGTGAGAGAAAAACTATGCAAATTAACCACTTCCCGCCCAGCCTATGGCCGATTTACGTCCGGGAAGTGGTTACACAATCCTGACAGGACGTCCTGCAGGATTTCATGCCGCGCGCGCCTGTGGGGGCACGCAGCGCGGCGATCGGTGATGCGGGGTGTCAGTCTGACACCCTGCATCTCCGATCTCGGTAAAGAGTCTCTCACGGAGACTCTTTACCACGTGATCAGCCGTGTCCAATCACGGCTGATCACGATATAAACAGGAAGAGCCATCGATGGCTCTTCCTCACTCGCGTCTGACAGACGCGAGTATAGGAGAGCCGATCGGCGGCTCTCCTGACAGGGGGCGTTCGCGCTGATTGTTTATCAGCGCAGCCCCCCCTCGGATCACCACACTGGACCACCAGGGATGCCCACCCTGGACCACCAGGGTGTGCAAAAAAAAAAATATAGAAAAAAAAAAAAGCATTAAAAAAAAAGATGCCAATCAGTGCCCACAAATGGGCACTGACTGGCAACCTGGGAAAATCAGTGCCACCCCACAGTGTCCATCAGTGCCACCCACAGTGTCCATCAGTGCCACCCCACAGTGCCCATCCATGCACAGTGCCCACCTATCAGTGCCCACCTGTGCCGCCCATAAGTATCAGTGCCACCCATAAGTGCCGCCCATGAGTGCCCATCTGTGCCGCCCATGAAGGCCCATCTGTGCCGCCCATGAGTGCCCATCTGTGCCGCCCATGAGTGCCCATCTGTGCCGCCCATGAGTGCCCATCTGTGCCGCCCATGAGTGCCCATCTGTGCCGCCCATGAGTGCCCATCTGTGCCGCCCATGAGTGCCCATCTGTGCCGCCCATGAGTGCCCATCAGTGCCGCCTATGAGTGCCCATCAGTGCCGCATAGCAGCGCCGCCAATCAATGCCACCTCATCTGTGCCCGTCAGTACTACCTCATCGATGTCCATCAGTGCCATCTCATCGGTGCCCATCAGTGCCGCCATATCAGTGCCCGTAATTGAACGAGAAAAACTTATTTACAAAAAAATTAACCTAAAAAAATAAAAACGTTTTTTTGTTTCAAAATTTGCAGTCTTTTTTTAGTTGTTGCGCAAAAAAAAAATCGCAGAGGTGATCAAATAACAACAAAACAAAGCTCTATTTGTGGGGGAAAGAGGATGCCAATTTTGTTTGGGTACAGTGTTGTATGACCGCGCAATTGCCATTCAAAGTGTGACAGTGTTGAAAGCTGAAAATTGGCTTGGGCGGGAAGGTGCGTAAGTGCCTGGTATGGAAGTGGTTAAGGGAATCCAGTGCCCCCCCAGAACTAGTGTGTGGGTCCCCTGAAAATTCCTGGGCGGGTCATACAAAAACAGGGTGTGGCTTTGACAGGAAGGGGTGGGTCATTTTTCTATTAGGAGGTGCAGATATGTAGTCAGGCCTAGGGCAGAACAAAACCTAAATATACTACTGCATATTAGGGCTTATTTAGACCGGATCTGATTTACAGCGTGTTTTTATATTGTGGGAGGAAACCCACGCAGGCACAGGGAGAACATGCAAACTCTATGCAGATGCTGTCACGGGCGGGATTCGAACCAACGACTCTTTTGCTGCTAGGTCAAAGTGCTATACACTACACCACTGTGCTGAACGAACATGATTGCAGCTGAAAGCATGAGAACTTTTATTTTTTTTTTCAATACCATGCTTTCCAGCCTCATTGACCCCGCCTCTCTCCATAAAGAGGACCTGTCACACACTAGTCCTATTACAAGGGATGTTTACATTCCTTGTAATAGGAAGAAAAGTGATCCAAAATCAAAAAAAGTGTCAAAAAAGTGCAAGAATAAAAATATGAGGTAAAAAAAAAAAAAAAATAACGCCCCTGTCCCTAGAAGCTCGCACTCAGAAGCAAATATGCATGTAAGTCCCGCCCACATATGTAAACACCATTCAAACCACACATGTGAGGTATTGACGCGTGCGTTAGAGCGAGAGCAATAATTCTAGCCCTAGACCTCCTCTGTAACTCTGAACTGGTCACCTGTAAAAAAAAAAACAAGCATCGCCTATGGATATTTTTATGTCCCGAAGTTTGGCGCCATTCCATGAGTGTGTACAATATTAAAGCGCGACAAGTTAGGTATCTATTTACTCGGTGTAACATCATCTTTAACATTATCCATAAAAATTGGGCTAACTTTACTGTTTTTTTTTTTTTAATTCATGAACCGTGTTTTTTTTTTGGGCCAAAAAAAAGGCGTTTGAAAAATTATTGCGCAAATACCGTTGGAAATCAAATAAAAAATGACCGCTAACTTTATTCCCTAGGGTGTCTGCTAAAAAATTATATATAATGTTTGGGGGTCCTGATTAATTTCCCAGGAACAAAATATAATTTTTACATGAAGGAGAGAAGTGCCAGAATAGGCGCGGTATGGAAGTGGTTAAAGTGAAATAATAAAAGTGAAATATTCCTTTAAATTTCATACAGGGGGGGAGGGGGGGTACACGCATGTTTCCCGTGCTTAGAACTGTCCCTGTACAAGATGTAATTTCTGAAGTGAAACAAAAAAAAGGAAGTTTAAAGTACTCATGGCTATAAAGAATACAGTCATTGCTCATTAAAAAAAAAAAAAAAAAAAGGGGGTCCCTCCAAATTAAATTACCAGGCCCTTCAGGTCTGGAATGGATATTAAGGGGAACCCCGCCGTAAAAACCCCCCCAAAAAATGGCGTGGGGTCCCCCCAAATATCCATACCAGACCCTTCAGGTCTGGTGTGGATTTTAAGGGGAACTCCACCCCAAATTGAAAAAAAAATGGCGTGGAGTCCCCTAAAAATCCACACCAGACCCTTATCCGAGCACGTTGACCTGGCCGGCCGCAGAAAAGAGGGGGGGACAGAGTGCGGCCCCCCCTCTCCTGAACCGCACCAGGCCACATGCCCTCAACATGGGGAGGATGTCCCCATGTTGATGGGGACAAGGGCCTCATCCCCACTGTAGTGATCATGTATAGTGTCCAACACAGAACCATAAGATCCAATGTACTGAAGTCAGAGAGTAAATTAGGTTGTTCCGCAACAACTCACACCAGGTTCTCCAGAGAACTCATTTAATGGATCTTCCAATAACATACATGGGGGCTGATTTACCAAGCCTTTACTCCATGACTCATGGAGTAAAAGCAGGAGTAGCAGCCGTTTGGTGATTTACTAAAGAAATACGCTGCTAGTGCAGTGTATTTCCCTAGTTACTAATGTGCTCCGTGCGCCCAGGAGAGGGTGCATTGTGCACCAGTACAGACCTGGCGCACGGCACATTAAACTGTAAATTGCGGGGGTTTGGGCGGGAGTTTATTAGGGGGGGAGGTGGGGGGATGCAGGGGAAGTGAAGTGACATGTGTTTTGAAGTGTTTGGCGGGCCGAATTGAAAGGGAAAGTGTTTTTTGAAAACAGATCCCCGTACGCTTGCACAGTGCGCCTGAACCTCGGGAGGTTCATTTGCATACTGGGCATGCGCAGAGAGAAAAGTCAGGGATTCCCGTGCGCCTTGTCAGTATGCCGTGAAAATCTTGGTAAATACCAAGCGGCGTACCCGTGATTGCGCTGCGTGACGCGGCGCACGGGAATCTCCGAGCTGTTTTCAGCCCTGAAGGGGAACTCCGCGCCAAATTTCAAACTTGAAATCGGCGCGGGTCCCCCTCCAGGGCTACATTAGGCTCTTAGGCTTGGTCCGGAACGTGAGGGGTTAAACCCGCGCCGATTCGCCAGATCCAAACCAAGCCCTCATCCCAAGCATGCAGTCTGGCCCGGACAGGAATGGGGGCGGGGACGAGCGAGCGGCCCCCCCTCCTGAGCCGTACCAGACCGCATGCCCTCAACATGGGGGAGTGTGTGCTGTGGGGGAGGTGCCACCCCACAGCACTCTTGCCCCCATGTCGATAGGGACAAGAGCCTCTTCCCGACAACCCTTGCCATTGGTTGTCGGGGTATGCGGGCGGGGCTAATCGGAATCTGCAAGCTCCCTTTAATAAGGGGGCCCCCAGATGCCGGCCCCCCACCCTATGTGAATGAGTATGGGGTACATCGTACCTCTACCCATTCACATGGGGGAAATGTAAAGTAAAATAAAACACCACACAATAAAATATTTTATTAATCTGCTCCGGAGCCCCCCCTTTCTTCTTTAGCTCTCTTAGAAGGGGGGGTTTCTTCTCTCCCGATCTTCTGCCGGGACCCTGGGCTTCGGTGATTTCTGCCGGGGGAGGGCGCCATCCCTCGGTCCTCTCCGGAGCATTCCGCCGGATGCCCCCACCCCATTTAAGCTCTTTTTCATTAGGGAGGGGCATCCGGACTTCGGGGTCTTCTGCCGGGGGATGGCGCCTATCCCCCGGTCTTTCCGGTGCCTTCCGCCAGGGTTCCGGTCTTCCTGGTCTTCTGCCGGGGGTGCGCCAACTCCCAGGTCTTTTCTCTGCTCCCTCTTCTGCCTGGCTCCCCCGCGGAGCCAGGGCTTTCTTCCGTCTTCTTTCTTCTCTCTTCCTTCTTCTGCCTGTCTCCTCCGGGAGCACAGGGCTTGTCTCCGCTGTCTTCTTGCTTCTCTTCCATTGGATGTTGACACGACGAGGTTCCGCGCTGACATGCCGTGTCAGCGACGGGCATGGACTTATATAGGGTAATGCCACCATGTGACCTCAACCCATGTGACATCACATTCCCTGGGCATGATGGGAATGTGATGTCACATGGGTTGAGGTCACATGGTGGCATTGCCCTATATAAGTCCATGCCCACTGCTCAGACGGCATTCCAGCGCCGGACCTCGTCGTGTCAACATCGAATGGAAGAGAAGGGAGAAGACAGCGGAGACAAGCCCTGTGCTCCGCGGAGGAGACAGGCAGAAGCGGAAGGCATCGCAGAAGCCCGGAGAGTGGCGCCCTCCGGCGGAAGACACCGTACAAGCCCGGGACCATCCCCCAAAGGCAGGAGCCTCCCTGGTGAAGGGGGTCCCGGTGAATTACGTCGCTGAAGACGGGGGTGGGGTGCCAGTGCACCCCCCCCGCAGAAACCGTCGTGGAAGCCCGGGACCCTCCCCCAAAGGCAGGAGCCTCCCTGGTGAAGGGGGTCCCGGTGAATTACGTCGCTGAAGACGGGGGTGGGGTGCCAGTGCACCCCCCCGCAGAAACCGTCGTAGTAGCCCGGGACCCTCCCCCAAAGGCAGGATCCTCACTGGTGAAGGGGGTTCCGGCAGAAGATGGCGAAGCCCGGGGCCTAATGGGGTGGTGGTGGGGGGCCCCGGCAGAAGACCCCCGGCTGACTAATAAATTAATTTATTCATGTGTGGTGTATTATTTTTTTCCATTTTTTTCCCCAGGTGAATGGGTAGGGGTACAATGTACCCCCATACTCATTCACATAGGGTGGGGGGGCCGGAATCTGGGGACCCCTTTATTAAAGGGGTCTCTCAGATTCTGATAAGCCCTCCACCCGCATACCCCGACAACCAACGGCCAGGGTTGTCGGGAAGAGGCTCTTGTCCCTATCGACATGGGGACAAGAGTGCTTTGGGGTGGGGGGGCAGTGCCCCCCTCCCCCACAGCACACACTCCCCCATGTTGAGGGCATGTGGTCTGGTATGGCTCAGGAGGGAGGGGGGCGCTCGCTCGTCCCCACCCCCATTCCTGTCTGACCAGACTGCGTGCCTGGGATAAGGGCTTGGTTTGGATCTTGGGGGGGACCCCACGCTATTTTTTTTTGCGCGGGTTTAACCCCTTATGTTCCAGACCAAGCCTAAGAGCCTGGTATGCACCTGGAGGGAACCCACCTTATTTTTTTTTTGGGGGGGGTCTGGAGTTCCCCTTCATGAACAGCGATCTGTCATTTACACATGTCAGTCCCCCCCCCTACAGTTAGAACACACCCAGGGAACATATTTAACCCCTCCCTCGCACCTAGTGTTAACCCCTTCCCTGCCAGTGGCATTTTTACAGTAAGCAATGCATTTTTACAGCACTGATCGATAGAAAAATGCCAATGGTTCCAAAAAAGTGTTCGATGTGTCCGCCATAATGTCGCAGTACTGATAAAAATCGCTGATCGCCCCAATAACTAGTTAAAACAAACAAAAAAATATTTTGTAGACGCTATAACTTTTGCCAAAACCAAACACTAAACGCTATTTGCGATTTTTTGGAACCAAAAAGATGTAGAATACGTATCGGCCTAAACTGAGGGGTTTTTTTTTTTTTGTTTTTTTTTTAACTCTTTATTTTAAAGTTTTCTTTTCATTTTCCATAATAATCTGTGAACATTATACAACATTATATAACCTTATATAACACAAAAATACATTTCGGGTATCCATATACTCGTACACTGCTTATACCGACTACATAACTACAACAGAATTTCTATTGTTGTATCGTTACACTTAACCACTACTTGTTATGGATTACTCCGACCTATACCTCGCCTACCCGTTTCCAGATCTTCCCTTATCCACCCCCCTTCCACCCTTCCCCCCCCCCTCCCCCCCCCAAAAAAAAAAAAAAAAAAAAAAAAAAGGGGCATCCATGTCACTCCCATGTTCTCCCTGCATCTCCGCCGTCTCCTTCCTCTACTCCTCCCCCCTCAAAACTCTCCTCTGTATCTTATGTAGGGATCCCATATCAATCTGTACCTATCTTCTTGTTCTCTTATGCCCATGGTAAGCTTTTCCATTTGTTGAATTTCCGAAATTCTACCTAGCCATTGCTGTTTGTTTGGGATGTTTGTACTTTTCCACAGGATTGGGATACACGCCCTAGCTGCAACTAGTAGATGTCTTAACAAAGATTTTTTGAACCTGGCCACGGAGATTGGTAGATCCAGCAGTAAATACGTGGCGGGATTGCCTCCCAAATCCACCTCCACAATATCCTTGACCGTGTCTCTAACCATTTTCCAGAAATCCCCCAACTTTGCACATGTCCAGAAAATATGTAACATATTTCCCTTTTCCCTACCGCATCGCCAACATCTATCTGACACCTTCAGGAATATCCGGTTTAACACTACTGGGAGGGTTTTTTTATTTTTTACAATATATATTTTTGGGGATATTTATTATAGCAAAAAGTAAAAATAATTTTTACATATGTGGGCGGGACTTACGCAAGTCCCGCCCACATATATAAACATCGTTCAAACCACACATGTGAGGTATTGACGCGTGCCTTAGAGCGAGAGCAATACTTTTACCACTAGACCTTCTTTGTAACTATAAACTGGTAACCTGGAAAAAAAAATAAAAGGTCGCCTATGGGGATATTCACGGAATTCATTTTGGCCCCATTGCAGGAGTGTTTCCAATAGTAAAGCGTGACATGTAAGGTATCTATTTACTCAGTGTAACATCATCTTTCACATTATCCCCAAAAATTGGGCTCACTTTTGTGTTTTGTTAATTTTTAACCACTTGAGCCCGGACCATATTTCTGGTCAATGACCGGGCAAGTTTTTGTGATTCGGCACGGCGTCGCTTTAACTGACAATTGCGCAGTCGTGCGACGTGGCTCCCAAACAAAATTGGCAACCTTTTTTTTCCCACAAATAGATTATTAAATGTGCGTGTTTACTTCTGTCTTTAACACCTCCCCTTCAGGCTGGAAAGCATCAGATCAGGGGAAACAAAAAAAAAAAAAGCTCTCATTCCATTGCAGCTTGGTTCCTACATGTGTGATGAACTGAGCATGCTCAAACACTTAGAAAAAAATTATCCTTTCTTTTTAAAAGGTGAAAAACACTCCTTGGATGCTCATAGAGCGTGGTTTGGGTTAATTGCAGGTGTGCCCAATTACAAGCTCACTCAAACTAGAGACTGCAATTTGTTCATGTGATTTCAATTGCTTCATTACTAGCACTGTTATAAAAAGCTTGGATCGATCAGTCCTCAGCTGCCCTCAGAAGGGGCAGGCTGGCAGAAATGCTGTTGCTAAACACAAATGTGGTTTGTTGCATGGGTTTTGTTTTATATTGCCAATGGTTTTGGTTTATTTTTAAATGATGTTCACTTTGATGTATTTGTCTATGTGGCCTTATTTTATGAAAAATGTGTGAAGCTATGGTTGTTTAGAATTTTGAAATGTATTTTTGTTTGTGTTTGTTTGTTTGTCTTTTTTCGCTTTCCTTGTTTTGTTGACCAATAAAAATTACTTTAAAATTGTTAAGTTTGTCTTTTGTTACTATTTCATGCTACATATGTTGACAGCTGCAGCTGAAATCGTTTTGGGCCTAACAAATTATGTGTGTCTAAGCTTCTTTCCTGGTGTGTAATCATGAAATGTTTGCCATGTTTATTCCCCATGACTTTAAAGACAAAAACTGGTAAGTATTTTATTTTTTCTGCAGTGGTCCTCAGCCCTCAAGTACCCCCGACAGGACATGTTTTGTGGATTTCTCTTATCAAGAATTGCTGTCCAGACTGTATTTTAAAGCACATGTGCAAGATGAAGGAAAACCTGCAAACATGGCCTGTGGGGGGGGGTTTGCTATTGGTGGACAGGCTTGACGTGCTGATTTACAGCACTGTGCTTAAATCTAGCGCAAGGCAATCCTATTCAAATTGTGGGTGTTTGAGGGAAGCCAAGTGAGTGTTAGAACCCCTGCTTTGTGTTTTTTTATTTTTGTGTTGAGCTTTGTGTCCCTTTTCTTAAAATTGGCTTCACTTCCTGTCACACAGCTGAACAGGAAGTGAGGTTAAAACCCTACCAGTGTCATTTCTTGGGGACACAGGTCAATCTAACTAGTGTCCCCATTAAGCAAATTGCACTCCAGCACTGCTGTGTACACCCCAAATCATGGGTCTTCAAACTACGGCCCTCCAGTTGTTCAGGAACTACAATTCCCATCATGCCTAGTCATGTCTGTGAATGTCAGTGCATTACAAGGCCTCATGGGATGTGTAGTTCTACAACAGCTGGAGGGCCGTAGTTTGAGGATCCCTGCCCCAAATGATTATTTAGTTTGGGGTTTAGTAAAGGCAAAGCCACTCTGCAGTACAAGCATAGTTGCTGAAAATCAGAGAGGAAGCACTGATGGTTTTAACATCCAATCCTGTAGAAGCAAAGTTGTTTTGTTTTCTTTCTTCCTTGCTTTGCACTTGTAGTGCAAAGTGGATTTGCCTTTAGTAAATGGACCCCAAAGTCCACGATCCCTAATAATTTGGGGTGTACACAGCAAAATGCTAGAGTGCAATTTACATAATGGGAAACTATTTAGATTGATCTCTGTGTCCCCAAGAAAAGATATTAGTAAGGTTTTACCCTCACTTCCTGTTTGGCTATGTGACAGGAAGTGAATGAATTAGAAAGGGTGAAGACACCTCACAAATGTTGTCACTATCAGGGGTGCAGACATCCCCAAAAAAATGAGCAGATAATACTTATTTGCAAATTAATAATTTTTTAGTTAACATTGGGTGGGGTGCTCTAACACACACATTCCTACATATTAGCAACGCTCTATCCTGGCCTATTGGCATGGTTATATTTTCTTAGGGCTCTCAATAAAACTCTATGAAATTTGTGCTTAAACTAGAACCAGGGGCGGACTGACAACTCATGGGGCCCCTGGGCAATAGAAGATTATGGGGCCCCTCTGGCTTACAGATGACCACCACGCCAGGAGGTAGTGCAGAGGCGGGCAGCTAAAATCTTGGGATATTCACATTAAAAGCATGTCATTTTCGGACATATCAGGGACAGATCTAAAAAAAACACAGATTTTTACATACTGTCCCTGGTTTTACTGAGCCTGGCAACCCGGATGGGGCCCCCTAGTGGCATGGGGCCCTCGGGCAGTGCCCGAGTGACTCAATGGTCAGTCCGCCCCTGACAAGAACTATAATCAACAAGTTTTATTTTCTTTAATTTTGGATAGAGTGAGGGAGGGTTATAGGCCCTGTCAGTTTATTTTGTATTATCTGTGTCCAATTGGGGAGATTTGCTTTCACTTCCTGCCCCATAGCCAAACAGGAAGTGAGAGAAAAACTATGCAAATTAACCACTTCCCGCCCAGCCTATGGCCGATTTACGTCCGGGAAGTGGTTACACAATCCTGACAGGACGTCCTGCAGGATTTCATGCCGCACGCGCCTGTGGGGGCACGCAGCGCGGCGATCGGTGATGCGGGGTGTCAGTCTGACACCCTGCATCTCCGATCTCGGTAAAGAGTCTCTCACGGAGACGGAGACTCTTTACCACGTGATCAGCCGTGTCCAATCACGGCTGATCACGATGTAAACAGGAAGAGCCATCGATGGCTCTTCCTCACTCGCGTCTGACAGACGCGAGTATAGGAGAGCCGATCGGCGGCTCTCCTGACAGGGGGCGTTCGCGCTGATTGTTTATCAGCGCAGCCCCCCCTCGGATCACCACACTGGACCACCAGGGATGCCCACCCTGGACCACCAGGGTGTGCAAAAACAAAAAAAATATAGAACAAAAAAACAAAAAGCATTAAAAAATAAGAAAAAAGATGCCAATCAGTGCCCACAAATGGGCACTGACTGGGAAAATCAGTGCCACCCCACAGTGTCCATCAGTGCCACCCCACAGTGCCCATCCATGCACAGTGCCCACCTATCAGTGCCCACCTGTGCCACCCATAAGTATCCATCAGTGCCACCCATAAGTGCCGCCCATCTGTGCCGCCCATGAGTGCCCATCAGTGCCGCCTATGAGTGCCCATCAGTGCCGCATAGCAGCGCCGCCAATCAATGCCACCTCATCTGTGCCTGTCAGTACTACCTCATCTATGTCCATCAGTGCCATCTCATCGGTGCCCATCAGTGCCGCCATATCAGTGCCCGTAATTGAAAGAGAAAAACTTATTTACAAAAAAATTAACCTAAAAAAATAAAAACGTTTTTTTGTTTCAAAATTTGCAGTCTTTTTTTAGTTGTTGCGCAAAAAAAAAAAACCCAGAGGTGATCAAATAACAACAAAAGAAAGCTCTATTTGTGGGGAAAAAAGGACGCCAATTTTGTTTGGGTACAGTGTTGTATGACCGCGCAATTGCCATTCAAAGTGTGACAGTGTTGAAAGCTGAAAATTGGCTTGGGCGGGAAGGTGCGTAAGTGCCTGGTATGGAAGTGGTTAAGGGAATCCAGTGCCCCCCCAGAACTAGTGTGTGGGTCCCCTGAAAATTACTGGGCGGGGTTATACAAAAACAGGGTGTGACCTTGACAGGAAGGGGTGGGTCATTTTTCTATTAGGAGGTGCAGATATGTAGTCAGGCCTAGGGCAGAACCAAACCTAAATATACTACTGCATATTAGGGCTTATTTAGACCGGAACCGATTTACAGCGTGTTTTTATATTGTGGGAGGAAACCCACGCAGGCACAGGGAGAACATGCAAACTCCATGCAGATGCTGTCACGGGCGGGATTCGAACCAACGACTCTTTTGCTGCTAGGTCAAAGTGCTATACACTACACCACTGTGGTGAACGAACATGATTGCAGCTGAAAGCATGAGATCTTTTATTTTTTTTTTCAATACCATGCTTTCCAGCCTTATTGACCCCGCCTCTCTCCATAAAGAGGACCTGTCACACACTAGTCCTATTACAAGGGATGTTTACATTCCTTGTAATAGGAAGAAAACTGATCATTTTTTGTTTATTTTTTTATTTCAGTGTAAAAAATTATAAAACTAAATAAAAATAAATAAGAAAACCCCCAAAATTTTTTTTAAAGCGCCCCGTCCCGACGAGCTCGCGCACAGAAGCAAACGCATACGCGAGTAGCGCCCGCATATGAAAACGGTATTCAAACCACACAAGTGAGGTATCGCCGCGATCGTTAGAGTGAGAGCAATAATTCTAGCCCTAGACCTACTCTGCAACTCAAAAAATGCAACCTGTAGAATTTTTTAAACGTCGCCTATCGAGATTTTTAAAGGGTAAAAGTTTGACGCCATGCCACGAGCGGGCGCAATTTTTAAGCGTGACATGTTGGGTATCATTTTACTCGGCGTAACATTATCTTTCACAATATATAAAAAAATTGGGCAAAATGTATTGTTGTCTTATTTTTAATTCAAAAAAGTGATTTTTATCCAAAAAAAGTGCGCTTGTAAGACCGCTGCGCAAATACGGTGTGACAAAAAGTATTGCAATGACTGCCATTTTATTCCCTAGGATGTCTGCTAAAAAAAAATATATAATGTTTGGGGGTTCTGATTAATTTTCTAGCAAAACAATTTTGATTTTCACATGAAGGAGAGAAGTGCCAGAATTAACCCGGTGGGCAAGTGGTTAAAGTACTCATGGCTATAAAGAATAGAGTCATTGCTCATAAAAAAAAAATAAAAAGAAAAAAAAAAGGGGGTCCCTCCAAATTAAATTACCAGGCCCTTCAGGTCTGGAATGGATATTAAGGGGAACCCCGCCGTAAAAAAACCCCCAAAAAATGGCGTGGGGTCCCCCCAAATATCCATACCAGACCCTTCAGGTCTGGTGTGGATTTTAAGGGGAACTCCACCCCAAATTGAAAAAAAAAATGGCGTGGAGTCCCCCTAAAAATCCACACCAGACCCTTATCCGAGCACGTTGACCTGGCCGGCCGCAGAAAAGAGGGGGGGACAGAGTGCGGCCCCCCCCTCTCCTGAACCGCACCAGGCCACATGCTCTCAACATGGGGAGGATGTCCCCATGTTGATGGGGACAAGGGTCTCATCCCCACAACCCTTGCCCGGTGGTTGTGGGGGTATGCGGGCGGGGGGCTTATCAGAATCTGGAAGACCCCTTTAACAAAGGGGACCCCCAGATCCTGGCCCCCCCCCTATGTGAAATGGTAATGGGGTACATTGTACCTCTACCATTTCACCCCCAAAAAAATGTCAAAGTGTTAAAAATGACAGTAGCCGGTTTTTGACAAATCTTTTAATAAAATCTTCTTTTCTTCTTTCCTTCGGGTTTCTTCCGCTGCTTCTTTCTTCTCGTCCACATCTTGCCCGACGTCTTCTTCTATCTTCTCCGTCCGTCCTTCAGCCTTCTGGTCACGCATCTTGCCCGTTGTCTTGTCCTGTCTTCTTCTCCGTCCTTCCGCCAGCCTCCTCGCATCTTGTGTCTTCTCCGGTCTTCTTCTCGGTCCGCCAGCCTTCTCGTCCCCGGACCCAGCGTTTGAATTTGAATTGGGCCGCCGTGTTCCCGCTCCTGGGACCCGCCCCCCTCTGACGCCACAAGTAAACTCCTTAGAAGGTCATGTGCGTCAGAGGGGGGCGGGGTCACATGAGTGTGACACGGCGGGAACTTCTTCTCCGGGCGGCGCGATTGAAATTGAATTCCCCCGCTGTGTGACCCTCTGTGACCCCGCCCCCCTCTGACGCACATGACCTTCTAAGGAGTTTACTTGTGGCGTCAGAGGGGGGCGGGTCCCAGGAGCGGGAACACGGCGGCCCAATTCAAATTCAAACGCTGGGTCCGGGGACGAGAAGGCTGGCGGACCGAGAAGAAGACCGGAGAAGACACAAGATGCGAGGAGGCTGGCGGAAGGACGGAGAAGAAGACAGGACAAGACAACGGGCAAGATGCGTGACCAGAAGGCTGAAGGACGGACGGAGAAGATAGAAGAAGACGTCGGGCAAGATGTGGACGAGAAGATAGAAGCAGCGGAAGAAACCCGAAGGAAAGAAGAAAAGAAGATTTTATTAAAAGATTTGTCAAAAACCGGCTACTGTCATTTTTAACACTTTGACATTTTTTTTGGGGTGAAATGGTAGAGGTACAATGTACCCCATTACCATTTCACATAGGGGGGGGCCAGGATCTGGGGGTCCCCTTTGTTAAAGGGGTCTTCCAGATTCTGATAAGCCTCCCGCCCGCATACCCCCACAACCACCGGGCAAGGGTTGTGGGGATGAGACCCTTGTCCCCATCAACATGGGGACATCCTCCCCATGTTGAGGGCATGTGGCCTGGTGCGGTTCAGGAGAGGGGGGGGGGCCGCACTCTGTCCCCCCCTCTTTTCTGCGGCCGGCCAGGTCAACGTGCTCGGATAAGGGTCTGGTGTGGATTTTTAGGGGGACTCCACGCCATTTTTTTTTTCAATTTGGGGTGGAGTTCCCCTTAAAATCCACACCAGACCTGAAGGGCCTGGAATGGATATTTGCCGGGAACCGCACGTCTTTTTTTTTTTGGTTTTTACGGCGGGGTTCCCCTTAATATCCATTCCAGACCTGAAGGGCCTGGTAATTTAATTTGGGGGAACCCCTACACATTTTTTTGTTTGTTTTATGAATGAATCCCTTTAGAATTGTCAGAGCCGACAATTCATTATAGCCGCGTGTGAATTTTTAAATGACTTTTTTCCTTCTGAATGTCATTTTGTGCAGGGGGAATTCTAAGTGCGGGAAAAATGCGCTATTTCACATGCTGACATTACACCCCCCCTAGGTACGAAATTTAAAGGAATATTTCACTTTTATTGTTTCACTTTAAGAATTATTAATTTCACTGCTCCCGAAAAAACGGCCGTTTTAAAAAATAAAAAAAGCATTGATACATGTTCCCTGGGACAGGACTGAGGTCCCCAAACACTTTTTAGGACAAAACTTGCAGATTAGCCTTTAAAATGAACACTTTTGATTTCTCCCATAGACTTCTATAGGGAGTTCGGCGCGGCTTTACATATTAGTTTCAATGCGCCGGCTGCTACGCTGGTTCATGCGCCCAATTAAGCCTCCACCCGGAGTACTAATTAACGCATGAACCAGCGCAGCGCACATAGCATAGTAAATCAGGCCCATAGTCCACAGATGATACAAGAATCCAACAAAGTAATGTAGTGTCAAAGTCTCATCTTAGAGAATACATGTTCTGATCCCTTCTAGATCTGTGCCTTCACATGTTCATGCAGAGAATACATGGGGGTTTCTTCTCTAACTGGTAGCCAGAAATTCCCAACATTATATATTGTTTCTTTTGAATAGCTGAGCAATTTGATTGGTTGTCTCTTAATTGAAAGACAGCAGGACATATTTACCTGCCACTCTTAAAAGACAGGATGTGACTTCAGCCGAAGTCACTAATTAGTATGCATCCTTGCATACTAATAAGCCCCCCTCTAATAAGTAATTAGATTGCATGAGATCTGAATAGTGGTTTGATATGTAAAAACGGCTCCATTCTGTTTCTGCCTTTTTTGACAAATAGACAAACCTCTTACAGGCCTGATGTGTAAACTAGACTTATCATTTAATTAAATTAAACTGATTGAGTAATGTTTTGAGACTCTTCCTGTCTCTTTGAATCACAGGTTTGAAATCCGGCCTGTATATGTTAGACTCATATTATATATATATATATATATATATATATATATATATATATATATATATATATATATATATATATATATATATATATATATATATAAATATACACATACATATCCATATATTACAACATATACTACTACACCCACAACCCTTGCCCGGTGGTTGTGGGGGTCTGCGGGCGGGGGGCTTATCAGAATCTGGAAGACCCCTTTAACAAAGGGGACCCCCAGATCCTGGCCCCCCCCCTATGTGAAATGGTAATGGGGTACATTGTACCTCTACCATTTCACCCCAAAAAAAATGTCAAAGTGTTAAAAATGACAGTAGCCGGTTTTTGACAAATCTTTTAATAAAATCTTCTTTTCTTCTTTCCTTCGGGTTTCTTCCGCTGCTTCTTTCTTGGGTCTTCTCGTCCACATCTTGCCCGACGTGTTCTTCTATCTTCTCCGTCCGTCCTTCAGCCTTCTGGTCCCGCATCTTGCCCGACGTCTTCTTCTCCGTCCGTCCGCCAGCCTCCTCGTCCGCATCTTGTGTCTTCTCCGGTCTTCTTCTCGGTCCGCCAGCCTTCTCGTCCCCATCTTTTTCTTCCCCGGACTCAGCGTTTGAATTTGATTTGGCCGCCGTGTTCCCGCTCCTGGGACCCGCCCCCCTCTGACGCCACAAGTAAACTCATATGAAAGTCCGCGTGTGGCATATGTGCGTCAGAGGGGGGCGGGGTCACATGAGTGTGACACGGCGGGAACTTCAATTGGAAGCTGCGGCATCTTCTTCTCCGGGCGGCGCGATTGAAATTGAATTCCCCCGCTGTGTGACGCTCTGTGACCCCGCCCCCCTTTGATGCACATGACCTTCTAAGGAGTTTACTTGTGGCGTCAGAGGGGGGCGGGTCCCAGGAGCGGGAACACGGCGGCCAAATCAAATTCAAACGCTGAGTCCGGGGAAGAAAAAGATGGGGACGAGAAGGCTGGCGGACCGAGAAGAAGACCGGAGAAGACACAAGATGCGGACGAGGAGGCTGGCGGACGGACGGAGAAGAAAACAGGAGAAGACAACGGGCAAGATGCGGGACCAGAAGGCTGAAGGACGGACGGAGAAGATAGAAGAACACGTCGGGCAAGATGTGGACGAGAAGACCCAAGAAAGAAGCAGCGGAAGAAACCCGAAGGAAAGAAGAAAAGAAGATTTTATTAAAAGATTTGTCAAAAACCGGCTACTGTCATTTTTAACACTTTGACATTTTTTTTGGGGTGAAATGGTAGAGGTACAATGTACCCCATTACCATTTCACATAGGGGGGGGCCAGGATCTGGGGGTCCCCTTTGTTAAAGGGGTCTTCCAGATTCTGATAAGCCCCCCGCCCGCAGACCCCCACAACCACCGGGCAAGGGTTGTGGGGATGAGGCCCTTGTCCCCATCAACATGGGGACATCCTCCCCATGTTGAGGGCATGTGGCCTGGTGCGGTTCAGGAGAGGGGGGGGGCCCGCACTCTGTCCCCCCCTCTTTTCTGCGGCCGGCCAGGTCAATGTGCTCGGATAAGGGTCTGGTGTGGATTTTTAGGGGGACTCCACGCCATTTTTTTTTTCAATTTGGGGTGGAGTTCCCCTTAAAATCCACACCAGACCTGAAGGGCCTGGAATGGATATTTTCCGGGAACCGCACGTCTTTTTTTTTTTGGTTTTTACGGCGGGGTTCCCCTTAATATCCATTCCAGACCTGAAGGGCCTGGTAATTTAATTTGGGGGAACCCCTACACATTTTTTTGTTTGTTTTATGAATGAATCCCTTTAGAATTGTCAGAGCCGACAATTCATTATAGCCGCGTGTGAATTTTTAAATGACTTTTTTCCTTCTGAATGTCATTTTGTGCAGGGGCAGTCCTAAGTGCGGGAAAAATGCGCTATTTCACATGCTGACATTACACCCCCCCTAGGTACGAAATTTAAAGGAATATTTCACTTTTATTGTTTCACTTTAAGAATTATTAATTTCACTGCTCCCGAAAAAACGGCCGTTTTAAAAAATAAAAAAAACATTGATACATGTTCCCTGGGGCAGGACTGAGGTCCCCAAACACTTTTTAGGACAAAACTAGCAGATTAGCCTTTAAAATGAACACTTTTGATTTCTCCCATAGACTTCTATAGGGAGTTCGGCGCGGCTTTACATATTACTTTCAATGCGCCGGCTGCTACGCTGGTTCATGCGCCCAATTAAGCCTCCACCCGGAGTACTAATTAACGCATGAACCAGCGCAGCGCACAGAGCATAGTAAATCAGGCCCTATGTGTATGTGTTGCTCTATTGGGGCCAGTATCTGGTCCTTCCCCACCTGGGATCCCACAGATGTTTTTTTACTGTTTGTCCTGGACACCTTGGTGCCAGGGTGGGGGACTGCGGACGGGTTGGGGGTCAAAGGAGTGCCCCCCCCCCTGTTATCCCCTGGGGAATGTTCTGTCACAATGGAGCCATGGACCAGATACCTAGGGGTGCAGGATAAGGCACTTAGAGGTGCGCTTCTCACTGCTGTACGGGACTCCCTGTAGCTGGATAGTGCAGCTGGGTTTCCGCTAAGGGGTTGGTCTTTTTTGGGATCACACAAATCAGACCGCTCTGTGTAGGTTTTTCTTCTGTGCCCTTCCTTCTTAATTTTTAAGATGCGGAATGAGAAAAGCCACTGAGGGCTTTTGTAGTCCCTCATCGCCTGGCGGCTCAGTGCCCCCTGAGGGGAGCCTTTTTAAGAGAGTGGGCTTCTCCTCCGGTGGTGGACACTCCGGGGGTCATGTATAGGTGACCACCCTCCCTATTGCGGGACACCCCCGCTTGTATGGATTTGACTGAGAAGATCCGAAGTTCTGACCCGTTCCATTTCTATCATGCTGGGGTCTGTCTTGCGGCCTATTGTGGCCACTACTCTGGAATCCCAGTCGCTCACTGAGTGAGCATGTTGCACCATACAGTGGAGGAGCGCCGACTCTCTCCCGAAGTTATTAGGCTAACGGACCTGTGGGTCCAGGGCCTTGTATATGTCTGTGATGTTTCACTGGATGCTGCGCCCTTGATATCCAGGGCTTTGGTTTCAGAGATAGCGCCTTCTCTGGTTGGAATGCTGGTCTGCTGGCCAGGCCTCTAACATACGCCCTGACTGATTTACCCTTTTTGGGTGGGAGACCTTTGGGTCCTCGCTGGACGACATTATCAAGGATGTCACTGGAGGGAAGAGTGCTCTACTCCCTCAGGCCTCCAGGGGGAAGGGGCCCCGCCGTGGGCCGGGTCCTTTTTTTCCCACACCAAAGCGGTCTTTTTTGTCAGTCGGGGTCCGCGGGCGAACCTCCTGGGCCGACAAGGGCTCAGCTGGGGGACTGATCCGTCCCTGGGTGCATAAGCCAATCACGCCGGCACCCGAACCCGCCAATGTATGTAGCTTCCCCTGCCCGTCTCTGTAGTGGGGGGTCGCCTTTGCTGTTAACAGCTTGGTGAACCTCCCTGCTCTCCGACAGTAGGTCTGCGAGGTGGTATCTTCGGGGTACTAGATAGGGTCCCTTCCAATCCACCGAACAGTTTTCTTCCCTCGTGTCTCCCTCTCCCGGATCGGTCTGCCTTTGGGCAGTGTGGGACTTGCTAAGCTGTGGTGTGATTTTATCTTTTCCGCAGGACTAGTGGTTTGAGGGATTCTATCCAAATCCGCTCTCGGTCCCAAGGATGGGCATGGTCCGTCCGATTTTGGGCTTCAAGGGCCTAAAGGCCTTTGTGAATGATGGGTAGGTCCGCTTGGAATCCATTCCTTCGGTGGGGTAGCCACTTGTACGACCCACCATGGGGCTGCTACCTGTATAGCTTTTAGCTGCGCTCCATCCGGGGGACTTTCTGGCGTCCTTGGACATAAGGACGCATACATGCATGTTTGTCAGGATAAGTACTCACCGAGGCCAAGATGCCGAGAGCGGCTTACCTTTGCGACTCTGCGCACTTCACCCCCTGAAGGTGGAGAAGGGCGCAAAGAGGCACCGGTTACCAGCAGTGGATGGTGGGTTGATAGGAGATCACTGAAGAACTGGTCAGCGGACACAGAAGGAAGTCGTAGCAGGTACTGGCAGTGTTTCAGGTATTGGAAAAGTTCAGGTAACTGAGAGCAAGTTCAAGTAAGGACTGTAAGCAGATCCGGGATGCAAGCCAGGAGTCAGGGATTGGAGAAGGTAGCAAAGTCTGAGGTGCAAGCCAGAGGTCAAAGGGGTATAGACAGCAGCAGGTCCGATTAGGCAAGCCGGGGGTCAGGTGCAGGAGAAGGCGTAGAGAAGTCAGGTCCAATCCGGGTCAAAAACAGGTCAGAGTTCAGGTTTCAGGAAGTTTAACACAGAAGACGAATAGAATTTCGAAACGTACGTCAGGCTTGTACGTGTTACGTCACTTCCGGGTGAACGTCAGGTGGTTTTGGCTGGAACGCACGCCACCACCGAGTACTACACGCTTGTTTCCTAGCTCAGCCAGCCAGTGTTGGTACACGCTGGCTACTAGAGCTTTTTAGATTATTTTAGATTTCTTTTGTTTATGGTTTTAGTTTTTACTGTCTGTATGCTCCGTGCGGAGCTATAGTGTGGTCATATTGCCATCTTAGTTACCCTGCATAGGAACGGTGTCCTCCATTGCAGGCTATGACACACACTTTTTTGGAATAAATATTTTTATATGACACATGGTGTCATACTTTATTGCACTCGGAGTCCTCTTCTTCTTTCCACTGAGGCACGAAGGGAGCTGGGCTGCACAGATCGCTTACGGTGACGATTCCTTATCCTGGGGGAACGAGTGAGCAGCAGAGTGGAGCAGTGACCCAAGGAGTTCCTGATACATGCATGTCACCCCAAGCGGGGGCTTCTATCTGGTGAGTGGGGAACCTTGAGGGGAGCACCGGGACCACGCCGTATTGTGTTATAGGAGCACTCCCCTCACATCTAAACATCGTGCCGGACTCCAACCACTTCATCAGCAATATTTATGTGTTTTCTGCTCGTATGGAATATGGTCTAGTGGATATGGATGAACAATTTTTTACTTAAATCTAGGAACCACAGACATTATCTATTTCATTTTGATAACTCAATTACAGTCTAGTCTAGGCATTAGATTATAGCATTATTGCGCCCTGTTGCCTGCAAGAGTGGATATCGCAGCTTTTGTGTTGTTTCTTCTCCCACAGGGGGCAGTAGCCCATACATTGGTACTGTTTTTGGGACTTACCCACTATTGCATGGACGCATGACTTCCTTTTTCCATTCAGGAATCTGTATCTAGCACTGTTTGGCTCAGCAGGTGCTGGATATATATAATTTTTGCATATATGCTTTTCCTCCACAGGGGGCAGTAGCCCAGGTACCAGCACCAATCTGTGATTTTATCTGTTTTCTTTTTCCATTTTAGGAATCCAATTCTGTATTTCAGGTGTATCTCACAGATCCAATCCATCTTTTGGGCATTACATCAAGACATCTCACTGGTGCCTTATTGTTAAAGCGGAGTTCCGGCCACAATTTTAAATATAAAAACATTTTAAATATAAATACCCCTGTAATACACAAGCTTAATGTATTCTACTACAGTTAGTCTGTAAACTAAGGTCCGTTTGGTTAGGTTGTTACAGCATTTAGACACTTTATAAAACAGAAATTGACTGGGGCCATCTTAAGTGTGGGCATCATGAAGCCAGACTGTATGACTTCCTGGATTTCAGCCTTGCACATGCTCAGTGCTGCACAAGCAATGTAATGGTTTCAGATCAGGTTTCAATAGCAACGGGAGTGTCAGAGGAAGTTACCGCCCCTTATCTATGCAAACCTCTCCTCCCCTCCTCCTTCCAGGAACCGGTAAATATACGAAATAATTTGTTCCTGTGCAGATATATCTACATAACAAGATGATATATATATCTTGTTATATATGTGGTGTGTATACATATACCAGACATGTGCACTGTCAATAAATTCATTTTGTTTAGTTCCGTTTCGCATTAGCCGTTATTTCGTATTTTGTGCCCGAAACTCACTTCGGATTCGTACGCTCATAATGGGCACAGCAGGAGTACAGGCACAGGACAGGGATGGTGGGAACCCTTCATGAGGGATTCCCACCATCCCTGCACTGAGTTCCCGGGTCTGTACACCAGCTGTGCCCATTATGAGGGGTTCCCACCATCCCTGTGCTGTGTTCCTCCTGCTTCCTTCTTCCCCCAGCACAGCACATTGCCACCATAACATTGCCCACCGCATCGTCCCCGGCACAGCACCTCACATCGGCCCCGGCACCCCGCATCGGCCCCAGCCCACCGCATCGGCCCCGGCACCCCGCATCGGCCCCAGCCCACCGCATCATCCCCGGCACAGCACCCCGCATCGTCCCCGGCACCCCGCATCGGCCCCAGCCCACCGCATCATCCCCGGCACAGCACCCCGCATCGGCCCCGGCACAGCACCCCGCATCGGCCCCAGCACATTGCCACCATAACATTGCCCACCGCATCGTCCCCAGCACAGCACCTCACATCGGCCCCGGCACCCCGCATCGGCCCCAGCCCACCGCATCGGCCCCAGCCCACCGCATCATCCCCGGCACAGCACCCCGCATCGTCCCCGGCACCCCGCATCGGCCCCAGCCCACCGCATCATCCCCGGCACAGCACCCCGCATCGGCCCCGGCACAGCACCCCGCATCGGCCCCCGGCACAGCACCCCGCATCGGCCCCGGCACCCTGCATTGGCCCCAGCCCACCGCATCATCCCCGGCACAGCACCCCGCATCGGCCCCGGCACAGCACCCCGCATCGGCCCCGGCACCCTGCATCGGCCCCAGCCCACCGCATCATCCCCGGCACCCCGCATCGGCCCCGGCACCCCGCATCAGCCCCGGCACCCCGCATCAGCCCCGGCACCCCGCATCGGCCCCGGCACCCCGCATCGGCCCCAGCCCACTGCATCATCCCCGTCACAGCACCCCACATCGGCCCCGGCACAGCACCCCGCATCGGCCCCGGCACAGCTCCCCGCATCGGCCCCGGCACAGCTCCCCGCATCGGCCCCGGCACAGCTCCCCGCATCGGCCCCGGCCCCCTGCATCGTCCCCGGAACCACAACCAGACCCAAATGTCAGGGTACACCAGTGCAGATTATCAGTGCCCACCAGTGCATTATTAGTTCCCATCAGTGCGGTGACAACATTATTAGTGCCCATCAGTGCGGTGACAACATTATTAGTGCCCATCAGTGCGGTGACATTATTAGTGCCCATCAGTGCGGTGACAACATTATTAGTGCCCATCAGTGCGGTGACAACATTATTAGTGCCCATCAGTGCGGTGACAACATTATTAGTGCCCATCAGTGCGGTGACATTATTAGTGCCCATCAGTGCGGTGACAACATTATTAGTGCCCATCAGTGCGGTGACAACATTATTAGTGCCCATCAGTGCGGTGACAACATTATTAGTGCCCATCAGTGCAGTGACAACATTAGTGCCCATCAGTGCGGTGACAACATCAGTGCGGTGACAACATTAGTGCGGTGACAACATCAGTGCGGTGACAACATCAGTTCAGTGACAACATTAGTGCGGTGACAACATTATTAGTGCCCATCAGTGCGGTGACATTAGTGCCCATCAGTGCAGTGACAACATTAGTGCCCATCAGTGCGGTGACAACATTAGTGCCCATCAGTGCGGTGACAACATCAGTGCGGTGACAACATTAGTGCCCATCAGTGCGGTGACAACATTAGTGCGGTGACAACATTAGTGCGGTGACAACATCAGTGCGGTGACATCAGTGCGGTGACATCAGTGCGGTGACATCAGTGCGGTGACAACATTAGTGCCCATCAGTGCGGTGACAACATCAGTGCGGTGACAACATCAGTGCGGTGACAACATTAGTGCGGTGACAACATCAGTGCGGTGACAACATCAGTTCAGTGACAACATTAGTGCGGTGACAACATTATTAGTGCCCATCAGTGCGGTGACATTAGTGCCCATCAGTGCAGTGACAACATTAGTGCCCATCAGTGCGGTGACAACATTAGTGCCCATCAGTGCGGTGACATCAGTGCGGTGACAACATTAGTGCCCATCAGTGCGGTGACAACATTAGTGCGGTGACAACATTAGTGCGGTGACAACATCAGTGCGGTGACATCAGTGCGGTGACATCAGTGCGGTGACATCAGTGCGGTGACAACATTATTAGTGCGGTGGCAACATCAGTCAGTGCGGTGACAACATTATTAGTGCGGTGACAACATCAGTCAGTGCGGTGACAACATTATTAGTGCGGTGACAACATCAGTCAGTGCGGTGACAACATTATTAGTGCGGTGACAACATCAGTCAGTGCGGTGACAACATTATTAGTGCGGTGACAACATCAGTGCCCAGTGCAGAGTGGGGAGAGTTACAGATGATCAGGATGACAGTGGGCATCTCGGTCTGATAGATCTGTATGTGAGTACAGTGATCGTAGTACAGCCCCGCCTCCCTGTACCAGAATTGTAACACACAGTGCAGAGCGATGTTTCAATGTACATGGAGGCGGGGCTGTACTACGAGCGGGTGTTTTCACATACAGATCTATCAGACAGAGATCCGCTCTGTCTGCCTGATGATCTGTATCTCCGTGCACCGGAGACAGACGGTGGGCGGGCGGGTGGTGGAGGCGGGAGGACGGGGGCGGTGGGAGGAGTTAGAGAGGGAGAAGAGGAAGGACACCACCTCTATGGGCGGCACTGCCCTCCCTCCCTCCCGCCCCCCGAGATGTTCGACCACGGCTGCGATGTTCAGCCCAGCCTCCTGGGATTGATGACACACATCTCCCAGGAGGCATAGCAGTGCTAGATGCGGCGGGGAGGCCATTCCGCCGCAACGGGGGAAAGAGACTCACACCAAGAAAACCGTGAGTTTTTCAAAGGAAAAAAAAAACATCCCAAATGTATTTAAGGGGGCAGTGTAAAAAAGAATGCAGATAAGTTGAAAAATAGGGTGGAACTCCGCTTTAAAGAGAGTGGACATTGACGCATATATGCTATTACATCTTTTTTTCCCAGCAGGGGGCTATAGTACAGCTATCAGTACTTAGTGTTTGTGTTTATTAGTGTTAATATGATTTTGGTCTTTACACTTGCACCACTGTTTAGCCTGCATATTTCATTCCCCTATTCCGGGACTGTATTACTCTCATTGGGTCATATTCCAGTTTTGTCCCTGCCCCCACTAGCGGGCAGTTCACCCATAGGGTGCTTAGTGGACAGGAGTCCACCCAGGCAGCGCCAACACCCCAACTTCCATACCTACCAAAGCTGACAACAAACCAGCAACCCGCCATAGGCTTGGGGCTGGTTTAAATAGGCAGGGCTGAGCCTTGATTGGTGTGCGTGGACGCGCACGTGGATGCGCGCGCGTCGTAACGCAGAACCGCGCCGGAATGCAGAACCGCGCACGGGCACGCGCTATAGCGCAAATCGGCTGCTGGAGCTGCTGGTTCCCTGACAGTGCCCCCCCCCCAAGGGGCGGACTCCGGACGCCCAAGCTGGACATCAATTCTGGGTGCTCTTGATGAAAGGCCCGAATTAGCCGCGGAGCATGTAAGTTCCTCAAGGGTTCCCAGGAATTGTCTTCCATGGGGGTACCCCTTCCATTTGACCAGGTATTGAAGCTGTCTTCCTCTCTTTCTGCAACCCAGAATAGCCTCGACTTCAAATTCCAACTCTCCTTCAACCTCAACTGGTGAGGGTGTAGATTCTTCTCTTTCAGGGAAGGACTCAGGAATGACAGGCTTCAACAAGGAGACATGGAAAACGGGGTGATTCCTGGAAGAATTAGGCAGAGCTAATTCAAAAGCCACAGCATTAATCTTCCGTTTAATTCTACCTTGGTCCTAACTTCCGTGAGGGTATGTGTAACCTGAGGTTTGCGGCTGACAACCAGACTTTCTCCCCGACTTCAAAAGTCGGGCACTCCTTCTTCCTCCTATCAAAAAATGTCTTGTGGCCCTCCTAAACCTGCCGCATCATCTCCTGGAGTTTCCTGAAGTTCAGTTGAAGGGAGGTTATGTGCTCCTGAACGGCTGGAACCGACGTCTCTGGAATGGAATTGGGCAGAAACGAAGGGTGAAACCCGAAGTTGGACCAAAAGGGAGTTTGGTTGGTTGTGGAATGGATGGAGTTATTATACACAAACTCTGCAGATGGAAGTAGCAAAGACCAGTCATCCTGGGAAGCTGAGAAAAAACAGCGGAGATATTGCTCCAGAGTCTGGTTCGTTCTCTCTGTCTGACCATTGCTCTGTGGGTGATAGGCCGATGAAAGACAAACCTTGATCTCCAGAGATTTACAGAGTTCTCTCCAAAATCTGGAAGTAAATTGTACGCCTCTGTCAGAGACGATGCTCTTGGGAATCCCATGAAGCCGGACAACTTCTTTAAAGAAAATTCTGGCTGTTTCTGTGGCAGAGGGAGTGCCCACCATGGGCAGGAAGTGTGCCATCTTGGAGAGACGGTCGATAACTACGAAAATCGTGGTAAAACCCCCAGAATCACAATAAAGTCCATGGAGACTTCTGACCATGGTCGTTCAGGGACGGGCAGAGGCTTGAGTAACCCCCAACTCTTTGTGTTTGGTCCTTTGTTGCGTTGGCAACGAGTACATGCAGAGACATAGGCCTTGCAATCTTGCCTCCAGCTTGGCCACCAGAAGGCGCGGGAGACCAGCTCTACAGTCTTTCGAGCCCCAAAGTGGCCCGCCAGTTTGTGATCGTGGAAGGTACTAAGGACTAGATGCCGGGTTTCTGAGGGAACGAAAATCTTGTCTCGAGACCAGAGTAACTCGTCACATCTTTCAAGGGGAAGAGTCCCCTGGTTGGAACAGTGTCTGGATGCAGCCTTAAGAGAGGTTAGGAGATCAGATTGAGAGAGCAACAGAAAGTTTTGCGAGGATCGAATGGTACTAGGCTCCGATGCCAGGGGGGTTTCCGGAAACATTCTGAAGAGAGCATCCGCCTTCCCATTCTTGGAACCCGGGTCTATAGGAGATGAGGAAGTTAAAACGGGTGAGGAAAAGAGCCCAACGGGCTTGTCTGGGTCTCAACCGCTTTGCTGACCGTAGATACTCCAGATTTTTGTGATCCGTGAAGATCATGACAGGGTGAACTGCCCCTTCCAGCAAATATCTCCACTCTTCCAGAGCAAATTTAATCGCTAATAGCTCTCTGTCACCAACATCATAATTCCTCTCTGGCGGATTAAATTTTCGAGAGGCAAAAGCTACAGGGTGTAGAAGAGACTTTAGTCCTTGCCTTTGGGATAGGATAGCCCCAACGGCTGTCTCGGAAGCATCTACCTCAAGTATAAAAGGTAGCGCCGGATCAGGGTGTCATAGGACAGGTGCTGAAGTAAATAATGATTTGAGTTTAAGGAAGGCTTCCTGGGCCTCCTGTGACCAAAAAAAGCGGTTGCCTTGACGTGTAAGTTTAGTGATGGGTGCTACAGTGGCAGAGAATCCGGTGATAAACCTTCTATAAAAGTTAGCAAACCCGATAAAACGCTGTACCCCTTTTTTGTCTTCGGGAGCTGGCCAGTCTTGAATAGCTTGGACTTTTTGTGGGTCCATGGCAACTCCGCAGGTGGAGATGATGAAACCGAGAAATTGTACGGTACTCTTCTCGAAGTCACATTTCTCGGCCTTCAGGTACAACTTATGGTTTCTAAGGCCCCGTACACACGACCGGATCTGTCCGCTGGGATTTATCCGCGGATCAGTTCCAGCAGATATATCCGGTCGTGTGTAGGCCTAGCGGACATTTTCAAGCAGACATTTGTCCAGCCGACGGTTTTCCAGCGGATAAAAATTTCTTAGCATGCTAAGAAATCTATCCGCTGGAAACCTGTCCTTCGGACTTATCCAGTCGTCTGTACAGACTCATTGGATAAGTCCGTCCGATCCCCATCCCTCGCATGCGTGGAAGTATTTACCTTCCAGGGTCGCGCACGTCGCCGCGTCATCGTCGCGGTGACGGCGCGGCCACGTCACCGCGGATGTTTTCCGCTGGGATTTTGATCTGATGGTGTGTACAGCCATCAGATCAAAATCCGCCAGCGGACATATCCGATGGAAACGGTCCGGCGGACCGTTTTCATTGGATATCCGCCCGTGTGTACAGGGCCTAAGAATAGTGAGAACTACCTTGACATGTTCCCGATGAAGCTCAATGGAAGCGGAAAAAATAAGGATGTCGTCCAGATAAACCACCAAAAAGTCATCCAAGTGTTTCCGAAAAATTTCGTTGACAAGATGTTGAAAAGTAGCTGGGGCGTTGCAGAGGCCAAAAGGCATCACGAGGTACTCAAAGTGTCGAAATCTGGATCTAAAAGCGGTCTTCCACTCATCCCCTGCTCTGATCCGGATGAGGTTATAAGCGCCCCGAAGGTCAAGTTTGGAAAAGACTTTAGCAGACCGAAAGCGTTGAAAGAGCTCAGGAATGAGGGGTAGCGGGTATCTATTTTTAATGGTAATTTTGTTCAACTCTCGGTAATCTATACAGGGTCTTAGGGTACCATCCTTCTTCTCCATAAAGAAGATTCCTGCTCCCGCGGGGGAGGAAGATGGACGAATAAACCGCTTCTCAAGGTTCTCGTCAATGTAAGCCTTAAAGGGTCACTAAAGGAAAAAAAAATTTTTGCTGAAATTACTGTTTATTGGGTATAGAGACATAAAAGTTAACTGATTGCTTTTAAAAATGATTAAAAATTTAATTTAATCTATCATATAATGTGCCTCTAGATTCACTTTCGGTTTTAAAGGACATACATGAAGTTCCGGGTGAGAGGTGAGTCGGGAAGACTCACAGAACAAAAACAAACAAATCCAGGGCAGTGTTTTATTTTTAAAATGAATCTGATTGGTTCTGAGGAGCTTTAGACACACAGTAATGACAGCTTAGACCACCGTGAAAATCTCCCAGTATGATGGTTATAAGGAAACAGGCAACCAGGAAGTGTGGAGATCACAGCAGAATTACAGCTACTTCAAAGCAAAAACGAACAGTGAGGACATGAAACCAGTACTGCAGTAAGGTAAAGGAAGCTATTTAGCTAAAAAAAAAATTCCTTTAGTGACCCTTTAAGTGGCTTTTAGTTCAGTCTCTGATAAAGGAAAAATATGGCCAAAGGGAATCTCTGCGCCAGGTAAAAGGTCAATAGGGCAGTCATAAGGCCTGTGAGGGGGCAGGCGGTCGGCCTGTTGTTTATCAAGCACGTCCCTGAATTCTAGGTATGCTGAAGGAACGTGTTGGAGATTTTCCGGTGTGGCGGTGACGGTGGAGCAGGCAGTGGTAACCGGTGTGAGGCAGTGTTGAGAGCAGTAAGATGAAACAAAGTTGACCTCCTTGCTACCCCAGTCGATATGCGGTTGATGTGTCTGTAGCCAAGGGAGGCCCAAAATAATAGGGAATATGGGAGAAGGAATTAGATCCAACTGCAGGAGTTCCTGGTGTCCGGAGTCAGTGGTGGCAAGAACAGGATCGGTCTCTTGTGCGACTAGTCCCGAGCGGGGGAGAGAGCCATCTGCCAGGGGTACCTGTAGGTGATGATCCTTAGGATGGAGAGGAAAGCGTAGCTTCAGAGCAAGGGCAGAGTCCAAGAAGCTACTGCAAGCACCCGAATCAATTATCGCTGGTAAGCGGGTTACCCCTTCTGGTAGCTGTAGGGAAATAAAGAGAACCAGGTAAGTCTGTGGAGCGCTGACAACACGGCAGTTGGAAGCGTGCTTGGGTACACACTTACTGGGTCTCACCGTGCAGGTGCGAAGAAAGTGGCCGGTGCCTCCACAATACAGACATAGGTTGGCTTGACGCCTGCGCTGCCTTTCTTCAGAGGTGAGAGGAGAACGGACTAGGCCAAGCTGCATAGGTTCCGGGTCCATCGGTTAAAAAAAAGCCAACTTGCTTTAAATTTAAATTTAAGTTAAAAATCCACGCATGCTCAGAATTAAGTCGACGCATGCTTGGAAGCATTGAACTTCGTTTTTTTCAGCACGTCGTTGTGTTTTACGTCACCGCGATCTGACACGATCGTTTTTTTAACCGATGGTGTGTAGGCGCAACGAACCCTCAGTCAGCTTCATCGGTTAACCAATGAAAACGGTCCATCAGACCATTCTCATCGGATGGACTGTTCGTGTGTACGAGGCTTTAGGGAGATTCCTCTATTGACTCTCTCTCAGAAGGTGGCCTTTTTGGTGGCTATTACGTCAGTCAGACAGGTTTCTGAGTTGGCGGCCTTGTCTTCTTGTCTTGCAAGGCTCCATCTGATCCTCCACAAGGATAAGGTGGGGCTACACTAGGGGTGTTGAATTTAATCGCTGCATCGGTGCATCGCGATTCGGGTATCCCCGATGCGGCACCGATGCATGCGATCGTAATAATCGATGCCTAGCCCCAAGCATTGGGAGGGACTCCTGCTGCCATGGAGCCTATCAGGAAAGGAAAATTATGGTAAGTATTTGATAATAAATTTTCCGTTTTCCTGACATGCTCCATGGCAGCATATATGTGGGAAATAACTCGCCAAACACACCCGGGCGGGCAAAATGCTGAGGCAAGAAAATAAATTCATTTAACACTGTCAACTGACAGCCCTTGTAAACCAAAATTCAGTGAAGATAAAGCATCCGGTTCAACACAATAGTGGGAAACAAAAGTATTAACTGACGACCACGAAGCTGCTCTGCATATAACTTCAGGTGCGACATGACGTGAGGCTGCTCAAGAAGTCAAAATGCTCCGGGTTGAGTGCGCAGTCACTGCCTCTGGAGAAGCCAAGCCCTTGGCTTTGTATGCCCTCTGGATGGTCTAAACCAGTGGTCCCCAACCTTTTTGGCACCAAGGAGAGGTTTGTGGAAGAATATTTTTCCAAGGCCCGGTAGGAGGAATCGCGATGTGTTTTGTGTCAGCGGTTAGTGCGGGAACCCTGCAAATCCATTGCAGGTTCCCGCATCACATGTTTTGCGGCAGTTCACATTGCCCTATGCGAACTGCTGGGAGTGTCATTTAAAAGTAACAACACCCCCAAATCAGTTTGCATATCGCAGTGCGATCTGCAAACTCGGACAGGAATCGGATCGCATGGGTGTGAACACCCATGCGATCCGTTTCTGCCACGAAAAAAAGGGTCCTGTGCGAGTTTGATGTGAATTTCAGCCATACAATTTTTATGGCTGAAATCACATCGCACAGAGATCGCATGTGATGTGCACTGCAGTGCGGTGCAAATCACATCCGAACTCCGACATTGGTGCAGTGTGAACATGTGTGTAAATGTAGGGGTGTCTAACTGCATCTGTGTTGGCTCACTGTGGTCAATACAATGTCACAGTGCACAGTTCCCCCCTACACAAATGGGAGAGGCTGAGTCTGCTCTGCCTTCCCCCTCCCCTCTTCATGTGTGAAGTCCATGCAGTGAGTGAAAAAGCTGTGCAGCTGGGATATTATGGACAGAGCAGCCGGTGGATAGGAGGTACACAGGATACCTCTCAGGGACCATCAAAGTGTGAGCTCAGTGACTCTTATCTCCCTTCCCCTCGTTTTTTAAACTTTTTTCTCCAGCAGTAGTTGTTATAACTGCAGCCAAATTGTGTCATCAGCCTGTGGTAGTGCTCGGTCCCTTGTGCTTTTAGGTAGGTTCACACTGGTTTGCTGTGTTTTGGCCCATTGCTGGTGTATCTGCTGTTTTCCTGCATTTTACCCACAGTCCTATTGATTTTTATTAGGTTGTGTGTTTTTTCTGCATTTTCTGAAAGCGCACTAAAATTCCTACATGCTGCATCTTTGGCGCACTGTCATAAAATGCAGCAAAAGCCTGCAACCTGATATAGATCAATCCCTGAATTCCTGCACTGTGTACGTAGCGTACCCCTGACTCCCTACCCTCTGTACGTAGCGTACCCCTAAATTCCTGCCCTCTGTACGTAGCGTACCCCTGACTCCCTACCCTCTGTACGTAGCACACCCCTGAATTCCTGCCCTCTGTACATAGCGTACCCCTGAATTCCTGCCCTCTGTACGTAGCATACCCCTGAATTCCTGCCCTCTGTACGTAGCATACCCCTGAATTCCTGCACTGTGTACGTAGCGTACCCCTGAATCCCTACCCTCTGTACGTAGTGTACCCCTGAATTCCTGCACTCTGTATGTAGCATACTCCTGAATTCCTGCACTCTGTACATAGCATACCCCCGAATCCCTACCATCTGTACGTAGCGCACTGCTGAACCCTGTACTCCGTACGTAGCATAATCCTGACGTAATCCTGAACTCTGTATGTAGTGCGACCCATATACAACTGGCCCTTTGAGGGCAACCACACTGCTGATGCAGCCCTCGACGAAATTCAGTTTGACACCCCTGCCCTAGTGGATACAGATCTTTCTTCAAATCATTAAAGTGGAGTTCCACCCATAAATATAACATTACATCAGTAGTTTTAAAAAAATGTCATTAGTCCTTTAAGAATTTTTTTTTTTATTAGATGCCTTCAAAGTGTTGTTGCTAGGCAGAATAGTTAATCTTCCCTCTTCCTGCACCTAGGTGCTTAAGCTTCCTAACCTACACCGCACAGACTCCTGGGAATGTAGTGGGTGTAACTTTCCAGGAGTCTGTGCACTCCCCAGTCTCGAAGAATCATGTGACTTGGACAGTACAGGTGCTGAAACCTGATCTGAAACCTATTACACTGCTTGTGCAGCACTGAGCATGTGCGAGATCTGCAAGGCTGAAATCCAGGAAGTCATACAGTCTGGCTTCATGATGCCCACACTTAACCACTTGGTAACCGCCCTATAGCCAAAATACGGCTACAGAGCGGTTCCTTAACTCTAGGAGGGCGTCAATGTACGTCCTCCCAGAGAGTGAGTTGTGCGCGCCCGAGCGGGCGCGCACACGCGATCACCGGTGCTCGCCGGGTCTACGGGACCCGCAGCAACAGCAGTCGCGGTAAGGAGCCAATGGAAGCGGCTCCTTACCACGTGATCGCGCCGTCCAATGACGGCGCGATCACAATTGTAAACAAACCCTGCGGCTGGGTCACCTGCAGGTCATCTCTCTCCTCTCCTCACACCGTTGCAGCGTGAGAGAAGAGGAGAGAGATTTTTGTGAATAAAAGTAAGTGCCAGCAGTGCCCAGCAGTGCCCCATCTGTTCCCCAGCAGTGCCATCTGTACCCCAGGCAGTGCCATCTGTACCCCAGGCAGTGCCATCTGTGCCCCACTAGTGCCATCTGTGCCCCACTAGTGCCATCTGTGCCCCACTAGTGCCATCGGTGCCACCTGTGCCCCACCAGTGCCACCTGTCCTACACCAGTGCACACCAGTGCCACAACAGTGCCACAACACTGCCACATCAGTGCCACAACACTGCCACATCAGTGCCACCTGTGCCCATAAGTGCCGCCTGTGCCCACGAGTGCTGCCTGTGCCCACGAGTGCCGCCTGTGCCACACCAGTGCCGCCTGTGCCACACCAGTGCCACCTGTGCCACACCAGTGCCGCCTGTGCCACACCAGTGCCGCCTGTACCAAACCAGTGCCGCACCAGTGTCATCTGAGCCACACCAGTGCCACACCAGTGTCATCTGAGCCACATCAGTGCCGCCTGTGCCCATCAGTGCCACCTGTGCCCATCAGTGCCGCCTGTGCCCATCAGTGCCACCTGTGCCACACCAGTGCCGCCTGTACCAAACCAGTGCCGCCTGTACCAAACCAGTGCCGCACCAGTGTCATCTGAGCCACACCAGTGCCACACCAGTGTCATCTGAGCCACATCAGTGCCGCCTGTGCCCATCAGTGCCACCTGTGCCCATCAGTGCCGCCTGTGCCCATCAGTGCCACCTGTGCCACACCAGTGCCGCCTGTACCAAACCAGTGCCGCCTGTACCAAACCAGTGCCGCACCAGTGTCATCTGAGCCACACCAGTGCCACACCAGTGTCATCTGAGCCACATCAGTGCCGCCTGTGCCCATCAGTGCCACCTGTGCCCATCAGTGCCGCCTGTGCCCATCAGTGCCACCTGTGCCCATCAGTGCTCATCTGCACCCCACCAGTGCTGCCTGTGCCCCACCAGTGCCATCTGTGCCCCACCAGTGCCATCTGTGCCCCACCAGTGCCATCTGTGCCCACCAGTGCCACACCAGTTCCACCTGCACCACTGCAGTGACGCCTGTGCCCACCAGTGCCGCCTGCTAATCAGTGACCCCAGAGCCACAGCAGTGCAACCAGAGCCACACCAGTGCCACATTTGCCCATCAGTTACACCTGCGCCACTGCAGTGCCACTAGTGCCCACCAGTGTTCTGCAGTCCAGCCTCACTAGCCACCAGTATGGCAAAAAATTTTTTTACCACCGAGCAGGCCTTCCAGAAACTATGGGCGTCTGATGACAGCTGCGAGGAGTCTCTGTCCGATTCCGATTCGGCCTATGAGCCCGTAACAGGAAGCGGGTCTGATACGGATTCAGAGGAGGAACCTGTGCCCGTTAAAAGAAGGCGTTCTGGCGTGGAGCAGCCTACTACTAGTGCAGTGCCGTCCACCTCGCGAGCAGTGCCGTCCACCTCGCAAGCAGTGCCGTCCACCCCGCAAGCAGTGCCGTCCACCCCGCAAGCAGTGCCGTCCACCCCGCAAGCAGTGCCGTCCACCCCGCAAGCAGTGCAACAAAGGTCAGGCACCAGTAGGGTGTCCTCTCTGCCCCAAAGGGATAGGGGCCATGCCAGCCTTCCCTATGGCCTTCAAAACCCCCTGTGGCTGCCTTCGAATTCTGGAGCATCAAGTATCCCCCCTTTCACCGCCCAACCAGGTGTACAGGTGAACACCGATAATTTTGACATGATTGATTTTTTTCATTTAGTTTTTACAGAAGAATTATTGTCATCTATTGTGGCCCAGTGCAACCTCTACGCTCAGCAATTTATTGTAAGCAACCCCGATTCCAGCTATGCCCGCCCCTTTGCGTGGAGAGACCTGACCGTAGAGGAGTTTAAAATATTCTTAGGCCTGACCTTCAATATGGGTCTCTCAAAAAAAAACAAAGGGTACTCCTATTGGTCTACCAAAGCCATCCACCACATGCCAGTCTTCTCATCCCGTATGCCCAGATCCCGATACTTTATTATTCTACGATTCCTCCACTTTAATGACAACACCCAGTGCCCTCCCCGAAATGACCCTGCTTTTGACAAATTATTTAAAATTCGGCCACTTCTAAAAAAAAATTCTGAAAAATTCCCCCAGTTATATACCCCTCAACAAAATATATCCATAGATGAGTCCCTTGTGAAATTCCACGGCAGGCTGGGCATCAAACAATTCATCCCCAGCAAAAGGGCCCGATATGGGGTGAAGATGTACAAACTGTGTGACCGAGACACGGGGTACATCTACTCCTTCATTGTATACGAAGGGAAGGACTCCCAACTACATCCCCCCGAATGCCCCGAATACATCGGAACAAGTGGAAAAGTCGTCTGGGAGCTCATCTATCCACTACTTGGAAAAGGATACCACCTTTACGTGGACAATTTTTATACCAGCTTGCCCCTGTTTAGAAATCTTTACCGGAGAGACACCCCAGCATGTGGCACAGTGAGAATAAACAGAAAGGGCTTCCCCCAAAAATTGTTGAATCAGAAGCTGAGACGAGGAGAGACGACGTCTTTACGGAACCAGGAGCTATTGGCTGTCAAGTGGAGGGACAGACGAGATGTCCACATGCTCACCACCATCCACAATGACACCTACGTGGAAGTCCCCAAAAGAAGCGGCCCAGTGCAGAAACCATCTTGTGTCTACGACTACAATTTATTTATGGGTGGCGTAGACTTCAATGACCAGATGATTGAACCCTATCTTCCCTCCCGAAAATCCCGTCATTGGTATAAAAAAGTGTCCATTTACTTTTTCAGTTTGGCCTTCTATAACTCTTATGTTATCTACAAAAAAGCAACACAGAATCCCGTTCCATATCTACTCTACCAAGAAGACGTTATCACCGCCCTTTTGTTCCCTGAAATGCCACCAGACATTCTTCGCACTGATTGCGTGAGCAGACTTCACGAACGGCACTTTCCTGACAAAATCCCCCCCCCGTCGAACAGGTGCAGCCCGTCAGAAGAAATGCCGGGTGTGCGCCAGAGGAGGAGTCAGAAGAGACACAACAGTTTATTGTCCTGATTGTCCCTCCCAACCAGGCCTCTGTTTAGGTGCATGTTTCCGCCGTTACCACACTACTGAAAATTATTAGGTAAACAAAATTCAAATTCCCTGTCATTTTCCTCCACACCCCTTATGCCACTGCACTCTACATACCTCTGCCTTCTCCGGAACCGACCCTGGACTGTTATACGACCACGATTTTGCCTAATGCTAAAAATACCTCTGCTTTCTCTGGAACTGACCCTGGCTTGTTATACGACCACGCTTCTGCCTAACGCTTAACTGTACCTACCTCTGCCTGCTCTGGAATTGACCCTGGACTGTTTGACCACGTTTTTTGCCTGCCCCTTAAATTGATCTTTTACCCTGCTATGCTAGTGGGAACACAGGGGTCTCACACATGTGAGGGGCTCCAGAATTGTTTTTCTGGATGAAAAAACTAATTTTTTAGTTTTCTCATTCCCAGATTAGGGTCTGGTTGCCCGGAGGCTTCAAAGAGATTTGGGTGGGAGAAGCCTCTACCCCTGTCCCCATTCTTTCCTGGCCTTACTACCAGGACCAATATTTTGGCACTGCTGGCTATGTACCGACTATGAACAATATTCCTGCCTGCTGCCTGGACAATTCCATTCATTGTCGCTGACCACGTCCCTGCCTGCTGCCTGGATCAGGGCTCTCCTCCTGTGGACAATTGCACTACTAAAAACACAGGTAATCCTTTTTTTTTGTACCCATTACTCAGCAGAATGTATTTTAGGGTGTAACTCTTGGTATGTACATGCTGTGTTAGAAATATGAAGGGCCTTCAAAAATGTGATAGATTGTAAGGAAATTGGATGTGTAGTTTGTGTCCCTACAACACCTGATGGTGCTTCTTGGATGTTGGGTCTCTATGTGGCCAGGCTGTGTAAAAGTCTCACACATGTGGTATCGCCATACTCAGGAGGAGCAGCAGAATATATTTGGAGGTGTAATTTTTGCTATGTACATGCTATGTGTTGGAAATATCCTATAAATGGACAACTTTGTGTAAAAAAAATGCGTTTTCATTTTTTCTCCACATTTTCCAAAAACATCTGCAAAAAAATGAACTGTTCAAAAGACTCATTATGCCTTATAGATTATACGTTGGGGTGTTAGCTTTCCAAAATGGGGTCACTTGTGGGCGTTTCCATTGTCCTGGTGCTCCAGGGCCTTCAAAAGTGTAATAGGTGGTTGAGAGATTAGATGTGTAATTTATGCTCCTAGAATGCTTGAAGTTGCTACTTCGGTGTTGGGCCTCTGTATGTGGCCACGCTGTGTAAAAGTCTCACACATGTGGTATCGCCATACTCAGGAGGAGCAGCAGAATATATTTTGGGGTGTAATTTTTGCTATGTATATGCTATGTGTTGGAAATATCCTATAAATGGACAACTTTGTGTAAAAAAAATGCGTTTTCATTTTTTTTCCACATTTTCCAAAAACATCTGCAAAAAAATGAACTGTTCAAAAGACTCATTATGCCTCATAGATTATACGTTGGGGTGTTAGCTTTCCAAAATGGGGTCACTTTGTGGGCGTTTCCATTGTCCTGGTGCTCCAGGGCCTTCAAAAGTGTAATAGGTGGTTGAGAGATTAGATGTGTAATTTATGCTCCTAGAATGCTTGAAGTTGCTACTTCGGTGTTGGGCCTCTGTATGTGGCCACGCTGTGTAAAAGTCTCACACATGTGGTATCGCCATACTCAGGAGCAGCAGCAGAATATATTTTGGGGTGTCATTTGTGGAATATACATGCCATGTGAGAGAAATAACCTGTTATAATGACAATATTGGTATGAAAAAAAAAAAAAAGAAAATCTTAATTTTGCAAAGAATTGTGGGAACAAATGACAACTTCAAAAAACTAACTATGACTCTTACTAACTACCTTGGAATGTCTACTTTCCAAAAAGGGGTCATTTGGGGGGTATTTGTACTTTATTGGCTTGTTAGGGTCTCAAGAAATGAGAGAAGCTGTCAGTACTTCAGGTGTGATCAAATTGTTCAATTTTCAGAAATTGGTACCATAGCTTGTAGACCCTATAACTTTCACCCAGACTAAATAATATCCAATTTTTTTTTTTTTTTTTACCAAAAATATGTAGCAGTATGCATTTTAGGCCAAATGTATGAGGAAAATTACTTTTTTACAAAATGATATGATAGAAATGAAGAAAAATTCATTTTTTTACAAAATTTTCGTTCTTTTTTCATTAATAGCGAAAACAAAAAAACGCAGAGGTGATCAAATACCACCAAAAGAAAGCTCTATTTGTGGGAAAAAAGGACACAAATTTCATTTGGTTACAGTGTTATATGACTGAGTTATTGTCATTCAAAACGTGAGAGCACCGAAAGCTGAAAATTGGTCTGGTTATTAAGGGTGTTTAAGTGCCCAGTTGTCAAGTGGTTAAGATGGCCCCAGTCAATTTCTATCTTATAAAGTGTCTAAATGCTGTAACAACCTAACAAAACGGACCTTAGTTTACAGACTAACTTTACTAGAATACATTAAGCTTGTGTATTACAGGGGTATTTATATTTAAAAAGTGAAATTGTGGCCGGAACTCCGCTTTAAACAAATCTATATTTATCTGAATAGTAGATGTTGTGGATGATGTACATGTAAATTTTTGACCAAAATAGCATCTGTTTTCATATTCATTATTTTCCTTTTTTTCTTTCTTTCTATTTCTATTTTTCTTTTTTCTTTTGTTTGGTTTTGTTAATTTTTTTTTCATTTGTGTGTTGTATACCATGGCAAGCTATTGTTGTAATGCGTTTGAAGGTCTCATGAATAAAATTCAAAAATCCCAAAATAAAGCCAGCGGTGGGCTATCCATGGATCTCATTACACAAAATGAACTCTTTATAACTAGAGAAACCACTTTGAAGAGTGACCTTGAAATTTATGTCTCCACCCTGTTAAAAAACAAAGAACAAAAATACGTCCGTGATAAATTATCTTATGATAATATACAAGCCTACAATTGGAGCGCTGCCTCTAAAAATCGCAGACGTGGAGGTAATCAAAAACCTAAGCGTCCAGAATCCTCCACCTCATCTACCCAGGTATCGGAGCAGGCCCGGACCATCAAAACTCATGGCTTTTTCCAAGCTAAATCAGGAAAAGGAAAGAACAAAACAAGCACTTTTAAACAGACTCCAGTGCCTAGGGCACCTATCAATACAAGAGCAGTTGCTGCAAAAAATGTATCCAGTGCTTTTGGACTTCCTGATTTACCTGTGGGTACCAATATTTTTAACCCCCATAAAACTACATCTGGAGCATCACAAGTAAGTCATTTTATTCCTACTGCTTCACAATCGGATTTTCGTCCCGCTCAAACCCTGACGCAACCAGTGCCAGATTCGAAAAAGTAACTGAATTCCAAACAAATGAATTCCAAACTTCTGTAAATAATTTTCAGGTAATCAATTTATCCTCCTTCCAGCTTTCACCTGACCAAATCTCTGTTTTGAATTTTGGTTTGACATTTTGCCCAGTTCAAGACATTGATTGTTTTGAATTAATCAAGGATTTAAATCTCTTCTCTCGGAAGTTGATGCTTAGGGTTTTATTTGATAAACCCAAACCATCGATTCCCTCCACAAACTTTGACCACCCCCTATGGATTGAGATGACGATAAAGAATTTCAAGGCCCTTGAGGATTTGATGGAGTTGTGGGAGGAGGGGGGTATTGGACGAGATCGATCTCCATGAGGCAGATCGATTGGATTCAGCCTGAGACCCCTCTCTCTCTCCCCCGTCTCCTTTAATTTCCTCCATGCCTATAACTTCCCAATCCATGGAATACAAACCCAAATCCAAAATGTTTCCGACCCTGCAGGGAAATCCCAGTGTCTGGGCATTCACCAGCCAGGTAACAAATGAGATTTTCCAAACCAAATGGTCAAATTCTTCCCAATCAAACTTAACTGAGGCCCACAAACTAGCATTAAGGTCATTACAAGTCAATGATAACATAGTCATCAAACCCTCTGACAAGGGGGGAAACCTGGTAATCATGGACAAACCACATTACAGGTTGATGGTTTCCACACTGCTCAACAATAGGGAATGGTACCGCAAGGTATCCGAGACTCATTTGAAACTCACCACTAGACGCTACCAAGATTTAATTGGTTCCGCCTATTATGATGGCTTAATTACTAAATCAACTTGGGAATTTCTCAATGTTGCCTGTCCCCGTACACCAACCCTGTACGCACTTCCCAAAATACACAAGAACTCCTCCAATCCCCCACGAAAGACTGATTGTATCGGGTAATGGCTCATTGACAGAAAAGGCAAGCCAATTGGTAGACGAGTACTTAAGACCTCATGTTGAAGGTCTTGTTTCTTACTTGCCGGACATAAGTGACCTCCTAAGAACCCTTGATGGAATCAACATTCCTGTGGGTTCTTGGTTGGTCGCTCTGGATGTTGAGGCCCTCTACAACTCCATCCCCCATCATTTGGGGGTTCAGGTTGTGGAGGGCTTCATCTCCGAGAGCAGTGAGGCCTCTCCCCCTACAACAGATTTATTTTAAATCTGCTGAATTTCATTTTGTCCAAAAATATTTTTCTTTTTGGTGGCTCCCACTTCCTCCAGGTACAGGGTGTGGCTATGGGGACCAAGTGTGCCCCCTCTTACGCCAACCTGTACCTGGGGGGGTGGGAGAGGAGCCTCTTCCATCAGGACAACATGCAAATACCGTTTGAACAAATACCCTTATGGCGCAGATTTATTGACAATATATTTTTTATATGGACGGGTTCTCATATGGACCTAATAGCCTTCCTAGATAGTCTAAAAGTGAATAAATAAAATCTAAAATTCACTTTTGAGACTAGCCAGATTCGTTTGACTTTTTTGGATATTGAAATTTTGATCCATGAGGATGGTACTATAGGCACAACTCTATTTCGCAAACCCTCAGTGGGTAATTCCCTTTTACACGCCTCAAGTTCGCACCCCAAATCTAAAATCTCAAATATACCATATGGACAATATCTCAGACTCCGTCGCAATTGTAGCGAGAAGTCTGACTTTGAACAAGAAGCCAAGCAATTGCAGTCACGTTTCCGTGTACGAGGCTATAGCAACAAATGCCTCAAAAAGGCCTACCTGCGGGCGAAACATCAAAATCGTAGATCTCTTCTTCATGACTCCAAATCAGCGAAAATTAATCCTGGGGTGCGTTTAATCACACATTTCTCGGGTTACCACCGGCAAATACGTGTGAGTCTACAGAAATATTGGTGCCTTCTGATGAGCGATGACACAGTGTCAAAACACATCAAGGACTATCCTGAAATTACCTTCAAAAGATCAAGTTCCCTTTGCGACAAATTGGTCCACAGCCACCACTATTCCCGTAATACAAGGGGCCCAAGGGAACCAGAGCCCGCCACAATTGTCCGTTCTGTGGATATGTCCATTCTGCAACCTCCATTGCACTTCCGAATGGACGTATCCACAGACCGGCTTTTTCTGTGACCTGCCAATCCATAGGCATTGTATATACCATGCAATGCGATTGCGGGGCGTTTTATATTGGAAAGACGAAGCGTCCCTTTTTCTCTTCCGTTCATAGACGGACACAGCCTTCATTGACATTAGGGTTATATCCACTTTCACTAGGAGAGTTTAGGCAGAAAAAAAGCACTTAAAGTGTTAACAAACACAAACCTCAGTGCAGCTCCTCCCAGGGGGCGTGGCCCCCCGGGTATAACCCACACCCTGCTCTAGCAGCCTCAGTTTTTCCTGCCTAACGTCAGGAGAGTCAGGCACTCTGGAGCTCCTGTGGAGATTTTTTTTCTTGCGATTTTCGCGCTTCTTATTGTTTTGTTCCTGCATTTTTGAATCCTGTGATTCTTCTATCAACAGCCGACTGGGTGACAGGCTGGGTCCTCGACTCTTGTAGTCCCCCCATGTTCGGCCATCGGGCGTGTGCCGGCCCTTAGCTCAGCTTTGGGACGTCCACGACAGGCCCCGTTGCTCCAGGGGCGGCCGGGGAACTTTTTGTTCTAGGGTACACATATGACCGGTCTTTTATGGCTTTGTCACAGTGGGCCTGATTTACCAAGCCTTTACTCCATGACTCATGGAGTAAAAGCAGGAGTAGCAGCCGTTTGTCCATTTACTAAAGAAATACGCTGCTAGTGCAGTGTATTTCCCTAGTTACTAATGTGCTCCGTGCGCCCAGGAGAGGGTGCATTGTGCACCAGTACAGACCTGGCGCACGGCACATTAAACTATAAATTGCGGGGGTTTGGGCGGGAGTTTATTAAGGGGGGAGGTGGGGGGATGCAGGGGAAGTGAAGTGACATGTGTTTTGAAGTGTTTGGCGGGCCGAATTGAAAGGGAAAGTGTTTTTTGAAAACAGATCCCCGTACGCTTGCACAGTGCGCCTGAACCTCGGGAGGTTCATTTGCATACTGGGCATGCGCAGAGAGAAAAGTCAGGGATTCCCGTGCGCCTTGTCAGTACGCCGTGAAAATCTTGGTAAATACCAAGCGGCGTACCCGTGAATGCGCTGCGTGACGCGGCGCACGGGAATCTCCGAGCTGTTTTCAGCCCTGAAGGGGAACTCGGCGCCAAATTTCAAACTTGAAATCGGCGCGGGTCCCCCTTCAGGGCTACATTAGGCTCTTAGGCTTGGTCCGGAACGTGAGGTGTTAAACCCGCGCCGATTCGGCGCGGGGGTCCCCCCCAGATCCAAACCAAGCCCTCATCCCAAGCATGCAGTCTGGCCCGGACAGGAATGGGGGAGGGGACGAGCGAGCGGCCCCCCCCCTCCTGAGCCGTACCAGACCGCATGCCCTCAACATGGGGGAGTGTGTGCTGTGGGGGAGGGGGGCACTGCCCCCCCACCCCACAGCACTCTTGCCCCCATGTCGATAGGGACAAGAGCCTCTTCCCGACAACCCTTGCCATTGGTTGTCGGGGTATGCGGGCGGGGCTAATCGGAATCTGTGAGCTCCCTTTAATAAGGGGGCCCCCAGATGCCGGCCCCCCACCCTATGTGAATGAGTATGGGGTACATCGTACCTCTACCCATTCACATGGGGGAAATGTAAAGTAAAAAAAAAACACCACACAGAATAAAATATTTTATTAATCTGCTCCGGAGCCCCCCCTTTCTTCTTTAGCTCTCTTAGAAGGGGGGGTTTCTTCTCTCCCGATCTTCCGCCGGGACCCTGGGCTTCGGTGATTTCTGCCGGGGGAGGGCGCCATCCCTCGGTCCTCTCCGGAGCCTTCTGCCGGATGCCCCCACCCCATTTAAGCTCTTTTTCATTAGGGAGGGGCATCCGGACTTCGGGGTCTTCTGCCGGGGGATGGCGCCTATCCCCCGGTCTTTCCGGTGCCTTCCGCCAGGGTTCCGGTCTTCCTGGTCTTCTGCCGGGGGTGCGCCAACTCCCCGGTCTTTTCTCTTCTGTCTTCTCTGCTCCCTCTTCTGCCTGGCTCCCCCGCGGAGCCAGGGCTTTCTTCCGTCTTCTTTCTTCTCCCTTCCTTCTTCTGCCTGTCTCCTCCGGGAGCCCAGGGCTTGTCTCCGCTGTCTTCTCCCTTCTCTTCCATTGGATGTTGACACGACGAGGTCCGGCGCTGGAATGCCGTCTGAGCAGTGGGCATGGACTTATATAGGGCAATGCCACCATGTGACCTCAACCCATGTGACATCACATTCCCATCATGCCCAGGGAATGTGATGTCACATGGGTTGAGGTCACATGGTGGCATTACCCTATATAAGTCCATGCCCGCCGCTGACACGGCATGTCAGCGCGGAACCTCGTCGTGTCAACATCGAATGGAAGAGAAGGGAGAAGACAGCGGAGACAAGCCCTGTGCTCCCGGAGGAGACAGGCAGAAGAAGGAAGAGAGAAGAAAGAAGACGGAAGAAAGCCCTGGCTCCGCGGGGGAGCCAGGCAGAAGAGGGAGCAGAGAAGACAGAAGAGAAAAGACCGGGGAGTTGGCGCACCCCCGGCAGAAGACCAGGAAGACCGGAACCCTGGCGGAAGGCACCGGAAAGACCGGGGGATAGGCGCCATCCCCCGGCAGAAGACCCCGAAGTCCGGATGCCCCTCCCTAATGAAAAAGAGCTTAAATGGGGTGGGGGCATCCGGCGGAAGGCTCCGGAGAGGACCGAGGGATGGCGCCCTCCCCCGGCAGAAATCACCGAAGCCCAGGGTCCCGGCGGAAGATCGGGAGAGAAGAAACCCCCCCTTCTAAGAGAGCTAAAGAAGAAAGGGGGGGCTCCGGAGCAGATTAATAAAATATTTTATTCTGTGTGGTGTGTTTTTTTTACTTTACATTTCCCCCATGTGAATGGGTAGAGGTACGATGTACCCCATACTCATTCACATAGGGTGGGGGGCCGGAATCTGGGGACCCCTTTATTAAAGGGGTCTCTCAGATTCTGATAAGCTCTCCGCCCGCATACCCCGACAACCAACGGCCAGGGTTGTCGGGAAGAGGCTCTTGTCCCTATCGACATGGGGGCAAGAGTGCTTTGGGGTGGGGGGGCAGTGCCCCCCTCCCCCACAGCACACACTCCCCCATGTTGAGGGCATGTGGTCTGGTATGGCTCAGGAGGGAGGGGGGCGCTCGCTCGTCCCCACCCCCATTCCTGTCTGACCAGACTGCGTGCCTGGGATAAGGGCTTGGTTTGGATCTTGGGGGGGGGGGGCACGCTATTTTTTTGGGCCCCGGTTTAACCCCTTATGTTCCAGACCAAGCCTAAGAGCCTGGTATGCACCTGGAGGGAACCCACCTTATTTTTTTTGGGGGGGTCTGGAGTTCCCCTTCATGAACAGCGATCTGTCATTTACACATGTCAGTCCCATCCCCCCCCCCTACAGTTAGAACACACCCAGGGAACATATTTAACCCCTCCCTCGCACCTAGTGTTAACCCCTTCCCTGCCAGTGGCATTTTTTGAGTAAGCAATGCATTTTTTACAGCACTGATTGCTAGAAAAATGCCAATGGTTCCAAAAAAGTGTTCGATGTGTCCGCCATAATGTCGCAGTACCGATAAAAATCGCTGATCGCCCCAATAACTAGTTAAAACAAAAAAAAAAAAAAATTTGTAGACGCTATACCTTTTGCAAAAACCAAACACTAAACGCTATTTGCGATTTTTTGGAACCAAAAAGATGTAGAATACGTATCGGCCTAAACTGAGGGGTTTTTTAGTTTTTTGAATATATATTTTTGGGGATATTTATTATAGCAAAAAGTAAAAATAATTTTTACATATGTGGGCGGGACTTACGCAAGTCCCGCCCACATATATAAACATCGTTCAAACCACACATGTGAGGTATTGACGCGTGCGTTAGAGCGAGAGCAATACTTTTACCACTAGACTTTCTTTGTAACTATAAACTGGTAACCTGGAAAAAAAAATAAAAGGTCGCCTATGGGGATATTCACGGAATTCATTTTGGCCCCATTGCAGGAGTGTTTCCAATAGTAAAGCGTGACATGTAAGGTATCTATTTACTCAGTGTAACATCATCTTTCACATTATCCCCAAAAATTGGGCTCACTTTTGTGTTTTGTTAATTTTTAACCACTTGAGCCCGGACCATATTTCTGGTCAATGACCGGGCAAGTTTTTGTGATTCGGCGCGGCGTCGCTTTAACTGACAATTGCGCAGTCGTGCGACGTGGCTCCCAAACAAAATTGGCAACCTTTTTTTTCACACAAATAGATTATTAAATGTGCGTGTTTACTTCTGTCTTTAACACCTCCCCTTCAGGCTGGAAAGCATCAGATCAGGGGAAACAAAAAAAAAAAGCTCTCATTCCATTGCAGCTTGGTTCCTACATGTGTGATGAACTGAGCATGCTCAAACACTTAGAAAAAAAATATCCTTTCTTTTTAAAAGGTGAAAAACACTCATTGGATGCTCATAGAGCGTGGTTTGGGTTAATTGCAGGTGTGCCCAATTACAAGCTCACCCAAACTAGAGACTGCAATTTGTTCATGTGATTTCAATTGCTTCATTACTAGCACTGTTATAAAAAGCTTGGATCGATCAGTCCTCAGCTGCCCTCAGAAGGGGCAGGCTGGCAGAAATGCTGTTGCTAAACACAAATGTGGTTTGTTGCATGGGTTTTGTTTTATTTTGCCAATGGTTTTGGTTTATTTTTAAATAATGTTCACTTTGATGTATTTGTCTATGTGGCCTTATTTTATGAAAAATGTGTAAAGCTATGGTTAATTAGTATTTTGAAATGTATTTTTGTTTGTCTTTTTTTGCTTTCCTTGTTTTGTTGACCAATAAAAATTACTTTAAAATTGTTAAGTTTGTCTTTTGTTACTTTTTCATGCTACATATGTTGACAGCTGCAGCTGAACTAGGTTTGGGCCTAACAAATTATGTGTGATTTTTGTCTAAGCTTCTTTCCTGGTGTGTAATCATGAAATGTTTGCCATGTTTATTCTCCCTGACTTTAAAGACATAAACTGGTAAGTATTTTATTTATTCTGCAGTGGTCCTCAGCCCTCAAGTACCCCCGACAGGACATGTTTTGGGGATTTCTCTTATCAAGAATTGCTGTCCAGACTATTTTAAAGCACATGTGCAAGATGAAGGAAAACCTGCAAACATGGCCTGTGGGGGGGGGGGGGTTTGCTATTGGTGGACAGGCTTGACGTGCTGATTTACAGCACTGTGCTTAAATCTAGCGCAAGGCAATCCTATTCAAATTGTGGGTGTTTGAGGGAAGCCAAGTGAGTGTTAGAACCCCTGCTTTGTGTTTTTTTATTTTTGTGTTGAGCTTTGTGTCCCTTTTCTTAAAATTGGCTTCACTTCCTGTCACACAGCTGAACAGGAAGTGAGGTTAAAACCCTACCAGTGTCATTTCTTGGGGACACCGGTCAATCTAACTAGTGTCCCCATTAAGCAAATTGCACTCCAGCACTGCTGTGTACACCCCAAATCATGGGTCTTCAAACTACGGCCCTCCAGTTGTTCAGGAACTACAATTCCCATCATGCCTAGTCATGTCTGTGAATGTCAGTGCATTACAAGGCCTCATGGGATGTGTAGTTCTACAACAGCTGGAGGGCCGTAGTTTGAGGATCCCTGCCCCAAATGATTATTTAGTTTGGGGTTTAGTAAAGGCAAAGCCACTCTGCAGTACAAGCATAGTTGCTGAAAATCTGAGAGGAAGCACTGATGGTTTTAACATCCAATCCTGTAGAAGCAAAGTTGTTTTGTTTTCTTCCTTGCTTTGCACTTGTAGGAGTGGATTTGCCTTTAGTAAATGGACCCCAAAGTCCAAGATCCCTAATAATTTGGGGTGTACACAGCAAAATGCTAGAGTGCAATTTACATAATGGGAAACTATTTAGATTGATCTCTGTGTCCACAAGAAAATATATTAGTAAGGTTTTACCCTCACTTCCTGTTTGGCTATGTGACAGGAAGTGAATGAATTAGAAAGGGTGAAGACACCTCACAAATGTTGTCACTATCAGGGGTGCAGACATCCCCCAAAAAATGAGCAGATAATACTTATTTGCAAATTAATAATTTTTTAGTTAACATTGGGTGGGGTGCTCTAACACACACATTCCTACATATTAGCAACGCTCTATCCTGGCCTATTGGCATGGTTATATTTTCTTAGGGCTCTCAATAAAACTCTATGAAATTTGTGCTTAAACTAGAACCAGGGGCGGACTGACAACTCATGGGGCCCCCGGGCAATAGAAGATTATGGGGCCCCTCTGGCTTACAGATGACCACCACGCCAGGAGGTAGTGCAGAGGCGGGCAGCTAAAATCTTGGGATATTCACATTAAAAGCATGTCATTTTCGGACATATCAGGGACAGATCTAAAAAAAAAACAGATTTTTACATACTGTCCCTGGTTTTACTGAGCCTGGCAACCCGGATGGGGCCCCCTAGTGGCATGGGGCCCTCGGGCAGTGCCCAAGTGACTCAATGGTCAGTCCGCCCCTGACAAGAACTATAATCAACAAGTTTTATTTTCTTTCATTTTGGATAGAGTGAGGGAGGGTTATAGGCCCTGTCAGTTTATTTTGTATTATCTGTGTCCAATTGGGGAGATTTGCCTTCACTTCCTGCCCCATAGCCAAACAGGAAGTGAGAGAAAAACTATGCAAATTAACCACTTCCCGCCCAGCCTATGGCCGATTTACGTCCGGGAAGTGGTTACACAATCCTGACAGGACGTCCTGCAGGATTTCATGCCGCACGCGCCTGTGGGGGCACGCAGCGCGGCGATCGGTGATGCGGGGTGTCAGTCTGACACCCTGCATCTCCGATCTCGGTAAAGAGTCTCTCACGGAGACGGAGACTCTTTACCACGTGATCAGCCGTGTCCAATCACGGCTGATCACGATGTAAACAGGAAGAGCCATCGATGGCTCTTCCTCACTCGCGTCTTACAGACGCCAGTATAGGAGAGCCGATCGGCGGCTCTCCTGACAGGGGGCGTTCGCGCTGATTGTTTATCAGCGCAGCCCCCCCTCGGATCACCACACTGGACCACCAGGGATGCCCACCCTGGACCACCAGGGTGTGCAAAAACAAAAAAAATATAGAACAAAAAAACAAAAAGCATTAAAAAATAATAAAAAAGATGCCAATCAGTGCCCACAAATGGGCACTGACTGGGAAAATCAGTGCCACCCCACAGTGCCCATCCATGCACAGTGCCCACCTATCAGTGCCCACCTGTGCCACCCATAAGTATCCATCAGTGCCACCCATAAGTATCCATCAGTGCCACCCATAAGTGCCGCCCATAAGTATCCATCAGTGCCACCCATAAGTGCCGCCCATCTGTGCCGCCCATGAGTGCCCATCAGTGCCGCCTATGAGTGCCCATCAGTGCCGCATAGCAGCGCCGCCAATCAATGCCACCTCATCTGTGCCGTCAGTACTACCTCATCGATGTCCATCAGTGCCATCTCATCGGGGCCCATCAGTGCCGCCATATCAGTGCCCGTAATTGAAAGAGAAAAACTTATTTACAAAAAAATTAACCTAAAAAAAGAAAAAGGTTTTTTTGTTTCAAAATTTGCAGTCTTTTTTTAGTTGTTGCGCAAAAAAAAAACGCAGAGGTGATCAAATAACAACAAAAGAAAGCTCTATTTGTGGGGAAAAAAGGACGCCAATTTTGTTTGGGTACAGTGTTGTATGACCGCGCAATTGCCATTCAAAGTGCGACAGTGTTGAAAGCTGAAAATTGGCTTGGGCGGGAAGGTGCGTAAGTGCCTGGTATGGAAGTGGTTAAGGGAATCCAGTGCCCCCCCAGAACTAGTGTGTGGGTCCCCTGAAAATTACTGGGCGGGGTTATACAAAAACAGGGTGTGACCTTGACAGGAAGGGGTTGGTCATTTTTCTATTAGGAGGTGCAGATATGTAGTCAGGCCTAGGGCAGAACCAAACCTTAATATACTACTGCATATTAGGGCTTATTTAGACCGGAACCGATTTACAGCGTGTTTTTATATTGTGGGAGGAAACCCACGCAGGCACAGGGAGAACATGCAAACTCCATGCAGATGCTGTCACGGGCGGGATTCGAACCAACGACTCTTTTGCTGCTAGGTCAAAGTGCTATACACTACACCACTGTGGTGAACGAACATGATTGCAGCTGAAAGCATGAGATCTTTTTTTTTTTTTTTCAATACCATGCTTTCCAGCCTTATTGACCCCGCCTCTCTCCATAAAGAGGACCTGTCACACACTAGTCCTATTACAAGGGATGTTTACATTCCTTGTAATAGGAAGAAAACTGATCATTTTTTTTTTATTTCAGTGTAAAACATTATAAAACTAAATAAAAATAAATAAGAAAACCCCAAAAAAAAATTTAAAGCGCCCCGTCGCGACGAGCTCGCGCACAGAAGCAAACGCATACGCGAGTAGCGCCCGCATATGAAAACAGTATTCAAACCACACAAGTGAGGTATCGCCGCGATCGTTAGAGTGAGAGCAATAATTCTAGCCCTAGACCTACTCTGCAACTCAAAAAATGCAACCTGTAGAATTTTTTAAACGTCGCCTATCGAGTTTTTTAAAGGGTAAAAGTTTGACGCCATGCCACGAGCGGGCGCAATTTTTAAGCGTGACATGTTGGGTATCATTTTACTCGGCGTAACATTATCTTTCACAATATAGAAAAAAATTGGGCAAAATGTATTGTTGTCCTATTTTTTAATTCAAAAAAGTGATTTTTATCCAAAAAAAGTGCGCTTGTAAGACCGCTGCGCAAATACGGTGTGACAAAAAGTATTGCAATGACTGCCATTTTATTCCCTAGGATGTCTGCTAAAAAAAAATATATAATGTTTGGGGGTTCTGATTAATTTTCTAGCCAAAAAATTGTGATTTTCACATGAAGGAGAGAAGTGCCAGAATTAACCCGGTGGGCAAGTGGTTAAAGTACTCATGGCTATAAAGAATAGAGGCATTGCTCATTAAAAAAAAGGGGGTCCCTCCAAATTAAATTACCATGCCCTTCAGGTCTGGAATGGATATTAAGGGGAACCCCGCCGTAAAAACCCCCCAAAAAAAAGACGTGCGGTTCCCGGCAAATATCCATTCCAGACCCTTCAGGTCTGGTGTGGATTTTAAGGGGAACTCCACCCCAAATTGAAAAAAAAAATGGCGTGGAGTCCCCCTAAAAATCCACACCAGACCCTTATCCGAGCACGTTGACCTGGCCGGCCGCAGAAAAGAGGGGGGGACAGAGTGCGGCCCCCCCCCCTCTCCTGAACCGCACCAGGCCACATGCCCTCAACATGGGGAGGATGTCCCCATGTTGATGGGGACAAGGGTCTCATCCCCACAACCCTTGCCCGGTGGTTGTGGGGGTATGCGGGCGGGAGGTTTATCAGAATCTGGAAGACCCCTTTAACAAAGGGGACCCCCAGATCCTGACCCCCCCCCTGTGTGAAATGGTAATGGGGTACATTGTACCTCTACCATTTCACCCCAAAAAAAATGTCAAAGTGATAAAAATGACAGTAGCCGGTTTTTGACAAATCTTTTAATAAAGTCTTCTTTTCTTCTTTCCTTCGGGTTTCTTCCGCTGCTTCATTCTTCTCGTCCACATCTTGCCCGACGTCTTCTTCTATCTTCTCCGTCCGTCCTTCCGCCTTCTGGTCCCGCATCTTGCCCGTTGTCTTGTCCTGTCGCCTCCTCGTCCGCATCTTGGGTCTTCTGCGGTCTTCTTCTCGGTCCGCCGCCTTCTCGTCCCCTGCGTTTGAATTGTAATTGGCCGCCGTTTTCCCGCTCCTGGGACCCGCCCCCCTCTGACGCCACAAGTAAACTCCTTAGAAGGTCATGTGCGTCAGAGGGGGGCGGGGTCACATGAGTGTGACACGGCGGGAACTTCTTCTCCGGGCGGCGCGATTGAAATTGAATTCCCCCGCTGTGTGACGCTCTGCGACCCCGCCCCCCTCTGACGCACATGACCTTCTAAGGAGTTTACTTGTGGCGTCAGAGGGGGGCGGGGTCCCAGGAGCGGGAAAACGGCGGCCAATTACAATTCAAACGCAGGGGACGAGAAGGCGGCGGACCGAGAAGAAGACCGCAGAAGACCCAAGATGCGGACGAGGAGGCGACAGGACAAGACAACGGGCAAGATGCGGGACCAGAAGGCGGAAGGACGGACGGAGAAGATAGAAGAAGACGTCGGGCAAGATGTGGACGAGAAGAATGAAGCAGCGGAAGAACCCCGAAGGAAAGAAGAAAAGAAGACTTTATTAAAAGATTTGTCAAAAACCGGCTACTGTCATTTTTATCACTTTGACATTTTTTTTGGGGTGAAATGGTAGAGGTACAATGTACCCCATTACCATTTCACACAGGGGGGGGGTCAGGATCTGGGGGTCCCCTTTGTTAAAGGGGTCTTCCAGATTCTGATAAACCTCCCGCCCGCATACCCCCACAACCACCGGGCAAGGGTTGTGGGGATGAGACCCTTGTCCCCATCAACATGGGGACATCCTCCCCATGTTGAGGGCATGTGGCCTGGTGCGGTTCAGGAGAGAGGGGGGGCCGCACTCTGTCCCCCCCTCTTTTCTGCGGCCGGCCAGGTCAACGTGCTCGGATAAGGGTCTGGTGTGGATTTTTAGGGGGACTCCACGCCATTTTTTTTTTCAATTTGGGGTGGAGTTCCCCTTAAAATCCACACCAGACCTGAAGGGTCTGGAATGGATATTTGCCGGGAACCGCACGTCTTTTTTTTTTTTGGTTTTTACGGCGGGGTTCCCCTTAATATCCATTCCAGACCTGAAGGGCCTGGTAATTTAATTTGGGGGAACCCCTACACATTTTTTTGTTTGTTTTATGAATGAATCCCTTTAGAATTGTCAGAGCCGACAATTCATTATAGCCGCGTGTGAATTTTTAAATGACTTTTTTCCTTCAGAATGTCACTTTGTGCAGGGGGAGTTCTAAGTGCGGGAAAAATGCGCTATTTCACATGCTGACATTACACCCCCCCTAGGTACGAAATTTAAAGGAATATTTCACTTTTATTGTTTCACTTTAAGAATTATTAATTTCACTGCTCCCGAAAAAACGGCCGTTTTAAAAAATAAAAAAATCATTGATACATGTTCCCTGGGGCAGGACTGAGGTCCCCAAACACTTTTTAGGACAAAACTTGCAGATTAGCCTTTAAAATGAACACTTTTGATTTCTCCCATAGACTTCTATAGGGAGTTCGGCGCGGCTTTACATATTAGTTTCAATGCGCCGGCTGCTACGCTGGTTCATGCGCCTGATTAAGCCTCCACCCGGAGTACTAATTAATGCATGAACCAGCGCAGCGCACATAGCTTAGTAAATCAGGCCCAGTGTGTCTGGCCGACAGCCATGCCATTTAGCGGACGTTGGTTCTGTCTGGGATACCTCCAGCCGGTGGTCGCAGGACGGGTAAGGTAAGTAGTGGCCTCTTGCTCAGGTAAGTGGTCTGGCTGGAATTTTCCCCTGGGGAGGTCGACTGAGGGTTTGCCCTGCTTTCCTCTCTCCCTTTTTTCCTCTCCCTCCTTCCCAGTTTCTGGGTGATGGCCGTGAGGTGGGGGGCCCGCTTGGGGGGCTCAGTCTGACCTGGGGGCTGCTACTGCTGTGGGTGCTGTGTTTTTCTGTGTGGCCATATGTGCGGAGGGGGTCCTGTGGGCCTGTGTACTGCGTGTGTCACTGGGGCTTTGCTGTGTGTTTTTTTTTTTAAACCGCCGTTTTCGTTGTTCTATGGCGCAGTTGTAATTGCGGCGGCCATTTTCTCGGAGCCCGCAGACATTTCGGCGGCCATCTTGATACAGCTCTTGTGCCTAGGATGACGGCGCCTACGGCTCAGCACATTTTCCTTTTGGATGGCGCGGCACAGGCAGCGTTTTTGGCTCTTGGCAGCGGCGGTCTGGTCGGACGGTGAGTCCTCTGGGGGGGGTTTCCCTGTTCTCTGTGGCGGCTGGGGGGATGTCCTGTGGAGCCTGCCAGTACTAGGGGATGTTAACCCTTAGTGTCCCTATTCCTGCGGCCTCCAGGGATGCTGTGCTGGCAGTCCCTGAGGCGTTTGGGTCAGGATGGGAGTGTTGGAGGAATGTGGGAGTTACAAATCGTTCCCCCCTCTGCCTCCCTCTGGGATATTATTGTTTTTATTTTTTCTGTCCAGCTCTGTGTGACGGTACTGGTATGATATCCCCGTCAACGTTCCCTTCTTCCCATAACGAAAATCACCCCAATATTCCACGAGGAGGGATATCCCTGGAATCGCCCAGAAAGCCACACATGCCAAGCTTACTGCTAGAACAAGACACTTTAATGACACAAAAACTCAGCTTATATGTGGTTACAGCCTGTTAGGAACGCCCCCCTCACACAGTGGGGTTTCCCATACAGATTATAGGAGACAAGTCGGAGCCGACCATGCAGACACGTTTCTTTAGATAAAGACATCAGTGGAGTTAATTAATACACTGAAGCAATCAGAATAATTAACATACTACTTCTCTAATCATTTAGCCTGATGATACAATACACATCTTTTAAGGGTAAACACAGATCTTCTTCACACAACACAATAGATCAATTAACGTTTAGAATAGTGAGGGGACATTAGCACGTCAATAACCTGTCAGAGGAATGAATCACACATGAAATTCCTTTCTACCTCTACCCATATGGCTAGCAGGGAGCAGTAAACTGAGACATATAGGCAAAAGTATCACAATGGCCCCCCTTTTGCTCCCTGCTCCGGCAAACCCGGTTGGACCTTCCCTGGTCCAGTAGGGTTGACGGGTTCAGAGCTTTTAGTCCGAGGTTAACTCCGTTTGGCATGACTGACCTCCCTTGACAACTGCTTCAGACTCAGGTATGTCACCGGGTCATCAGATCACACGCCGGTCAGTCCCCAAGTCTTTGTGCGATCTGCAAAGTCACCAGAAGTCAGTGTGAAGACAGCGAATGGGTCTGTGCGCCGCCGTCTAGGTGTCCCGCTATGGGAGGGGGCAGGTTATGGCTCTGAAGTGACAATCACAGGAGATTCATAAAAAGAAAAAGTTATATTTGTTGAAATGCTGTAGCACTGGTGCTCAGAGTCTGGGGGGGGGAGAGGGGACTCAGAGCCCCATAAGGTCAGCCACCCCCTGCTCCCTCCGCAGCCGCCGGTTCTCCTCTTTGAGCTTCTCCAGCTCCATCTCCAGTTCATGGAGCCTGGGGGGGTCAGCCCGCTGTGACCTCAGGTGGTTGTTCTCCTCCTCCATGCGGCTTATGCACTCCTCCAGCTCTATGTACTCACGGATCAGATCCTGCTTGCTCATGTCCTGCAGGCTTTCCACGTGGTCCTTCATCATCAGGAACTGGGTGGTGGTGTAAGGGGCCACCGGTGGGCCCTTGGCGAACATCTCGGCCCGCATCTGGGGCGCCCGCTGCGATTCCATCTCCTCCAGTCGCTTCTTCTCCTCCCAGGTCCGCTGGTTATATGACTTCCAGGACCTCTTCTTCTTGGAGGGTAGCTGGCGGTGCCTCTTTCTGCCCAGCTCCCTCCAAGGCCCCTCCGGCTCATGGCTGTCGCCCATGACCAGCTGACAATGGTGTTCCCTGTTGTCCGTAATAACAGATTGTACCATGAGGGCTTCGTAAGGGGTGCCCAATGGTTCTTCCTGACCCAGCTCCTGGGGATCCCAAGCCGAGTCTACACAATGGGCTGCTGCTGGTGGGCGGTACCCAGGTTGAGACCAATTTGACCTGGTGTTGTCATTCATGGGGCAATTCTGCTTGAAGTGACCCAACTGTTTGCACCGGAAGCAGCGTTGTTCGTTGTCCTCCTGGCGTGGGTAGCGAGGGCTATATGTCATCGGTCTGTTAGGCGGTTGGTATCTAGCGGCTGGTGGGTGTGAGGGCGCCGTTGGTTGTGGGGGTTGTACCCGTGGTGTGACCTGGTTTGTCTTGCGAGTATCCGCATATTCATCCGCCAACTTTGCGGCCTCTGGTAGAGTCATGGGCCTGCGATCTCTCACCCAATCCTTGACGTCCGTCTGGATGTGATTGTAAAATTGCTCCAGGAGCATTAGTTGCAAAATGTCCTCTGCGGTGGTGGCCTGGCTGCTGTTAACCCAGTTAGAGGCCGACAGGGACAACTGGCATGCCCATTCTGCGTAAGAGTCTTTCGTGGTTTTGCGTGAGTCCCTGAACTTCTGTCGGTGGGACTCTGGGGTTACCGCATAACGAGCCAGGAGCACTTCTTTAACCCTGGCGTAGCTATGGATATCCTGATCTGGCACGGTCCGGAAAGCATCAGAAGCTTTGCCTGACAGTTTGCCTGACAATATTGCGACCCACTCTCTTCTAGCTATTCGGTGCAGGTTACATTGTCGCTCAAAATCCGCCAGGTAGTTATCAATTTCACAGTCCTTTTCATCAAAAGCTTTAAAAGCGCTAAACGGAATCTTCCTTGCGTCTGCTGTGCTGTACTCACTGTTCGGAGAAGGTGCGGCTGCTTGTTGGACTGCTGCCAGTTTTAACTGTAGTTCTGCGTCCCTTATTTGTTTATCCTTCTGTAGTTCTGTGTCTCTTATTTCTTTAGCCTCCTTCGCTAACAGGTCCATCACTCTCAGCACCACATCTGCCGTTGGGTTCGGGCCGAACCACGCTAGCTTCTCTCTCATTAGCTTGTTGGCTGGCGATTCCTCCTCCTGAATCACTGGTGTCTCCATCTCTTGTACTGCTGGCGTTGCTGCAATCCCGTCCTCCTGGTCTATCTCCATTGATTCTGCTATGATGACCCGCTTGGTTTTGTTGCTAGCAATCCTTCCACGAACTTCCAGTAGTTCTTCCAGTGTCTGCTTGGAATCCGGGTGTGAAGGGGAATAGAAGGGAAAAATACCACTGCTGCCACCAATTGTGACGGTATTGGTATGATATCCCCGTCAACGTTCCCTTCTTCCCATAACGAAAATCACCCCAATATTCCACGAGGAGGGATATCCCTGGAATCGCCCAGAAAGCCACACATGCCAAGCTTACTGCTAGAACAAGACACTTTAATGACACAAAAACTCAGCTTATATGTGGTTACAGCCTGTTAGGAACGCCCCCCTCACACAGTGGGGTTTCCCATACAGATTATAGGAGACAAGTCGGAGCCGACCATGCAGACACGTTTCTTTAGATAAAGACATCAGTGGAGTTAATTAATACACTGAAGCAATCAGAATAATTAACATACTACTTCTCTAATCATTTAGCCTGATGATACAATACACATCTTTTAAGGGTAAACACAGATCTTCTTCACACAACACAATAGATCAATTAACGTTTAGAATAGTGAGGGGACATTAGCACGTCAATAACCTGTCAGAGGAATGAATCACACATGAAATTCCTTTCTACCTCTACCCATATGGCTAGCAGGGAGCAGTAAACTGAGACATATAGGCAAAAGTATCACACTCTGGTTCCGTTTTTTTGTCAGTAGCTGCTGGCTGAAGTCCACATGGACTGTGAGGATGGCCCTGTTTCAGGGTCAGCACTTGATGGTGCTGTTGTTGGGGCTCTTGACACTGCGGTGCGGGTTACCATAGCTATGGTGGATTCGGCGGTGGCATCAGTGGTGTCAGTCCCTTTTGGTTTCCGTGCCGCCCCGCACCGCAATATGTGTTTTCCTTGTGTTCCATGTCTGGAATATGTTGTGCAAGGATTGGGATCAGTCGCAGGGTACAAAATACTTTGCGGTCTGTCCTCTCTTTTTGTCTTTTTGGGAAGGATTCCTGTATCAGGGTGTCTCCCCCCCCCCCCGTGTTCAGCTGGGTAGCTTGTTTTGAAACAAGGCTGCCACATTACCTGTGGAAGGGACTCCCGCTTTTGGGGACTCCGCTGATAGGGGTGCTGTGGATGTGGTCGCTCCATATTCACAGTGGGGGGGGGGGGGCGGTGGTGAGTCCGGTTTTGGCCGGGACTCGGGTGTCACAGACATTTTCCGGACGGGGAGCTGGAGGCGCAGAATGCTTCTATGACCTGCGTGGTCCTGACCGACTAGTTGGTACTAGGTCAGATATTGTCTGTGTCGACCCTGGATATGCTCCCCTTGCTCTCCAGGGCCTCGCCTGCGCGGTGTTTTCTGCCCTGCCTTGTATGGCTGAGGGTTGGTCTGCGGACGGTCTTTTCAGTAGTCCCTGGTGGTATTACCCTGTGGGGGTGTACGGATTTTTGGGGTATCTCTGAATGCATCATAAAAGATGCCACGGGCGGTGTGAGCACTCTGCTCCCGCGATCTAAAAAAGGGGGTAGGTGCCTCACTGTAGGCAAGGGCCCTCATTTCCTATTCCCCATGCGGTTTTGTTTTCGCCCGCCAAGTCCAAGGGAAAACATTTTCAGGGGGCTAGGACGTCCACTGAGGACACAGGCGCCCCGGGTGCCGCAAGCCCAGCGAGCCTGCTTCCGTTGGAGGTTTGTCTCCGCTCACATCTCGGGTGGGGGGCTGGCTCCGCGAATTCACGGCTTGGTGGAGGTCTCTCCTCTGCGACCGTTGGGGTTGCGAGGTAGTTTCCTCTGGGTATGAGATAGGATTTCTCTCTTGTCTACCAAACAGGTTTTTTCCCTCCATCCTCTGGCTCGCCGGTTGGCTCTGTCAGGGGCTGTCCAGGATCTTCTGGTCGGGGGAGTAATTGTGCCAGTTCCCTCGTTGGAACAGGCTCGGGGGTTTTTCTCCAATCTGTTTGTAGTCCCCAAAGGAGTATGGGGTCCGTCCAATCCTGGGCCTCAAGGCCCTTGTTTGTTTTTTTTGTCAAAGTGCAAAATTTCAGGATGGGGTTTTTCTGGCGTCCTTGGATGTCATGAACGCGTACCTGCATGTTCCCATATGCTCAAAGCACCAGAGATTCTGGGCTTTGCGGTCAGGGAGGACCATTTTCATTTTGTGGCCCTCCCGCTCGGCTTGGTGTCGACACCACGGGTTTTCACCGAGGTGCTCATCCCGATACTGGCCGGCTGTAGCAGCGGGGGTTTGTTATCGTGGGATGTCTGGACGACATTCTCCTACGAGCTTCTTCGGGCTCTGAAGTAGTGGAGCCGTGTCTGTCACGTGTCAGACTCTCCAAGAGTTTGGCTGGCTTCTGTTTTGTCCAGAAGTCAGTGTTGATTCCGTCTCAGGGACTGGAATTCCTGGGACTAGTCCTGGATTCCGCCGGGGCGGGAGTTTTTTTCTCCTAACAGAAAAAATTCAGACTCTGCAATCTGCTGGGCAGCAGTTGTCGACCTAGTAGTGGTCATCTCTGCGATTCTGCATGAGGGTTCTGGGTCTGACGGTGGCCTCTTTCGAGGCGGTTCCGTATGCTCAATTCCACGCCAGGGTGCTACAGAGGGAACTGCTGTCAGACAAGCTTCCGTCATCTCTGGATTACCAGGTTCAGTTGAGTCAACTGGTCCCTGGTGTGGTGGCTGACGTTTCTGGTACTTCGGGCCGGGAAGTCGTTTCTGCCATGTCACTGGACAGTGGTCGCGACGGATGCCAGCCTCTCCGGTTGGGGAGGGGTTTTTGGGGCACCCAGTCAGCCGTGGGGCGCTGGACTCAGGTGGAGTCCCACCTACCAATCGATGTTCTGGATCAAGCTTTGCCTTGCCTGGTGGTCCCTGGATCTACAGGGCCGACCATTCAGGACCCTGTCCGACAACGCTGTGGCGTACGTCGACCATCAGGGAGGCTCATGGAGTTCTGTTGCAGCGATGGGGGTCGCACACATCCTTTCGGTGGGCCGAAGGGTCCGTTCCGGCTCTATCGGCCGTGTACATTCCGGGAGTACGGAATTGGTAAAACGACTCCTAGGTCGGACTGCGCTAGACCAAGGAGATTGGTCTCTCCACCCGCAGGGGTTTTCAGTGTCTGTGCCGAAAGTGGGAGCAGACGCGTCAGGCGCGTTGGTGGCTCCTTGGGGTCACTATCGCCTATTTTAAACCTTCCCTCCTCGGTAGCTTCTTCCTCGCCTGCTGCGCAGAGTGGAAGCCGAAGGGATTCTATCAATCCTGATTGCCCCAGATTGGCCGCGTCGCTCCTGGTACGCGGACCTGGTGCGTCTGGTGGCAGTCGCCCCCTGGCGTCTTCCCCTGGGGGTTGGTCTTCTGTTACAGGGTCCGATCTTCCACCCTGTTTTTACAGCCACTGGCTTAGCGGCGTGGCTGTTGAGAGCCTGGGGCTGACGGCCCGAGGCCTATTGGGCTCGGTGGTCTCTACCGTGCTGCCTGCACGGAAGTCTACCTCACATAGGATTTATATCATACGTGGAAGGCCTACATCTCTGTGTGTGAGGAGATGAAATGGCATCCTCGTACATACGTGGTGTCCAGGATTCTGCTGTTTTTTACAGCAGGGAGTGCCTTAAGTACAGTTAGGAGTCAGTTTTTCTGCTCTGGCTGTTACTTTCAATGAGCCTTGGCTTCGCACTCCTTGGTGCGTACGTCTGTTCTGGGGGTCTGGCATGTGGCCCCTCCACTACCCCCATGGGACTTGAATTTAGTCCTTTCGGTTCTTCTGGATGCTCCCTTTGTGGACATTCGGGAGGTTTTTTGTTGACTGTCACAAAAAGGGAGCAGGTTTAGCTCAGCGCTAGAGTACCTGCCCTTCGTGCATTTGACTCTGGGTTCAAGCCCAGGAAGGTCTGCGTTGTCACGTGGCCATGGCTCAGCGTGGGCATCTCCACTGTGATTTTTTTCTGGTAGCAATTACCTTCGATCAGACGAGTTTTGTCTGAACTGGCGGCCTTGTCTTGCAAGGCTCCCTACTTGGTCATCCATAAGGATGAGGTGGTGCTGCGACTGCAGCCGTCTTTTCTCCCCAAGGTCGTTTCGGCTTTTCACGTTGATGTGGACATTGTTCTTCCATCCTTATGTCCTCGGCCGAAATACAAGGAGGCGGCCACTTTACATCCTCTGGATGTGATTCGGGCCCTACGAGTGTGCTTATCTGCTACGATTCCGTTCCGGAAGTCGGACTCACTGTTCGTGTCGGTGGCTGGTCCTACGAGGGGGCCTGGTAGTCTCGTCGGCCACCTTTTTTTCGGGGTGGATCCGGCGGATTGTGCTTCAGGTCTATGCCCTGAAGGGGCGGGCGCCTCCCTTTTGGGTTACGGCGCATTCGACCAGGGCGTTCGGGGCCTCTTGGGCTTTCTGGCATCATGCCTCTGTGTTACAGGGATGTATGGCAGCGATCCACACTTTTTTCAAAGTCTTACAAGGTGGATGTGTGTGCATCTTCTGATGCCTCCTTCGGCCGCAGATGTTACAGGCGGCGTTTTATGGTTGGAGTTCCTCCGTTGAGCAACTCCGGTTTTGTTTGGGGTGTAACCTGTTTTGCTGTGTTATTTTCCCACCCCTCGAATTTTTTGACACTGCTTTGGGACGTCCCTAATGTCAATGAAGGCTGTGTCCGTCTATGAACGGAAGAGAAAATAGGATTTTTGTACTCACCGTAAAATCCATTTCTCTGAGTTCATAGACGGACACGCACCCACCCCTCCTTTGTTTGTACTGCTTGTTACGAACTGAGGCTGCTAGAGCAGGGTGTGGGTTATACCCGGGGGGGGCCACGTCCCCTGGGAGGAGCTGCACTGAGGTTTGTGTTTGTTAACACTTTAAGTGCTTTTTTTCTGCCTAAACTCTCCTAGTGAAAGCGGATATTACCCTAATGTCAATGAAGGCTGTGTCCGTCTATGAACTCAGAGAAATGGATTTTACGGTGAGTACAAAAATCATATTTTTCATCGCATCCATGATCACGTTGCTCTAATTTCTAAAGAAAATGGAGACTCCCATTAGTCGCCATATAGGCATTTTTCATCAATTCAATAGGCGCAAAATGAAATTTTCAGCCCTTGAATATATTCCTCCGGGAGAAAGAGGGGGTGACTATGACAAAATACTACTCCAAAAGGAGGCAAAGTGAATACATGATTTATCCGCTTTGAAATCTCCAGGACTGAATGAAGCATTCAGCTTCAAACCTTTTTTATAATTACCTATTTTTTTTTATTTATATTTTTCTTTCATTTTTCCTCTCTTGTTTTTTTTACATTTGTAATTATGTACTCTACACCAAAACAATACTACTTATTTTCCGAATTTATTGTTCACTGTTGCAGATTCTATGGCGCACTCTTCCCCATGCAACTGTTTTTTTTATTTGTTTGATTTTCTAACAATGATGGAAGGCACCATGTATTTGGAGATGCTATCCGCTGAATTATTGTATTTTTTAATTTTCTTAGCGCAAGCAGGGGTTATGACTATTCCCCATTTTTTCATGATTCCCAAGTGGATTTCCCCACACACGTTGTTGCTTCTGAGAGCCATTGCCTCTATTTTTGTGTTTCGAATCCAGCCAGGGGGCCGCACGGACACGGGGGGACTGTCACTGCCTGAATGTTTAACCAATCCTTCAGGTACTGCCAGTCCCCACTTTTTATGACTACCTGGCCTTTCTCTCCCGCATTTTGGTCTTGGCTTTGTTTGCCCTTTTTTTTGCGCTGCCCTTTTTCCATTTCTTTGTTGCAGCCATGCTTTCCATCCTGTTGTTTTCCTTGTTCTCCCTTAACAAACATGGCGACATGCGCCTCGGCGTCATGGTAGTGTGTCCCATTCATCCGCATCCTGGCGGCGTACGTCAGACGCCGTCAGGATGGTATTTAAGAGCGCGGCGTGGAGCCGCAATCTCTGGCATAACGTTGGGCACACTGAGCCAACGGTAGGCTCGGTTGCGTTGATGACCCCCTGAGACCACCCCTCCATTAATGTAATGTCTTCTATGTCTATACAAGATCCTAACATCAAGCCCACACGGAAGGGGTTTATGTGCATCTTATATATCTCTATATGCTCCTTATATGTATGCTTTGTACGATTTTTTATAGACCACCCACACTATTTGTGCTTATGAGGCATCCATCTATTCGGATGTATGGCATCTGGAGGAATTTTTGAGTGCACGCCTGCGGAAATCTTTATTATGAGAAAGGTCTCTCTGCCGGCTTATTGTATTGATTCCATAGTTCACAATCTCAAGTGAGGTATGTTTGGCTATTTCCCATATATATATTTTTTGTTTTTTGGGTTGATTTTACCTGTTTCTCAGGTGAATATTACCCAATTATATTAACTTATTCATATTGTTTATACATTCAGGCTCTTTTTATACTACGGCCTTCGGACTGAGTATTGAGATACTTTGATGCATGGCTCTACTATCTCGACAGCGTTGTGTGATTTTTTCTTATTATATCTTCATGCGTTGAAGCTATCCGGTCTCATGTGGTAAGCTTGCTTGCGCCATTACTCTGCACCTTTTGTATATGTGGACTTATATTGTATTATATACCCCCTTTTGTATTATTATCTATATACATTTTTGTTTTCAAAAGTTTATACTGTGCTTGTGTATATATATGCACCTATACTTACCAATATGTTGTTTCCCATCCTTTATATATTTTTTGTCTCTTGACATTTTGTAGTATTACCTGTTTAAGCTCCTGAAGAAGCTCATTTTGGAGCGAAACATGTAGAGCGATTCAATACTGCAAACAGGTCTTCTTATATCTATGAAGTTCAACAACTATAACATTTATCGGATGGTTTTCATTTATTTATTGTTATCAAATAAAATTATTTTTCTATTTTTCTATATTATACTTGTGTTATTTCACTTTATTAGCACCGCTTAAAAGTCCCCAGGGTTTTTTGGTACCCTTCTCCTCCCTCTTTATATTGTTTTTCTCTACAAGGGATGAGGTGCTTAGATTTGAAGGTCTGTATTCCACAAAATTGTTTTCTTGCCCGTTTTCCTTTGTTCTTTCCATGAAGAAGAATGAAAAGAAAAACTGTTTGAAAGATTCTGTCATTTCCAGATATTGACTTAATGTGTGCCCCACATCAAGGGGATGAATACTTTGATCTTCAGATAACCCAAAAGTGGGCAGTACAATTTCCTGATTTTCATGAAAAATGATGTAACTTTAGGATTTGAGCCCAGCATAGGAATTAATACTGCTCTATCTGGAATGTGATGGATGTGCTAAAATGAAAATTGTATTTTGTGTTATGATTAGAATCACTGAAATGTTTCTCTTTTCTATATTCCTTATACTGTTTATATGTTTTTATACGCATTATGCATATGTATGTATGGGAATGATCAATACTGCTTATTTTCCTTGAGGATTTTATATCAGATATTGTTTTAAAGTAATGAACTCAGCATTGAAAATACAAAGGATTATTATTAAGAGCAGATGCTGTCATCCTCCATTTTCACCTCATGTTACAAATGTGTTCAGCCTCCCTTCCCCCTATTGCATTCCCCTTCGCTTCACATTCCAAGTCCTTTCGTGGAGAGAAGGCAGATATGGACTTGTACAAGGATCCCTCCCCCTTCCCCTCACTCGGAGCTTGTGTGACTTTTGAAAGGAACTTTGAATCTTGTAACAAGAGCTGTTTATGCTAAATAAGAACCCGCTCCTTCCTATCTGCCAGCTTGATGTCTCTGTTTTATGTCTCAAGTTTGATGTCTATGTTTTCTGTTTGACGGTTGAAGTTTTATGTCTTATGTTGCTTTGAATGGGGCTGTTTCAGCGATTATCTGTATTGGAAGGTGGTGGCACAGTATCCTTGTTTGGAAGCAGAGTGCGGTAGTGAGGGTGACCCGGATGTGTCACAGATGCCCTACCACTCTGTGTGACAAAAAAAATAAAAGTATACTTGGCTTATTAATTCGCACCCAGATTTATAGAAGGTGCGCAAAATATTGTAAATGCAAACATGTAATATAGAGATATGAGTCGATGCATGCTTGAGTGTATAATCACCTCCACACAGACGAAAGGAACATGGAGTGATTTAAGAAGGTGATATAATCACAGTTGCCTTATCACCTTTGTGTTCCATATCGCTGAAAATGTCGTATTCTGTGTATTTTGTGTTCTTTTATTGTTTGTCCGTGCGTTTTTTACATGCGTTTTTGTATACTTAATACAAGCAGTCCCAGAAAGCTGGCTGCATGGAGGTTATGTGCAGGCTTACCTCCCCCTCACTTCACGCCCCCCCCCCTCTCCAGCATAGCATACCTAACTCTTTATACTGTCTTTCTCGTCCTCCCTCCCCCTACCTGTTTCCTGCTCCGTGAACGTTTTTCTTTTTCTTCTCAAAGAACGCTGTGCTTTTGGCCTCCCCTCCCCTCACAGCGTAATTAACCTTTCCTATGTCTTATTGACCACATGTGTTCGCTGTTATGAGAAAAAAAAAATACGTAGGAGACAGGTTTTCAAAATGGTTGAACTGGGATATTGCAACTGTTTCTTTATGTTGATGTATAGGATGGGATTGTAGTACCTCATAATGCTTCCGCTGGGCTTAGTTTAGCGGTTACAAGATCTATGTGGAGATATTTTTGTCAGAATTTATCTGTTTAAAATCTCAGTATTTCACAGAAATGTGAGGTTTTGGGACAGCCCAGGCTATTTGTATATCCAAATCTATGTGTAAATTGGGGCTTATTTTTTAATAGTCCTAAGCCGACTTCCTGATCACAAAGATGAAATCCTGCCCCTCCCTGTAATAGTGGCACAAACTGGGTGTGTGAGGAATGTGGGAGTTCCGGACTCCCACAGCCTGACCACCCTGGGCCCCTTCACCCCCCCTCCCCCTTCCTTAGTTAACTCTTTCTGTGCTGGAAAGTAATTCATTCCCTCTCTTTCTCATCTCCCCCCCTCTCCTGCTGAGGGAAGAGAAAAAATTAGGTGAAAGGTTTTTTAAAGACAGACGCCTGTTTTTTTTTACTAACTTACCTTGGTAGCTTGTTTCCTTTCCGCTGAGCTTGATTTAGATATATAAATATGGGGACTATGATTCTTGGCTATAACAGTATTACCTACCTTGCACTGACGGTGGTATGCATTTCATGACCTGATACATAGAGGGCTTTTTGCCAGTTTAGTTGTTGTAATGTGATACCCAGGGCCTGTTACTATGGTTATTGCCCCTTCATTTCCCTCATGTTCTGCCCATGATGCCCCGGCTGGTGGAGACATGGGCCCCGCCCAAATGCTGTTCTCTGCTGGAGGCCTTGCTCTAACTTGCCCCGTCCTGCCTCTACCCCATGTGCAGTATTGCACTGTGAACGCAGGTGGTGCTCAGTGTTGCACTCTGAACGCAGATGGTATCATCTCCTGCCCGCTGCCCGCTGCCCATACTGGATTCTGTGCTCTGCGGCCCACCGGCCCTTCTTCTCTTCTTCCGCTTGTCCAGGGGGGTATGATGCCATATTTCATTGGACAAGCACGAAAGGAAGAGAATGATGTAGAGATGCAGACCTACCTGTTCCTGCCCTGGCATGAAGGTAGAATCCGCCCTGGATGCCCCGACCCCAATGCCTTGATTCACCTTGTATGTTGATGGCTCCATGGGGTAGCTGAGGTGGTAGAGAGTGAGTAAATCCTTGCGTTCATTGCTACAGTCCTTGTGTTCAAAGTCACAAAAGACATATGAGGAGATTCTGGGTATCACATTAGAACGTTTTACATATCACATTTAAACGGTTTTATTCCACATACCATGACATGCCACCCTCAGGGTTAATGGGAAAGTGGCCCCAAGGGGGGAGCATTCATTATCCCCTTTTGAAATATTGTTTGAAACAGTCTCTAGATTAGGTTGTTATAAGCTATGACAGTTGCAATTACAAACTGATACTTTGAGAAATTATGTGACCGCTCTTGGAAAATAGTTAACTAAAATCCGTGTACGAGTTTTTTCTCGCATTTCTGATGTAGGTACCGATAATTACCGATATCCCCTGGGTGATGATTAAGAGGTTCCTTCGAAAACATTCTCTGGAGATGAGATATGATGGACTGTGCCACCCACATGTGAATGAAACTATATATCTTTTTTCAAATACATGTGATTGTGATCACTGGGATTTGTGGGTTGGAATATGGTTGATATATAGATCCCAAAGGGGGGTCCCGGATAAGTTTAAAGTAACTACAGGTTTTGAGTCCCATAATCACTGTGATATATTACATAGGGTAATTAGTTAATTAATGTCAGAGTGTAAAGAAGTTCTTTAATGAGATAATTAAGTTTAATTCTGCCTGTAAATGTTTATGAATGTTATTCCCAACAACTGAAAATGTATTATGACATGTCAAAGCATAAACATGGGATTAGAACAAAGGTTTAATAGAAAAATTGTTGATTGAGATTGTGTGAAGAATTGTATAAAATTCAGATAATGGTAAACAACATGGTATTTTGTATTTAACAGGAAATCCTACAGATCCGGTTGTAAGAATTAATAATAAGTTGAGGATTGAGCAATGTTTACAACAGATTCTAAACTTGGGTTTGGTTTATTATAAGGTTCCCTAGGAAAAATATTAAAATATGACAGTTATGTTCAATCTAAAAACTTTATAAAAAAAAAAAGTTAAAAAAATAGTAAAAATAAAATTAAAAACAAACAAGTGTTAAAAGTTTTTATAATGTGACATTTCTGACAGAATATAAATTATGAGTAATTTTCTCGGAGGAAAACGCTGGTCGGTTCATGTGCAGGGACTGATCAGTGGGTTTCGCGAGATTTGTCTTCTAAACGATATTTTGTCGCTGTTGTAGTCAAGAAATGTCATATTATAATGTAATGTACATGATTTTTGGCAGATGTACAAACCAAATATGTTTATTTATTTTTTAAAAAGGGTTAAAAATGAGAAAAACAATACAATTTGATTGTAGCCACATTGTATGGTGAGTGGTGTCAATATAAGCTTGTACAATCTTCTCTAAGCAGTGGAAGGGGGGGGGGGACAGATGTTTTTCCTTGAAGGTTGTTAAGGAAATGCTTTCTTTTCCCTAGCAGAGACGTAGATCACGTTACACAGCCTGACATGACTGAATGCTGGCGTTGAAACCAGAAACCAACATGTGACTTTCTAGAGATGGGTTTTAAATGACTCTGAGAGTTCATTGAGTTTTTTATCTCTTTCTCTTTTTCTTTTCTTCTATCTTTCTCTCTCTCTCTCTCTTTTTCCTTCTTTCTTTCTTTCTTTCTCTATTTCTCTCTCTCTCTCTCTCTCTGGTATTTTACTTAAATATGCTGTTAATCTGCATAGCTAAAGAAAAGGTTGGTTAAAATAGTGAAAAATAAAGATACAACATGAACAGATGATGCAGTATGATAGAGCCATATTAACCACTTGCATACCAGGCACTTACGCACCTTCCCGCCCAAGCCAATTTTCAGCTTTCAGTGCTGTCGCCCTTTGAATGACAATTGCGCGGTCATGCTACACTGTACCCAAACAAAACTAGCGTCCTTTTTTCCCCACAAATAGAGCTTTTTTTGGTGGTATTTGATCACCTCTGCGATTTTTTTTTGCGCAACAACTAAAAAAAGACTGAAAATTTTGAAAAAAAATAAGTTTTTATTTTTTTATTTAATTTTTTTGTAAATAAGTAGGTTTTCTCTTTCAATTACGGGCACTGATATGGTGGCACTGATGGGCACTGATGAGGTGGCACTGATGGACACTGATGAGGTAGTACTGATGGGCCCCGAATTGGTGGCACTGATGGGCACTGATAGGCGGTGCTGGTATGCGGCACTGATGGGCACTCATAGGCGGCACTGATGGGTACTCATAGGCGGCACTGATGGGCACTCATAGGCGGCACTGATGGGCACTCATGGGCGGCACTGATGGGCACTCATGGGCGGCACTGATGGGCACTTATAGGCGGCACAGATGGGCATTCATGGGCGGCACAGATGGGTGGCACTGATGGGTACTTATGGGTGGCACAGATGGGCACTGATAGGTGGGCACTGGGCATGGATGGGCACTGAGGGGTGGCACTGATGGACACTGTGGGGTGGCACTGATGGACACTGAGGGGTGGCACTGATGGATCCATGTTGCCAGTCAGTGCCAATTTGTGGGCACTGATTGCCATCTTTTTTTCCTGCCCTTTTTTTATTTTTATTTTTTTTACGGACTTTTTTAATTTTTTTGCCCCTTTTTTTTTTATTTTTTTGCCCTTCCCTGGTGGTCCAGTGTGGGCTTCCCTGGTGGTCCAGTGTGGGCATCCGAGGGGGGGCTGCGCTGATAAACAATCAGCGCAAACCCCCCCTGTCAGGAGAGACGCCAATCGGCTCTCCTGTACCTTCATCTGTCAGACGCGAGTGAGGAAGAGCCATCAGACTGACACCCCGCACCGCATCACCGATCGCCGCGCTGTGTGCCCCCGCTGGCATGAAATCCTGCAGGACGTTAATAGACGTCCAGTCAGGATTTCAGAACCACTTCCTGGACGTCAATCTGCTATTGACCGGGCGGGAAGTGGTTAAACACAGTCATGCGACAAGAGTATTCATACTGTATGATCGGTTCTGAAAACTAGTGTATTGTAATGAATAAGTTTCGTTAGGAAATAAAATATTTAGGACAGAGCCCAATATGAAATTAATGTTCTTCTGCAAAATTAAGACGCTTATGAAGGAGAATATAGTAATTACCGTATTTATCGCGGTATAGCGCGCTCCCGCGTATACCGCGCACCCCTAAAGTTGCCCCCGAAATTCCTGTAAAAAAAATGTTATGATTTTATTACTTACAGTTTTGGTGTCTTCCCAGCGTCGGTCGTCCGGTGTCCGTCTGCGGCCTCGGTGGTGTCCTCCCGGCTTCTCCAGCGCGCGCCTCAAGTCGCTCAGTTCGAACGCCTCCGCCGACATATACCGAGTGCAGTACACTCGGGTACATTCGGCAAGGCTCGGCTTCGCTCGCGCTCACGCTCTGTGACGTAGGTGAAACGGATGCTTTTATGAAATTTAACTTAGTAATGGGAATGTAGATTGGATTAATTATGTTTGCTATGGTCAACAGAGGTTTGTTACCTGTAAACAGGGATGCATTCCAAGGTTTAACTGAACACCTAGAGGCCACTTCACAAATGTCTTTGTTAAAATCGCATGACCCTAAACATATGGCCCTAGTGAACAAGGGGGGTGCATTTAGAAAGTATGGACAGTACTGATAAAATAGTCATTTTAAGGGGGGGGCTGTGATGGACGTGCTAAAATGAAAATGTTTTTTTGTGTTATGATTAGAATCACTGAAATGTTTCTCTTTACTATATTCCTAATACTGTTTATATGTTTTTATACGCATTATGCATATGTATGGGAATGATCAATACTGCTTATTTTCCTTGAGAATTTTATATCAGATATTGTTTTAAAGTAATGAACTCAGCATTGAAAATACAAAGGATTATTATTAAGAGCAGATGCTGTCATCCTCCATTTTCCCCTCATGTTACAAATGTGTTCAGCCTCCCTTCCCCCTATTGCATTCCCCTTCGCTTCACATTCCAAGTCCTTTCGTGGAGAGAAGGCAGATATGGACTTGTACAAGGACCCCTCCCCCTTCCCCCCACTCGGAGCTTGTGTGACTTTTAACCACTTAACGCCCGCCGCACGACTATATACGTCCGCAGAATGGCACGGACAGGCAGATGGGTGTATATATACGTCCCTGCCTATTCGCGGGTCGGGGGTCCGATCGGGACACCCCCCGCTCCGTGCGGCAGTTGGTAAGTGCTTACGAGCGATCCGGTATGAGGGGGCGGCTATTCGATTCCAGCCACCCCCTCTCGATTGCCCCCAGCCAATGAGCGTCCTGCTCAGCCCCTTCCTGTGTTAAGTGTAAACACAGGAAGGGGAAGTGAAGTCCTCTCTCCTCGAGTTGCACCAAACTGTACACTGACACGTTACACATAGGCACACAACCCCCCCCCCAGTCACCGCTGATCACCCCCCCCCCAGCCAACTGTCACAGTGTCACTATTGCAGTGATCATTTATTTTCTGATCACTGCAATTAGTGTCATTTGTGACAGAAAAAAGTGTTAGGGACATTAGCTTTAGGCCCCCTACCCCCCCTAATAAAGGTTTAACCCCTTGATCACCACCCTAATTAACCCTTTCACCCCTATTGCCAGTGTCACTAAGCGATCGGTTTTCTGATCGCTGTATTAGTGTCACTTTTGCCGCTAGGTAGCTAGTTTTTTTTTGAGGTTCGCCGCCAGGTTTATATAGCGTTAGGTACCCCCATAAATAAAGGTTTTAACCCCTAATTTCCCCTAGAGTTAACCCTTTCACCAGTGATCACCGTATAAGTGTGACTGGTGACGCGGGTTAGCCAGTTAGTTATTTAGTTATTTTAGGTTCGCCGCCAGGTTTTTAGAAAGCTGTTTATAGCATCAGGGCACCCGCCGTATATAACCCAATAAAGGTTTAACCCCCTGATCGCCCGGCGGGTGATATAAATTAAATTTTAGTGTCAGTCAGGGTCTGCGTCGCCCCAGGCAGCGTTAGGTTAGTGCCAGTACCGCTTACACCCACTCGCAAAGCATACACCCCCCTTAGTGGTATAGTATCTGAACGGATCGATACCTGATCTGATCAGATCTATACTAGCGTACCCAGCAGTTTAGGGTACCCAAAAACGCATTGTTAGCGGAATCAGCCCAGATACCTGCTAGCACCTGCGTTTTCCCCCTCTGCCCAGCCCAGCCCACCCAAGTGCAGTATCGATCGATCACTGTCACTTCAAAACACAACACACATAACTGCAGCGTGATCCCTGCGATCGTTAACAGTTTTTTTTTGGAAGCGTTTTCTACATTTGCTTTTCTATAGTCAGGTGCTTTTTTTACCTGTAAATCATCACCAGTGTACGACTAAATTTAGAGTCCAAAATGGCAAAGCGAACGTACACTGATGACGAGGCCTACTTGTTCATGAGCTTGACAGATAGTGAAGAGGAGGTCACGCATCTGTCAGAATCTGGCTCAGAATATGAACCCGTTTACGACAGCGGCTCCATGTCAGATAGCTCTGACGACGAAGTTGAGGTCCCTGCTAAGGCCAGGCGTACCCGACCCTGTTCTGATGTTGTTGAGCAGCAAGAACCGCAGGACCCTTGTATGGAGCAGAGAAGTACTAGCGCCACTATTCCTTCTGGTGGATTGGCAAGCACCAGCGGCCTAGTACACCCTGGTCGTTCATCCAGCACTGCAGTAAGACGTGGTGACGTGGCGAGTCCCATAAGTGCAGTTCAAGCTGGCGAGGTGGCAAGCACAAGTAGTGTCCCGCTGCCACCAAGAAGAAGACAAAGACAGGCCGGTCGTGCCCATAGTGCCCTTCCTGCAGAATTTGCCTATCCTGATTGGGTCCCCACCACTTCTGCAGCACCCGTACTTCCCCCATTCACTGGCCAACCCGGTATTCAGGTGGATACAGCGAATTTTATGCCACTTGATTTCTATTCGCTGTATTTCACGGAAGATCTCTATAGATCTATTGTGGACCAGACTAATTTATATGCTGGTACCTACATTGCCGCTAATCCCCAGTCTCTCCTTGCCAAAGAATGGAAACCTCTTGAGGTTTCCGAATTTAAGACCTTTCTGGGCCTTACCCTCAACATGGGCATACACCAATTTCCGAAGTTGCGGATGTATTGGTCCACACATCCAATTGACCATATGCCCGTGTTCTCTGCTCACATGGCCAGGAATCGATACGAGGCGATCCTGCGGTTCCTGCATTTCAGTGACAATGCACTTTGTCGTCCATGTGGAGACCCTGAATTTGACCGGCTCTACAAAATTCGGTCCCTCATAAACCATTTCAACGAACGTTATGCAGCCTTGTTTAATCCCCAGCAAGTTGTATGCATTGACGAGTCCCTGATTACATTTTCTGCCCGCTTGTCTTTCAAGCAGTTCCTTCCCAGCAAGCCTGCCAGATACGGGGTCAAGCTCTATAAGCTCTGTGACAGGGCAACAGGCTACACACGGAGCTTTAGGGTTTATGAGGGAAAAGATAGTGAGATAGAGCCGGAAGGATGCCCAGATTACATGGGGAGCGCTGGGAAGATCGTTTGGGACTTGGTGTCACCCTTATTCGGAAAGGGGACAATTTTTACAGCAGCGTGCCACTTTTTAGTCACTTGTTTGATCATCAGATTGGAGCATGTGGCACCGTGCGACCTAATCGCCGGGGCTTTCCCCAGCGGCTTGTAGATGCCCGTCTTAGGCTGGGGGCGAGAGCCTGCTGCAGATGTAAAAATTTGCTCGCTGTGAAGTGGCGGGACAATAGGAATGTTTTCGTTCTTACCACCCTTCACGCAGACACGACAGTACAAATTCATACGGCGACTGGTGTTGTGGAGAAACCCCTCTGTGTCCACGTATATAACCTTAATATGGGAGGGGTGGACCTCAACGACCAGTTGATGGCGCCGTATCCTATTGCCCGTAAGGCGAGACGCTGGTACAAAAAAGTGTCTACATTTATTTCAATTGACTCTACTGAATGCTTTTGTCTTATACAAAGCTTCAGGACAGAATGGATCCTTCCTTCAATTCCAGAGGGATATCATCACAGAACTCCTGTATCCAGGCGGTTCTGTACCTCACCAACCCCTACCAAATGCAGTAAGCCGACTGCATGAGAGGCATTTTTTGTATGCCCTCGAGAGTACCCCTACCCAAAAAGCCCCCCAAAGAAAATGTCGTGTCTGTACCAAGCGCGGATTTAGGCGTGACACCCGTTATTGTTGTCCCAAATGTCCTGCCGTTCCTGGTCTTTGTATTGGTGAATGTTTTGAACGCTTCCACACACGAGTGAAGTATTAGCGTAGGGTAAAACATTTCACAGGCTAGGCACACGTACACAGGGTCTCCCAAGATGCCATCGCATTTTGAGAGACCCAAACCTGGATCCGAAAAGTTCAACAGTTACAGTTACAAAAAAAGTGTTAAAAAAAAAAAAAAAAGTAAAAAATAAAAACACAAAAAAAATATAAAATAAAAAAACAAAAATAGTTGTCGTTTTATTGTTCTCTCCCTCTCTATTCTCTCTCTATTGTTCTGCTCTTTTTTACTGTATTCTATTCTGCAAAGTTTTATTGTTATGTTTTTTCATGCTTGCTTTTCAGGTATGTAATTTACTTTACTGTTTTCAGGTACGCCATTCAGCTGTTGCGCGGACTTATTTATCTTGACAGCAACAGCGTTTGCTCCCACGATATATAAAGCCGCGACTCCAGTGCTGTAGGAGGTGATTTCACCACCACAGTTAAAAAAAGAGCATATATGCCAAAGCATGGGGGCATTAGGGGCGGAGGAGCGATTTTGCTCCTAATGCCGCGTATATACGGTCGACATTCCTACGGAGGCTTGCCCGTGGAAAAGTCTGACCGTGTGTATGCGGCATAACTTTTTATGCCGCGTACATACGGTTGAAATTCCGACGGAGGCTTGCCCATGGAAAAGTCCGACCGTGTGTACGCGGCATAACTTTTTTGCGGGAGGATGCCCCCATGCTTCGGCATATATATATTTTAGGCACAGGTTGCGTTAAATGTTTTATTTTTTACTATGTTTTTTTTTTGGTATTTGCTTTGCAGGTATGGTATGATCTTACTGTTATACTGTAATGTTACTTTGTTTTAATGTTAACCATCATTTGCTTAGCAGGTACGCCATTCAGTTGCAGCGCGGATTTATTTCGCGTGACAGCAACAGCGTTTGCTCCCACGATATAGAAAGCCGCGACTCCAACGCTGTAGGAGGTGATTTCACCACCACAGTTAAAAAAAGAGCATATATGCCGAAGCATGGGGGCATTAGGGGCGGAGGAGCGATTTTGCTCCTAATGCCGCGTACGTACGGTTGACATTCCTACGGAGGCTTTCCCGTGGAAAAGTCTGACCATGTGTACACGGCATAGAAAAGTCCGACCAGTGTACGCGGCATAGAAAAGTCCAACCGTGTGTACGCGGCATAACTTTTTTGCGGGAGGATGCCACCATGCTTCGGCATATATAAATGGTGCATGTATGCCCATCATTAGAAGTGGGTGGATGAAGGGAGGTATTCTAATGGTGGGCATACCCACCGATCAATCTTTTTTTCGTTCAGCCAACAGGCTGCATGAAAAAAAAGATTACAATACATGTCCAACAAGAACCATCAACTTACTGGTATGTTGCTGGACTTTGAATGGTTATACCAGAATGATGCCTGCGGGTTTCGGCATCATCTTGGTATCATTCTTTTCAGCCAGCAGTCAGCTTTCATGTAAAAGCATTCCTAGCAGCTAATTAGCCTCTAGACTGCTTTTACATTTAGTGGGAGGGAATGTCCCCCCCCGGATATAAACAGCGCCATTGGGAAAATGGGAAAGCATTTTATCACACCGATCTTGGTGTGGTCAGATGCTTTGAGGGCAGAGGAAAGATCTAGGGTCTAATAGACCCCATTTAAAAAAAAAAAAGAGTACCTGTCACTAACTATTGCTATCATAAGGGATATTTACATTCCCTGAGATAACAATAAAAATGGTAAAAAATAAATAAAATGGAAGGAACAGTTTACAAATAAAAAAAAAAAAAGCGAAATAAATATATAAAAAAAAAAAAGCATCCCTGTCCCCCCCTGCTCTTGCGCAAAGGCGAACGCAAGCGTCGGTCTGGAGTCATATGTAAACAGCAATTGCACCATGCATGTGAGGTATCACCGCGAAGGGCAGATCGAGGGCAGTCATTTTAGCAGTAGACCTCCTCTGTAAATCTAATGTGGTAACCTGTAAAGGCTTTTAAAAATGTATATAGTTTGTCGCCACTGCGCGTTTGTGCGCAATTTTAAAGTATGTTGTGTTTGGTATCCATGTACTCGGCCTAAGATCATAATTTTTATTTCATCAATAATTTGGGCAATATAGTGTGTTTTAGTGCTTTAAAATAAAAAAAATTGCAACATAAAATGCCAAAATAGCACAAAAAAAAACCAAATGACCCTATTTTGGAAAGTAGACACCCCAAGCTATTTGCTGAGAGGCATGTCGAGTCAATGGAATATTTTATATTTTGACACAAGTTGCGAGAATATGACAAACTGATTTTTTTTTTGCACAAAGTTGTCACTAAATGATATATTGCTCACACATGCCATGGTTATATGTGGAATTGCACCCCAAAATACATTCTGCTGCTTCTCCTGAGTACGGGGATACCACATGTGTGGGACTTTTTGTGAGCCTAGCCGCGTACGGGGGCCCCGAAAACCAAGCACCGCCTTCAAGATTTCTAACGGCATACAATTTTGATTTCCCTCCTCACTAGCTATCACTACCTATTACTGTTTTGAAGGCCATAAAATGCCAAGATGGCACACAACCCCCCCAAATGACCCCATTTTGGAATGAAGACACCCCAAGCTATTTGCTGAGAGGCATGTTGAGTCCATGGAATATTTAATTTTTTGGCCCCAAGTGATTGAATAATGACCAAAAAAAAAATTTTTTTACAAAACGTTGTCACTAAATGATATATTTCTCACACATGCCATGGGCATATGTGGAATTACACCCAAAAATACATTCCGCTGCTTCTCCTGAGTACGGGGATACCACATGTGTGGGACTTTTTTGGAGCCTAGCCGTGTACGGGACCCCGAAAACCAATCACCACCTTCAAGATTTCTAAGGACATAAATCTTTGATTTCACTCACACAAATCTTGAAGGCGGTGATTGGATTTCGGGGTCCCGTACCCTGCTAGGCTCCCAAAAAGTCCCACACATGTGGTATCCCCGTACTCAGGAGAAGCAGCAGAATGTATTTTGGGGTGTAATTCCACATATGCCAATGGCATGTTTGAGCAATTTATCATTTAGTGACAACGTTTTGTAAATTGTTTTTTTTTGGTCATTATTCAATCACTTGGGGCCAAAAAATTAAATATTCCATGGACTCAACATGCCTCTCAGCAAATAGCTTGGGGTGTCTTCTTTCCAAAATGGGGTCATTTGGGGGGGTTGTGTGCCATCTTGGCATTTTATGGCCTTCAAAACTGATAGGTAGTGAGTAGTGAAATAAAAAATGTGTATGCCCTTAGAAATCTTGAAGGCGGTGCTTGGATTTTGGGGCCCCGTACGCGGCTAGGCTCCCAAAAAGTCCCACACATGTGGTATCCCCGTACTCAGGAGAAGCAGCAGAATGTATTTTGGGGTGTAATTCCACATATGCCCATGGCATGTTTGAGCAATTTATCATTTAGTGACAAAGTTTTGTAAATAGTTTTTTTTTGGTCATTATTCAATCACTTGGGGCAAAAAAAAAAAAAATATTCCATGGACTTAACATGCCTCTCATCAAATAGCTTGGGGTGTCTTCTTTCCAAAATGGGGTCATTTGGGGGGGTTGTGTGCCATCTTGGCATTTTATGGCCTTCCAAACTGTGATAGGTAGTGAGGAGTGAAACCAAAAATGTATGCCCTTAGAAATCCTGAAGGTGGTGCTTGGTTTTCGGGGTCCCGTACGCGGCTCCCAAAAAGTCCCACACATGTGGTATCCCCGTACTCAGGAGAAGCAGCAGAATGTATTTTGGGGTGCAATTCCACATATAACCATGGCATGTGTGAGCAATATATCATTTAGTGACAACTTTGTGCAAAAAAAATCAGTTTGTCATATTCCCGCAACTTGTGTCAAAATATTAAATATTCCATGGACTCGACATGCCTCTCAGCAAATAGCTTGGGGTGTCTACTTTCCAAAATGGGGTCATTTGGGGGGTTTTGTGCTATTTTGGCATTTTATGGCCTTCGAAACCTTGATAGGTAGTGAGGAGTGAAATCAAAAATTTGTGCCCTTAGAAATGCTGAAGGCGGTGCTTGGTTTTTGGGGCCCCGTACGCGGCTAGGCTCCCAAAAAGTCCCAAACATGTGGTATCCCCGTACTCAGGAGAAGCAGCAGAATGTATTTTGGGGTGCAATTCCACATATAACCATGCCATGTGTGAGCAATATATCATTTAGTTATTTTTATTTTTTTGTCATTATTCAATCACTTGGGACAAAAAAAAAAAATTCAATGGACTCAACATGCCTCTCAGCAGTTTCCTTGGGGTGTCTACTTTCCAAAATGGGGTCATTTGGGGGGGGGGGGGGTTTGTACTGCCCTGCCATTTTAGCACCTCAAGAAATGAGATAGGCAGTCATAAAATAAAAGCTGTGTAAATTCCAGAAAATGTACCCTAGTTTGTAGACGCTATAACTTTTGCGAAAACCAATAAATATATGCTTATTGCGATTTTTTTTACTAAAGACATGTGGCTGAATACATTTTGGCCTAAATGTTTGACTAAAATTTAGTTTATTCGATATTTTTTACTTTTTGTTTTAAGAAAAATCAATTTTTTTCAAAATTGACGGTCTTTTTCCGTTTATATGGCAAAAAATAAAAATCGCAGAGGCAATCAAATACCATCAAAAGAAAGCTCTATTTGTGGGAAGAAAAGGACGCAAGTTTTGTTTCGGTACAACATTGCATGACCGCGCAATTACCAGTTAAAGCAGCGCAGTGTCAAATTGTAAAAACACCTCTGGGCATTAAGCTGCATATTGGTCCGGGGCTTAAGTGGTTAAGTTAATACTTTGTAACGCCACCTTTTGCTGCGATTACAGCTGTAAGTCGCTTGGGGTATGTCTCTATCAGTTTTGCACATCGAGAGACTGAAATTTTTGCCCATTCCTCCTTGCAAAACAGCTTAAGCTCAGTGAGGTTGGATGGAGAGAGTTTGTGAACAGCAGTTTTCAGTTCTTTCCACAGATTCTCGATTGGATTCAGGTCTGGACTTTGACTTGGCCATCCTAACACCTAGATATGTTTATTTGTGAACCATTCCATTGGAGATTTTGCTTTATGTTTTGGATCATTGTCTTGTTGGAAGACAAATCTCAGTCCCAGTCTCAAGTGTTTTGCAGACTCCATCAGGTTTTCTTCCAGAATGGTCCTGTATTTGGCTCCATCCATCTTCCCATCAATTTTAACCATCTTCCCTGTCCCTGCTGAAGAAAAGCAGGCCCAAACCATGATGCTGCCACCACCATGTTTGACAGTGGGGATGGTGTGTTCAGGGTAATGAGCTGTGTTGCTTTTACGCCAAACATAACGTTTTGTATTGTTGCCATAAAGTTCGATTTTGGTTTCATCTGACCAGAGCACCTTCTTCCACATGTTTGGTGTGTCTCCCAGGTGGCTTGTGGCAAACTTTAAACAACACTTTTTATGGATATTTTTAAGAAATGGCTTTCTTCTTGCCACTCTTCCATAAAGGCCAGATTTGTGCAGTATACGACTGATTGTTGTCCTATGGACAGAGTCTCCCACCTCAGCTGTAGATCTCTGCAGTTCATCCAGAGTGATCACGGGCCTCTTGGCTGCATCTCTGATCAGTCTTCTCCTTGTATGAGCTGAAAGTTTAAAGGGACGGCCAGGTCTTCGTAGATTTGCAGTGGTCTGACATTCCTTCCATTTCAATATTATCACTTGCACAGTGCTCCTTGGGATGTTTAAAGCTTGGGAAATCTTGTTGTATCCAAATCCAGCTTTAAACTTCTCCACAACAGTATCTCGGACCTGCCTGGTGTGTTCCTTGTTCTTCATGATGCTCTCTGCGCTTTAAAAAGGAACTCTGAGACTATCACAGTGCAGGTGCATTTATACGGAGACTTGATTACACACAGGTGGATTATATTTATCATCATTAGTCATTTAGGTCAACATTGGATCATTCAGAGATCCTCACTGAACTTCTGGAGAGAGTTTGCTGCACTGAAAGTAAAGGGGCTGAATAATTTTGCACGCCCAATTTTTCAGTATTTTATTTGTTAAAAAAGTTTGTAATATCCAATAAATTTCGTTCCACTTCATGATTGTGTCCCACTTGTTGATTCTTCCAAAAAAATTACGGTTCTATATCTTTATGTTTGAAGCCTGAAATGTGGCAAAAGGCCGCAAAGTTCAAGGGGGCCGAATACTTTCGCAAGGCACTGTGTGTATATTAGGGGTGCGCATCTTCAGTGGCCTCACGATTCGATTCGATTACGATTATCATGTCAGCGATTCGATTCGATTCGATTCCGCGATGCATCACGATGCATCACGATTAGAAAGATGGAGGAGTCTGGAGATAGGGAAGAATGAATTCAAGAATAGGAAAAGAAGGATGGAGTAGTCCGGAGTTGGGAACTAAAGGATGGAAGAGTCCAGGGATAGAACTGAAGGATTGAGGGGTCAAGGGATAAGAACTGAAAGATGGTGAAATCCATGGAGATAGAATGGAAGAATCCGGTGATAGGGAAATAGGAATCCATGAATAAGGAAAAAAGGATGGAAGAATCAGAGGATAGGAATGGAAGGCTGGAAGAGTCCAAGAATATTATTAGATGAAAGAGTCTGGGGGGGGGGGGGGTGATAGGAACTGAAGGATGGAGGGGTAGGTCCAGAGATCATTTTGTTATTATAGAATTATTGTTTAGGGTTTAGGGTGTGGGTTGGAGCCTGTGAATGGAGGTGAGTTGGGTGAGGGCTATGCGGTGGCCATTGGTTTGAATAGGGAGGTGGAGGAGGAATGGGCTGGGAGCCATATCCGTCTGATGTGTAGTTTGAGTGATCAGGAGTAGTTTGTGACATATATAAAAGGTGGGGGGGGGGGAAGTTGGGTGAAAGATAGTGGGACCTGCGGGGGGAGGAAGGGGCTGTGAAGGACATAAGGCAGTTTGGCAGCCAGCTAGGGAACATGCTGTCATATCTGCATTAAAGACAAAATAAAGTTGCCGCTGTATGATTAGTTGGCAGCTAGCACAAGGTAGTGAATATACAACTTTAAATAGACCATAAAACAAAAAAAGTGTGCAGTGCTTTGCGGTGATAAATGTACAAAAGAGTCTTATTAAGTAGTGAACAAATATAATCCTGAAATATATTTATATATAAATCTGATCTGATTGAAAGAAATCTTCTGTGTATTCAAAGTAATTCCAGTGCTGAGTGTGCTCTGCTGTGTTTAAATCATTCCTGATTTCTGGTGAATGATTTAAACACAGCAGAGCACACTCAGCACTGGATTTACTTTGAATACACAGAAGATTTCTTTCAATCAGATCAGATTTATATATAAATATATTTCAGGACTATATTTGTTCACTACTTAATAAGACTCTTTTGTACATTTATCACCGCAAAGCACTGCTCACTTTTTGTTTGTATTGCCCTATCTACATTATGGATGCAGTCTGCCTCCCCTCTTACCATGTCAGTCCTTTCAGTGTCCTCCTCACGGCCCCCTCACCTGGCTCTACTGCTGTTCTGGCTCTACCACTGTTCTGGCTCTCCTGCAGCTCCGCTTCATCCTCCTCCATCACACCTCCGGCTGGATACGCCGCGACCGGGACCAAAAGCACTGATGGCTCGGCTCGGCTCCACTCTCCTCCTCGGAGCTCCGTGCTCCATAAGCTGGCCGCCGGCACTCTTGTCAGCAGCAGGGACAGCTCCAGCCACAGCACTCCATGTTCCAGCCAACCTGCACACCGCGTGGGCTCCTCACTTCCGCATTACGCTGCCTGGAATCACTTGCTATTGGCTGATGAGAGGAGAGGGAAGGGGATTGATAGAAGGCCTCCTCTCCTCGCAGCACAGGGGGATAACGTCATCGGGAGGCGGGAAAAAACGGCATGTAACCTTCGGCTCCGCAGGGCATGGTGCGGCTGCACGGCGCGAGGATGACGTCATCCTCCATAATCGATTACTTAAAGTGACAGCATCGATGCAGCATCGTGGCCCATCTAATCTCGATGCATCGATGCAACGATTAAATTCAACACCCCTAGTGTATATATATATATATATATGTTTAATTCTATCAACTATTTATACTTTAATTCTTGAGTAGGTGTGTAAATTTGGGGCAGGCTGGCAGGGGCCCCAGTGCATTACTTTGCCCAGGGGCCCATGATGCTATTAAGACGGCCCTGCCTCAGACCCTTTATTTAATTCTACGTTGCTAGAATTCCTAAGCGCCAACCCACCTCTACAGTATTATAGCATTCTCCGGTCTCTCTTACGAGCTAAGGAGAATTTTCCAAAGGTTGCCTTTAGCCCTTGATTATACATACATCTGTTGCAAGGATGTTATTTAGAATCCCAGGGATTGTGTTATTTAGCGGCCCTAGTTCCTGTAATGGGAGTACTGGGAGGTGGACTGGGCATGTTCTGGAAGCTAGCCCACACCCTAGGTATCCCCTTAAATACCGTAACAAAACAGTGTGTTATTCCTCAAAAGGGATATGGCCTGGGCCTGGTTCCCTTCTAGTACAGGCTGGGGAATAGATTTAAAGAAGAGGATTGATGATGTACTGGAAAAGAATTCTGATGATATTTACAAATTAAATATAGAAACTAGAGCAATCAGGAAACAATTAGAACTCCATGCCCTGGCCATTGAAAGCATGAGTGCTGCACTCAAAGGCCTATGTGAAGTCACTGAGGACTATGAGTGTTGCACTTGGGTTCATAATACATCCATTGAGGTCCCTGATTATTATGACATTATTACCCAACATAGAAAGGAGGTAGACAAGCTACAACAGGAGGCCAGCAATATTGCCAAAACATGGGGCTCCTTTGGAGCGGGAGGGTTTGGATTTGGTGGCATGTTTCTCGTGGCTTAAGGATATCGTGCTTACCATTATAATGATCTTAATCTTTGCACTAATACTCTACTTATGTTTTAAGTGTTGTATGTGCATAGTGGAAAGAGCCCAGCGGCCCCCTAAGGATATGGGGGCAGATTCACATAGAATTGCCCAGGAGCAGCGTATCAGAGATACGCTACGCCGCCGTATCTTACCTGGCTCTAAGTCGAATTCAGGAAGATTTCGCGCCGTAAGTTACGGCGGCATAGTGTATCTCTCGGCGCGTATTTCAAATTGGGCGGGTAGGGGGCGTGATTCATTTAAATGAAGCGCGTCCCCGCACCGATTGAACTGCGCATGCTCCGTATTGAAATTTCCCGGCGTGCTTTGCGCGAAATGACGTTGCAACGACGTAATTTTTAGAATTTCGACGTGACTTACGCAAAAAAAAAAAATATTCAAATTTCGACTCGGGAACGACGGCCATACTTTAACATGGCAAGTCTATCTATACGCCGCAAAATAGCAGCTTTAACTTTACGCCGGAAAAAGCCAACTAGAGACGATATAAGAGAATGCGTCGGCCGCGCGTACGTTCGTGGATCGACGTAAAAAGCTAATTTGCATACCCAACGCTGAAAACGACGCAAACTCCACCCAGCGGGCGCCGAAGTATTGCATCTAAGATCCGAAGGCGTACGAAGCTGTACGCCTGTCGGATCTTACCCAAATGCTGTCGTATATTGGTTTGAGAATTCAAACTAAAGATACGACGCGGGAAATTTGAAAGTACACCGGCGTATCAGTAGATACGCCGGCGTACTTGCACTGTGAATCTGCCCCATACTGCCTTATGCAATGTATCTGAAAGCTTACCCCTATATATTTACTAATAAAGGTTTTAACCCCCTGATTGCCCCTAGAGTTAACCCTTTCACCAGTCATCACCGAATAAGTGTCACTGGTGACGCTGGTTAGCCAGTTTATTTAGGTTCGCCGCCAGGTTTTTACATAGCGTCAGGTACCCCCATATATTACCCAATAAAGGTTTTAACCCCCTGATTGCCCCCTAGTTAACCCTTTCACCAGTGATCACTGTATAAGTGTTACAGGTGACGCTGGTTAGTTAGTTTTCTGTTTATAGCATCACGGTACACGCCGTATATAACCCAATAAACGTTTAACCCCCTGATCGCCCGGCGGGTGATATCAATTACATTTTAGCGTCAGTCAGGGTCTGCGTCGCCCCAGGCAGCGTTAGGTTAGTGCCAGTAACGCTTACACCTACGCGCAAAGCATACACCCCCCTTAGTGGTATAGTATCTGAACAGATCAATATCTGATCTGATCAGATCTATACTAGCGTACCCAGAAGTTCAGGGTTCCCAAAAATGCATTGTTAGCAGGATCAGCCCAGATACCCACTAGCACCTGCGTTTTGCCCCTCCGCCCAGCCCACCCAAGTGCAGTATCGATCGATCACTGTCACTTACAAAACACAACACACATAATTGCAGCGATCGCAGAGACAGGCCTGATCGCTAACAGTTTTTTTTTTTTTAAGCGTTTTCTACATTTGCTGACAGATCAGGTGCTTTTTTACCTGTGAATCCTTACTAGTGTACCACTAAATTTAGAGCCCAAAATGGCAAAGCGAATGTACACTAGTAAAGAGGCCTACAAGTTTCTGAGCATGACAGATAGTGAAGAGGAGGTCACGCATCGGTCATATTCTGACTCAGAATACATCCCTGTAGAAGACAGCGGCTCCATGTCAGATAGCTCTGTCGACGAAGTTGTGGTCCCTGCTAAGGGCAGGCGTACCCAACCCCATTCTGATGTTAAGGGAAAAGGGAGTAGCCGCTCCAGGTGGGAACCCAGATGAATATCCTCCATTGCATACAACTCAGGTGCAGGCAATGCACTTAGCAAAGCTGGAACAAAAATTGTTTCTGGACAGCCTCACTCTGAACAAGTTGTAGCCTTTATTAAAAAATAAGGCCATGACTAAGCACTAGTTTCAGTGCGAAACGCGTCAGCAGTCGGGTTTTATTTTATGTTGCTGTGACTTGTAGTGCTGTCCTTTTTTTTTAATAAAGGCTACAACTTGTTCAGAGTGCGGCTGTCCAGAAACTATTTTTGTTCCTGCCATTCTGATGTTGTTGAGGCGCAAGAACCGCAGGACCCTCGTATGGAGCAGAGAGCCAGTACTAGCACCGCTATTCCTTCTGGTGAACTGGCAAGCACCAGCGGCCTAGTACACCCTGGTCTTTCATTCAACACTGCAGTATCACGTGGTGACGTGGCGAGTCCCATAAGTGCAGTTCAAGCTGGCGAGGTGGCAAGCACAAGTAGTGTCCCGCTGCCACCAAGAAGACGACAAAGGCAGGCCCGTCGTGCCCTTCCTGCAGAATTTGTCTATCCTGATTGGGTCCCCACTACTTCTGCAGAACCCGAACTTCCCCCACTCACTGACCAACCCGGTATTCAAGTGATTTTACGTCACTTGATTTTTATTCGCTGTTTTTCACAGAAGATCTCTATAGATCTAGTGTGGACCAGAGTAATGTACCGTATATGCTGGTAATTTCATCACCGCTAATCCCCAGTCCCTCCTTGACAGAGAATGGAAACCACTTACGGTTTCTGAATTTAAAACCTTTCTGGGCCTTTGCCTCAACATGGGCATGCATCAATTTCCTAAGTTGCAGACTTATTGGTCCACAAGACCATATGCCCGTGTTCTCTGCTACCATGGCCAGGAAACGATACAAGGCGATCTTGCGGTTCTTGCATTTCAATGACAATGAACTTTGTCGTCCACATGGAGACCCTGAATACGAACGGCTCTACAAAATTAGGCCCCTCATAAACCACTTCAACGAACATTTTGCAGCCTTGTGTACTCCCCATCAAGTTGTCTGCGTTGATGAGTCCCTAATTAAATTTTCTGGCCGCTTGTCTTTCAAGCAGTACCTTCCCAGCAAGCGTGCCAGATACAGGTCAAGCTCTATAAGCTCTGTGACGGGGCAACAGGCTATACATGGAGGTTTATGAGGGAAAAGATCGTCAGGTAGAGCCGGAGGACTGCCCAGATTACATGGGGAGCGCTGGCAAGATTGTGTGGGACTTGGTGTCACCCTTATACGGAAAGGGGTACCACTTATGTGGACAATTATTTCACAAGCGTGTCACTTGTTTGATCATCAGATTGGTGCATGTAGTACCATGCCACCTCTGGGCTTTCCCCAGAGGCTTGTAGATTGCCGTCTTAGGCTGGGGGAGAGAGCCTGCTCAAGGTGTAATAATTTGCTCGCTGCTAAGTGGCGGGACAATAAGAATGTTTTCGTTCTTACCATCCTTCACGCAGACACGACAGTCCAAATTCGTACGGTGGCTGGTGTTGTGGAGAAACCACTCTGTGTCCACCAATATAACAAAAAAATGGGAGGGGTGGACCTCAACGACCAGTTGTTGGCACTGTATCAAATTGCCCATAAGGCGAGACGCTGGTACAAAAAAGTGTCTCTGTACTTATTTCAATTGGCTTTACTGAATGCTCATGTGATATACAGAGCTTCAGGACGGACTGGATCCTTCCTTAAATTCCAGGATGAGATCATCATAGAACTCCTGTATCCAGGCGGTTCTACACCTCACCATTCCCAACCAAATGCAGTAAGCCGACTGCATGAGAGGCATTTTCCTTTTGTCCTCGAGAGTACCCCTACCCAACGAGCACCCCAAAAAAAGATGTTGTGTCTGTAGCAAGCAGGGATATAGGCGTGACACCCGTTATTGTCCCTCCTGTCCTGACAATCCTGGTCTTTGCATTGGCATATGTTTTTTACGCTTCCACACACGAGTGAAGTTTTAGCGTAGGGTAAAGCATTTCACAGGCTAGGACACACTTACACAGGGTCTCCCAAGATGCCATCACATTTTGAGAGACCCAAACCTGGAACCGAAAAGTTGAACAGTTACAGTTACAAAAAAAAAAGTGTTAGAAAAAAAAAAGTAAAAAATGAAAACACAAAAAAAAATATAAAATAAAAAAAACAAAAATAGTTGTCGTTTTATTGTTTTCTCCCTCTCTATTGTTCTGCTCTTTTTTACTGTATTCTATTCTGCAATGTTTTATTGTTATTATGTTTTATCATGCTTGCTTTTCAGGTATGCAATTTACTTTACTGTATTCAGGTACGCCATTTAGCTGTTGCACGGATTTATTTATCTTGACAGCAACAGCGTTTGCTCCCACGATACATAAAGCCGTGACTCCAGTGCTGTAGGAGGTGATTTCACCACAGTAAAAAAAAAAAAAAAAAAAAAAGAGCATATATGCTGAAGCATGGGGGCATTAGGAGCAGAGGAGCAATTTTGTTCCTAATGTCGCGTACATACGGTCGACATTCTGACGGAGGCTTGCCCGTGGAGAAGTCCAACCGTGTGTACGCGGCTTAACTTTTTTGCGGGAGGATGCCCCCATGCTTATATATATATATATATATATATATATATATATATATATATATATATATATATATATATATATATTTATTTGGCACAGGTTGCGTTAAAAAAATGTTTTATTTTTTAATATGTTTTTTTTGGTATTTGCTTTGCAGGTATGGTATGATCTTACTGTAATGTTACTTTGTTTTAATGTTAACCATCATTTGCTTAGCAGGTACGTCATTCAGTTGCAGTGCGGATTTATTGAGCTTGACAGCAACAGAGTTTGCTCCCACGATACATAAAGCCGCGACTCTAACGCTGTAGGCGATTTCACCACCACAGTTAAAAAAAAGAGCATATATGCCGAAGCATGGGGGCATTGGGGGCAGAGGAGCGATTTTGCTCCTAATGCGTGTACATACGGTCGGAATTCTGACGGAGGCTTGCCCGTGGAAAATATATAACTGAGGACGCGGCGTCATCCGGTGACCCCGCCCCCCTCTGATGCACATGTACCACACGGGGACTTTCTTATGGCTTTCCCCGTGGCGTCAGAGGGGGGCAGGGTCACCGGATGACGCTACGTCCTCAATAATAAAAGAACTGTCAGAAGAACGGGAGCGTCACACGGTGAGAACATCAATTGCAAGCGGGTCGTTCGGGGAAGAAGCCGGTGCAAGATGCGGACGAGAAGACCGAAAGAAGGAACAGAGGAAGAAGATGGAGGAAGAAGCCGGTGCAAGATGCAGACGAGAAGACCCAAGAAAGAAGCAGAGGAAGAAGATGGAGGAAGAAACCCGGATCAATGCAGATAAGAAGCGCGGAAAGAAGACATTAATAAAAGGAATTGTCAAAAACCGGCTATTGTCTTTTTTTAAATTTTTGTCACTTTTTTTTGGTGAAATGGTAGAGGTACAATGTACCCCATTACAATTTCACACGGGGGGGCCGGGATCTGGGGGTCCCCTTTGTTGAAGGGGTCTTCCAGATTCCGATAAGCCCCCTGCAAACCCCCACAACCACAGGCCAGGGATGAGGCCCTTGTCCCCATCAACATGGGGACAAGGTGCTTTGGGGGGGACCCCAAAGCATCCTCCCCATGTTGAGGGCATGTGGCCTGGTACGGTTCAGGAGGGGGGGGGCGCTCTCTTGTCCCCCCTTTTCCTGCGGCCAGCCAGGTTGCGTGCTCGGACAAGGGGTCTGGTATAGATTTTTGGGGGAACTCCATGCCATTTTTTTTTTATTTGGGGTGGAGTTCCCCTTAAAATCCATACCAGACCTGAAGGGCCTGGTATGGATATTTGGGGGGAACCCCACGTAATTTTTTTTATTTTTATTTGACGGCGGGGTTCCCCTTACTATCCATACCAGACCTGAAGGGCCTGGTAATTGAATTTGGGGGGAACCCCCACGCTTTTTTTTAATGAATGAATTTGCTCTGAATTGCTGGGAGCCGACAATTCATTATAGCCGCGAGTCAGTTTTAACCACTTAAGGACCGCCTCCTGCACATATACATTGACAGAATGGCACAAGCACGTACCTGTACGTCCTCTTTAAGTGCCCAGCCGTGGGTCGTGGGCACGCACCCGCGACCCAGTTCGATGCTCCGCGGCCACGGGACCCGATCGCCGCTGGAGTCCCGCGATCGGTCCCCCAGAGCTCAAGAACGGTGAGAGCTGTGTGTAAACACAGCTTCCCCCGTTCTTCACTGTGGCGCTTTCATTGATCGTTTGTTCCCCGATATAGGGAAAGGCGATCAATGACGTCACACGTCCAGCCCCGCCCCCTACAGTTAGAAACACATATGAGGTCACACTTAACCCCTTCATCGCCCCTAGTGGTCAACTCCCAAACTGCAATTGTCATTTTCACAGTAAACAATGCATTTTTTGCTGTGAAAATGACAATGGTCCCAAAAATGTGTCAAAATTGTCCGATGTGTCCGCCATAATGTTGCAGTCACGAAAAAAAAAAAAAAAAACGCTCATCGCCATTAGTAGTAAAAAAAAATTATAAAAATGCAATAAAACTATCCCCTATTTTGTAAACGCTATACATTTTGTGCAAACCAATCGGTATCTGCCTAAACTGAGGGAAAAAAAAAAAAGTTTATATATTTTTGGGGGATATTTATTATAGCAAAAAGGTAAAAAATATTGCATTTTTTTCAAAATTGTCGCTCTATTTTTGTTTATAGCGCAAAAAATAAAAACCGCAGAGGTGATCAAATACCACCAAAAGAAAGCTCTATTTGTGGGGAAAAAAAGGACTCCAATTTTCTTTGGGGGCCACGTCGCATGACTGCGCAATTGTCAGTTAAAGCGACGCAGTGCCGAATCGCAAAAACTGGCCAGGTCCTTTACCTGCATAAAGGTCCGGGTCTTAAGTGGTTAAATTAACTTTTTTTCTGTCAGAATGTCATTTTGTGCAGAGACAGTTCTAAAAACGGGAAACACGCGCTCATTCACAGGTATATTATACACCCCCCTAGGTACGAAATTAAAAGGAATATTTCACTTTAATTGTTGCACTTTAAGCATTATTATATTCACGGCTCCCGAAAAAAACTTCAGTTTTAAAAATAAATAAATGCATTGATACATGTCCCCTGGGGCAGGACTCGGGTCCCCAAACACTTTTTAGGACAAAAACTAGCATATTAACCTTTAAAATTAACACTTGATTTCTCCCATAGACTTCTAAAGGGAGTTCGGCGGCTTTACATATTAATTGCATTGCGCCCTCTGCTGCGCCGGTTCATGCGCTCAATTAAGGATTTATCCGGCGTGCCAATTATGCCATGAACCGGCGCAGCGCATTGTTTTTAGTAAATCAGCCCCATAATGTGTATGTATTATATGTAGGTGTATGCACACATGTCTTTGGAGGGTGGGAGGAAACCAGAATACCCGGAGGAAACCCACGTAGACACAGGGAGTGACAATGCAAGCTCCAGGCAGATTGGTGTCAGTGTCCGGATTCAAACCAATGACTCTCTTGCTGCCAAGTAATGGAGTTACCACTACACCACTGTGTGCATCAAACCATCTCTGAAACAGAAGCCCTGGATAACAAGGGCGCAGCATTCAATGAAACATCACAGACCTATACAAGGCCCTGGACCAGCTGGTCTGCTAGCCTAATAACTTCGGGAGAGAGTCGGTGCTCCTCCACTGTCTGGTGCAAAATGCTCACAATAGACCGAAAGTCAGACCCCAGCATGGTAAACATGGAACGGGTCAGTACTTCGGATCTTCTATCAGTCAGATCCATACAAGCGGGGGTTCCCGCAATAGGGAGAGTGGTCACCTATACATGACACCCGGAGGGTCCACCACCAGAGAAGAAGCCCACCTTTTGAAAAGGCTCTCCTCAAAAGGGGCACTGAACAGACCCACGGTGAGGGACTACAAAAGCCCTCAGCGGCTTTTCTCATTCCGCATCTTAGAAATTATCAAAGAAGGGCACAGAAGGAAAAAACCTACACAGAGCGGTCTGATTTGTGTGATCCAAATAAGACCAAGCCCTCGGCGGAAACCCAGCTGCACTATCCAGCTTAAGAGAGTCCCTTGCAGAAGTGAGAAGCGCACCCATAAATGCCTTTTTTTTTTTACTACCAAGGTACCTGGTCCATGGCTCCATTACAGAGCATGCCCCAGGGGATAACGGGGGAAGGGGGCACTCTTACCGCCTGTTCGCAGTCCACCCCCACCCTGGCACAAACGTGTCCAGGACTACAATAAAACCTCTGTGGGAATCCCAGGTGCCACCACCAGCATGTTGGGGAAGGACCCAGATACTGACTCCAAATAATAATATTTACATAGTGTGTATGTATAATATGTAGGTGTATGCACACCTGTCCTTACAAATAAACAGAAGCTCCTAGAGCCCTATTTAGGGCATCTCACCCACTTGCTGCGCTGACCAGGGGTACCCAGGGGACTCACCTCAGGGGGAGACTGCCCAGCGCTGCCGTCTGCTCTCAGCACACGGCGTGTGAGAGGAAAAGAACCGCGAGGTAACTGGCGCCAGCAAAATGCTGCGTTTAAACAGGAAAGGCCTCCTAGGGCTTTTTAACAGTGAAAAAAAAAAACACTCACAGGAAAGCCCCATACAAAAAAGAAAAAACACATGCCAAATAACAGTCCCCTCAAGAAAGCCCCCCCCCCCCCCCCGACAGTAGCAATGTTAGCAATGCAGCAAAGGGAAGAGAGAAGAGGACCCCAGAAAGAGAAGAGGACCCCCAAAATGTTTAGCCGTACCAACCCACCAAAGCAGGAGGGACTGTACTTACACGTCCGAGCGAGGACCCGCTGACGCATTCCTGACAGGACTACAACCGCAATGGAAGTAGCTGTCGGCCCTGTCCACTGTGAGTGAGACAACACCACAGCCCAGTCATATGTGGACCTCGGAGCAAAGCTCACCGGCCACCCCAGGAGTCATGGGGTATGGTGTGGCAGACCCAGCCTCTTTGCAAAGGTGTGCCCACGCTCGCTGGTCGGACCGAGTAGACTACAAGGATCTATATTATCCAGCCTGTCTCTCAGCTGACAGTTGAAAGAAGATTCTTCAAGAAAAAGTAAAATAAAATAAAATTTCTCCTCAGGGCGCTGGGCCCAAAGGGAGCCATACATCCTTCTCCTTGGTAGGCAGAACAAAACTGAGGCTGCATACTGCAGGGAGGAGGGTTATGTCTGAAGGGACCGCCCCCTGGGGCTGTTCAACTCTGTTAATGTAACATGTATTTAATTATCCAACATGTTTCTGCCTAGTCCTCTCCTGTAAACAGGGAACATAACCCACTTGTCAAGATTTAAGGAGCTGTGTCCGTCCATGGACGATAAGAGAAATGCTGTTTATTTTCCTTGCATGTCCCCCTCGGATCTACAGCCAATGCACTTTCAGTGCAATTTCAAGTGCACTTTTAAAGCAAAGTGGATTTGCCTTTTGTAAATAACCCCCTATGTGTGGCAAAAAAAAAAAAAAAAACACTGCACATCATTTTTGAACTACCCCCACCATGAAACCTGGTGGTGGCAGCATCATGTTGTGGGGATGCTTTTCTTCAGCAAGGACAGGGAAGCTGGTCAGATTTGATGGGAAGATGGATGGAGCCAAATACAGGGCAATCTTAGAAGAAAACCTTGAGACTGGGGCAGAGGTTCACCTTCCAGCAGGACAACGACCCTAAACATACAGCCAGAGCTACAAAAGATCAAAGCATATTCATGTGTTAGAGTGGCTCAAAGTCCAGACATAAATCCAATTAAGAATCTGTGGCAAGACTTGAAAATTGCTGTTCACAGATGTTCTCCATCCAATCTGACAGCTTGAGCTATTTTGAAAAGAAGAATGGGTAAAAATATCACTCTAGATGTGCAAAGCTGGTATAAAGACATCCCCAAAAAGACGTGCAGCTGTAATTGCAGCAAACGGTGATTCTACAAAGTATTATCTCAGGGGGCTGACTACAAATGTACGCCACACTTCAGATATTTATTTGCAAAAAAATTGTAACTCTGTAACAGTAAATGTGCTATAGGGTGGCCGGCAAGCGGTTAGAAAATACTTTTGTGTTACAGGTACTGGGGTTTCACTTTTTAACCAAGCCTTTTTCTGGTGTTCCATCTTCATTGTACTTGCCGTTTATTCTGGAATAAAGGATTTTATTTCATATTGGAAGGTAAAGTGCCTGCAAGGGTTTAATCCCCCCCACCATTTTCTTGGAATTTGGCTTTAATCCTTCTGTATCCAAACACCTGTTCATAGGACAGAACATGGCTTTCCGATTTTTATCTTCAATAGTAAGGCTCCATTCACATCTTGGATAGTCACACAATTTTACCACCGATTGTCACCTGACGGATCGCTGCAAAATCACACCCCAATCAGGGGTGCCATTGCATAGGACGGGATTGCCTAGGTGCCCGTAAATTGTTGCCATTTCAAATCGCGGTAATTCCGCCCACGATTTGGAATGCCACGGTGTGAACAGAGCTTAAAAGCGCAGTTACAATATGTAAACCATGGATTAATAATAAGAAACATCACCAAAATGTATCATCCAAAATGATTTTTTTATTCAAACCAGGAGGTATTCACCAGTTAGTGCAAAATGCACTGCACACCTTCAGCCTGAGGAATTTACACCTAGAGATGGCTCCATAACCCCAGAGAACTTGCAGTTAGAATGCAATAAGTAAGGGGTACATATCAAGTCTCTGCATTGGTGACTTTTGAGCAGGTGACTGTTCCCTGCACTCTGCCTCATGTCAAGTAACAAAATCAAGAACTACACTCAGTAGGAAATCACTGGGTAACTCAGAGATGCTGACTTATTGCACTCAACAACCCACAACCCCCAAAATAAAATAAAATTAATGAAAAATATATTCAGAAGCAAGGAGTTAAAACTTTTCTGAACTCCAGTGTTGCCGGAAACCCTGCAATTAAATTAAAAAATAAACCTGCATACATAGTAGAAAATCTTTTTGTTTAAAAAATTCACAATTTTTAAATGTATATATTTTATCTTTAAACATAAAAGTTTACAATTAATGGTAAAACAAAGGCTCAGAGAAAAAAAAATTCCCCCAAAACAAGGAAAACAATATGAACCAATAAACCTGAAGAGTTCCATTAAAGCTGCAGATGTTTTCAAGACCCTGTTTGGAACCAGTGACTCATTGGCTTTGTTTGTGCTGATGGGTCAAAAAAAAAAAAAAAAAAAAAAAAAAAAAAGAGATGTAAAAACTCTTGTCCAAACACCCACAGCTTATCCTTCAAATCATAGAACCTCCACAAGTCTCTAAGCAGGATGTGTCTTGACCAGGTGATTGTCACAAGTTCAGAGGTGGATGCGTCCTTTTGTTTCCACTGTGCACCCCATTCCCTGATGTTAACGTCTATAAGGATGGAATCCTTGCACATTGTGATTCTGTCCTCTTCCCAAGCCACTGCCACCCACAGGCGGGCCTGCCGATGCCGGTGCAGTTGTTGCTGTCGTGTATGAGGGGGTTTGTTGGCTGAGGTCAGAGTAACTCTGTCCAAACCCACTCATATCCTGTCCATATCCTATAGCAAAGAAACAGACAAGCATAAAGATTGTGCAACCAAAACCAATACACAGTCAGGGATGTTTATAAGTAAAATAGGGTAAATGGTGTTCTGTGCCCCCCCCCCCCCCCAAATGCATACCATAACACATGCACTCTTACTTTGTAAAAGCATCACGGTTTTCTTTGTTTAAAGTGGAGGTTCACCCGGAAATTGCAATTTTTAACCTTAGATTGATGCTCATTTAGTCTAGGGGAATCAGCTAGTTTTTTTAAAGTCAAAGCTGTACTTACCTTTTTAGAGAGCGATCTTCTCCGCCGCTTCCGGGTATGGTCTTCGGGTCTGGGCGTTCCTATTTTGATTGACAGTCTTCCGACGGTCGCATTCATCGCGTCACGATTTTCCGAAAGTAGCCGAACGCCAATGCGCAGGCGCCGTATAGAGCCGCACAGACGTTCGGCTTCTTTCTGCTACTCGTGACGCGATGGATGCGACCGTCGGAAGCCTTTCGAAAGACTGTCAATCAAAATAGGAACGCCCAGTCCCGAACACCATACCCGGAAGCGGCGGAGAAGATCGCTCTCTAAAACGGTAAGTACAGGTTCGATTTAAAAAAAACTAGCCGATTCTCCTAGACAAAATGAGCATCAATCTAAGGGTAAAAATTATTTTTACGGTGAACTCCCGCTTTAAGTTACAAAAGCAGGTGGGCACACTTTGGGTATACAATTTTCCATGACATTTTTTTGTATTCCAGGTTTCTAGCATAACTAAACCTATTTGTGTATTGTACAACATCAGAAAAGTTGGGCATCACTTCCATAAGACTCTCAACCATGCTGAATTTTTAAGGGTGCAACCGAAACTAAACTTTTACCCCAAGGCAGAGTACAGAGGAGGGCAGAGAGATCCCTCCAGTGAATATATGAAACTTACATTTTTTCATTAAAGTGAAACTAAAAGGCAAAAAAAAAAAAAAAACTTAGGGCAGGCATGCAATGTCTCTTCTGCAATAAAATAAACCTACCTGCCTTTGTGTGCTGTGGCATTTGCAGCCCAATTTATATAGACAGCACAGTCCCTGTATGCCGAGATAACCGACTCCTATGCATATTGCTGGAGTTATGTCATCCCGCCCTGGCCAATCAAGACCGCCAAAAACTTGCATCTGAAAGGTGCTGGGGAGAAGACACCAGTGGGGGAACCCTTTCAGACTTCGTACCACTGGAGGAGTGAATATGGTGCAGGTCTGCTTCAATAGAGTAAGTTGCCCAGCAAAAGTGGCAGTTAGAGGTTTGAGACAAAACAGTTAGGGCTCGTTCACACCATACGTATATGAAAACTGATGGGAAAACCACAGATTTCACTTGGAGACATCAATTTCACATCAGTTAACATGCCATCAGCTAAGTGCCCTATTCACACCAATGTTGATGTCATGCCAGTTTTTCCCCATGCAGAAAATTGCATACATGTTGCAGATTCTTGCGCATAAAAAAAAAATAATCTGCACATGATAGCAGTGTTGTAGTGTAACCAGGACAGAGAACAATTTTTTTTTGTGCTCTTGCAAAACGCATGCAGAAAAACAAACGATTCTGCACCATGGTGTGAAAGTGGCCCTAAAGAAAAACTGAAGGTCAAACAACTTGCAAGTAGGCAGGCTATTTACCTTAGAAGTATTTTCTACAATAAATCTACCTGCCTCCTTCGCAGTCATCTGCAATGTACACTGAGCTGCGCAGTTTACACAGCACCAGTGCACAGCAGTTAGATCACCCGGTACTGGCCAATCAAGACTCCTAAATGAAACTGGCACCATGGATGTTTTGCTGTTAGAGAGAAGGTGAGTATCTGCAGCTTTAATAACTATTCCTAAAATGGTCAGGTTTATATTATTTTTTTGTAAAATCTTTATCAAAAATGGGAAAAAAAATGATGCTGCAACTGCTTAAAAAGTGTTAGCTGGAGAGTTTGGCATTATTTCCTTAGATGCACTAGCAAATTTAGGACCATATGAACACCATCATCTTTAGTGTTTGACAATGCTGCTGTCCAAGGGTGGCTCCTCCTCTTCTCGCCACCCTTAAACAGGAAGTGTGTTACTGGCCAGATCACCAGGTGTAAACATGGGAAAATAAAGTGGTTATAAAGGCTGAAGGGTTTTTTTTTTTTTTACTTCATGCATTCTGTGTGTATGCAGCTCCCCCCACAGCCCTCCCAAAACTCACCTGAGACCCCTTTCGATCCAGCGATGTGCATGAGATCCTCATTGGCTGAGACAATGGTTTGAGCGCCACTGGCTCCCACGGCTGTCAATCACAGCCAGTGAGCCAATAGAGAGAGAGCAAGGGCACAAAGCTGAGCCGCGGCTTTGTGCGTCTTATGGGCATGCACCATTGCCCCCATAGCAAGTGGCTTGCTATCGGGGGCAATAATCGAGGGGAAGGAGCTACAAGTGTCAGGGGACCCGAGAAGAGGACAACTGGGGCTGCTATATGCAAAACTATTGCACAAAGCAGGCAAGTATGACAGGTTTATTTTTTTTTAAATAAACACCTCTAAACCCTTTAAATATGACAAATGATTATTAAGCTGCAATACATAACATTTTTATTTTGGGGTTTAGATTTAAGACACTCCCAGAATGTTCCACAGTGCCAACCAAATCTTGGTTACTATGTTAAAGTGTTAGTAAAGGAAAAAAATATTTTCATTTAAAATAACATGTTATAATACTTACCTCCCCTGTGCAGTTAGTTTTGCACAGAGTGACCCCGATCCACGTCTTCTGGGGTCCCTCGGTGGCTGTCTCTGGTCCTCCCCACAAGTACTGACCACAGTCATGCGAGACCTCGCATGGTGGTCAGTAATTGCAGGTGACACAGCGAGCGGCCATAGCCGCTCACTGTATCACTCGGCCCCACTCCTCGGCGCGCGTCACGTCACTGGATGTGATTGACAGCAGCGCCAGCCAATGGCTGCGCTGCTCTCAATCCATCCGCTCTAGCCAATCAGCGGCCAGGCTGAGCGGCGAAGAGGATCTCGGGACCGCGCTCTGGACTTTCGACGGGTCAGGCAAGTAAAACAGGGGCTTGGGGGCGGTATACACTGAAGTTTTTTCACCTTAATGCATAGATTGCATTAAGATGAAAAAACATTTTCCTTTACAACTCCTTTAAGTACTGCAAGTGCGACGGACACCTAAGAGGTCAGAATTTGACCAATAATCAAGTTAGGCTTACTACTTAAAGCGGGGGTTCACCCTAAAAAAATGTTTTTGCCTAACCTATCTCTAGCCTTAATAAAGGCTTTTGTGGCGTTGTAATTTTTTTTTTTTTTGTGTACACTTACCTGTCTTCAGCCACACTTCCGGGTCTTCTTCCTTGCGGGGAGTGGGTGTGTCGCTCCTTTTCTCCAACGGGGAGCTCTGCATAGATGATTGACGTGCGCGTCATCGCCTTCCGAAAATATCCGACGGGGTCTCGACTCTTTACGGCGCTATACGGCGCCTGCCGTGTAGAGCTGACTGCGCAAACGCCGTAAAGTGCCGGGTCCCACTCGGATATTTTCGGAAACTCATCTATGCAGAGCTTAGGAACGCCTACTCCCCAGGGGATCGAGAACCCGGAAGCCGGGTGAAAAACGACGGAAAAAGGCAAGTACAGACCGAAAAAAAAAAAAATCCAGCATACTGTTGATGTCAGCAGTATGCTGGATAGAACAGTTTTTTTTTTTTTTTTTTTTTTTAGGGTGAACCCCCGCTTTAACACTGCTTGTTATTAAGGGGTCACTTTGCCATCCTCCACCCTCCTATTTACATGCTGTCGATTCCAATGTATCTTATTTGCTTAATTTCTGCACTGTCATATCTTTTAAACACAATATTTGTATATAAAAACAAAAAAATTATGACACTGGTGTTTTTTCTTATTTTGGTACGTCCTTTTAACCCTCTAATCAATTAGGATTACAAGAAAATCCTAACACAATAAAGCTGATAAACTGCTACAAGTAACAATCCTACCTTTATGCCATAAACAAGCCTTTCAAACAAAGCAGAGGCTTTCCAGGCACTAAAAATGATGCATATAGAAACAAAAACATATTTAATTACTGTTCTATGACGAATATCTTAACTCTATCTGGATAAAGCATTGTAGAAACAATTCTATTATTTTTTCAATTTTACAGTACTTTAAAGTGTGCACTAAAATTTTAGTGTGTTTTTACTTAAAATTAAAAATACTTTTTAAAAAATTGTTAAACAGTCATGCAAAATATCGTGCAACATAAAAAATTGCAACTGCCATTATATTCTACTGGGCCTCTGTTCTCAGAAAATATATAATTGAATTTCTAAAATGCAGATTTTAAAATGTGTGTGAATAATTAAACTGCTCCAGTAGTTAACGTGGTTAATGAAAGGCTTATGGTAGAGTTATAGGAGTTTTAAGGGCACCGAGGTTAGGTCTACTTCAAGTGGACAGTCTTTAAAAAAAAAAAAACGAACTAATCCTAATATTTACATGGGATGTTATTCCAAAAAGCCATAGCCAACTATAACCAACTGCCCTGTCACCACTAAACTCCACCTTGACGGGGGGGGGGGGGGGGGGGGCATAGAACACTGCGTCTAAATGACCTACCATTAAAAAAGCCACTAGATATCAATTCCATCATTACGAAGAGTACCTCACACTAATTTTGAAAGAGCTCTGAACACCATCTATCCATATATGCCAAGAGAAACTTTGCAAGCCGGGGGAATTAAAAACTCTTACTATTCCTACATAAATCACAGAGACAGCCATTGCTGGGGATACCCCTTTTTCTTTAACCACTTAAGCCCCGGACCCTTTTGTTGCTAAATGCCTAGGCCAGGTTTTGCGATTCGGCACTGCGTCGCTTTAACTGACAATTGCGCGGTCGTGCGACGTGGCTCCCAAACAAAATTGGCGTCCTTTTTTCCCCACAAATAGAGATTTCTTTTGGTGGTATTTGATCACCTCTGCGGTTTTAATTTTTTGCGCTATAAACAAAAATAGAGCGACAATTTTGAAAAAAAATCAATATTTTTTACTTTTTGCTAAAATAAATATCCCCCAAAAACATATATAAAAATTTTTTTTTTCTCAGTTTAGGCCGATACGTATTCTACCTATTTTTGGTAAAAAAAAAAAACAAAAAAAAACGCAATAAGCGTTTATCGATTGGTTTGCGCAAAATTTATAGCGTTTACAAAATAGGGGATAGTTTTTTTGTATTATTTTTTTTTTTTTACTACTATTGGCGGCGATCAGCAATTTTTTTTCGTGACTGCGACATTATGGCGGACACTTCTGACAATTTTGACACATTTTTGGGACCATTGGCATTTTCACAGCAAAAAATGCATTTAAATTGCATTGTTTATTGTGAAAATGACAGTTGCAGTTTGGGAGTTAACCACAGGGGGCGCTGTAGGAGTTAGGGTTCACCTAGTGTGTGTGGCTGTAGGACCGACGTCATCGATCGAGTCTCCCTATAAGAGGGATCACTCGATCGATGCAGCCGCCACAGTGAAGCACGGGAAAGCCGTGTTTACATACGGCTCTCCCCGTTCTTCAGCTTCGGGGAGCGATCGCGACAGAGCGTCTATAAACGAATAGCCGCGCAGTCGTCCCGGATCGCTCCCCACGGGAATCCGCCCGCCGCGGAGGGGGTCCCGATCGGACCCCCCACCCGCTAGAAGGCAGGGATGTATATATACGCCCATCTGCCTCTACGTGCCATTCTGTGGACGTAAATAGGCATGCGGCGGGCGTTAAGTGGTTAACGTGCAAACACTTATCTGCCACACTGCACTTGCACATTTATTTAAAGGTGAACTTATCCTTTAAGTCCTGATTAGCCATTGGTGCTTTGAATCTCTAAATTGATCCCCACATGAGAGTCAGTATAATCACCATATCAGTTCACCCTAGTATGTTCTCAATTTGTTATCCGTTCTTGGTATTCTAAAGTTTTACCCAATTAAAATACATCCAACAAAATGGTGACAGTCTGCACACAGACAGACTGCCTGTGGAATAAAATATATATGAAATAAGGTGGGTAAAAGATGGCTTCAGCACCTGTTCTCCACTGGTTGTGAATTCCTCAGAAGCCTTTCTCCCTTCTTGGGGCTAAACCATTGAGGCCTCAACAGATGTGGACAAACACCCCTGGTATTTTAGTGATGTTTCCTGTAACTTTGTCAAGAGCCTCCCAAACTCCCTACTAAGACTGTTAATCTCATTAGAAGAAAAGTTCTTGCTCACGTCAGGCCCATTTCAACGCATCCTGTCACTGTAAAAACTGCTCACAGGAGCACATCAAAACCCTCCAGCATACTAAGACCCCTTTCACACTGAGGAGTTTTTCAGGTGGTACACTGCTAAAAATAGCGCTGCTATACCGCCTGAAAAACTCCTGCACTGCATACTCAATGTGAAAGCCTGAGGGCTTTCACACCGAGGCGATGCGCTGGCGGGAGAGAAAAAAAATCTCCTGCCAGCAGCATCTTTGGAGCGGCGTGTATACCGCTCCTTGCCATTTAAAACAATGGGAAACCCGCGGCAATACCGCCCCGCAAAGCGCCTCTGCAGAGGCGCATTGCAGGCGGTATTAACCCTTTATCGGCCGCTAGCGTGGGTTAATACCGCATCGCTAGCAGCCGAATCCCGCAGCAAATACGACGGTATAGTGTCGCTAATTTTAGCGGCGCTATACCGCCACCCGGCTCCCGCCTCAGTGTGAAAGGGGACTTAGTCAACTGGAAGCAGGTTGTTGTCTCATACCCTCTCTGACAAACTTCTTCTAATGTATACTTCCTTGGACACCACCAATACACTGAGGATTTATTTTAAACTTCCAGATCAGTGAAACAGACAAATAAAAAATAGGTGGGACACACAGGTTTCTCCTAGTGCTGGATGGGTACTCGGCTCCCTCTCCCATATTTGAGGGCAGTGCCCACTTATTAAATCTTTTTAGAAACTGACCCAATAGCGAAAATTACCACTCTGAGCCTTCTACTAGACCTTACTTATTGCATAAGATAAATATTTCTGCCACTGCATATAATCATTGATACATTGGTTAGGACTAAGGCCTTATAGGCTGAAACACGTCAACCTTTTCTATTGCGTTTGTCTACTGTGGCTTGTCAATAAATACGTCTATTGTTTAAGAGCAACGACCGGAGTGCGGATCATCTTTTCCTCACCAATCATTGATACTTACACTTTCCAGAAGGGTTAGCTACATTATAAAAAAATCCAACTACATGTCTCTTATGGAGATATCTATGAAAAAGCTTTACATGTTCTCATTAGACATGGGAAGACCAGATGAATACATGCAATGCCACAACTAGGCTCTTACTGCATTCAACTGCCCCCTCAATGTAATTTATGTTAATGGTTTAAACAACTCATTTTCTACAATGTTCTGGTATATGCACCATTCTTTGAACTGTTTAATTTGCATAGATGGTCTCAGTCTTTATTGTAGGACTTGACCTGTACCTAAAAGTGACACGGATATCCCTTAGCTGTCCATAAATGACTCAGGTTTTTCCGTTTGGTCAGTGGGCTGAATGAAAAAAAAAAAAAAAAAAAAAAACACATCACACAACCAGCTGAGTCACTGTATTCTTATAGCAGACAACCCAGCTGGTTTGCAGCATTGATCAAACTATTTTTTTTTTCAGCAAGCCCAATCACGTGCAGTAGATTGACTGCTCTCGAACAGGACCAGCCATAGACTGGTCAAAATACATCTGGTCCCCGCTGACCTGGCCAAATTTAGATCCAGCCATCTCCTCCAAAAAGAATCCATACACATCCTAAACCCCTCCCCCCCCTCACTTCTGTTTGAAACAGGCAGTGCACATTATTTGCAGTCATGTGCACTTCTGTATACACACTACAAACACATCACAAAACAGATTTCCCAGCACACTTGCCAGCCTGCAAAACAACCAAGTTGGCCCTGTAACAGTTTACAGTTAAAATAGAGGGATTTATTTTCATAAGCCACAACTATTAGACAGGGTCAATTTGGTTGTTTTGCAGGCTGGTGATTATACTGAGAAATCGTATTGCCCCTTTCATGTGCGCCTTGCTCCAAAAAACAGTTATAGGTTGGTGTGGTTGCCACTTAAGTACACTACAAAGTCTATAGTTCCCAGGCCACCTCAGGAGCAAGCCAAAAAAGGAATTTGGAGGCAGAGAGCAATAGAAGTTACTTGTTTAACTTAATACATACTTAAATAGAATGTATTCTTTTCAAACCAGAGTTTAGTGTCACTTTAACTATTCCACTGTACTCTATGAATCCTTTATCATGAATTAAATGTTTATTTGTAAAACAAAGATTGGGTATATAGAATAAACACAATCCGACAGATGTAGGCCTGGCATTTGTTTACATCCAGCACCAGAAGTCTTTACTGCCTGGCCACGCTTGTGCATTAGTGCCCTATACACTATGGGGCTGTGTGTTAGGTTCAGAAACAAAGGGAAACCGTCCTATAAAAGTATGGACTTGCAAGACTATGTAAAACACACAATAGAGCCCGAAGGTCAGATCAAGGTAGGTGAGCATCTGAGGAGAGGGGTGAGGATGTTAGGTTAGCTCAGGTGAAGGGGGCAAAAGAGATGAGTACACTTTGTTTTAAAATGTACAGGCATACCCCGCTTTAAGTACACTCACTTTACATACACTCGCGAGTAAGGACATACCCGCGAGTGTATGTTAAGTGCCTCACAAGTACTGTACAGACATTTTGAAGCCACAGTAGAAGGAGCTGAAACTCCGAGATCATACCCCACCCTGTTCCAGTGTGCCCCTGACACCCCCACTACAGCCCCTGGGACCTCAACTACAGCTCTTGACACCCCCACTACAGCCCCTGACCCCCTAGAAGTGGAAAAAGGTATTGTTTCACTTTAAGTACATTTTCGTTTTACATACATGCTCTGGTCCCATTGTGTACTTAAAAGTGGGGTATGTCTGTACTTATTCTTTAGGAGCAACTCTGAATGACTGGGATGACAAGAGACAAACCTACCTAACAGAACAAAAAACCCTCAAAACGGATTTCAGATGGCTTTATATACCAGCTGAGCCTCAGTGGTCTGGTGGAAGAGGTAGACTATATTTCCTTATAATCCCATAACCCTTCCTGCCAAAAGGGAGGTTTCTCACTTTTATAGTGAGAAGAAAAACCTTTGCCATTTAAAAATCTAAAAATCCTAGTTCTGCGGCTCTATAATTACGATAAAACTGGCATAAATGCCTTCGATTTAGTGTTTGTACTTGAGGTAATTCTATTTTTTAACCAAGCTTCCATTCAAATATTGTTATATGATTTAGCTTGACTGTTTTTTTAGGGTACAAAATAGCCACTACAGGACTAACCATCAAAAAATAAAGTTCTTCAAAAAAAAAATAAAAAAAAATAAAGATATGGGCATTTGAAATACCCTAAAGAAAAGATAAAAGACTAATGTTAATGAATGGGGTGGTACTCTCCATAATGGAAGTGGTTAAAAACGATGATCTACCACTACCTACCATCTCTTACCTTTTTTCCTTCAGAGAGAGTTCAAATCCACTCGGATAATTTCACAAAGCAGGCATTTCCTAGAAAGAGTGATTTCTTCAGGCTTTTTACGTGGGATGATGAAGGCATGCACTAAAACCCCAACCTGATATGCTAACCAGCCAGGCAGCAGGGTTAATGCATGGCATGGTTAGGAATGGAGTGGTCTGCCCCAAACTATAAAGCAGGGGAGGGGCACATACAAATTCATAAAAAGCTATAAAAAAAGGGAACCTCACACATCCCTCACAAATGAAGAGCTCCAGCCTCTGCTCAAGAACTGTGCAAGACTTACTAACCACCCAACTAATGCCAAATTAAATTTTCAATAAAAGTTAATTAAATATTACTCTCATTGCTTACCAAATTGGCTAAAAGAAAAGTCTTGTTGACCACCAGGTTTACCAAGATCCTGAGCCGACTGCCCTGGAGGTTGAGGGAATGCCAGTTGAGGTGCTCCAGGAGTACCAGGTGGAGGTGGAACGCCTGTAGTGACATACTGATCAGGAGGAGGTGCAGGTGCATAGCCATAACCTGGAATGACAGAAAAAACAAACATACACACAATAGTTTAACTTAAGTAGAAAGTCTTACTGGATTTTATAAAAGTAAATATAAACATTATAATTTACCAAAAGGAGGTGGCGTTGCATAACCTGTTGGGAAACCTTGAGCTGCAGGGAAACTTCCTGGAGGTGACGATACTAGGAAGGGGGTAAAGGCTTGAGGTGGAGGAGGAGCACCCCGGCCAGCAGGAGGCCCGTACCCGCCTGTGGAGAAGACTGCATTAGGAAGAACCAAAAAGAGGTAGGAGAGAATGAAGTGATCTGCCCAAGTTAAAGAAAAACAACATAGATTAATAGGGGATTACTTACCAATAGTTTGTCCTGCTGGCATCCACATGCCTAAGGAAAAACAATGATAAAGTCAGCAAGTGAAAAAATAAATAAATAAATAAAAAATAAAAAAAAAGGAAAGAATGGTGTGAATTTCTATTTGCAATGATTAAAGAGAATAAATGTGAATATGCCACATTCGGGGCTGGTTCGTTTTACACACTCCAGGTGGCTGCTTTGTGTACACTCGGCAAGCCACCTGTCAGCTTGGTAATGAAAGTGACCCGGTGGCTGTAAAGCTGCCCGATCGCTTTCTGTGACCCCCGGAGTGCACTCCACCATCACGCCCCACCCAAAAAAAAAAAAGGAAGACTCTGGCGTCGCATTAAAGGGAACCAGTCTTAAAAATATTATAAGCTTTTAGTGAATGCAAGGAAATAAACTCAAAGAATAAATTACACCCAAGCATTTAAACCACTCCCCCACACGCAAATGTAAATGAACCTGTTGGGGGAGCCTATGTATGAAAACATTGCTCACGATACAAGTTATATACTGCTCCCTACATGGAAGTGAGAGCAATAATGCATGATCAAAGTATAACTAAAGGCAAAACCTTTGTTTCGGACAGAGTGGAAGTGTATCAGAACACCCATTAGGTTTTTATTGCCATTTGTGCCCCATGTGTCTCCCACAAAGATTCTGCCTCTCCATTTGTCGTTTAACATCATTAAAAGTGAAAGTAAAAGAAAATCCCACATTTTGGGTTGTACCCAGAAAAGTAATGTGGGGAAGAATTCCCTTTGCAGGGATTTCCTCTCACTACCCGTTTTAGCTATGAGACAGGAAGTGAAGGTAAATCTCCCTAATTAGACACATATGGTAAAAAAAAAAAAAAAAAAAAAAAAAAAAAAAAAATTCTGACAGGTAATAAGCCTCCTTAAGTCTATCCAAAAGTGGAAAAAATATAGGGTACTGATGCATGCAAATTTTATGTAGAACTCTAGACAAAATATATTGTTCTTTTCCATTTTGGATAGAGTAAGAGAGGATTAGAACCCCTGTCAGATATATTTGCCACCTGTGTGCCATTTTAGAGATTTCACTTCCTGCCCGATTTCCTAACCGGAAGTGAGGAAATCCCTGCAAAATTAAGAGAATTCCTTGGGGACCCCCAGAACTAGTGTCCCCATTGGAAGTTTACCCCTTCCATTATTTTTCTGAGAACAAACCTAAAATTTGGGATTCTGCTCCCACTTCCGGGCATAAATACCCGAGCCACACGCGGGTATCTACACCCCTTCCAGCGCCTTCTCTGTCTCCCCCGCTGTCTTCTGGGAGACACAGGGGTCCCAGAAGATAGCAGGGACCAGTGGGAACCAGGAAGTGAAGCCGCAAGGTTTCACTTCCTGATTCCCCTACTGAAGATGGCGGCGTCAGCAGCCGAGCGATAGATCAGCTTTGGGTGCCAACATCGAGGGCGGCCCTGGACAGGTAAGTGTACTTATTTTAAAAGTCAGCAGCTGCCGTATTTGTAGCCGCTGACTTAAAAAAAAAGAAAAAAAAAGCGGACCTCCGCTTTAAACGTTTGACACGTTGAGCATTTACTTGGCGCAACCTAAATATTATATTGCATTTTTGAGTCCCGACATTAACTGAAATTTACTTTTACCGAAATGCTGCACTTGATAAACTGTTGCGCAAATATGGTATGACATGAACTGGAACTACCACCATTTTAATCTTCAGAGTGTGCTTCCATAAAATATATGTTTGAAGCTTTATCTAACCTCTTTGTCTAAAATCATTTTCTAAATGTGTGCAAAAATGGCTTAGACAGCGAAAGTGTTAAACTCCCCTCTCCTGCGCATTAGAAAAATCACAGTGCAACACAACCAGTTTTTATCACTTTTCCTAGTCAATATCCCCTGATAGATGGAGATTAAATCTGCATAAACTGTCATTAGTAAACAGAGGATTAAAGAATTTATCCCCCACTTTTCTCTACATAAAAAGGTAATACTTTGATCATTGGAGAGCAGATTGACAAAATAGATTACCAAGAATAGCTGTTACATGGGAAATTTAAACCCTTTTAAACATTTCTCATCGGCATGGTGCATATGTGAGCTCTCCGTGGATAGGCTTTAACGACAAGAGGTGGCATACATGCAGCCTTAAGTAAAACACTATTGTGTGGTGAGAGCGCGCTCCCAGCGGGGACTGGAAAGCTCTCGATGCATACTTGCGATCAGGAGCTTTCCGGTTATGTAAGCGCTATGACCCGAATGCCTGCTTTCCGGTGATCTGCCGAGCTGGTTCCAGCTATCGATATGGTTTTGTGCGCAGGCGCAAGCTGAGCCGACGGAAACCACCAAGCGGGAACAGCTGTTCGCGAGCTATAGATGCGCTTGCTCCCGATGCCTTATGAAAATGCCGCCCATTAACATTTAAAAACCCGCCACGCAGACGTGTACTTTATTACAGGGGCTTGCTGCGTGCAAGCGTGGTTCCATAGGACACAAGTCTCCTTGACCCCGCCCCCTTTTCCGGGTTGAAGTGCGGCATGGCATGTCCTCCAACCCTTTGTGTCCGCTCTGTGTCTGCCCCCGATTCCGCCCAACTGTGAGCGAGCGCATTACATGGCCGAGCGCATTAACAGCTGACGATCAGCTGTTGAGTTTGGCCATTTTGGTGGCCTGTTACTGCGCATGCGCGGAGTCTGCGCAGTCGGTTCCAGAACCTATCCGATGGCGGAACCAGATCGATAAGACACTGGCACTTAGATCTTAAAAGGCCAGTAGGCGGCAGTGGGAAGGGGTTAAAAAACTATTATATAACAATTGCCAAAACCACTAAATTTGACTATTTTTTTTATTTAACAACAAAACTATGTATGTAAAATTAGTTTGTGTTTACACCAACATTAGACTTCTAGTTATTTCATTACATATATTTTATTACAGGTACCTCTAATGCTTTTTTTTTTTTTTTTTTTTTAATTCACACACAGAATTAGAAGGCAGAGAGGATAGTATGGTAATGTCAGTGGCTTAACAACCACTTTAAAGAACAGTTCCAGGCTTTTTATGTTTATTAAAAGTCAGCAGCTACAAAAAGTATAGCTGATGACTTAAAGGGGTGGTTCCCCCTTAAAACAAATTTCTAACAATACATTTGGAAGACTGCTTACACTGCGGGTAGGCTGGCTTTTTTTTTTTCGTACATACCTCGATATCGCCGTTTCATCCCTCGACTTCCGGGTATGAGTCTTGTGGCGGTGGGCGTTCCTAGTTGATTGACGTTCCTCCGACCGACGCATACTTGACGTCACGACTTTCCGAAAGAAGCCGAACATCGCTGCGCAGGCGCCGTAAAGAGCAGACTCTATACGGCGCCTGCGCAATGACGTTCGGCTTCTGTCGGAAAGTCGTGACACGCAGTATGCGCCGGTCGGAGGAACGTCAATCAACTAGGTCCAGCAAGACTCATACCCGGAAGCCGAGGGATGAAACGGCGATATGCGATATGATCGAGGTATGTACGAAAAAAAAAAAAGCCAGCCTACCGAATGTATTGTTAGAAATTTGTTTTAGGGGGAACCACCGCTTTAATAAAACAGACACTTACCTGTTCCACAGTCCAGCGATGCGGCCACCCGATGCGTCCTTCCTCTCCCCCTGTTCTACGCTGGCGCCTCCATCGACAGTGTGGGCACCCGGCCATAACAGCTTTCAGCATCATGGCCAGGCATGCACGGCACATGCGCGTGTCACGCTGCGCTCTTGGAGTGGACAGGCAATCTTCTGGGACCCGTCACGTGTCCCAGGACATCGCCTAGAGGGTGGGGCCGCCTGGGTGGAAGTGGGACAGTAAGTCCCACTCCAAACGAAGGCCCCCCAAAAAAAGTGACATGCAAAAATGTGGCATGTAAGGGGGCGAAGAGTGCTTAAAGCGGAAGTTCCACTTTAAGCACTGACATTTGCAAAAAACATGAGAGCAACATCTGTTACTTTATAGAAATATGCAACGTGATGTTTGTTTTTACAAGCTACCAATCCCCCCCAAAAGTCTCACCTTGTGGACTGTAACTCTGTGGCCATGTGGGAGGTTGACCTGTCCATCCATTGGCTGTGCTGGGCATGACCCTATTACCCCACTGATTGGATCCTGCAGGTCCAGGAGTTTGGCTTTTACTGTCACGAGGCTCTGCACGTTTCACTTCAACCTAAACAAAGACAGAGAATGGTCAAAAATAGTTCCATAGTTGCTGCCCTCTCCCCCTCCTGCTGTGCCCCATATTTGTACTTACAACTAAACTTATCATAATAATACTATAATTCTATAAAGTTCTACATAAGGGTCAGTGAAATACTTGACACGTACAATATATGGCTTCATAAGAATTATTAATTCTGTGTACTAAGGGTTCTTATCATGACTATAAAAAGCAAGGAAGCAGAACTTGAGTCCAGTTTGAAGAGTCCTGTGGATGCAGGACAATGCCAGGGGCAATAAAAAGGACAGGTGTACTTCACATGAACTGAAGTCTAAACTTCGCTCACAAGCAGGAATCACATAAGACGGGACTGGAATGCTGCTAGGGAGGCTGGTGATTGGCTAGATCAGAAATAGCTAATGGAAGATAAAGACTTACCTTCCCCAGGCTAACGCTTTAAGAATCTCAATTTAATTAACTTGCAAATAATGTCAGAGGGAATGGATGTGGTAAGAGAATCTTACACTATATCTAACAAAAAAGTAAACAAAACATGCAAGTAATACAAAATGGACAGTTTGGTCAATAAGAAGCATATTCTTCATACTGTGTTGTTAAGTTATCAGACTGTAACTGCTTTTTGCCCTACACCCCAATCTTTTTGACCAAAAAAAAAAAAAAGACAGAACAGTTGACAAACAATTGCAACCTGAATGTCAATAATGTTCTCACCAACAGCCATTTCCTATCACCCTTGAAATTTTGTATTACTATCTTAATGCATCATTAAACCCACAAGTAAAAATATACTGCGGCCTAATTATTCTTAGATGTAGTGGCTACATTCGTTTCTTTTTTGGCTTTATTTTCACCTGATATTGCCAATAAGTTTGGTATTTTTCAACTTCTCTTAGAAGACTAAGCTGTCCATCAAAACCAGCAGTTGGAGGGTTGAGACAACCCCTTTTAAACACTGACAGAGGTGCTTACAATTGTCAGCTTTTATTTAAAACCTTTATCCCAAAAGAGAAAAAAAAAACTGTGGCTGTAAAATGCCCTAAAAAGTGTTCGCAGGTGTTCAGCTTTAACTTGGTTAAATCCATCTAAACTTTCTACTGCACATAACACTACCCTTTCCTTCCTTCAGGCTGAGCGTGTTACTGACCAGATCATGAGGTGAAAATAAGGCGGAAACAAAAAAAAATGAATGCAGCTGCCACATTCAAAAATTGCTAAGCTGCAATATATAAAAAAAAATAAGTGTAATAGCGCTTAAACGTGCCATACAGCACATCTATAAATACACATTATATTATACAGTTACGGACAAACTTTTTGGTACCCTTACAGCTCACTGAATCAATTTTTCATTCAGCCAGACTGGAATTTTCTATAATACATATTGACAGGCAACAATGGTTTAGGGGGGGAAGGTCCTTTGACAGAGGAGACAAAACTGGAGTTTTTTGGCAAGTTGCGTCACAGATGAACAAAATAAGTTTTCAAAGAAAGAACTTCATACCTATTGTAAAACATGGAGGTTGCTCGGTTAGATATTAGGACTGCTTTGCTGCGTCTGGCAGGGCTCAGGGCATCTTAAATCTGTGCAGGGCTCAAATAAATCTCAAGAATCTCAAGGAATTCTGTACAGTCTGTTATCCAGTCTCAAATCATGATCATCCAAACAGGATAATGATCCAAGAAAACTGTGGGTTCTTTTATCATGGAAGTGCACCAATACATTTGTCCATAGCTGTATACCAAACATAGATCAATATATTCTCTCCCAAAATTAATCCCAAAGTCACAACAATGATGAGGATGATCGGATGACATTTGAGTATACTGTGCAAGCATCGAATGCTCACATAAGTGAATGCAAAGACCACCGATTTTTTTTTTTTTTTAACCATCGCAAACCTGTTAGTCAATGTTGTGCCAATTTGTGTTCTCAAACCCTAACACTAGCAATTTACACAAACCATTTTCACCCCTTAACGTACATTAGTGTTGAAAGGGGGGGGGGAATAATAGGCATACTTTCTTTGAATTTTAGGGTTACAGTGAGTAAATAATCACCCCTCCCCCCTTAAAATAATCACATTTAGCGGAAATTGAGACAGTTTTTGTTTTATCAAGATTTACACAGTGAAACGTATAAAATCCAAGTGAAAGGTATAACACCAACATGTCAAAAAATTAAAATATAATCACCAAGTTTAAAAAAAAAAAAAAAAAGAAGGATCACCCCTCCCTCATTAAAAATGACTTGTAAATCCCTACCTGAAGCATTTGATAGTGCAACTGAAGCAATCATCTATGGGTGGCAAGGCACCGTCAAAAGATCTCCGGGATAAAGTTGTGGACAGGCACAAGTCAGGAGATGGATACAAAACATATTTCAAAGGCTTTATTGCCTTGAAGCACAGTGATGTCTATTAAGATGTGAAATGTATTTGGCACAACACAGACCCTCCCTGGATCAGGATGTTGCTTCAACCTTGACAAAAAAAGCCAGGAGGCTACCAAGAGGGCTACATTAACTCTTAAGCAGTTGCAGGAATTTATGACAGAGTGGCCATTGTATGCGTGTAACAATATAACAAATTCTCCACAAATGTGCCTTGTATGGGAGGGTTGCAAAAAATAAAAATAAAAAAAAAATCCCACTCCTTAAGAACAGCCACATGCAATCACCTTGAAGATTCTGAGGCCACATGGAAAAATGTTATGGCCAGATGAGACTAAAATTTAATTATTCAGCCTCAACACCAAAAGATATGTCTGGTAGAAATCCAATACAGCTCACCATCCAAATAACCCCATTCCTACAGTAAAGCATGGAGGTGGTAATATCCAGTTATGGGGGCGTTTCTCTGTAACAGGGACTGGAGCACTTGTCAGGATAGAAGGAAAATGGATGGGGCTAAATACAAGTCAAATTCTTAAAGGTAAATCTGCTGCCCTCTGCCAGAAAAGTTGTCAATGGAAAGAAGGTTTACCTTCCAACATAATAATGACCCAAAGCACACAGAAGATATGACCACACAGTGGTTGGAGAAAAGACAAATGTCCATGCATGGCTTAGTCAGAGCCCAAACTTAAACACCATTGAAAATCTGTGGAATGACCTGAAGACTGCAGTCCACAAATGGTCACCATCAAATTTAACTGAACTTGAGCAGTTCTGCAAAGAATATAGTCTAGATGTGCAAAGCTAGTAGAGACATTTCACAACAGACTAAAGGTTGTAATTAAAAGCAAAAGATTGTTCAACAAAATACTGACACAAGGGGGGTGATCCTTTTTCCAACTAAGGGATTCTGTTTTAGATTTTTTTGACATGTTGGTGTTATATCTTTCACTTAGATGTTATGAGTAAACATAGCTGGATAAAACAAACTGTGCCTGTCCTTATTTCAGGCTGCAAAGTAACAAAATTATTTTAAAAAGGGGGCGATTCTTTTCTATACCCACTCTATGTATCCAAAATTTCTTCCCAACGTGTAAGAGTAGACTACACATACTACAAAGGTATAATGTGTGGAAGCAAAACATCCGCAATATTAAAAAAAAAAAAAACGCTGTGGGATTCAGATTCAGGAAGGACTGGACTTAAAAATCCCAGGAGAGGATTTGCACAAAGGCAGATAAGTGTCTTTCGCCTTTTTGTCTAGTCACTGCTCAACCAACTGCGAAGATTTTGAGGATGTCAGAGCTCCATTTTTGTGTGGTAACACATTGTATAAGGAAGATGCAAGAGCCAAATCCAACACCCGGATCTGAGGCTCATAAAATTGGTTTGTTACAATAGTGTACTGGTAAAGATTGTTCTACTGTTGGCACTATAACTATATAAATCCTGTATATTAATAATAATGTTGGTTTTAGTAAAGGTTATATTGTGCCACTTGAGATGCAACTTTTCAGTGTGTTATCTCCAAGCTATTAACCTATTTTCACAACAGCCAACCCACAGTGCAGGAGGCCACCCTACAGTATTTCATAGACCTGACAACACAGTATGAACAGATCACTTTACTGCAGAATGGTTAAACTACTGAGAACATGGCATCTATACCAAAGATTCACAGTAAGTGACCAAGTAATGAAAACAATAACAGCGACCAGTCCTTCGTGATGTCTAAAAAAAAAAAAATAATAATAAATAAAAAATGTATACATAACGTCAGCTCTTCCCACTCATTAAACCCCCAACCTCATTTAAAGTTTCTAATGAAAATGACATCAGAAGGAGTGGCAGTAAACCAAACCTTAAGCAGCAGAGATGTCCTTGGGGGCCAAACAAAATGTCTAGGACATTGCATTCACAGAATAGCAACATGAACAAAATGGATACCCACTAAACCTAAACTATTAAGTTTGTTATTCTTCCTTTTGTATCAGAAGCATGTATATCCCACCAGCCCTATACCGCACACTACTGGCCATTCACCAAGGACATTGACTGCTACCCAAGGCTTAATTCAGTCTTAAGGTAAAATAAAACTACAACTACACACTTTTTTGCCCATGATGTCGTGAAAATGCATGTTGACAGCCTGGTCCACTGATTGGTCGTCCTCGAAAGTTATAAATCCAAAACCTAGCCAACGACGAAGAGTGAATCAAGGTAGCAGGGTGTTGTGACACAAAACAGGATGATGAACAGTATTAGGAGCAGAACCAAGGCCGTAGCAGCAGGATCACAATAAAGCAACTGCAGCAGTTCCTTACACGCCTAATGTTCAGCATGTAGCAGAAGACAATTGTACTGCATGATTAAAAACAAAGTGCTTGTATTGGATCTACTATTTTTAATACTGATTTGGCAAGGAATACAAGCTGTGAGGTTGCTTTACAGTCCTGATGCTTCTGCCCTGGTGGCATTTTGCTTTGCAGCTAGTGCTGACAGCAGCCATATATTGTTCTAAAGCGTTAAACAGAGATACAATATCTATAACAGCTAAGGACTCTCAAAGCTTTTCCAACAAAGTTGAGAAAGCCCAGAGTATGTTTTGGAGAGAAAAAGCTATGTGAATCCACAAAGATACAGGCCAAGCTGAGATGCAGCAGGACAAAACCTGCTGTCGGCAGCAAGAGCAAAAGACAAGAAAATAATTCTCAAAAAACAGAGGATTGCAATTCCCACACTACTTGATATGAAGTGTAAATGAAATAGTCGGCAGTGCTGCACCCTGTCACAAGCCTTACACTGCAAAAACCAAAAAGGAAATCAGTAAGTGCTTCAACCTTTACTGGTATCTTCTTATTTCCAAAAGCTCAAACAATGAAAGCTAGCTACATTTGTATTGCCATTCAACAATTATGTAAGCAGTGATATTTTTGACCTTCACTAGATGTGAAACTAATGGACTTGATGTAGAGAGAAGGTATACTAAAGCCAACTATTATGGCTATTCTAAGCCTGGAAAGCAAAACTATACTATTTTACCTCAAAATGCCTGTCTATTATCTTAAAGGAAACCTATGTTTTGCCATTTAAGGGCAAAAGAAACAAGTCTACTTTAAAGCGGAGCTCCACCCTAAAGTGGAACTCCCGCTGATCGGAACCCTCCCCCCCTCCGGTGTCACATTTGACACCTTTCAGGGGGAGGGGGGTGCAGATACCTGTCTAAAGACAGGTATTTGCACCCACTTCCAGCCACACAGTTTCAAGTAAACTGCGGGCATGACGTCACCTCCCGCCCCCCCGTTGTGTTCTGGGAACACTCGGCTCCCAGTACACAACGGGAGCCAATCGGCATGCGTAGCGCGACTCACGCATGCGCCACAGGGAACCGGGCAGTGAGGCCGGAGCGCTTCACTTTCTGGTTCCCTCACCGAGGATGGTGGGGGGGCAGCAGAGTGATGAGCGATCGCTCGTCCTCTGCTGCGGACGGCACTGGACTCCAGGACAGGTAAGTGTCCTAATATTAAAAGTCAGCAGCTGTAGTACTTGTAGCTGCTGGCTTTTAATATTTTTTTTTCAGCGCACACCCTCTTTAAACCCTCTCCCAAGCAGCAAATACTTACCTTTCTTTCACTACTCCAACATGCCATGTGAAAGTCCATATGCACTATGAAAGCTACAACTCCTGCAATCTGTATCTTGCACAGGGCGTTCCTTTCACATACTGCAGTTCAATAAAGCCTCACTGAAGGACTGCATTAAAGCTAAACAAACAGTTTGTTTGGGCCAAGATCACCCAAACGACTTCTGTCCCTCACAAACGTGTGGCCGCTGGATGTGCGGTATAAATGGTACGTAACTGAGGCTACATACAACATACCGCACTGTGTTTCAGTCGAGACTTCCCATCTCATATCCGGAACACACTAGAGTCTATCTGATCAGCGCCAATCAGCAATGAACACAAAGCTTCCTCTGATTGGCCGAATCAGTGGTTGTGACATCAGCCTACCCCTCTGACCAGAGGAGGGTTTGTATTTATTGCTAAAATGAATGCTAATCAGATAGATTTTAAAGCGGGGGTTCACCCAAAAAACAAATTTTTAACATTAGATTGAGGCTAATTGTGGGAAGCACAGATCGGGTGTTTTTTTTTTTAAATCAATGCAGTACATACCTTTTTAGAGATCGATGTTCTCCGCGGCTTCCGGGTATGGACTGCGGGACTGGGCGTTCCTATTTTATTGACAGGCTTCCAACCGTCGCATACAGCACGTCACAAGTTGCCAAAAGTAGGCGAACGTCGGTGCGCAGGCGCCGTATAGAGACGCTTTCGGCAACGCGTGACGCGCTGTATGCGACGGTCGGAAGCCAATCAAATAGGAACGCCCAGTCCCGAAGATCATACCCGGAAGCCGCGGAGAACATCTCTCTAAAAAGGTATGTACTGCATTGATTTTTTTTAAAAAAAAAACACCCGATTGTGCTTCACACAATAAGCCTCAAGCTAATGTTAAAAAAAAATTCGGGTGAACCCCCGCTTTAATGTGTTCTAGGTATTAGACAGGAAGTCTCAGCTCGAACCCTTAACAGCGCAATATGCTGTATATAGCCTTAACTACATACAGTTTATACCACACGCTCAGTGGCCTCACACGAAGGACATAGTTTATTTGGGCCAGCCTGGCCCAAACAAACTATGTAAAGTGTAGCAAAAGCGTAAAGTGTAGTCACACCTGCACCCCCTCCCCCTTGATTAGAGTCTAGGCTGAGGATGCTTCCACTCTTTACATGAGGGTTGTGTGTGATGTACGGCTTCTTTTTCTTCTTCACTGACTATGAAGTGGAGACAAGCTCTTTCCCTCTCTTTAGAATATAAGGATCTACTAGACTAGAGTCTGAAGCTGCACCCTCAATTTCTTTGTTTGGGTTCACCAAGGTTGTAACTGTTTCGCACTCTCGCCCAAATTTTTTTTTTAGCTGGAGTTGGGTTTTAAGGTAGCTTCTCGGTCCAATTAAGACTATTCAAAATTTCACTTGTTATAATTTAGTGTTGAGCTGCAACAACGCAAAGCAGTGCTTATATGCACATGCCACAGTACATCTGTAGAGAACTGATATTTTAAAAGCCTGTAAAGACATTAATCAGGCAAATATGACTATTTTTACTTTGATTTCACGGTCTTGCTTTACAGTGTTAATATGTCAAAGTTGGAGATGGACTAAGATTTTAATAGAAACCAAGGAGAAATTGTTGGTAACTGCAAAGTGGGAGAGTATGGAAAGTGCACAGCTGTTGCAGGTAAGCCAGAGGAAGCTTCCTCAACAGACGTGAGATTCATTTACAAATGAAGCTCATGTCACAACTACAACTGGTATGTGTGCAAAAATTGCAGCATAATTTGCATTCTGAGTGCATCAATTTCTGTTAAATAAGAGATATGCCTCTTCAGCCAATATCCTCAGCTTGCAGTTAAAGTATATTAGGCAACAAAACCTGGTGCCTTTTAAGAAAATCTACTCCCTAATAATGAAAGATCTGCAAGAGAGACAAGCCCACTATATACACGCACATTTCAAAAATCTTTATACCAACAAATACAAAACACACAGATAGGAACCATTATGCTGAATTAACTCTTCAAATAATTGTCCTACAGTGCCGATTTTAACAAAAAAGGCTTTGTATTCATGTTACACAAGAGCGTATTAAGCACTAATGGCGCTAAACATGTAGTTTTCTGACGTATAACTAATCATATTGCAGTGAATCTACAATATTCAAGATATGCTGCAAGACAGTTTAGCGCACCGCAAAAATGGTCGCTTTGCACTGTTAAGATTTGCAATGACAAGATCTGAACACTGCCATGGATTTTAACCGATTTTCATACCAGTGTAAATGTACCACAGAGGTGTGACTAACCCTCTACGTAGGCACACTTCATTTACACCCCAAAGTTAAAGCACCCATCCCTTAACTAAATTGGCCTGTACCTGAGTGATAGAGCTTAACACCTAGAGAGAAAAAAGAGCTAGAGAGATAACATTAATCACAGTCAAAACAAACAAAACAGACAACTTAACAGTACTTTACTGTAACTTAAATGAGTGAGATTGTAAAATGAGAAACACTATAAAAACTTAGCTTAAAATGCAAAGAGCATTCTACTATATCCATAACTTGACAATGAAATGGACAGGAGGACATTCAGATGGCAAACTATTTTGACACTATGTATGGAACAGGCAATGAATGTTCTGAAGCCAGAACCAGCATGTGACCTGGGCTCAGGAGAGGAACACTGAGTAGTATAACAAAGAGCAGACAACAGGACAGAAATTATGCTTCCTGCACACAATGCAGAACTCCTGGGATTCTGATTGGTGCACTGGCAAAGTGCCATTCATATGTAACAAAGGAAAAGCAAATATGGCAGTTTAAAAAGAAATACAAGTGGAAATGTCAGATGTCTAAGACAAACGTCACAGCTTGCAAATTACCCAAACTGCTTCCTGCAGCAAGAGAGGGGCTGCGCTCAGATTTGGATTTCAGGATTTTCTTATTTTTAGCTCAATTTACAAATGCTGTCAGTTTGTACACTATAGTAACACATCTCCAGTGTAAAATGGAGCATGGATTAAACCCCAGGAAGGTGAAGACAGGAATGTGTGAAGTTCTGTTACTTGTAAAATTGTTTGCCATCTAAATGAATATGATAAAAAAAAAAAAAAAAAAGGACTGCAGAATAGGATGGATCAGCCTTTATTTACCTCTGGGCCTCTGTTTTTCAGCATCATAAATCATCACAACCTCAGTTACCTATGAAGAGAAGAAAAAAAATGATATTGCTTTTTGAAACACTACTACAGAAAAAAATCATTTTGCCTAAGCAAGGACATAGAAAGATTAACTAAAATAACTAACTTTTGTCCGGAGTAAATATTTAATAAGTGCAGCTTTAATATTAAAAGCACAGAGATATTGAGATCTTCTACTAAAATCAGGTTTAACATAAGAATACAATCAAACTGCAAAAACCAAAGCATTGTATTGTTTCAATATAGTCTGTACACCATGTGAGCCAAGGTTCAAAATAACAAAACTTAGCGGCAAACTTACATTGTTTACAATCTAGTGGCATGTAACTATTGTTGGAAATTCGGTGCATGGCCAGGGCTACAGGTGAGATGGAAGCAGTGGCAGCACATCGGTATGACTGATGTCACTGCTATGCACTTTCCATTGATATAGAAACAGGAGAGGCTACAGGAGCACACACATATGGGCGACAATGACGTGGTCCTATTTAAATGGTAGTATGTGGGCATTTACCTGCGCTAAAGGGAACAGTAACATTAAACAGATTACGATTGCTAAATTAGAAGAGACTATGCAAAACAAACTTTAAAGGAATGGGAGGGCAAGCATTTAAGGGTCTATAACCACAACCAAACTGAATCTGCCTTTATTTACACTCAAAATGATTTTCTTGAAGTACATTACAAAGCTCTATACGTTTTAGAACATTGGGTCATGGGAGTGGGCCTGTGGCCTGTTAATGTACTCCAAGAAAATAATTTTACAGGCAAGATTAAAATCCTATTTCCCTAATTGTACTTTACAGGACACAGGCTCTTTAGAGCAGTTGTGAAAATGTTAGACACTTTCTAACATAGTTATAACTATGCAATAACCATAACATTATTTTTGACACTAAGCAAATGGCCAGCCAAAGGGATAAAACCTTACCATGCTAACACAGATCAGCCTCTGTGCTTTGTGTGGTCAGTTTAAAACAAGGAATAAAAGGTAACTGGCAGGATCAGCCAGGTACCGCAGATGGAAGTACATAAAAAAGGATAAAGACTATGATTTAGAAATGTACACAGAGTACTGTGCAAAAGTGTGAAAAAATGAAGTTAAATAAGGAACGCTTTCAGAAATAGAAGTGTTAATTTATTTTCCATTTTGTTATTTGATAACAGAAGAGAAATCCAAATCAATATTTGGCGTGATCACCCATTGTCATCAAAACAGCATCAATTCTTCTAGGTGCAGTTTTTGAAGGAACTCGGCAGGTAGGTCATTCCAAACACCTTGGAGAACTAACCCCAGATCTTCTGTGGATGTAGGCTGCCTCAAATACTTCTGTCTCTTCATATAACCCCAGACTCGATGTTGAGATCAAGGCTCTGTGGGGTGCAAACCATCACTTATTGGTTGAACTAGATGGGCTTTTCCTTTACACTGAAGCTAGTTCCTTATGACATTGGCTGTATGTTTAGAGTCGTACCACTGCCGAATAAATTGTGGGTCGATCACACACCTCCCTGATGGTATGGCATGATTGATAAGTATCTGCTTGTATTTCTCAGCATTGAGGACACCATTTATCCTGATCAAATCTTCAACCCCATTTGCAGAAATACAGCCTCAAACTTGCAAGGCTGTAGATACTCATATTGTACCGCTCTCCAGCCCATCAGCGAACAAACTGCTTTTTGCTATAGCCAAATCATTAAAATTTGGGCTCATCAGTCCAAAGCACCTGTTGCCATTTTTCTGAACCTTGGTTTCCATGTTTTCGTTCAAAGTTGAGTTCACAGTTGAGTCCCTTAGACTTGTTTCCTTGTCCTAGTAAGAAAGAACCTTTGATTCCAAAACACGTCTCATAATGGTGAGAACAAGGAAGGGAATCTCTCCAATAAACCATAAAAAACAAAACAAACTGAAGTCCCACAGTGTCACTGGAGACTGTAAGCGGGAACAAGGTGAGCAAACCCCTCTACAGAGGCTTTCACCAATTAAAGAGAGGAGATCTGGGTGGGCCTACAGAGAGTGTTGTCCAATGCTGAGCTGCAATGATCTAGAGTGAATCAGGCTGAAAAATCTCATGAAAAAGCTAATTTTTGGGTGGCTTGGGTCGAAGCATAGAAAGTTATATGAGCTTGTACAGTGACCAATGCTGGACACGGCTGTGTATTCAGCAGGCAATGCATCAGACCCAGAGGCGTTTTCTGAAGATTTAGGAACCATGCTATTCTCCATGCAGTCTGCACTGCAGAGCCAACTGCTCCCTCAACAGCAGCAAGAGAACAGGGCTAACCGAAATGCAGACAGGCCAAGAGAAAAAGGCAACAAAGTGGTAATGCTGTGAAACCCGACAGTAAAAACGTAAGTATCGTTTGATGTCCAGATAAGCATCCTTTATGTTGACAGAGGCCAGAAAAGTGATTCCATACTGAATGTTTTAATGCACAGCAATTGGTCTAGCATGTGGGGTTCCAGTATGGGATGAATGTTTCCTTTCACCTTGGCAAACCTGAATAGGTTTGAGTAGAAACCCTGGAACGTTTCTTGTTCCAAGGCAAAAGGCACTCTTTCAGAAAGAAGCTGCTTGAGAGTAGTGTGAAAATCTGACAGTCTTTGTGGAGAAGCTGGCAAGTCCAACAGCATAAAACAGGGTGGAGAGCACAGACAAACTCTAGTTTGTAGCCCCCTGGATATGATGTTCTGTACACAATTTCCACATTAAATTAATGAATGCTTAAAATAGTTAAAGCATGCGAGTCTCTCAGAATCCTAAATTCTAGTCTACTTTCTTAGCAAAGAGGTGGGAGAACGAAATTAAAAGTGCAAGTTCACCCGCTTCACCCCTGCTGCACTTACCTCTGGATGATTAGATTTCACTGCCCATGCAGCCAGTGTAGGGGGTCTGGGGATTTGAAAACCATTCTTCCCTTAGGGACATCTGGACAGATCAAGGTGATTCTGATGGGTCAAAGTGGTCATGTGCCAGCATGTGACCAGTCAGAATTGCTCTGATCCATCCCAGAAGACCACGGCTTTCAAATCCCAGCTTCAGCTTCGCATTTTTGGTGTAAATGTGAACTTTAAAAAGGGGTTGTAAAGGTTTGTGTTTTCACCTTAATGTGAAAAAACACCTGGCAGTCACAGGTCCCCCAGTTTTACTTACCTGAGCCAGTTCACCTGCTCGGCTCGTCCCCAGCGTCCTCTTCTCCATGGAGTCTCTGCGTTAATTGGATAGATTGATGGCAGCGCAGCCATTGGCTCCCGCTGCTGTCAATCAAATCCAATGACTCAGCCGCCGGGGGGGCGGGACCGAGTCATACACTCTGTCTATGGACGCAGAGTGTACGACACGGGAGCGCACCTGCAAGGTAACCCCCTAGGGGGGAGCTCCCCAGAGGGGGTTAGCTATTGCAGTGAGGAGCCGAGAGAGCCGCCGTGGGACCCCAGAAGAGGACGATCGGGGGCCACTCTTTGCAAAACAAGCTGCACAGCGGAGGCAAGTATGTTATATAAAAAAAAAAAAAAAAAAAAAAAATGTACCTTTATTACCACTTGTATAAACAAACACTTACCACGCCAAATCTCTTGAAGTAGTCCCTCAGCTCAGCTTCACCACAATTGTGAGGGATTCCACCAACAAAAACCTTGGTAGACTTATTGCTTTCACTTCTTGGGCTTTTTGGTTGCTGTACAAATAAAACACAATCTGCATTCACAAACTGGCCACTTGTGTTTAACGGTTTTCTTTTATTACAAGAAATTTCGAAAATTGCACTACTGCTTATAGATTCGGTCCTTACCCATCCTTCCCGTGATCTTGATCTTTCTGGCTGCATTCCACGAGGAGTGCATGGCTTTGGGTCAATCTGGAAAAAAATACTGTTCTATGAATACACAATCTAAAGAAAGAGTGTGTGCGTGTGTATTTTTTCTTTTTTATTATTACACACACTTTTTTCTATTTATCATTTTTATATTTTTGGGACAGTCACAAAAATATGGGGTCCTACAGTTCACACAACTGACATGAACAGTAGATCTCTGCTCCCTTTACTTCACACATGACAGAATAATCCCATTCCAGCATGTGCTCCAGAGTTTAAAGTGCACCTGCCATGGTATGGGTGCTACAACTCCAGAAATCAGCAGCTTAGCCGTTTCTGGTTTCAATTCTTCTGGGTCACTGACCTAGAACAAGAATTAAACACATGAAAGTCTCTGAAAGGCACAATTCTTTATTGAAACACTTGTTTCAGTGCACAGATTCAAATTATTGATACCAAAGCATCACATTTAGGCAGCCAGCCTTGTCAATGCTGCTTGAATTAGCAAGAAAAGATTTAGTGTATAAAAGTTACCCTGGTTATGCATCGCATCTCTCTCCATTACTAGAATTATACTCATCCATGGCAATAACAGAAAACAGAATAAAAAGACTTACGTTTCTGCCATCCAATGTGTGAGGTTTGCTGGCTAAAACTGTTCCAACACAGTTGGGATCTTTAAATTTGACAAATCCAAAACCTCTTGACTGATTTGTTGTTTTGTCTTTCATTATCACACAGTCAACGACTTCTCCATATTGGGAGAAATATGTGCGCAGGGTTTCTGTTTAAGGCATATACATACAGAAGGCATAAAGTTATTTCAGTTTCTAAGTATGCAACATTGCAAGAGTTTAAATATTTATTGGCATAAGGTACATATTCCTACTGGGGTAAATCCTAACAGCTGACAAATAAAATGTTTAGCTCCCCTTTAGTTCAGTAGCACATTTCAAAAAGCAACTTCTAATTCGAAGAGTGAAACAGGAGTCTGTTAGGCCAAATACAATATGTTGTAAATTAGTCATTTATCATCATAAACCCCAAAAAACTAAATTAAAAATATCGAAGACAATGTGAAAAAGCACACAAAGGGGATCATTTACGAAAGTGCAAATGAAATTACACTCGGAAGTGAGGGTCGCTGTAAATCTGAGAGGAAGATCTGAAATGAGGGGAAGCTCTGCTGATTTTATTATCCAATCATGTGCAAGCTAAAATGCTGATTTTTATTTTCCTTGCATGTCCCCCTCGGATCTACAGCGACTGCACTTCCAAGTGCACTTGTAGTGCAAAGTGGAGTTGCCTTTAGTAAGTCCCTATAGAAGTATATAAGGATTCTACTGTTCATACGGGATGAAGAAGCAGGTCTACAGGATGCAACTATTGTGGCAAGTTCCATTGGTGATAAATCAGTTACTTTCACTGAAAACACATGTACAAGCGGATGGACCTATGGCGAGTATCAAATTCACTGCTTTATAAAACATGTTCTTTGGTGTATATACAGTACATTAAGACAAATATATTATTGAATACCAATATCAACAAGTCTATGTAGGGGATAACTTAGGCTTCATATTGAAGTGAAAACAATTTTATGAAAATAGTTCTTGTAAAGGAAGTGTCTGTGCTGCTCACCACAGAAATACAAGTTTATATCTGCCTAGCCAGGCTATAAATTCAAAGGGATTTGTATTACATCTACATTCAACACAGATTATGCAGTCAGAGGAAGATAGATACCCCGTTTTAATCTAGCAATGACAGACTAAAGGAGCAGCAAGCAGAATCTGATAGTAGACTAAAAAAAAAAAAAAAAAATATCATTTAAAACTGCCAACATCTTCTAATATTACAAGCAACAGTGCCTTACCCTGCGTTGTACTCCAATCAAGGCCACCAACAAAAAGTTTTCTGAGAGAAAAAAAAAAAAAAAAGAAGATTAAAAAAAAAACACAGAAAAAAAACAGAAAAAAACATAGTTCGAATTCAAATATCTGCCAAATATAGTCAAACAAAAGTAACCCACATTAATTAGAGATCACAAATATTTGGTAGTAATTGTTTTTTATGTCAGAACCAGGATGTTGAACCTTTCGACTACTGGGGCACATTGAAAGAGAAATGGTCTTGGACACCACAAAAAAAAAAACCACACCAACAATAAGGCCCCAGCTACACTTTGCGATTTTGAATAGCATGCAGAATTGCTGCGATTCTGCCACCCACAATTCCAAATCGCACTGCAATTGTGGCAAAGCGCATGACGCGTTTTCGTATGCAATTTATTCCTAATAAAAGGCTCCTGCTCCTTTTTGGGCAACAAGCCTTGCGCAATGAGCTTTGAAGCAACTGCCTCATTATTATGTCAGACAACATTAATGGCAAATTTGCACCACGTTTAAGGTTCCATTTACCACTATCCGCCTGGCAAAATGATGGCCGGACGGGACTTTCGTTGATCCGGGTGGATGTCATATGTCTTACCAGGCCGTGCCGTGGGAGCAATCTGTCACCCACTGTGTCCACCAGCTGATGACATCACTTTACCGGCTGGCTACCCGTTCCATGCAATAGTTGTGACCAATGACAACAGATCGCTTGACAATTGTAAACAATGAATGGCTTCCTTTCATGCATCCATTGCGCATTTCATCCATTGTGTGGCTAGCTCTAATTGGTCACAGTGATCACATGGTACAGACAGGCCCAATCACGGCCCACCTGTACCTCATGCCAATCATAGCCAACAATAGTTACTGAATGTATCGGTTTCATTCAGTAAAAAATAGTTGCTTATACCAGTGAAATTCATTGGTATTAGCCATCATAATGTGTAAAAAAAAAATCCTGATCACTTTCCCAGACTAGTACAGTGTTACTTTGGTAACACTGTTATTGCTCGTCAAAAAAAAAAAAAAATTGACAAAAATGAGTCATTTGGGGGTATTTCTACAGTCCTGGTGTTTTTGGCCCTGAAGAAATCAATTTTCAGAAATATAATATACACATATTGCCAAAGAAATGTAGCAGAATACATTTTGGCCAAAAATTTATGAAGAAAGATTTATTTGCAAAATTTTATTAACAGAAATGAAGACAAATATACCTTTATTCAAAATGTTGTGTCTTATTTTTCGTTTATTTAGCAAAAATGTAAAACACAGTGGGTGACTAATACCACCAAAAGAAATCTGTGTGAAAAGGAAGGGGGTGCAAGTGCCCTGTATTGAAGCGATTAAAAGAGAAGGATATTTTTTTTTTAAATCGTACTTACCTCAGTGGATGCAGCATTGGTCCGATGCATCCGTCACTTTGGCGCCTCTACACTGAGAACTGAGCGATCGAACACCGCCGATCACTTGGTTTTCAGAGAGCTGCAGACTGTCAAGTCACAGCTCTGTGCTCTGCCCCATCCACGTTCATTGGAGCGCTGGGCTGTGGAGGCGTCGGGGACGGCTGGCTCAGGCTCTTAGCGGCTCACTTGTCCAGGCACCTGGCGGATCCAGACTTTGTAGTCGTAATGACGCGGTGCCTAGACTGACATCAGAAACTGGACTTCAACCCGCTCTCTGTGGAAAACAGGTCACACGAGTGCAAAACAAATTGCACTCCTGTGATCCATATGAATGGCACCGAAATACATGTGGTGCAGTTTGCCTTGATTGCAGTGGGATTTGGAATTGCAGGCAGAATTACAGCGATTCAAAATGTGAATAGGGCCTGCGGATGAGCAGAAAATGTCTAGCATATAGTCAGATTTCAACTATGTGCTGTGTATTCAGCACGTGTGTGTGTGTGTGTAGAGACAAAAGAAGGCACAGTATCACGGAAAGGGGGGGTGGGAGCCTAGCACTCCCCCTAGATCCAGTCATGCGGCATTTAGTTGGCTGGCTAGCGGGAGTCCCTGCATGTGCAGCCGGTGCTACTGGAACAATAAACTTTAATATTTTCAACATTACAACAAGCCAACTGTGACCTCTCAAGCTGCTTTTATTGGAAAATTATTGTTTTTTAAAAGATCACAACAAAGACTGTGGATTCAGGTTTTAGGCCTGGTTCACACCCTTTCGTTTTTATGTGGATTATGGAACACACAAAAATACATGTCATAAAAACACAATAAATCCCATGAGGCTGTTCCCATCTGGCCACTGCGTTAATAAAATTAGGTATATCCGATTTCTTTGTACATTTTTATGCTCTGCAACTCTCAATATCCAAAACACGATATGATGCTAAAAACGGAGAGAAGCATCCCAGTTGTCGCGCAACCCCCCCCCTAAATACTTAGTTTTCACTCAATCCAGTGATGTGTCCATCTGTAGTGAATCTTTCCCTACATTCACAGGACAGACAGGCAGCATTTGGCTCCTGCCAACCACATCCTGTGAGGAGAGGGGGTTGTTGGGCCGAGTCGCACTCTGTGCATCTATGGACACACATGGGGTTGACTTACTAAAACTGGAGAGTGCAAAATCGGGTGCAGCTTTGCATAGAAACCAATCAGCTTCCAGATTTCTTGTCAAAGCTTAATTGAACAAGCTGAAGTTAGAAGCCGATTGGCTTCCATGCACAGCTGCACCAGATTTTGCACTCTCCAGTTTTGGTAAATTAACCACAAAGAGTCTGGCTTGGGCACGAGTCCACAAGTTTGCTCCCGCAGCAAGAGCTTACTTATGGGGCAGACACAGAAGAGGAGGAGCCAAGAGCGCCAGTGGGGGACCCCAGAAGAGGTGGTTTGTGTCGCTTTACACAGGAGTAGGTAAGTTTAACATGTTTGTTATTTCAAGAAAAAAACAGCTAGGTTGGAAAAAAACGATATGGTTCAACCAATAGAAAAATATATATATACAATACATAGAAATCTTTTCCTCCAGAGTGCCCCCTGTCGTTTGTAATGACTTTACAGTGAATAACCGTTCACCAAGTTCACTACATGGTTATCCCCTCAATCACCTCTTCACAAGAGAGAATTGACTTATCAACTTGGTTGCCCTTGTCTGCACTTTTTCCAGTATCACAATATTCATCAACATAAATCAGAAAAAAATGATCAATGTATGCAATGGTTGCCAGGACCTTATGGAGCCACCTGAAAAGAGGAAACCTGAAGCAGCAATCTTTGGAATGACTAATTCAAGAAAAAAATCTTAAAAGCAGATGTAACCTCAATCAATAGCAAGTTAATTTTCAAAGTTAAAGCAGAGTTCCACCCAAAAGTAGAACTTCTGCTTATTGTATGCCTCCAGTCCCCACCATCTGGTGCCACATTTGGCACCTTTCGAGGGGGGGGGGGGGGGTTGGACGACAGCATACCAGTCTTTCACAGGTATGCTTTCCTCCACTTCTGGGAGCCTCAGCCGCGGGTATTGACATCACGGCTGGGGCTCCCTCCTCCTCCCCGGGCCAGTAGGAGAGGAGCCTCGCGAATGCGCAGTAGGGTTCCCGGCGTGAAGCTGAAAGGCTACACTGCCAGGTTCCCTTACTCGCAATGGAGGCGGCAGCACCCGACAGCTGATAGAAACATCAACTGCGGTGCCGACATCACTGGGCTCCAGGACAGGTTAAGTGCCTGATTATTAAAAGTACCCAGCTGCAGTATGTGCAGCTGCTGGCTTTTAATTTTTGCAATGGTGGGCGGGCCTCTGCTTTAATCAGTCAGTAGCTTTCAATAAAATACTTGATGAGTCGTCCATGTTTAGGTCCACCTCCTGCCTTCATTCTTCCCAGGTCAGAAAGACCTCCCCTTCGCTCCTAAAGCCTTTTAGGATACGCATGTCGTATATCCCAGGAGGCATTAGCAATACAACACAGCAAGAGGAAGGCGATAGACCCCAGTGTCTTGCATGTATTCCAATGGCTCTAGTTGGCTCCATTTCCACACCATGCAGTCAGTTTCTGGTGCGGAAACTGACTGCATGGTGTGAAAATGGAGCCAACTAGAGCCATTGGAATACATGCAAAACACTGTGCATGCAAGCACAGGGAACTAAACAGAACTGTGTCTGGTGTGAACTGGCCCTAAAAATAAAAAGTACATTTTCTACCTGCATAATCATGTGCATTCATTTATTAAAAGGAGTACTTGGCCCTTAAAGAAAATACAGATGTTACATTTCCCCCCCAGTTATGTCAGTCAACCTACATCAACCAGTCCCATCCGCCACAAAAGGGACTGTAAGGCATCATGCACACTGTAGATGTGGTAAAAAGCTGCATTTTACATGGGTGCTAATGTGCTTTCCTGCATCTGGCATTAATACATTCTATATGCCAGAATTCTGGCCATTACAATGAATTAATGTGGGAACACGCCTAGTGCCAATGAGCGTTAAGAATCTTTTGAGCGTTCCTTATGCTCAAAAGATCCTCTCCTAAACACACAAGTGATTTTTTTTTCTGCTTATAAACTCCCCTGCCTTTAAAACTCCTGAAAACATCTATAGTGTGCATGGACACACGGGAAAACATGGGAGGGCGTGAACACGCAGAAAAAAAAATCTCAAATGCCTGTAGCGTGCATGAAGCACAGTACTCAATTGAGCACACGTGGATTAGTGTCATCCAAATCCAAATTGTAGTCCTTTGATACGTTCTTCAGCTCCATAGCTTAAAGCGGAGGTTCACCCTAATTTCAAAGTCATCCTTAATCACACCGGCTCAGTGTCTATACTTAAAGTTGGCTATCAAATTTTTTTTAAACCAATGCCATACCGTGTTTGTCTTTTCTGAACCAGGCACTTCCTGGTTGAGCTCCCGCGGGAGTGGGCCTGTCGGTTTAGCTACGATCGCCCCAGTGATTCCTGGGATTAGTTTGCAATGTCTCCTGGGAGCATAGCGTGACGCTGCCCAGGAGACACTTCTGTAGCTAACAAGATGAACTATTGCGTGATTTGACACGTCACGTGACTCTTGCAGTCAGTCACGAGACGAGGACGGATCCAATTTCGCCATTTTAATTGATGGTAAATAGGTGAAATCACCATTACACACCTGCAACACTGCACATGCACGGGATAGAGCGGTGAATGCTGCAAAATCAGCATTCACCGTATCCCGGAAGGATTTGCTTGTGGGCTTCAGAGTGCCCACAAGCAAGATGGAACCGTACAGCAAAGCTTTTTGATAAATTATTGTTTATGGCAGAATGTCAATGCGAAGGTTTTTTTTTTTTTTTTTTTTTTAGGTCAAACCGAACCCCTTTTAAAAGTTCTATAAAAATCAGGCAGGTCCATGCACTACATAGCTGAAGGTAAACCTGAAGGAAATTACATTCTATAATGTATGGACAGCTTTAATTCATCTTTAAAAAAAAAAAAAAAAAAAAAAAAAAAAAATTGCCTTAAAGCGGTTTAAAAATTAAAAGCCAGCAGCTACACATACTACAGCTGCTGGCTTTTAATAGGACACTTACCTGTCCTGGAGTCCAGCGTTGTCGGCACCCGCAGCTGATGTTTCCATCAGCTGTTGGGTGGTGCCGCCGCCATTGCCCTTAGGGAACCCGGCAAAGTAGTCTTTCGGCTTCACGCTGGGAACCCTAGTGCGCATGCCCGAGGCCTGCTCCTACTGGCCTGGTGATGAGGAGGGAGCCCCGTGGTGACATCACGGCCCGCAGCCCAGACTCCCGGAAGTGGGAAAGGATACCTGCCCCCCCCCCCAAAAGGTGTCAATTGTGGCACCGGAGGGGGAGGGAGGAATCAGATGAGCGCAAGTTCCACTTTTAGGTGGAACTCCGCTTTATGCTATACTTTAATGTAGAACTATAGACAAAACTTTTTTTTTTTTTTTCCTATTTTGGATAGGGCAAGGGGTGGTTATAACCACTGTCAGATTTTTTTATTTATTTTTTTGCCATCCTGTGACCCATTTAAAAGGATTTGTAAAGGAATTTTTTTTTTTTTAAATAACATGTTATACTTGCCTCCACCCGATCGTGGTCTTCCGAGGTCCCTCAGCGGCTGCCGCGGCTCCTCCCCACAGCAACTACACACAGACATGCGAGCGAGCTCGCATGGTGTGTAGCTGTTGCGGGCGCGCTCCCGTGATACAGTGGCGGCCATAGCCGCCGCATCACTCGACCCCGCCCTCAGTGCGCCGCGTCATTGGATGTGATGGACAACAGCACCAGCCAATGGCTGCGCTGATTTCAATCCATCCACTGTAGCCAATCAACGGCCGGGCTTCGACTCGGAGGATGATGGGGCGAGCGCAGGACTTTCGAAAGTCCAGGTAAATAAAACCGGGGGGGATGGGGGCCGGTATCATCTGATGTTTTTTCACCTTAATGCATAGAATGCATTAAGGTGAAAAATGGTTTCCTTTACAACTCCTTTAACCTTCACTTCCTGTCCCATAGCCAAAACAGGAAGTTAGAGGAAATCCGTGCAAATTCAAAAAGGGAATTCCGTGGGGACCCCCAGGTCACCAGAACTAGTGTGCCCATTGGAAGATTAGAGAACTTGTCAGAAGAACGGAGCATGAGAAAGTCACGGGACTTCAAACCGAAGGGAGATGAGAAAAAAGCTACAGATATATGTACCCAGCTTAAATTTCATGAATCGAATTTACATCCACTTTAACAGGGGCAAAGATGGCAAATAAAAATTGACAGGTGTTCTAATCCCTCTCCACCCTATCAAACACACAAAAAAAAAATTGCCTTTAGATCAGGGCTTGACAAATTTACTCTGAAACTAGGCGCCAGCTAAAAAAGTTAGGAGCCATGTTTTTTCTTTGGTATGACTCCGCAACGCGAATTTATGTACAGGGCTGTATGCCACGCTGTCATACATGGGGCTAACATTGCGTTAAAAGAGAGGAAAACCTGCGCTACTGAACTACACTAGGTATCAACAGCCCAGTGAAAGAATTCCAAACATTTCAATAAAATTAAAAAAAGAAGGTTGATAAGGGAACAGCTGTTATTCTGTTTATGATAACATCAAAAAATTGTTATAATGAAAAAAGGTGGGGAGGGGGGCGTTAATCCTATCTAATAGTGGTTTGCAGGACTTGATATTTTTTGGCATGAAATAGTTGGACGTTTTCTTTATATATGCACTTTGGTTTATATTAGCACAAGGCACTCTATTGAATATGTTGTTTTTTTATTTGCATTTGAATTAAGCAATATTTTGTTGTCTTTTTTGCACATGAATTAAGTAATATTTGATACATTGCACAGGGTATAGGTGATATATACATATACTGTACATTTCCATGCTGCAAAAGGATTTTTTTTAGAAATGAACTATGTAATAAAAAGAAAATATAGAATGTGAAAAAAAAAAAAAAAAAACACAGTTTGCTGTGCGCAGTGTGTGGCCGCGATTGACACGATGGCAGGCATGCGATTACCTCCCAACGGCTCTCCATGAACTGCCCCCGGCTCAGCCTGTCCTCCAGCTAGAAGATCAGGGCGCTCTGGTGCTGGGAGACCACGACTCCGAATCCCCCATGTTCCCGAACCAGGCCGCTGCCTTCCGCAGAAACCAAGGGGAATGCAGCAGCAGTGGGGATGACAGGCTGAATTTCACTCTGTTGGCTGCTCGCTCCTCCCCCTGTGTCAGCGGCTGCTGCGCCTCTCTTACTGCTCCATCCCCGCTAATCACGTGCTACACGCTTCACATGCTACGCGCTACCACCGCTAATCACGTGCTACACGCTTCACGTGCTACCACCGCTAATCAACCAGACAGTGCTTTACGAGGCCCCGGGTCGCCTCCACTTTCCCGGCGAAGACCCCGCAACCTGCCCTATAGCAGAGGCACTCTGTCACTGACAAAAGCCTAGGAGCCAGGGCATAATTTCTAGTCGCAACGTGGCGCCCGAGATTTGTCGAGCCCTGCTTTAGATATACTTATAGACCCCTTTCACACGGAGGCGATTTTACGCTAAAAAAACGCGCCTAAAAAGCTCACAAACATTTTTTCATTAAAATCAATGAATGCTTTCACAATGGGGCAGTGTGCTGGCAGGGCGGTGAAAAAACTTCCCTCTCCAATGAAATGAATGGAAAGCTCTTCAAAAGTGCCTGAAAAGCTCTTCAAAAGCGCTCAGTGTTTTCACTGGCAGATTAGAAGCGCCTCAGTGTAAAAGGGGCCCAAGAATTGTTATGGTATGCAGGTTACATAGTTAACATCATGTAAGAAGCAAACATCTACATTTGAAAGGCAATATTTTTTAGAATACACTTAGACCCCTTTCACACTGAGGAGTTTTTCAGGCGGTACATCGCTAAAAATAGCGCTGCCATACCACCTGGAAAACTCCTGCCCAGCAACCTCAATGTGAAAGCCGGAGGCAGCAGTTTTACTGCTATAGGGTTACAGCTGTGCGCCGAATCATGTATATATTCAATTATATTCTCCTGTGAATATTAAGAGTAAAAACCGATCAGGGTGCCGAACACTCGATGTCCGCCGTCACCCGCCGATCGTTGGGCAGAGACACAGAAAGGAGCTCTGCCTCTAAACAAGGCAGAGTTCAGTTCTGACCTGGTGAAGGGATGGATTCTGTTTTCCTGCAAAGCAGAGACTAGAGTCCATCTCTTTCCCTAATAAAAGCAGCACACATAGTAACCGCAAACACTGGCTATGCCTACAGTAACCCTTGTATAGCCCTAGATGTTTACCCCTTCCCAGCCAGTGTCATTAGTACAGTGACAGTGCATTTTTAGCACGGATTAGTGTCTCTAGTTCCTGCAAAGCATCAATTAGTGTCCGATTGTCCGCTGCAATATCGCAGTCCCACTTTTAGTTACTGACTGCATTACTAATAAAAAAGAAAAAAAATCCAGTATATATTTAATTCTATGGTTTATAGACGCTAGAACGTTTGTATAAACCAACCAATATACACTTATTGGGATTTTCTTTTTTTACCAAAAATATGTAGCAGAATACATATTGGCCTAAATTCACAAAGAAATTCGATTTGTTTTCTATTGGATATGTTTTATAGCAGAAAGAGATATATATATATATATATATATATTTCAAAATTGTCAAAAACATTTATGTTTATAGCACAAAAATAAAACATCAGAGGTGATCAACTACCATTAAAAGAAATCTCTATTTGTGAGAAAAAGGGACCAATTGTATTTGGATACAGCGTCGCACAACCACGCAATTGTCAGTTAAAGAGGAACTGCAGTCTGCTCACATAATTGGTAATAAAAACATCTTTGCCATTCTGAAACTTCCCTCCAACCACTTTGCATATTTTATATATACAGGCAGTCCCCAGGTTACAAACAAGGTAGGGGCTGGGTGTAGGTTTGTTCTTAAGTTGAATTTGTCAGTAGGAACAGTTACATTTTTTAAGTGTAGCTCCAGCCAAAATAACAATTTTATGTTTTTGGATAGCATAGAGAAGGGTTGTCACCCCTGTAACATTTGTTTAGCTGTCTGTGCCCCTGTTCAGAAGATTTCACCTCACTTTCTGTCCTAATGAATTGGATTTTGAAAATGTTGGGGAAACAAGGATTGGTGATAAAGCATCAATGGAGGTACCTTTTCCCATAATAACTCTTAAGCCCTGTACACACGTTCAGGCCTTTGTCCAACCAAAATCACATCGAAATTCCATCGGAGTAAAAGAGAACATGTTCTCTATCTAAACTCTGATGGAATTACGCCCATGGGGCATACACACGGTCGGAATTTCCGATGGAAAAACGCTGTCTGACCTTTTCCATTTGTAATTCCGATCGTGTGTACGGGGCTTTACAGGAGTGAATTTCCCTTCCTAGAAGTAGATTTCCTCACTCTTCCTGTTGTCGCCCTCCGTTTGTAAAATCTAATGTTTGTAACTAGGGGACCGTCTGTACTGTGATTCTGTACCTGCCAAGAGCAACTGCAGTCTGCTCACATAATTTGTAATAAATACATCTTTGCCATTCTGAAGCTTCCCTCCAACCACTTTGCATATTATTTTATATATACACTGTTTCTGTACTTGCCAACTAGGCTGCAGAAATCTCCCTCCACTAAGTCTGGCTGCATCCATTTTAACTGTGGGAAGCAGAAGCTGCCGACTGTTCACTTCCTGGATTTACACAGAAGCACGCCTCCAGCTCTGCAGCTCTCATTGGCCCTCTCATGACCCCTCTCTTCCTGTCAAACTCTCACGAGAGGGAGATCTGTGCAGGATGTCATAACCCTAGGGCCCCTTGCACATTGGGGCGTTTTTCATGCGGTACAGCGCTAAAAATAGCGCTGTTCTACCGCATGAAAAATCATGCCCTGTAGTGTTCAATGTGAAAGCCCGAAGGCTTTCACATTGAAACGGTGCGCTAGCAGGAGCGCACCAAAAGTCCTGCTAGCCGCATCTTTACCGCGGTATAGGAGCGGTGTGTTCACCGCTCCTATACCGCGCCTTCCCATTGAAATCAATGGGAAAGCGCGGTATTAACCCTTTTTCGGCCGCTAGCGGGGGTTAAAACCTCACCGCTATCGCCCGAATATCGCAGTAAATACGACGGTATAGCCGCGCTACAAATAGCGCGGCTATACCGTCACCGCGGCTGCACGCCTCAGTGTGAAAGCAGCCTAAGCTTTTTACCAGACAAGAAAAAGGAAGGGGGGCTGTATAAGGCATTTACTGGCAGAAAAAAGTGTTTTATTATCCAAAGTTAAAACAATAAGGGCAGAAGATTAAATAGATGGGAAAAAAAATGACTGAAGGTCTGCTTTAAAGTAATGCATTGCTGTAGTGGCCTGGTCATGAAGGCTGCCAAGTGACCCAGAACGAGGCCCGCTACAGCCATGTGGAAGTAGATGCTCGATAGGTACTTGATTATGTAAACCTTCCAGGAATTAAGTGGTTAAAGATAATCATAGTATGTTTACTTGTAACCAAACAGTATTGAGAGAAAAAAATAATAATGAGAGAAGAGAAACCGGTCCACGTAAGAATAATTAGCTATTCCCAGTGAGGCCAGGCCTTAATTACCCAGCCTATAAATACTAGTATCAGAGAAGGAAATCTATGGGGAGCAGGGCAGCTCTGTACCCCCCGTGGGGCTGCTCCTACATATGGGCACTCACTGCGCCTACCGTCTAATCAGAATAATAAGCAGGAGCTGCACACAGCAATTACCAAACAAAGGATGAACCTGTCAAACCGGTTTATAGCCAAAACCTCTGAGCTGTAAGAGATCAAGGCCACCGAGGCAGCTTAATATTAAAAAAAATGGCTGGTAAAAAAAAGAGGGTGCTCAGCTCCTACAGAGCCCCTGTACAGATCAGACATAAAAAAAATAAAAAAAAAACGGGGTCTTGAGCAGCATAAGAGGGGGGTCATATCACAGCAATTGTTTTTTTGTGTTAGAATGAATCACATCAGCCATATGGGATGTGTCCGATATAGGGATCACCCCCCCAACAGGGTGCCAAGCGACCCAGAACGAGGCACGCTACAGCCATGCGGAAGTAGACGCTCGATAGGTACTTGATTATGCGCCCTGCTCTCCCACCAGCAGCCATGCATCACCTATCCTATCACCATGAGGTGTCCTTCCAGCAACTATCCGGCCTGCCCGTCTGACCTCCAGGCCTGTCCCTGCGCTGCCCATACTCTCAGGCCTGGCACCCCCCATCTCTCTCTCATACGATTTTTCTCTCTCTCAGGGTCACGCAGGCCTTTCCTTCTCCTACGAGCCCATTTTACCCCACCGCGTGCACCCAACCGTCTTCCCCCACACCTCGTGCTACTCACCCAATCTCATCCCCGCCCTGGCTGTTCATTTCTCCGCGGCCACTCCAGGCTCTCAGCCGCTGCTCTCTCCAGCTCCGGCCAACGGTAACACGGCGCGAGGCTACGGGGTTTCCACGCAGGGGGCGGCGTCATCACGCACGCGCAAAACACTGGAGAGAGCTGGGCCGTGTGACTGGAAGGGCTAAGTGAGCACTAGAGGACAAGGCTGCGGCTCTGCTTCTCCTGATTACAAATGGAGCCATTTTCCCAGAGACAAGAACTTAGCTAGCTAGACATAGCTGTGAAATGGGTGCCTGCATGGCGTGAGGTGATGGCTCCGGGGGAGGGGGGAGAACTTGCTCTGCACAGCACGTTAGGCATCATACTGCTGACTGAATGTTATTTAGGCCTCATGCACAATGGACGTTTTTGACATGGCTTTTTTTTTTCCTGCTTGAATGCATGTCAAAGCGGAGTTCCGCTGATTTTTTTTAATTATTTTTTAAGTCAGCAGCTACAAATACTGCAGCTGCTGACTTTTAAAATAAGGACACTTGCCTGTCCAGGGTGCCTGCAATATCCTCACCCGAAGCTCTCGCGTGGTGGTGCCGCCATCTTTGGTTAGGGAATAAGAAAGTGAAACCTTGCTGTTTCACAGCCAGGTTCCCTACTACGCATGGGCGAGTCGCGCTGCACGATCCCACTGGTCCCATCTGTCTTCTGGGACCCGTGTGTCTCCCAGAAGAGGGGCCAGACATGGCATAGATCACCGTGGAGCCTGTGGCACTCTATGCACAGAAGTGGGAGCAAATGCCTGGATTAGACGGGTATCTGCTCCCCCTCCCCCTGAAAGGTGCCAAATGTGCAGGAGGGTTCCAAAAAGCAGAAGTTTAATTTTTGGGTGGAACTCCGCTTTAAGCTTCGTGCACATTTTCGGACGACCGTTCGTCTGTTTGTTGTCGCATGCTAGTCTCATGTTTAAAGTGAAGAGGTTATTCACCATATGAAAATTCCCTTGCGTCAGAATACAACTTCAGAAGTGACGAATGGTTGAATCGTTTTTTATGTATTCTTTCCTTTCTGAGCATGCATAGTCTCGCTCTTAAGTTTTCTTTTGTATGAAACCCATACTGATTAAACAAAAGTCAGACGTTGAGTTCACATACAACAAAAATGTTATAGTCCGCACATCCAAGCTTTTGTCGGACAACAAAACAGAATCAGCTGTGGAAAGCATCGTACTAATGATCCGAAAAGCAGATTGTTCGACGGACAAATTATATATTTTTTTTTCAAATAGAAATCTTATTGAAAAGTACAAAAGAAAGGGGGGTACAGAAAAGATACAGTTCAACTGTGGTCAAATTCGACATTTCAACAAATATAGAGGTCTACAATAAAAGACTTGCATTTAGTCTCCAGGGAGGGTAGCATACCATATGTCAAACAAAAGAAAAGGACATGTTAGGTCAGTGTATAAATCATACTATTTAACCTGAGAACCAGTCCATACCACATATTCTAATATACGCAACATTGCTATAACAACTGGTTAGTGTACACCATCGGGCTACCGACTACCTTATGACCGTAACCAAGCTGGAGAAAGAGAACAGCCTCAAAGTAACGGGAGGCAAAGACATCAGTTGAAAAGATAGGGGGTGAAACAGACAGAAAATAGAAAAGAAAAAGGGGTGGTGTATCTGTTCAAAACTAACGCGATAGACATGGCAAGGGCGTCTTCCCACATTAGGTCTACACCAGCGCAACCCTCAGGAGTTCAGTAAGGTCTGGCCTTCATCAGAGAAAATGAACATATTCCATAACATCCCAGTTTTGGAATGCTTGTCCTGTTTGTGTTGGGCATTGAGCATTAAGTCTTCCAGTTTTTAAATGTCTTCTACTCTGCACAACCACAATCCAACGGAGGGGGGCACGTTTTGCTTCCATGTAGCTGGAATGCAAGACTTTGCGGTGTTGAGCAAGTGTCTAACCACCGATTTCTTGTACGACCGTGCCAGGATTGCGGTGGCGTGTAGTAGGAAGAACACAGGGTGTCTCTGAATAGTATGATCTGTACATTTTTGAACGATTTTCGCAATTGTTGTCCAAAAGTGTTTTTAGTAGTGGGCAGGACCAAAAGACATGGAGGAGTGTCCCTTTGTCTGTCTGGCAACTCCAGCACTTATCTGATGTAGTAGGGAAGAATCTGTGCAGCAACTGAGGTGTATAATACCACCTAGTTAGAATCTTGTAATTTGTCTCTTGAATTTTTGTGCAGATGGACAATTTCAGGGAAAATCTAAGAATGTTTTGTGTTTGTATGGCTGTGAAAGTACATTGTAGGTAATTTTCCCAAATCTGGCTGTTCCGCTGGGGTGTTGACCAGAGTATATGTTTTGGAGAGTACCTGGGGTAGTGTACCTTTTGTCCCTACAATAGTCTTCCAAGGTTGTCAAGTGGCGTTTGAAATGTGCAGGGTCTGGTATTGAGTGAACGAAATGGTGCAGTCTGATCTCTTTCCAGAAAGGTAGCTGAAAACCCCCAGTCTCACTCGTCAATGATTGGATCAAGGCCCAATGGTTCCCGTCTACGTAATGTAATGCACAGTCTTTGCCTGCCGTCTATAGCGTGTCATACTCCCGAGTGGTCCAGTCCCTGCGCTAATGGTGGATTGCCTAAAATGGGGAATAGAGGGGACTTTCTGGAGGTTAGGGCGGTGGTCTTTACTACCTCCAAGCCCACAAATAGCGTGGCGCATATGATAGGATGTGTAGTCATGACTGGGGGGTGTCGATCATAGCACCAGATTGCTCCCTTTAAGGGGACACCTACCTGGGTGCGTTCTATACGAATCCATAGTTGAGTTCGTTCATGTCTATTCCAGTCGATGATCCTCCCTAGGTGTACCGATTGGTAGTAGTGTTTCACGTCCGGGAGGGCCAGACCCCCATAATGTTTCGGTAGCATTAGGTAAGGTTGGTGTAGTCGAAGGTTTCGTCTGTGACCATATACATTTTGTGAACAGTGAGTGTACTTGTTTAAAATATTGGGAAGGTATCTTAATTGGCAGTGTTTGAAACAGAAATAAAAATTTTGAGAGATTGTACGTTTTGATGAGGTTGCACCTTCCGAAACAAGAGTGGAGGCCTTTGCCCCACTCTTCGGGCAGCCCTTTTGCTTTGGCTAACATTGGTGGGAAATTTAATTCAAATGTGCGATTCAGGTCACTGGGTATACTGGTTCCTAAGTAAGTAAGATGGCTGTCGGACCATTTAAAGTTAAATTTAAAGGGTGTCAATTTGTCGGTCATCATGTTAATGCCCATAGCTGCAGATTTGTCAAAGTTAATTCTTAGATTAGATATGTTCCCATATCTCTGGAATTCTTTAATTAGGTTAGGAAAGGACACGACCGGGTTAGTCAGAGAGAATAAGAGATCATCTGCATATGGAGAAATCTTATATTGGGCCTGATCTATGGTAATTCTTGAGATATCTGGGTTTTGGCGTATCGTACATAAGAAGGGCTCCAGTACTAGGGCAAAGAGAAGAGGCGACGGACAGAATTTTACTTCCGATTTCCGTATCGTGTGTACAGGCCTTTAGTTTATGCGCCCATGAACACATAGGAGTTTAGAGGGGGGGAGAAAAGGCACTCGCTGACAGAGCGCCCAGAAACAGTGGCGCTTTGGCAGAAATAAAAAACACTTGACGCATGTTAATTAGTCTAAACACATGTTAACACTGGTTGCGTTCAGCTCTTGAGCATTCATTTATTTTGATGAACAGAATAAATTATTGTGTCCAAGCACTTGATGTACCTAAATATGTTACACATGTTGAGGCCTGATTCACACCTATGCAAGTTGCAGTTTGCATATTCCAGGTGCATTTTGCGTTATTCAATACACGCTTTTTATTCATTGAAGTCTATGGAACCAAAAACCAGAAAAAAGTCCCTGACCCTTTAAATAAAATGCACAGATGTGAACTAGATCCATAGGAAACCATGTTAAATAGACTGTAGAGTGTTTCTGCAAAACTGAAAATGCACTAAAATATGCTTGGGTGTGAACCAGGCCTTACAAGCATCCTGTCGCCAAGAGCAAAGGCATCTAGGAGAGAGAGTAAAAACATTCAGTGTGCATGTGACCTTAGCCCCGGTTCACACTGCCATGGCTTAGATGCCGAAAACCAGCACAAGTTTGGCACGACTTGCATGTGACTTCTTTAACCACTTCATTACTGGGCACTTAAACCCCCTTCGTGCCCAGACCAATTTTCAGCTTTCAGCGCTGATGCATTTTGAATGACAATTGCACGGTTATACAACACTGTACCCAAATTATATTTTTAGCATTTTTTTCCCACAAATAGAGCTTTCTTTTGGTGGTATTTGATCATCTCTGCGATTTTTATTTTTTGCGCTATAAACAAAAAAACAGAAAATTTAAAAAAAAAACACAATTTTTTACTTTTTGTTATAATGATATCCCATTTAAAAAAAAAAAAAAATTCCCTCTGTTTAGGCCGATACGTATTCTTCTACATATTTTTGTTAGAAAAAAATCGCAATAAGCGTATATTGATTGGTTTGTGCAAACGTTATAGCTCCTACAAAATAGGGGATAGATTTATGCTTTTTTTTTTTTACTAGTAATGGCGGCGATCTGCGTTTTTTTTTTTGTCAGGCCTGCGATATTGCGGCAGATGTATCGGACACTTTTGACACAATTTTGGGACCATTCACATTTATACAGCGATCAGTGCTATAAAAATGCACTAATTACTGTATAAATGTGACTGGCAGTGAAGGGGTTAACACTAGGGGATGAGGAAGGGGTTAAATGTGTATCCTGGGTGTGTTCTAACTGTGTGGGGGAGGGGACTGACGGGGGGGAGGTGACCGATGCTGTGTCCCTAAGGGACACAGATCGGTCTCCTCTCTCCCTGACAGGACGTGGAGCTCTGTGTTTACACACAGAGCTCCACGTCCCTGCTGTCACCGCCGATCGCAGGTACCTGGCGGACATCGCGGCCTGGACTGATGCCTTTCTCAACCTCTCAGTGAGCCGCTAAGAGCCTGAGGCGACCGCTCCCTACCCCTGCACAGCTCAGTGCTCCAGTGAGCGTGGAGGAGCAGAAAGGGGAGCTGAGAGAACCAAGCCATCTGCGATGTTCGATCACTCGGTTCTCAGTGTAGAGACGCCGGGGGAAAGATGCAGCATCGGGCCAATGCTGCATCCACCTTGGTAAGTATGATGGGTAAAAGAAAAACAAAAAACATACTTTTCTTTTAAAAGAAGTCGATGCAAGTCGTACCAACAGTAGTGCAGGAACCCTTTTCTAAGTCGGAGCGACTGAAATCGCACCAATTAGAACGGTTCCATGGGGTGCGACTTCTGATGTGACGTGCTCTAAAGTCGAAGTGCTTCTCACAGTGTGAACCAGGCCTTATTGTGTGGTTGGAACAGGCTGTTCTGTGGTGTATTTATGAGCGGTGTCACATCACATGACCCTGATGAAGTATTTGTTTTTTAATATATTTTATATATAAAGTTTAGGGGTGTCTGGCTTACGAAGACTGTTGGAAAGGAGGGTACTTTTTCCATTATTTGGGAGACCTGGTCTCAGAGCAGAAATGCCCCTCACCAGAAAAAACATAGACGCTTTCACATCTATGAATGGAAGAATTATTATTATAATACACAATTAATATAACGCCAACAGTTTATGTATTGCTTTACAGTGTAGAGCGGGGACAGTACAATTATAATGCAGTTCAATACAGAAGGAATAGGAGGGCTCTGCTCATGGAGCTTACAATCTAAAGGGAGGGGGAGTTTATACAAAAGGTAATAGATGCAGGGGATGATCTGATGGAGGTTCTTGGGTGGGGGTGGGGAAGGCTTCCTCGAATAAGTGAGTTTTCAGGGATCGTCTAAAGGCAGACAGGGTAGGGGCTGACTGGCCATACTGGGGCAAGGGAGTTCCAGAGGATGGAAGATGCTCTGTAGAAGTCCTGAAGGCGAGCATGGGAGGAAGTAACAAGGGAGCTAGAGAGCAGGAGATCTTGGCAGGAGCAAAGAGGATGATTTGGGCGATATCTGCAGATGTAGCTGGGGGCGATGTTGTGGATGGCCTTGTATGTTGTGGTTAGTAATTAGAATTTAATACGATGGAGTAGGGGAAGCCAGTGAAGGGATTGGCAGAGAGGAGCAGCAGTCATGGATTGGTTAGTGAGGTGTAATAGTCTAGCAGCAGCATTCATAATAGATTAAAGGGGGGGATAGCCTGTGTAAAGGTAGGCTAGTGAGGAGAGTTGAATGAATAAGTTGTTTTGTGGTGTCGTTAGTCAGGAAGAGGCGATTTCTGGAAATGTTGCGAAGGTTATGGAGGCAAGATGTAGCCAGTGATTGGATGTGGGGTCCATAATAACACCCAGCAGCATTGGGTGTGGGAAAAAACAATGTTTGTGCCATTGATCTCAATGGTAAAGTCACGGGGAGGGGATCAAAGAGGAGGAAATATTACAAGCTCAGTTTTAGAAAGATTGAGTTTTAAGAAGTAGTGGGACATCCATACTGACATTTCGCAATAGGGGTGAACACCCATGCAATTAAAATCCAATTTGGGGGAAAAAAGGGTCCTGCACATTTTTTCGTCTGAATACGGTGCAATTTGAGCCATAAAAATGAATGGCTCATATCACAGCGCACAGACATCCCTGTGAACCCAGCCTAAAGTAGAACTAAACCTTCCTGTACTTTACAGACACGGAAACTGCCATCTTGGCCTCTTTTTGAACTGCAGTTGCCAGGGTATTGTATACATAACAGCGTTGTTATGGCAACTCCTTATTATTTAATCGGGTGCACGCTATCCATCCCCACATCCGCTGAAGAAGTCCCGCCCTAAGGGACGCAACGTTCAGTGGGGAAGGACGTGACGTCACCCGCAGCCATTCTCAGTTTTTATATCTTGCTGTATTGCCTGGCACTGGGCCAGTACCCGTGTTTGTGAGTTTTATTCTTTATTTATCAATACATTTTGTACCTGTATATGCGGAGAGCACTATGGTTTGTCCTCCCTTTTTTACATGATTATATCCACGATTGCATCTACTTAATATATGGTATCATCTGCTGTTTTGATTGCCTGGTCCCTTTTGGAGCATTGCCTGGATCATACCCGTAAGGGAAAGCGTGCTTGACCCTATCTAACAGAGGGTCCACCCTGTGAGGTGAGTGGCCATTCCAGCTATTGGTGGAGGTGTCACAATATTTCCACGCTCATCACCTGCATGATATTTGTTTACAGTCACCTTGTTTACAGTTCACGTGGATGACTCTTATGGACTTTTCATTTAGCGCTGCACTATCTTTTGTATATTAAAGTATCTTGCCTCAGTGGGTTGTTACGTATGATACTTACAATGACAAGAAAAATATTGTAGAAAATAAACTATGGAATAGGGCTCAAGATCAGAGGTCCCTGCTCCATGCAATAGTTGCTGCCTGTGAGAATATTACAGAAGATCAGTGTAGGGGATGGTTGCGACATTCACGCCGTTTCTTCCCTTGTTGCATCGCAAGGGCGGATATACGCTGCGATGTTGACGAGAATCTGTGGCCAGACGAACAGCAGCATGTGGATGGGTAGAAGGGTGAGGATGGTGGCCAGGAGAGGGAGGGTGAGGACAACGACCAGTGAAGAGATGTTACAGTAGTTGTGAAACTCCAGCTTTATTTACAGCATTGTAGGCTAAATGTAATTTTTCTTGTTTTTTGTTTGTGTGTCTATATTTCCGTATATTATGCTGTATACATTTTCTTTTTACTCTGATGTATGGAAGTTACTTTGTGTGTGAATGATAATGGTTACAATACTGTAAAGTAATTTTTCCTTGGCAGTATGAGTGCAATGTGTGATGTTAAACCTTGTAGGTTACTCTTATGCCGCGTACACATGATAATTTTTTGGCATGAAAAAAATAACGTTTTTAAAAAATGTCATTTAAAATGATCGTGTGTGGGCTTCACATCATTTTTCGGGTTCTGAAAAACGACAGTTTTTTTTCCCGAACATGCTGCATTTTTTAACGACGTTTTAAACTATGTCGTTTTTCGGGTTGTAAAAAATGATCGTGTGTGGGCTAAAACGAAGCAAGTTATGAGACGGGAGCGCTCGTTCTGGTAAAACTACCGTTCATAATGGAGTAAGCACATTCATCACGCTGTAACAGACAGAAAAGCGCGAATCGTCTTTTACTAACAGGAAATCGGCTAAAGCAGCCCCAAGGGTGGCGTCATCCGCACTGAACTTCCCCTTTATAGTGCCGTTGTACGTCACCGTGCTTTGCTAGAGCATTTTTTAAAAACGATAGTGTGTGGGCAACGTCGTTTTAATGAAGTTGGAAAAAACAAAGTTTTTTTTCTACATGCCGAAAAATGATTGTGTGTACACGGCATTAGGCCTTGTACACACGGGCAAGAATCTCGTCGGAAAAAAAATTTCGTTTTTCCCGATGAGATTCTTGGCAAGAATCTCTTGCCGCCCGAGTGTACACACAGACCTTTCAAAAGAACCGGCGTTCTCTTTTGAAAGGCAAGAACGCGGTGACGTCATTGCGTACGACGAGCATGCGCTCGTCACATTTGATGCCGTCGACGCCATCTTGCTTTACCCTACCTATGCCGTGGAAGCTACCGCGCATGCATCAAAGTAATTTTGAGCATGCGCGAGTTTCCACAGCGACAGGTAAGTATACACACTCTCGGGTTTCTCGTCAGGAAACAGGCCGACAAGAATCTCGTCGAGAAAATATATTCTTCTCGTCGAGATTCTCGCCAGATTACCAGACGAGAATCCTGAAAGCCCTAAAAAATTTCTTTTCTTTTTTTCAGTTTTATACACAATTGTATTTAGTTAGCTAGACAAAAACTGTACAGTAACCATTGTCAATGAAGGACTGGGCTAAGACTGAAAGCTGGACATGAGGGATATTTCAATGGTCCTCTGCCATAGAGACAAAACATCTAAACTAGGGTTGTCCCGATACCACTTTTTTAGGACCGAGTACAAGTACTGATACTTTTTTTCAAGTACTCGCCGATACCGAATACCGATACTTTTTAGATGCAGCCATGTCCCCCACAGATGCAGCCATGTCCCCCACATATGCAGCCATGTCCCCCCACATATGCAGCCATGTCCCCCCACATATGCAGCCATGTCCCCCCACATATGCAGCCATGTCCCCCCACATATGCAGCCATGTCTCCCCATACCGCAATGCCCCCGCCGCCTATTTAATCAGCGTGCGGGGAACATTACAGCTTTCATTTGAATAGCTGTCTGTTCCCCGCCGCGTATAGACACTCCCCCTTGCTCGGGATTGGACGGGTGATCTGCACTTTGATAGACAGATCACCCGTCCAATCCCGAGCAAGGGGGAGTGTCTATACACGGCGCGGGGGGAACAGACAGCTATTCAAATGAAAGCTGTAATGTTCCCCGCACGCTGATTAAATAGGCGGCGGGGGCATTGCGGTATGCGGCGACGGGGGGGGGGGGTTCTGGGGGACTAGTATCGGATCTGGCATCGGGGGCATTTTCGGGAGTACAAGTACTCCCGCAAATGCTCAGTATCGGTCCCGATACTGGTATCGCTATCGGGACAACCCTAATCTAAACATTTTGATTTGCAGTCCTTACACAGTGCCAAAGGGATGAAGCATTTTGGGGGCACTGACTATTTGAATGAGAAATAAATTTAGTTTTGACACATGAGTGAACTGTTTTGAGAAAGATATGAGCTTTTGAAGGTGAGCTATGGTGTTGTGCTGAACCATCCAGGTTATTTTGGCAAAAGCACCAAGAGAGTTGAGAACGTCTGGTCTGTTTCAAGAAATGAGCTAAAGCAATTGAGAAGAATCTTTGCCATTTTGGGGGCACTGACTCTTTATATGGGAAAGGAATATGGTTTTGAAGCATGAGTGAACAGTTTTGGAAAGATATGAGCTTTTGCACGTGAGTTATAGTGTTGTGCTGAACTGTAAGGCCCCGTACACACGACCAGTTTCCTCGGCAGAATTCAGCTTCCGACCGAGTTTCTGGCTGAATTCTGCCGAGGAAACTGGTCGTGTGTACACTTTCGGCCGAGGAAGCCGACGAGGAGCTCGACGAGGAAATAGAGAACATGTTCTCTATTTCCTCGTTGTTCTATGGGAGCTCTCGTCCCGCCGAGCTCCTCGGCGGCTTCAGTGCTGAACTGGCCGAGGAACTCGATGTGTTTGGCACGTCGAGTTCCTCGGCCGTGTGTACGAGGCCTAAGACTGTTTTGCCAAATGATCTAATGCCGCGTACACACGATCATTTTTCAGCATGAAAATAAAAAAGTTTTTCAGCATGTGGAAAAAACAAAGTTTTTCCAACTTCATCATTAAAACGACGTTGCCCACGCACCATCGTTTTAAAAAAAATGATCTAGCAAAGTGTGGTGACGTACAACACGTACGACGGCACTATAAAGGGGAAGTTCCATTCGCCTTTTGGGCTGCTTTAGCTGATTCCGTGTTAGTAAAAGACGATTCACGCTTTTTTGTCTGTTACAGCGTGATGAATGTAGTTTTACCAGAACTAGCACTCCCGTCTCATAACTTGCTTCTGAGCATGCGCTGTTTTTTAACGTCGTTTTAGCCCACACACGATTATTTTTTACAACCCGAAAAACGACATAGTTTAAAACAACATTAAAAAATGCAGCATGTTCGTAAAAACATTTTTGTCGTTTTTCAGAACCTGAAAAATGACGTGAAGCCCACACACGATCATTTTAAATGACATTTTTTAAAAACAAAGTTTTTTCATGCCGAAAAATGATCGGGTGTACGCGGCATTAGAGTTTTGAGAATGTCAATTCTGTTTCAAGAAATGAGCCAAAACCATGGAGAAAAACTGTTAAAGATCAAAAAATTTGCAGCGTGACGAATGTGCTATCTCCATTACGAACGCTAGCTTTACCAGACAGAATGATTCCATCTCGTACTTGATTCAGAGAATGCGTAAAATTTTGGAATTGGCTACACACGATCGGAATTTTCGACAAGAACTTTTGTCAGAAAATTTGAGAACCAGCTCTCAAACATTTGTTGTCGGAGATTCGAACAGCAAATGTCTGATGGAGCATACACACGGTCGGATTTTCCAACAATATGCTCACATCGAACATTTGTTGTCGGAAACTCCGACCATGTGTACACGGCATAAGTCTCTCTACATCCAGAGAGTGTCATGATTGCTCTCAATCAGTGATGACCTTGTGTGTTCAGACACACATCTAAACCCATTTCAGCTATCTCGTTGGGAAGCTGTCGAGCCAATTGTAGTTGGTGGAGGCATGAACCGCACTGCAACCACAGGTATACACACCACATGCGTATATACATGCAGCTGCAATGAATGCCTCTGCGTTCTATGATTGGCTGGCTTTGACAGGATAGCTGAGGTGAGTTTGGACTTGTGTCTGAACATGCACAAGCTCATTCCTACTCTCTATGGTTAGGGGAGATCTAACCTTTGTCCAATTGGAGGATGTCAGGCTGGTCAAGTGAATTTGGTACTGGTAGGAAAAAGCCCAAAGATTTCTCATTTATCAAAAGCATCCGTTTGGGTGGATTTTGAAGGTAGTCACAGAGATCGTAAGATGTTTAGAAAATAATTGCAGATGGAGAGTGGTGTTTGTTAAAGAGGCCACAATATAGAGTCATATTTCGCAGAGTTTAGTTAGAGGTAGAAAAAAATATATATTGTTGTGGCAGTGTATATTCCACCTTCTACTAAATCAATTTTCCTTGAAAATTGAAAAAGAAAATTGTATAATGTATGGCCAGCTTAACTTCACACAGTTTATCTGCTGTGCCACTAGAGAGTATAAGATCCTGGATCTGCTAAATGCCAATGTGAAAAATGCATACAGCTCTTCTCATCTACCTCTGGGCAAAGCCGATCATATTTTGGTCTACCTCACTCCCTTTTATGTGCCCCTAGTTAACCACTTCCACTAACTCTGACACACTGCATCTTAGTGTAGCGCCTGTGTACTTTTCAATACAGGTGCTATGTTAAATTTAGTGGCATTAGAGACCTATTTGCTCTCATCCATGTTTGATCTGTTCAAATTCGGCTGTCGCCAGCCCTGAACTATCCTGTGGGTCATTCTGTGCTCCAGAGATGTAGTTCCATCTTTGGATGGCAGGTGGCGCCAGAGGGGTCCAGGCGGAGCCGCTTCTCCCCAGCAGCCAATTAGAGGAGCGTTTTCCCTCACGGGGCATGCTGGGGAGGGGTATTTCTGTGGCGGAGGCCATTGCTTTGGGTTCTTCGTGGGTTCCTGGTTCCAGGTGCGGCACCCACCTTTAGGGTGTGCGCACATCACGGGCCCCGGCGATATGGCCTACCAGGTCGGGGCGCACGTGCTACGCGAAGTTCCTGACTCTGGGCCCTCATGGCCTAAAGCAACTGATGCTTCAAGGGGACCCCAGTGACTTGCTTGGTCCTCCATCCATTATCAAGAAGATCCCAAGCGAGTTGTGCTGTTAGGTGGGGAGTCGGTCTGAGGTGAGCCCGGAGGCAGGTGATCCAATAGGGTTCAGACGAACCATCGGGGATCTGGATGACCGGACACTGACAGGTTGTATGCTGCAAACTGTCAGTCGGTGACCCCAAACTATTAAGTCTACCTGAGGGAGATTCAGGCAAAATTGTGTCACTGGGAGGATTCGCTCTACTGTTCATGTTCCTGAGTATTGGGCCTGTGGCAGAGGTCTCACTATTAATCTTTATTCTATTAGAGCCAAGTCGGTGGCAGAGACTTGTTCCTCCCAGAAGTTCTAGTGACGCTCCGGCTGCCAGGCCTGTGAGAGGGACCTGTTCGGGGGCACTATACCCACTCCGGCTGGAGTGGCGACGAAATCAAAGTTGCTACTGGAAGCAGGACTGCTTCTTCTATCCATAGCCAGAATCTGCAAAGTTTATTCTTCTCTTCACCAACCTATTCTATCTACCTCAAGTTGACTGTTGGTCGTGTTGGACCAGAAATAAAAGCATTGAAAAACGTCAACCAACTGTCTGGACATTCCATCACTGCTCTCACCATCATCATCACCCCTAGACACATCACAGAGATAACATAATTATGCCGTCCCAAATCTAACCAGCGGCTCTTCCGGGGGTAGCTCTACACGTCGGGGCTCATCCGGGATTCGGCTGTTACCTCTGGCAATGGAACCGTGAGTTAAAATTTTATTGTGAGAGAAACAAATTGTCAGGTGTTCACTGTGCAGTGAAGAAGGAGTTAACCTCATGTAGCAGTAACCTGGGCGTACGTGCAGCGGAGTGCGTGCCTGCAACGTGTCCAGACAAGTTTTCAAGTGGGAGGAGCCACCCACTCCTGCGTGAGATGTAGGGCGAAGTTTCGCGCCAAACCAGTAGTTGCTGCCCGCCTGCGAGAGAGACTGCCACGTGCGAAGATGTCTGCTTCCTCGTTGCCGTCCGCAGCTTTCCAGAGACTGAGACCCCCAACAACTGCCCCGGGAGACTCCACCATGTCTGCCGCATCCGGAGCACCCCTTACCGATACGTGGACCCAGATGAGCGCGGAAGGGCAATCTGTTCTTTTCTCTAGTGGGGGATCCGAGGCCCTTGGACTATCCTGCCCGCGCTGCGAGGAGTTGGCCGTGCGGATCCTGCCCGATGCCACCGATGCCGGGCCTACCTGTTTATCGTCAAGCCACCTGCTAAAACTCCCCGTGAGTACCGGGTGAACTGGATCTCTGGGACTGTTCCTGCGGAGGAGGAGACCCCCTGGCCGGAACCCTCCCCGTCGGTGGAGATCGTGGAGCCGGAGGCTGTTGACCCAGAGATCATTTCCGTCTCGTCCACCCTGACCCTGCTAACCGCTGCTTCGCCATCCCGCTCTTTGGAGGTAAGCGAACTGGGCGAGACGGACCAAAAAGACTGTGTGTCCTGTGTGACGAGCACACAGGCCGAAGCCGTGCCAGAGACCACCACAACCACAGTGGTCTCCGTGTGGCGTGCTGCTATTGGAGAGGGCCCTGCACAGGCCTCCCGTGGCTGCGGTCAAGGCCTACCTGCTCGCCGTTGTTTACCGGATTGGCCAAGAGACCCATCAAAGGCATGCGGTTACCCACCTCCGGAGGAGTATAACTCCCCCGAATTGGACTCTTTTTCGGATGATGATACGATTGACCATTTGTTTGAGCCCGAGTTCCCAGAGTCACAGGGCTTCGGAGAATTTCGAGCCCCCTGCACAAGGAGGAAGAAGCGATCCGTCCGAAGTGCACCGCGTGGGCCTAGCGAGCCGAATTTGAGCATCCCGCAGCTGACCTGGGGAGACGGTGAGTCCGTTCCTGTCTGAAGTGTCACCGCTCCCATGCCCACTGCTGTGCCTGCACTTAAACGGGCCCCTAATGCCATAGTCAAACGTGGATTTGGAGACCCACGTATGCTGCCCAGACTGGCTCGTTTGCAGCGTGTCTTCATGCAGCGAGTTACTACTGAATATGGGTATGAATACCCGTACGTACCTCCATCCCTCCTGACTGAGCTTGAGAATTTGAGGGAGGATTGGTACCGCAATGCCATTTGGGAGCACCTGAATGTTCCTGTCAGACATCGGGAGACACCATATGCTTTCCTGTGTATCGGAAATCGGATGGGCAATTGTTTAAAGAGGTGGAGCCCAGGCAGACACATTTTTCACGACCGAGTGGTCCTCAAGTGTCCCAGGAGGGTGGACCAAGTGTTCTCTGTTGCTGGCATTGACTCCCAGGGGAACAATATTTTCCTGCCTGATCCACGCTTCTATTGATAGGCCCCATGCCTGTATTATTGAACCTGTTGCTGTTAAAGAAGTGATGGACAAGGACCTTTTCCCCCTATTCGAGTTTTTGTTTGTTTATTCCCCTCCCGGATCCACATCTTGGTGTATGAGCAGAACTTTGGGTTGGGTCTATCTCAGTTATTTAGAATAGGGTCTTGTTCACTTTTCCACAGCACCAGAAGGAAACTCAGCAAAGGAAATATTTTATTCTTCAGTTCCCTCTTGTTGCTATATCTTTTGAACTAAACTTGGACTGCCGTGTAATACCAGCACACTGAACGCTAGGAGGCAGTGTTCTGGAGCGTTCTATTGCAGGACTTGAATGTATATTGTGTTTTTTTTTTCTTTTCTTTTCTCTTGCAGCAGAGTAAAAGAGACGCTCAGCACTTATAGTTAACTCCCTGGGAGGAAGGGAAATTTCACACTCGGGCCCGAGGGTGCAGTTTCAATTCTGACCTTGGAGATTGTAAATATATATTTTTTATAATAATATATATGTATATACAGTGATGAAAATAAGTATTTGAACACCCTGCTATTTTGCAAGTTCTCCCACTTGGAAATCATGGAGGGGTCTGAAATTGTTATCGTAGGTGCATGTCCACTGTGAGAGACATAATAAAAAAAAAAAAATCCAGAAATCACAATGTATGATTTTTTTTAAACTATTTATTTGTATGATACAGCTGCAAATAAGTATTTGAACACCTGAGAAAATCAATGTTAATATTTGGTACAGTAGCCTTTGTTTGCAATTACAGAGGTCAAACGTTTCTTGTAGTTTTTCACCAGGTTTGCACACACTGGAGGAGGGATTTTGGCCCACTCCTCCACACAGATCTTCTCTAGATCAGTCAGGTTTCTGGGCTGTCGCTGAGAAACACGGAGTTTGAGCTCCCTCCAAAGATTCTCTATTGGGTTTAGGTCTGGAGACTGGCTAGGCCACGCCAGAACCTTGATATGCTTCTTACAGAGCCACTCCTTGGTTATCCTGGCTGTGTGCTTCGGGTCATTGTCATGTTGGAAGACCCAGCCTCGACCCATCTTCAAAGCTCTAACTGAGGGAAGGAGGCTGTTGCCCAAAATCTCGCAATACATGGCCCCGGTCATCCTCTCCTTAATACAGTGCAGTCGCCCTGTCCCATGTGCAGAAAAACACCCCCAAAGCATGATGGGAGTGTTCTTGGGATGGTACTCATCATTCTTCTTCCTCCAAACACGGTTAGTGGAATTATGACCAAAAAGTTCTATTTTGGTCTCATCTGACCACATGACTTTCTCCCATGACTCCTCTGGATCATCCAAATGGTCATTGGCAAACTTAAGACGGGCCTTGACATGTGCTGGTTTAAGCAGGGGAACCTTCCGTGCCATGCATGATTTCAAACCATGACGTCTTAGTGTATTACCAACAGTAACCTTGGAAACGGTGGTCCCAGCTCTTTTCAGGTCATTGACCAGCTCCTCCCGTGTAGTCCTGGGCTGATTTCTCACCTTTCTTAGGATCATTGAGATCCCACGTGGTGAGATTTTGCATGGAGCCCCAGTCCGAGGGAGATTGACAGTCATGTTTAGCTTCTTCCATTTTCTAATGATTGCTCCAACAGTGGACCTTTTTTCACCAAGCTGCTTGGCAATTTCCCCGTAGCCCTTTCCAGCCTTGTGGAGGTGTACAATTTTGTCTCTAGTGTCTTTGGACAGCTCTTTGGTCTTGGCCATGTTAGTAGTTGGATTCTTACTGATTGTATGGGGTGGACAGGTGTCTTTATGCAGCTAATGACCTCAAACAGGTGCATCTAATTTAGGATAATAAATGGAGTGGAGGTGGACATTTTAAAGGCAGACTAACAGGTCTTTGAGGGTCAGAATTCTAGCTGATAGACAGGTGTTCAAATACTTATTTGCAGCTGTATCATACAAATAAATAGTTAAAATCATAAATTGTGATTTCTGGAATTTTTTTTTTGATTATGTCTCTCACAGTGGACATGCACCTACGATGACAATTTCAGACCCCTCCATGATTTCCAAGTGGGAGAACTTGCAAAATAGCAGGGTGTTCAAATACTTATTTTCCTCACTGTATTTTTGGTGTGTCTGTTCTTTTTTTTTTTTTTTAGGATACTGATTCAATCTACTATCAACGCTGTCGGAGACTGGGGCAGATTAGATAGATAGGAATGTATATGCTATTGTGTTTATTTGTAGTGTTGTGTAATGCCATAGTTCTTCCTATAGTATTCCAGGAAGCTAATATTTGTAACTCAGTTTGCATTTATGTTTCTCTTCTTTCCTCCTTTTTCTATACTGTTTAGCAGATCCAGGCCGGCATTCAGGCTTGAATGCCTTAGGACACTGGGGACAGTGTCATTTCAAGTGGGGGGAGTGTGTAGCGCCTGTGTACTTTTCAGTCCTGAACTGTCCTGTGGGTCATTCTGTGCTCCAGAGATGTAGTTCCATCTCTGGATGGCAGGTGGTGCCAGAGGGGTCCAGGCAGAGCCGCTTCTTCCCAGCAGCCAATTAGAGGAGCGTTTTCCCTCACGGGGCATGCTGGGGAGGGGTATTTCTGTAGTGGAGGCCATTGCTTGGGGTTCTTCGTGGGTTTCTGTTCCAGGTGCGGCACCCACCTTTAGTAGTTGGATCTGTATGTGCGTTATAATTAATTGAAATTAGTCGATTAAAAAAAAAAAACGATTAATCGAACAGAACATTTTTGATCAGTAACAGCCCTAGTTTAAAGGTAAATGTTTTTTCACCTTAATGCCACAGTCACTTACCACATGACTAGAAAAGGGGGGAATGAGGGTGGGACTTTATGTGAGGCAATGAGGGGTATATTCATGTGCCTCCATCCCTAATATGTTTAGACAAGGGGGGGGGGGGAAATATGTATATGTATTTATCTACTATCCTTATCTATGTTGGAATATATGTGTATACACATGAACCATTAATTTGTTACCCAATGCTATTATTATTACAGTTATTACCATTACACAATTATGTATCAGGAATCAATAAACATAAGTGCATTTTAAATTTTTAGTAGTGTGCTTCATTTAAAGTCCCACCAATCTCCCCCCCCCCCCTTGTCTAAACATATTAGGGATGGAGGCACATGAATCTTGCAATTATGTACTTGGCTGGCACTTTGGGAGGCTATTATTATCGTAGCATTTACATGTGTTGACTGGAGACGCTGTTGGTTCATTCTTATCCCGGAGCTTTGATGCTTGCCGGGGCCCTCCCTCCTTCCACTACTCCCATGCTAGTGTGGGGGGTGGGCGGGCACCCAGCAAGCATCAACGCCATGTGTTATACGTCATACGTGTGACGTCAATACGACGCCACGCTCCGACGCTTTTTCCACCTCGTGATCAATACGAGGGGGTTTATAATGCCAGTTTCCGGACGACACTGTCCATTCGGATACTTGTGTAGCCCCTTCGGATCACGCAACATGACGTTGGCGGATACCCTCGGTTTGCTGGCACGACCAACAATTTAATGTTTTATTATAGACAACTTTGCTTTTAATCGCTCCTGATGATTGTGAAAACCCATGAAACGCGTAGAGCTACTCAACGACTGTTACATGCTATCAGGTTGCAAAATTATGTCTGAGATTCAACTGTTTACTGTAGTCGCGGCAATATATGGTTTATATGAATTTATCTACTAACCTTATCTATGTTGGAATATATGTGTATACACATGAACCATTAATTTGTTACCCAATGCTATTATTATTACAGTTATTACTATTATACAATTATGTATCAGGAATCAATAAACATAAGTGCATTTTTAATTTTTAGTAGTGTGCTTCATTTAAAGTAGAAAAGAAGGAGTTGCGCCAAACTAAATGCAGTATGCAAAAGTTTAATTAAAAGTTCTATCATAAACAATAGATTGGCTACTCAGAAAACTGAGTGATATCGCAGGCAAAATAGGAGAAGAAGCAGGCCCGGTGTCAGTGTATCATCCGCAAATCCAAGGGTTCAAACCGGCAATTCTCAGCACCAAGTGCTGGATGGAATCGAAATCCAGGGTCTCGGAAGCCTCGGGGAGCCACAGGAGAGCAGGGAACCGTGGATGCTGCTTCAGAGCGGCGTGCGTTCCAGCGTGGAGCGCAGCGTGCCGTCGTTACACGTTGACGCGTTTCTCAGCATCCGCTGTTTCATCAGATCCATAGCGTCCATAAAGAACGGACGTACTATATGCGGGGAGGAGTGCCGTGATTGGTCAACGGCGCATATAAACACAGAACACACAAATCAAGCAGTCTGAGCAAACTACCAATAAGCTGGGGACTCTATAGTGGAATGAACCGGGGACAATAGATAAAATACTGACAGTTTTAAGAGCAAACATTAAAATATATACAGTGAGGAAAATAAGTATTTGAACACCCTGCTATTTTGCAAGTTCTCCCACTTGGAAATCATGGAGGGGTCTGAAATTGTCATCGTAGGTGCATGTCCACTGTGAGAGACATAATCCCCCAAAAAAATCCAGAAATCACAATTTATGATTTTTTAACTATTTATTTGTATGATACAGCTGCAAATAAGTATTTGAACACCTGTCTATCAGCTAGAATTCTGACCCTCAAAGACCTGTTAGTCTGCCTTTAAAATGTCCACCTCCACTCCATTTATTATCCTAAATTAGATGCACCTGTTTGAGGTCATTAGCTGCATAAAGACACCTGTCCACCCCATACAATCAGTAAGAATCCAACTACTAACATGGCCAAGACCAAAGAGCTGTCCAAAGACACTAGAGACAAAATTGTACACCTCCACAAGGCTGGAAAGGGCTACGGGGAAATTGCCAAGCAGCTTGGTGAAAAAAGGTCCACTGTTGGAGCAATCATTAGAAAATGGAAGAAGCTAAACATGACCGTCAATCTCCCTCGGACTGGGGCTCCATGCAAAATCTCACCTCGTGGGGTCTCAATGATCCTAAGAAAGGTGAGAAATCAGCCCAGGACTACACGGGAGGAGCTGGTCAATGACCTGAAAAGAGCTGGAACCACCGTTTCCAAGGTTACTGTTGGTAATACACTAAGACGTCATGGTTTGAAATCATGCATGGCACGGAAGGTTCCCCTGCTTAAACCAGCACATGTCAAGGCCCGTCTTAAGCTTGCCAATGACCATTTGGATGATCCAGAGGAGTCATGGGAGAAAGTCATGTGGTCAGATGAGACCAAAATATAACTTTTTGGTCATAATTCCACTAACCATGTTTGGAGGAAGAAGAATGATGAGTACCATCCCAAGAACACCATCCCTACTGTGAAGCATGGGGGTGGTAGCATCATGCTTTGGGGGTGTTTTTCTGCACATGGGACAGGGTGACTGCACTGTATTAAGGAGAGGATGACCGGGGCCATGTATTGCGAGATTTTGGGCAACAACCTCCTTCCCTCAGTTAGAGCTTTGAAGATGGGTCGAGGCTGGGTCTTCCAACATGACAATGACCCGAAGCACACAGCCAGGATAACCAAGGAGTGGCTCTGTAAGAAGCATATCAAGGTTCTGGCGTGGCCTAGCCAGTCTCCAGACCTAAACCCAATAGAGAATCTTTGGAGGGAGCTCAAACTCCGTGTTTCTCAGCGACAGCCCAGAAACCTGACTGATCTAGAGAAGATCTGTGTGGAGGAGTGGGCCAAAATCCCTCCTCCAGTGTGTGCAAACCTGGTGAAAAACTACAAGAAACGTTTGACCTCTGTAATTGCAAACAAAGGCTACTGTACCAAATATTAACATTGATTTTCTCAGGTGTTCAAATACTTATTTGCAGCTGTATCATACAAATAAATAGTTAAAAAAAATCATACATTGTGATTTCTGGATTTTTTTTTTTTATTATGTCTCTCACAGTGGACATGCACCTACGATAACAATTTCAGACCCCTCCATGATTTCCAAGTGGAAGAACTTGCAAAATAGCAGGGTGTTCAAATACTTATTCTCATCACTGTGTGTATATATATATTACTAAAAATACTAGAAAAACCCTGAGACAGTAGAGAGTGCATATTGATCATAATAAACATGGAAAGGAAATCGATATTATGAATTTTTACATAAGCATATACATACACACACACACACACACACACACACACATGAATGTATATGTACCTGCAAACAAACACACTGCCTACACATCTATAGCAGTATAGTGATATAAGAAATATATATAAAATTAATAGTAATAATAGATAATGAAAGTTTGGAAAAATAATGATAATATTAATAATAAAAAAAAGGCTTAAACAACTTACTCTCATCCCTCTTGTAGGGATGTTTCAGTGCAAAAAGGCTAAATGCCTAACCTGTTCCCATGTCACTCATGTAAAAAATAATTTTGTAGTCAACAATAAGACTTTTAATTTAAGCTTCTTTTATAATTGTTTGACGACATATGTTGTCTATAGTATTTCTTGTCCCTGTGGACTTTTATATGTGGGAAGAACGATTAGAGCCCTTCGCACTCGATTTGGGGAACACCGACGTGCTGTTCATGCAGGGGATCCCAAGTCTAGTGTTGCACGCCACTTTGCCACGCACCACCACAAGTACATCTCTCTCTTGCAGGTGTGGGTTATCGAGGCTATACCTGAAACCCCTACTGCAGTTGAGATATTTCAACGACTGTGCATAAAGGAAACTTTCTGGATCTATTCTTTAAATATGATGTCGCCCCATGACCTTAATGAGGAAATGGAGACTAATAATATTATCTAATGTGGTTCAATCATCTTTTTTATTTTATATCACATATATACTTTATATATATTTTTTAGTTGACAATGCGTTTTTGCACATTTATCTCAGTGTGCACAGTGAGTGCTTGCTGATATACACGCATGATATTACAGGACTGTCTTTGTGTGTATATACATCTACGCTTATATGGTCGATGTACTAATTCCAATTTATGCATCCTCTGGAGATAAATTATACATCATCTATATCCCACTTTTTCTATAGACAATTTGTACTATAAACCAAAGTTTCCCTTATGTGTATATGTTCATATGAATAGGAGTTGAGAGAGAGATATATATATATTCATATTATCATCAATTCTTGATATATAATATTATTATTATTATTATTTTTATTATTAATATTATTATTTTTCCAAACTTTCATTATCTATTATTACTATTAATTTTATATATATTTCTTATATCACTATACTGCTATAGATGTGTAGGCAGTGTGTTTGTTTGTTTGCAGGTACATATACATTCATGTGTGTGTGTGTGTGTGTGTGTGTGTATATGCTTATGTAAAAATTCCTGATATCGATTCCTTTCCATGTTTTCTATGATCAATATACACTCTCTACTGTCTCAGGGTTTTTCTAGTATTTTTAGTAATTTTAGTATTTTAGCATTCATTATATATATATATATATATATATATATATATATATATATATATATATATATATATATATATATATATATATATATATATTTTAATGTTTGCTTTTAAAACTGTTAGTATTTTATCTATTGTCCCCGGTTCATTCCACTATAGAGTCCCCAGCTTATTGGTAGTTTGCTCAGACTGCTTGATTTGTGTGTTCTGTGTTTATATGCGCCGTTGACCAATCACGGCACTCCTCCCCGCATATAGTATGTCCGTTCTCTATGGACGCTATGGATCTGATGAAACAGCAGATGCTGAGAAACGTGTCATCCCATTGGTTGGCCTGACTCCCCACGTCACTTCCGGTGTAACGACAGCACGCTGCACTCCACGCTAGAACGCACGCCGCTCTGAAGCAGCATCCACGGTTCCCTGCTCTCCTGTGGCTCCCCGAGGCTTCCGAGACCCTGGATTTCGATTCCATCCAGCACTTGGTGCTGAGAATTGCCGGTTTGAACCCTTGGATTTGCGGATGATACACTGTGACACCGGGCCTGCTTCTTCTCCTATTTTGCCTGTGATATCACTCAGTTTTCTGAGTAGCCAATCTATTGTTTATGATATAACTTTTAATTAACTTTTGCATACTGCATTTAGTTTGGCGCATCTCCTTCTTTTCTACATATCCTCCAGAGCTTGCTTCTGCTTCAGGACTGCCCCTGCTAGTGCTTTGGATTACTATTGGACATTCATTATTATTGGACATTCATTTTCTCTCCCAGTGCCCTCTTCTGACATGGACCATATGATGATATGCTATTTATTTTAATTGCTGACCATTCTGCTATGCTCTATTAATCATGCGCCATCCACCTATTTCTTTACATTGCTTCATTTAAAATCCCACCAATCCCCCCCCCCCTTGTCTAAAATTACCACATGCCACCAAATGCAGATTGCCACATGCAACCAGATGCAGATTTCCACATGCCACTGTCTCCTGCCTCCTAGATGCATTGTCACTAAGCACAGTGAGTTTCACATGAGAGACCAGTGTTGATGCGGGGCGGGCAGTGGGAGATGATTTCATCTCTCTGCTCGCCTGCTTCACCCCTAACAGTGTAACGGCGGGGCTGTGTGGGCGGAAGTGCGGCGATCTTTCTGCTTGCCGCCGCACCTCAGCACAGACTTCACGGCCCACCAGTAAACAGGCTGCGGCCCGGTAGTGGACCGCGGACCGGGGGTTGTAGACCCCTACTGTACAGGATGCAAGTAATGAATCCTGGGTGGGAGGTATGTGTCCCTGTTTTGGGGTGTGGTCCCTTTAAGGGGGACAACAAGAAAAAGTGCAAAGTACTCAGAGAATCTCCTTCTTGCAGGTTTAGGGGGTTCTAGGGTGATCCTGCAGAGTGGGAAACTGATTTACAGTGTTCTTAAAGAGGAAGTAAACCCTCTGAAACTTTTCCTAAAAAAAAAAAACCTGCAAGAGAAAGGCATAACGAGCTAGCTCATTATGAATTACTTACCTGAGATCGAAGCCCCCGCAGCGACCCTCGTCCCTCTCCGCCACCGCCATGATACCCAAGTGACTTTCAGGTATCACTGCTCCGGCGCTGTGACTGGCCGAAGCAGCAATGACGTCACTCCCGCGCATGTGCGTAGGAGCCGTCAGGGATGGCACTATCCCATTCATTAACGGCACGCTCATTGCGCTTGCGCCATTGTCTATGGTGCGTATGCGCTGTAGACATCGGTGCAGTCTTTTCTGCAAATATCTGTGGTTCTTGCCCTTCTGAAGAAACCGACCTTGGACCCAGCAGTCCTGGGCAACTATAGGCCGATTTCCATCTTGTCTTTTGTGGCAATGGTGATGGAGCGCCTGGTGGTGAACGAATTTCTCATATCGCCTTTCAGGACAACCTTGGAGAGAGCGCAGCTCCGCCCACTTTTCAGGAAACACACATGATCCTTTAAGATCCCTCCTCTTCCACCATGGCCTCAGTTATTGTGTTTCCTCCGCCATGGTGGAAGCATCATAGAGAACCAGGGAGCTGCGCTCTCTCCAAGGCGGAGGGGTTTCTGGCTTACCTTTGTTTGTTTACGTGCAGTGACCATCCCGGCCCCCCTCTACGGGGAGGGGGCGTTCAGGAGTCCCCAGACGCTCCGGCTCAGTGGAGCATTCGGCTACCCGGGAGGGGGTGTCCTTGTGCCCAGGAACTGCGGTAGGGCCTGGTGGCCGAGCGGTAACCGCCACAGGTCGGCGGTGTTCCGCATCTCAGTTCCGGGTCCCGGCCGGCGAGTGCGTCGCGCACGGTGACGCCGTTTCCTGGGGGGGCGTGGCGCAGTGGTTCCCGACGTCTGGAACGCAGCGTCTGCGGGGCAGGTCAGGTGACCGGTGCTTCTATTTCCGGCCCCCGATGATGACGCGGGAGGCCGGGAAAATTAAAAAAAACGGAGTTCTCCGGCTACTATCGTGACTGCGCTCTACAATGGAGGAGAGACAGACAGCACCAGCGGAAACAGGCGCTGCAAGCACCGGTCAGGCCCAGGTAAGAGGGGTACAGCGGTGCCTTTATTCTTATTCTATTGGGTCTAAGTCTGTTTATTGTTGTTCCTCCCTGAGGGAGCCTGTGGTTACCAGTCCAGGTTAACGCTCTTGGTCTGTTTAACCGTAAGGAGTGGTGGCACTTAGTTCCAGGCCCTTTTTATGGTGGTGGCAGCACTGGGTGTTTTTATAAAAAAAATAAAAAAGGGATGGTAATTCTTTTTCTCATCCCTTTGCAGGAAAAATCTGCAGGCAAAACTAGGCACTAGACATCCAGGAAATGCCCATCTTGCAAAAATCCTTTAAGGGATTCTTGGCAAAAACCAATGTGCAGATCCTGCATTAAAAATTTGGTGGAAGAAGAAACTTCGCAACAGTATAAGAACCTTTTTTCCTCAATTCAAGAACTAGCGAGCTCTTTAGGTTCAGTTAAGGATCTGATTGCACAGGGCTCCGCAAGTCAAGGGGAGCCTCAGCAGCCACCACCTAGCCCAAAAATCCCGTTATCTAGACAAACAGATGGGCATTCAGCAGATGAAGGAACCAGTACTCTCGCCTCCCTCAGGGATTCAGATGAGGAGGAGCAAGAGGAAGAAGATAGTAGCAAAATCTCTAAATTTAAATTGTCCTTGGAAGACGTGGATGAGTTACTTAAGGCAATTTACACTACCCTGGATATCCAGGAAGAAAAGATTCAGTTATCCATACATGATAAAATGTATCAAGGATTGGATGAATCCAAACACCGGGTTTTCCCGGTCCACAAAGTCCTTTCGGACACAATAAAAAAGGAATGGAAAGGAACGGGCTCCCTTCTTTTCCAAGACCCTTAAGAGAAGGTTTCCATTTGAAGACAGTGACACAGAGGTGTGGAACAAGAAACCTAAGGTAGATGCCGCTTTCTCGCAAGTGTCTCGTCATACAGACCTGGCTTTCAAGGATATGGGGGTCCTAAAAGACCCAATGGATAAAAGAGCTGATTCCCTCCTCAAAAAGGCCTGGGATTCAGTTTCAACCAGTCTGAAACCAGCCATGGCCGCCACAGTTGTCGCCCGCAATCTGGAGTGCTGGGTTGAAAAATTACAAAGTCATGTAGAGGCAGGCACCCTTAGAAAGGATCTGTTGGAGTCCTTTCCCTTAATTTTGAAAGCCATCAAATATATGGCAGATGCATCTGCTGAGTCCATTAAAATGGCTGCAAGGTCAGCAGCTTTGGTAAACTCTGTCAGGCGAGCGATATGGTTAAAGACCTGGTCGGGTGATACACCCTCTAAAGTTAAACTTTGTGGTTTACCTTTCTCAGGGGACCTTTTGTTCGGTCAAGACCTGGAAAAGGTACTTGACAGAACGGCTGATAAGAAAAAGGCTTTTCCCCCTAAAAAGGGTCAGAACCCCAAAAAGAATTTTCGTCCTTTTCAGCAATCCCATAAGAAAAAGGAAGAAAATAAAAGAGGTTGGGGGTCCCAAAGAGGTAGAGGTAGAGGAGGTATCCTTTTCAAAAACCCCTCAGAACAGGCTACCAAAAGTAAGTGACGATCTGCTTCCGGTAGGAGGAAGGTTGTCTGCCTTTCTCCTACAGTGGAAGCAGATGCCCATAAGCCCCTTTGTGGAAAGAATCATCACGGAAGGGTACAGTCTGGAATTTTCAGAGTGTCCCCCGAGAAGGTTCTATATCACAGCCCTTCCCCGGGACAAAGAAAAAGCTTCTGCAATGACGATCCTGCTTCAGGATCTGATGAGTAAGGGAGTTGTAGTTCAAGTCCCAAAACATCAGGAGGGCCAGGGCTTCTATTCTCACATTTTTTTTGTAAAGAAGCCCTCGGGCAAGTTTCGACTGATCCTAAACTTGAAGGTTTTAAACAAGTCGATCAGATACAATCATTTCTGTATGGATACCATCTACTCCATAACAAAATTACTGACCCCCGGTTGCTTCATGACATCCCTGGACCTCAGGGATGCCTACTTACACGTCCCGATTGCCCAAGCTTCCCAGCAGTTTCTCAGACTGGCAGTGAACCTGGGGTCCAGGGTATGGCATCTTCAGTTCAGGGCCCTCCCCTTCGGGCTTTCCTCCTCCCCCAGGATCTTCACGAAAATCATGGCGGAGGCCTTGGAACCACTGAAGCTGAAAGGGATTTCGGTCGTCCCATACTTGGACGACCTGCTGTTCTTCGCGGACTCTCGGGATCAAGTTGCGACGAACCTTCTGGTGTCGCAGGTTCATCTCGGAGGTCTAGGTTAGTTACTAAACCACGAGAAATCAAACCTGGTACCCTCCCAAGAGACAAGGTTTCTGGGATATACTATAAATTCAATCCTTCAGAAAGTCTTTTTACCCCAGGAGAAGATACAGAAGGTTTTGGGTGCGGTAGCTCAGGTCCAGACAAACCTAGGGGTGTCAGTCAGGACAGCAATGGCAGTCCTGGGGCTACTCACAGCCTCAATCCCGGCAGTTCCATGGGCGAGGTTACATTCTCGTCCTCTCCAGAGGAGCATTCTTCAATCCTGGTCACACCAGGAGTCACTAGAGAAACGTATCAGATTGACATCAAACGTAAAAAGAGCACTCTGGTGGTGGAGAAATCCCGTCAATTTAACCAAGGGTCTTCCCTGGGTCTTTCCGGTAGAAAAGCGCCTAACAACAGACGCAAGTTCCTGGGGTTGGGGAGCCCATCTAGAGGGACAGACTGCTCAAGGCACCTGGTCCAAACCAGAAGCCAGAAGGTTTTCAAACTGGAGAGAATTAAAGGCTATATTCCTGGGGCTTCAGGCCTTTCATCAGATAGTGAAGGGTCACCACGTGCAGGTCCTGTCGGACAACACCACAGCAGTGGCGTATGTCCTCAAGCAGGGGGGAACCAGAAGCAGAGGTCTTATGCAGCTGGCCAACCATCTGCTGTCTTGGGCAGAGCTAAATCTAGCATCCCTGTCAGCGGTACACCTAAAAGGGTCTCAAAACCTGTTAGCGGACCTACTAAGCAGGAGGCCGCATAGTGGAGGCAGAATGGAGCTTAAACACTGAAGTTTTCACGGCAATCACTCAGGAATGGGGTCAACCACAGATAGACCTGTTCGCCAACCAACAAAATGCGAAAGTGCGGAAATTCTTCTCCCTTCACAGAGAAGACCAGGCAGTGGCCATAGACGCTCTGGCCCAGCGGTGGCACTACCAGCTGTGCTACGCCTTCCCCCCTTTCACACTAATACCACTAGTCCTAAGAAAGTTCAGGGAAGAAAAAGCCAGTCTGATCTTAATCACTCCCTACTGGCCAAAAAGACCGTGGTTTGCATCACTTCAGAATTTAGCCACAAAACCACCGTGGAAACTACCACTCAGGAAAGACCTACTGTCTCAGGGTCCTGTGAACCATCCTGAAGTGGAACGTTTACAGTTGACGGCCTGGTTTCTGAAGAAGACCTTTTAAGATCAAAGGGACTCTGATAAAGTGATAAAAACTCTACTAGACAGTAGGAAAAGTGTAACCAGAGCAATTTACCTCAAGGTTTGGAGAAAGTTCAATTCCTGGTGTACGTCCAAGAATTTCCAGGTTAATAGCGTCATTTCAGTTGTGGAATTTCTTCATGCAGGAATGGAGAAGGGGTTAGCACCCTAAGGACGCAAGTGGCAGCTCTTTCGGTTTATTTAGAAAAAACTTTATCTAAGGAACATTTAATTTCAAGATTTTTCAAGGCACTGGGTCGAAGTAGACCGGTAGCCTTTAAAGCCTTTCCCAGTTGGGATTTATCAATTGTGTTGCAGGGTCTCACGGTGGCTCCGTTTGAACCCATAGGGGATATTTCTTTGAAAGATTTAGTACTAAAAACTATTTTTTTGGTGGCCATCACGACCGCAAGAAGGGTCAGCGAAATCCAAGCTTTGGCAGTTACAGAGCCTTATTTAAGAATTTTTCCGGACAGGATAATTCTTCGAACAGATCCAGCCTTTCTTCCTAAGGTCTCATCAACCTTTCACAGGTCTCAGGAAATAATCCTTCCTACTTTTTGTTCAGCTCCCTCTAATGCAGGGGAAGAAACCTTTCATACTCTCGACGTAAAAGGATGTGTACTTCAATACCTCTCGGTCACCAAGGAATTCAGGAAGTTGAACGCCTTGGCCCAGATTCAGGTAGAATCGCGCAATATTTGCGTGGGCAAAGAGCAAAAATTTTTCTCTGCGCCCACGCAAATATTGCGCTTTGCCCGCGATTCACGGAGCAGTTGCTCCGTAAATTGCGCGGGCGATATGCTAAATAGCCCTGCGTAAGGGCGCCTAATGTAAATGATCCCGCCGGGGGCGGGAATCATTTAAATTAGGCGCGCTCTCGCGCCGAGCGAACAGCGCATGCTCCGTCGGGAAACTTTCCCGACGTGCATTGCGGCAAATGACGTCGCAAGGACGTCATTTGCTTCTAAGTGAACGTGAATGGCGTCCAGCGCCATTCACGGTTCACTTACGTAAACGACGTAAAATTTGAACGTCGCGAGCGGGAAGCGCAGCTATACTTTAGCATTGGCTGCGCCTGCTATTAGCAGGAGCAGCCTTATGCTAAAGTGGCCGTACGGAAACTCCGTACCTTGCGTGCGCAGGGCCCGCGCAACTTTTGTGAATCGGTGGTAGTATGCAATTTGCATACTATACGCCGATCACAATGGCCGCGCCCCCTAGCGGCCAACGCAAGAATGCAGCCTGGGATGTGAAGGCATAAGGATGCTTATGTCTGTCACATCCTAGGCTGCAGTCGGTGTAGCGAGGTTCCTGAATCAGGAGCACTCGTTACACCGGAGCAAGTAAGCCCTTGCGCCGCGCAACCTATGGTTGCGCGGGCGCAAGTGCTTCTTGAATCTGGGCCCTTGTTTATAATATTCTCAGGAGCAAGGAAAGGAGAAAAGGCTTCCAAAAGCACGTTAGGTAGATGGCTCAAACAAGCCATCGTAGAGAGTTACCAAGCCAAAGGAGAGGTGCCTCCTACGGGAATCACGGCCCATTCAACAAGATCTACGGCAGTTTCCTGGGCCGAAAGAGCCGGTGCTACGCCTGACCAGATCTGCAAGGCAGCTACATGGTCCAGCTATTCGACCTTTCTGCGGCACTACAGGCTAGACTTACTGTCCGCTGCGGAGCAAGCCTTCGGCAGGAAGGTACTGCAAGCAGTGGTCCCACCCTAGGGTAAGTTACTCGGTTAACCTCTCCAAGGTTGTCCTGAAAGGCGATATGAGAAAGGCCTAGTTAGACTTACCGGTGACGGTATTTCTAAGAGCCTTTCAGGACAACCGCTATTTTCCCTCCCTAGGTATTTGAATAAGAGTATGTTTTAAATGTCTATCATGGTTTGTTGTGGTTCTTCTGTGCTTTGTTTTCCAGTTGTCGGAGACCACAATAACTGAGGCCATGGTGGAAGAGGAGGGATCTTAAAGGATCATGTGTGTTTCCTGAAAAGTGGGCGGAGCTGTGCTCTCTCCAAGGTTGTCCTGAAAGGCTCTTAGAAATACCGTCACCGGTAAGTCTAACTAGGCCTTTCCATGTGTTGGACGAATTCCAGTCCGGATTTCGACCTGGCCACGGGACAGAGACGAGCCTCATCTGTGTGTATGATGATCTCCTTCACAGTTTGGGCAGGGGTGACTCAGGCCCCGTACACACGGTCGGACAAAACCGATGAGAATGGTCTGACAGACCGTTTTCATCGGTTCACCGCTGAAGTGGCCTGATGTGTGTACACACCATCGTTCCAAAAACCGATCGGGTCAGAACGCGGTGAGGTCATACACACAACGTCCTGAATAAAATGAATTTCAATGCTTCCAAGCATGTGTCGACTTGATTCTGAGCATGCGCGGGTTTTGAACCGATGCTTTTCTGTACTAACATCGGTTTGGACCGATCGGGCAGCGGTCCATCGGTTCGGTTTTGAAGCATGTTTTAAAATTTTGGACCGAAGGAAAACAGACCGATGGGCTATACACACCGTCGGTTTGGACCGATGAAACTGAACCTCGGTCCATTCTCATCGGTTTTGTCCGACCGTGTGTACGGGGCCTCAGTAGTAGACATGTGCATTTGTTTCCGTCCGAATTTCTGTGATTTTCGTAGTCGTTTTAACAAACAATAATGAATGTGCACAGTCCGAAATCCAAAAGATCCAACATAAAAAATGCTTTATTTTAGTTTTGTTGCGACAACAGTTCGATATAGATCAGGGGTGTCAAACTGGCGGCCCTCCAGCTGTTTCGAAACTACAAGTCCCATCATGCCTCTGCCTGTGAGAGTCATGCTTGTAACTGTTAGCCTTGCAATGCCTCATGGGACTTGTAGTTTTGCAACATCTGGAGGGCCGCCAGTTTGACACCCCTGATATAGATAGAAGATTCGACATGACGGTGAAAATAACGATCTGTGTCTATAGAATCTGCGGTTGAATGTGCCTAACCTAACTCTATTAGTCCAAGATTATTCAACATTATAGAGACATGAAAGATAAAGATTCGACATTATAGAGACATGAAAATTCGACAAAGCAGCTAAAAACATACGATCGCCACGAGCGGACATTTATGGTCAAATTCTCCGCCCACAGAAGAATTCTAATGTTTGCTGACTAGTAATAATAATTAATATAAAAATTACTAGTCATACAACATTAGAATTCTACTATAGCTTGTGGGCGGAGCATTTGACCGGAAATGTATGATTGCGGCGTCGTACAGTTTAGCTGCTTCGTCGAATCTTCTTAGAACATTCGATGGACACCATAAGCCTTCAATGACAGATTCGACCTTAATTAATTTGGATTTTCGGACGAATGCATTTTTTAACAAAACAAAATAAATAAAATTGAATTTTGGAAGTAACTAAATAATTTTATTTTTCAAACGAAATTCCAAAACAAAATCTTTCAGCGTGCACATGTCTACTCAGTAGCACTGGTTCTCTTGGAGCTGTCAGCCGCGTTTGATACCATAAATCATGGAATCTTACTGGAGCGGTTGAGATCAGTCTTGGGCATGAGCGGGTCGGCTTTGGCATGGGTGGCCTCTTTTTTTTAGAGGGCAGAGTTCAGGGAGTCAAGACAGGCCCATTTTACTCTAAGTAATCCGTCTTGGACTGCAGAGTGCCACTAGGTTCTGCCTTGTCTCCTCTGCTGTTTAATATCTATATTAAGCCTCTTCCTGACCTTCTTATGTCCCACGCTATCCAGTACCGTGTATATGCAGACGACACCCAGGTTTCCCTGAGGATTCCTAGGAATCAGCCGGCTGATGCCACCCTTGTCAGCTGCTTGTAGGCCATCAACACATGGATGTCCGCCAACTTTCTGAAACTTAATGGGGGAAAAACTGAGGTGATCATCTTCAGTGATTTGGCTACCCCTCCAGATATTCTGCCCTGGCCTCCCTCATTTGGCCCTTCTCTGGAGCTGGCCTCCCAGGTTTATGATCTGGGATTCGTCCTAGACTCAGGTTTAACCTTGGCTCCTCAGGTAAAAAAGGTGGTCAGTGCATGTCACTGGCAGCTAAAACTCCTGAGGGTGTTGTTTAAATTTCTGGATATCTGAAAAACAGTCATCTGTGCCATGATAGGCAGCTGCATAGACTACTGCAATTCACTTTATCTGGGATTGCCAAAGATGATAGCGCGGAGGCTTCAACTTATGCAAAATGCTGCGGCAAGGTTACTTATGGATGTCCCGCTGAGGCCCCGTACACACGGTCGTTCCAAACCGATAAGAATGGTCCGATGGGCCATTTCCATCGGTTCACCGCTGAAGTGGCCTGATGGTCTGATGTGCGTACACACCACCGTTCCAAAAAACGATCGGGTCAGAACGCGGTGACGTCTAACACACAACGTGCTGAATAAAACGAAGTTCAATGCTTCCAAGCATGCGTCGACTTGATTCTGAGCATGCGTGGGTTTTGAACCGATGCTTTCTGTACTAACAATCGGTTTGGACCGATCGGGCATCGGTCCATCGGTTCGATTTTAAAGCATGTATTAAAATTTTGGACCGAAGGACAACAGACCGATGGGCTATACACACGGTCGGTTTGGACCAATGAAACTGAACCTTGGTCCATTCTCATTGGTTTTGTCCGACCGTGTGTACGCGGCCTGAGAGATCATATCACCCCTGTCCTCTGTGCCTTGCAGTCCACTATCGCACCTTATTTAAAGGGGTTTTAAAGGTACAATTTTTTTTCCTAAATAGCTTCCTTTACCTTAGTGCAGTCCTCCTTCACTTACCTCATCCTTCGATTTTGCTTTTAAATGTTCTTATTTCTTCTGAGAAATTCTCACTTCCTGCCATAGGCCTCTTCAGCGTCGAGGGGGGGGGGCTCTGAGGACCTCAGTTGCCTCCCTAATGAGTCTCAGTGATGCCTCCTCTGTCTGTAGGGTTGCCACCTTTTCTTTAAGTCAAACCCGAACACTTTAGCGGCCCACGGCAATTATTTTTATAGTATAACCTATACATATATTTTGCTATTAAACTCCATTTCTGATCATATGAAGTTAATACCAAGAGTTTCCCTTTACATCAGAGTCCTCAGAGTTCCCCTTTTACATCTGAACTCACAGAGACTCCCCCAGAGTTCCCCCTTACATCAGACTCTGCAGACTCTGATGTAAGGGGGAACTCTGGGGGCTCTAACATAAGGGATGCTCTGGAAACCATGATATAAGGGGGAACACTGGGAACTCTGATATACAGGAGGACTCTGATGTAAGGAGGAACTCTGATGTAAGGGGGAACACTGAGAACTCTGATGTACGAAGAAGACTCTGATGTAAGGGGGAAAGCTGTGGCCTCTGGTGTAAAGGGGAACTCCGATGTAAGGGGTGCTCTGAGAACCCTGATTCACCTTTGTGTACTCAATCAGAGGCAGGAGAGAGAAGGGGGGAGACATTTACAGACAGGGATGGATGGTGAGCTCACTCACCCCCTGGCAGTCAGCATCTCTCATGCAGATGTATCTGAGGCTGCTGGACTTCAAATTTCCAGCCCCAACTTTCCTTTTCTGAGGCACAGCACTGAGGATTGGAGTGTGGGCAGACACAGAGGGGACAGGGGGGGGGGTAGGTGTAGATTGAGCCCTCTCTAAGGCAGTGTGAAAGAGACAACTGCAGCCATAAACCCTGCTGGCAAGCCATAGTCCAGGCTAAAAAATTTGTCCAGGTTTCAGGCTTTCTGAAACCCGGACACATGATTCCAAACCCGAACTGTCCGGGTGAATCCTGGACAGGTGGCAACCCTATCTGTGTGACTCACCTTCCTGGGCCTTTTGTTTCTAAGGCGTAGGGGAGGCACCTGTGACTGGGCCCAGACACCTCCTGCCTGACACTGGGCCCGGCCTCCTCCTGGCTGACACTCACCCCTGCCTCCTCCTGACTGCCACATTCCAGAGCCTCGTCTTGGCTGATGTCATCCTGTGTATGAAAAAGGGACATAGTTTTTGTTCATCAATCACACACAATTTTTGATCTCATGACTGTTGCAAATTGAATGGTAATAAATAGAAAAGACTCTCATTCTGACCCCAGCAGTTTTCATTCTTGTCCCAATCATTTCTGGCCACTACTGTCTATTGATATGTAAAACATATAAATATGTATAAAAATACTATACCTGGCTCCAGATGTTCTCATCCAGATCCTCCAGGATGTCCTGGCCAGGTTGCTCCTCATCACCCTCTGCTGAGGTGGAGGGAAGGCTAGAAAGTGATTCCCTGGCTTCAAGTTGGTCATCCAGAAAACGCCATTTATCGAAATACCACAGCCTGGGTACATAAACTTTTGCTTCTGCTACTTCTGATTTACGGGATTTGAGGATTTTATTGTGCTCCTTCCTATACATATTCCTTGAGTTCACAATTTTATTATCCAACATATCCATGTCTGCCTCGGAGATCCGTGTCTGGACAAATTCGAGCAATGTCTCCATCGTTGCCCTCCTTACTGCTCGGTTATAATACATATCATGCTTCAGCTCCCATAAATTTCTCATCTCCCTGTATCTGTCTATAAAAGCTGACAGGAATTCTGGGTCCTTTTCTGCAAGATAAAACACAAGACAAAAACTCTAGGTCAGCCTAAACTGTCATAATCGTATCCCAATATAGGCCTCAATCTTGAAGCAGTATAGGCCACTGATGCCCCAAGTTTTCATTTTACCTTTGTTAGGACGCTCGTAACTTCTGTTCCTTCTTCCTCCGCACACAGAACGTAGTTACAACACATGCGTGTTAGCTTTATATACACTGCGCATGCGTGAAACTTCCCCCATGTCGCCAGCCCCAATGTTAATTCTAGTATATTCCCTGCCCCTTCTCTTTCGGCACGCAGTGGGAGACAACATAGCAGAGACACAGCAGGTGTATGTTAATTATAGTAACGACAAGAAAAGCCCGGAGCCAGAAACGTACCGATCCAGGAGGAGCTATAAGGCCTCAAATATGTTTTTTGCTGAGATGGTGGACATCTTGAGGAGGAGCGACTTTGGTGGGAAGCATGGGCTAATGTCAGAGAGGCCAAGATCATGACTAAAGTTGTGAGGAGTCGGCACAGAAATTTCGAGGTACGACGATCCAAGGAGCAGCTCGGAAAACTGTGGTCAGACCTGAAACTGAGGGAGCAGGATCAATACAGGAGGATCAAGAAAGTTCTTGCAAAAAGTAAGTATTTCTCCTGTGTTATTATTTTAATTATTACTTGCATGTTGCTCTATTGACTGGTTGAAAAATTTAAAATGGCAACTTTCAGGTTAGTGGCCAAAGTAATCGGTCGTAGTAAACATCGTTTGTCCACAAAATAAGATGTTTTTGGCAGATGCAGGTTAAAAACATTTGGTCATGCCTATTTGTATAAAAATAAAGTTTAGAACATTGTTGTCTAGATGTGTTTGTAACTAGAATGAAATGCAAACTTTATTCAGTGTAAACGAGAGGACACTCAGCAGCTGTTTACACATCTGGACTCAGGAGCACTACGGTAGTGTGGGACAAAAGAACAACCTTTTTAGGGTGTCCCACACAGGTGCTGCAGTGGATACTTGGGGTGTCTCCATGTGTGAAAATTGTCCAAAAAAGTTAAGTATTCAAGATTTGGTAAGGAAAAAAACCATGCCTTCAGCTTGGCCAAAACACACAATTGTACCCCACTTCCAAGCAATGTTTTATATACCTATTTCTGGCCTCAAATATCTGTGTGCTAAGTATACCTTTTGTTTCTTTCACATAGGGGAGTAAAGACTTGGAGGACACCACTCAGAGGACCCCAGTCACCCCACACCTCCTAAAGAACAGAGAGAACCCCAACCTCAGGATGTGGAGGAAGGAGAGATCGAGGAAGGAGAGGCGGAGGAAGTGGTGGAAATTGTCACCACAACAGGTTAGTGTTTGTAACCACAGATTCAGGTAATATATGTAGGCCTGTATATTTATAATACATGGTGTGTATTTTTTTTTAGGTGATGTGCATGTTGTTTAAGAACAATCTTCTCATTTCACAAGTGCGAGTGCACAAATCCTAATCCAGGACTTCATGGTGTTGAGTCGGGAAATAGACATCATAAGGATTAAACTAAATTTTTTTTAACAACAAATTAAGAACATGATTGATGTGTTGGGGAGAATCTAAATATCTTCAAAATGCCACCATTTAAAGTTTTTGTGGACTAATTTCCCAAATTCTAGTGTATTTTTCCAAGCCATATTTTGGCTTGGAAAAATATGCATGTAGGCCAAAAAAGGAGCGTTAAAAACTTATAGCATGCATGGGGACAAAGGGGACATTCACAGCATATTACAATCATGGTAATTAGGGAAGGATGAAAGAAATACAATACATTAGCATACATTACATACATAGAATATGATGTTAAAGGAGAAAACATACCTTAATATAGTCCTTCTGCAGGACTTGGATGATGGCAGAACAGGCCTCTGGAATAATGATCCCCAGAGCCTGGGGGGAGATGCCCGTCGAGAACTTCAGGTCCTGCAGACTTCTCCCAGTCGCCAGGTATCTCAACGTGGCGACTAGCCTCTGCTTGGCAGTGATGGCTTCTCGCATCACAGTGTCCTGCCTCGTGATATGGGGAACACCAAATCCAACAGACGGTGAAAAACGGGGTTCGTCATCCAGAGATAATTCCTGAAGTCATCAGGATTATTCTCCTGGATCTCCCGCAGCAGAGGCATATGACAGAATTGGTTCCGCTGGAGCAACCAATTCTTCGTCCATGAACTCCTCCTCACCCTGTTTATGGACTGAGCTCGGGTTAAAGCATTAACCCCAACACCAAGCCCATACACAGCACAAACTCTACGACGAGTACGTACCCGCAACATGGCTAGAAAACGGTCGGCTGGTCAGAACGAACTAAACAGAACGCACTGAAGAACAGAAAATCCTATGAAGAACGACCTGAAAATCAGAAATGAGCGGACAAGAATGCACTGAAAAACAGATATGATCTGACTAAACGCCCTCAAAGACAGATACGAAGCCACAAGCACCAACTGAACAGTAGAAAACAATCTGAAAAGCACGAAGACTGAAAAGCGTGAATCATCTCTTACCAAACTTTTACTAACACGCGGTAACACAAGATCAGCAAAAGCAGCCCAAAGGGTGGCGCCGTTGTATTTGAACTTCCCCTTTATAGTGCCGTCATACGTGTTGTACGTCACTGCATTTTGGACGGTCAGAATTTGTTGTGACGGTGTGTATGCAAGACGACTTAAACGGAAATTCCGTCGGAAAAATCCATCTGAGTTTGTCCCGACGGAAATTCCGATCGTGTGTACGGGGCATTGGGCTTTCAAGTGATCCACCCTATCCGCCCAACCTTCTGACTATCATCTGTTCCTTAATCTCAAAAAACACCTAAAGGGACAATGATTTGGGAGTGTTCCAGAGGCAACTAATGCTGCAAATGAGTGGTTATACCAGCAGTTGGAGGAATTTTATTTGCAGTGACTTAAGATTATTATTATTTAGGAACTTGTATAGCGCCGTCAATTTACGCAGCGCTTTACATATACATTGTACATTCACATCAGTCCCTACCCTCAAGGAGCTTACAATCCAAGGTCCCTAACTCACATTCATATACTAGGGCCAATTTTTAGACGGAAGCCAATTAACCTATCAGCATGTCTTTGGAGTGTAGGAGGAAACCCACGCAGGCACAGGGAGAGCATGCAAACTCCAGGCAGGTAGTGTTGTGGTCAGGATACGAACCAGCGACCCTTTTTACTGCTAGGTGAGAGTGCTACTCACTACACCACTGTGCTACAGGACAGATGTTGGAAGTGTATTGACTTATTGGGAGAATATGTTGAAAAGTGTGGCAGTAACAGCTTCCTAGCTCAATTTTTTCTTCGTAAGGTTCAATACTTATCAGCAACCCCATTTATATTACCAGATCCAGAAGGCTGATAGGGTACGTTAAATCTCCTAAGAGGGATAAATATAATATCTACTGTAATTTGGTCTCTAACGATCTGTAATTTCGTTGTCGGACTGAAATATAAATGTATTTAGAATAGTTGGCATTAAGAGTGCGTGGGCTAAGCATAAAATAATCCAGCACACCTACTGACGTATCCCTCAGACTCCTTTGAAATCTGCATGGAACCAAAGACCAGGTGAATGTTAATTAAGAACTTTTCTCTTTTAAACCTTTTAGTTTACGGTTGTGTCTGTGTTTTGTTATATCTTTTCTTTAAAATTTTTGTTGCACCGTTTTTCATTCAAACAATATTTTAAATAAAAAGGTATTTTGCCGCTTTAAAGAAGCTGCTGTACTTTTCCGTTCCTGTTTGGGTGTGGCAAGGATTTAGACATTTCCTTTTACATTTCTGAATTGCAGAGCAGATGCTGTGACACAGTGCATATTTCCATTAAATCAGAAGGGGAAACCCAACTATGTGTGTGTAAAGAGTTAACCACTCAGTCAGCTCAGAGCCCCTGGGGAAGTCATTCAGATACAGCTCATACATGTAGGGCAGGTTCCCAGTGTTGTCATCACGCTTGAACACTTTTTACCTACGGGACGGGAGTGCCTGGTTTGTGGCACTGGAGTCCATAGCGTTTTGTGGGATTTATGACATGCTGAATTTTTTTCTGCATATATGGGTGTAACCAGGTATTTTTAATAAAATGTGGTACTTCGCTTATCGTTGGGCTTTTTTTTTTCTGTGCAGATGGAATTTTCAGCTTGACGTATCCATTTGTGATCCAGATTTATATATGAGGACGTCAGTCTAGAGTGGATTATACAAAAGTGCTTTTAGACCTTCCATTAATCTTGGGGGGTCGATTGTGGTGGTGAGCTTCTCTCCTATGGGATTAATCACTGGGTCTACAACAAAATGGTGCCCCCAGCACACTGTTGAGGCACACCATTGGTCACAAAATGTATAAAAATAGCTTCAGCTTGGTCTCCACCGGTGAGAGAGCCCCCAACGCAGTTCATCCAATTTAGGGCTTAATCGTACAGGCACCACGATTAATCCCTAAATTGGCTGAAATGCAATAGTGGGGTTCTCCCACGAATGGAGACCAAGCTGAAGTAATCTTTATACATTTTGTGACCATTGGTGTAGCTTTACAGTGTGCTGGGGGTCACCATTTTGTTGAAGTCCTAGGATTGAGCCTGGCAAGCTTTATGTAAACCAGTTGGCACCTGGAAGTAGCATGAGCTGAGCGGAGCAACACTGCAGGGGCCAGGCATTTTGAGAGGTGCTGTTTGATCTTTACTTCTGGATGATCCACTGGGTGTTTTTGATTTCCCCTTTTTCAGCACAACAGTGACAGGAAGATTTTCATTTGCATCTTAGGTGTCTAACCATGGACTTATAGATGTTTTATGGACTATTATTTATTTATGATGGATGTTTTGAATATTTCCTGGTATGATATTCACCTTTATATTTCCACAGGTTTAAGTAGGCGCTCCTTTGCTATGGATTTTACATTGCATGTTTATTATATATGAGGTAGTTGATTTAACTTTAATGGTCAGTTTTTGTTATATGTTTTTTAAGCTTTATTTTTGGGCGAAACACTAGTTTTGTATTTAACCGATCAGTTAACCTACCCTCAGCCTACTGGTGATTGTTCCAAAGCTGGAAAATGCGGAGGTTGCGGGTGAGTGTGTGAAGCCTCGTACACACGACCGAGGAACTCGACGGGCGAAACACATCGTTTTCCTCGTCGAGTTCCTTGTTAGGCTGTCGAGGAACTCGACAAGGCAAGTTTCTCCATTCCCGTCGAGGAAATAGAGAACTTGCTCTCTTTTTGGCTCGTCAAGTTTCTTGATAGTTTCTTTGACGAAAATGTACACACAACCGGTTTCCTCGGCAAAAAAATATCTCCCAGCAAGTTTCTTGCTGGTTTTTGCCGAGAAACTCGGTCGTGTGTACGAGGCCTAATACTTCACATTCTGGTCATAACAGTGGGATCTGGGAGTCTAATTGTCACAACCCCTTTGAATATTTTTGTACATTCTCCTGCCCATGTGCTAACCCACGTAACACATGTGCGGTGGCAAAGGAGTGAGCTTAAACACCCACATACTGCACATATGGGCTGGACAGCTGATATTTCTGTGCTGAGAGCACACACACTGAACACTCCCAGCACAGAAATCGTGATGTTTTAAGACGTCTCTAAGTCCAGACTAAAGATCGCTAGCCGACAGGGCCAGTTGCTGATCATTTGACAACTGTAACATGATCACCGATCCTTCCTCTTGGCTGAAAGGGGTTAATCCTTATTAGTTACAAACAGATAATTTAGCCCCATATTCCCATATTGTTTTAAACTCTTTAGTCTATTGTACTATACCACAAACATTGGTGCTATTTCATAGCATGCTACACCCATTAAATACATTTCCGCACGCCTGCTATTGGCCCATTTTTGCCCTGGGCATTGGATGACCTTTGTCCCAGCACTGGTTGCGGTCATGTGCACTGCTCTATGCACACTTTAAATCCCATAGTCCCTAGTTTAGCTCAGGTTTGAACACGTGGGGGTTGCTATGTACCTACATACAGTAGGCCTGTGGAGAACAAACGTAGTCACAATCTAATAGGAATTGTCATAACAACAGCAAAAAAAGGTGGAATTTGGAGTTGCTAAGAGCAATAGAAGGTATTTTTTGGAGTTAAGAATACAAACTATAGATTTTTTTTTTAAGCCAGAGTTTAATGTTACTGATGATGACTAGTAATGTCTAAGCAGAGGTACACATACACATTCCCTATTTCAGCCAGCAGATGGTGCCAGCATGTGCCTAGAAGGCGTGCCTTTAAGGTACCAGAGAAGGAAGTAGCAACTCCCTACCCCTAGGCGATTTAACAGCTTTTCCTTCCCTGGTTATCTTTCCTGTTCACATATTTCAATAATATAGGAAAGTTATATTGGTAGACTGAAAACTTTTTCACCTCTTGTAATATACTGTTAGCCCAGGTTCACACTATAGCGATCTCAGACAATGCACGTGATTCGCACCTGTGCGAATGTCTGTGCGATGCGAGTTCAGCCATACAGTTGTATGGCTGAAATCACATTGGATTTGCACAAAAAAAGTGCAGGGAATTTTTTTTCCTTTGCGCTGGAATCAGATCGCATGGGTGTTCTCACTCATGTGATCCGATTCCTGTCCGAATCCACAGTTCGAACTGCGATCTGCGAACTGGTCTGGGGGTGTCATTAACATTGTATTGACACTTGCTGCGGTTCGCAGAGGGCAGTGTGAACTGCCCGGCGCTGGAATCGCGCTGGTTCCTGCATCACTACAGTGTGAACCTAGGCTTAGTCTTTGAGTGTTTTTTTTCCATCATCTGATTAACCACTTAAGACCCGGACCTTTAGGCTAAAGGACCCAGCCAGGTTTTGTGATTCGGCACTGCATCGCTTTAACAGACAATTGCACTGTCATGCTGCGTGGCTCCCAAACAAAAAAAAAAAAAATAGAGCGTCAATTTTGAAAAAAATGCAATATTTTTTACTTTTTGCTATAATAAATGTCCCCCAAAAATATATATAAAAAATATATTTTTTCCTCAGTTTAGGCCGATGCGTATTCTTCTACCTATATTTGGTAAAAAAAATCGCAATAAGCATTTATCGGTTGGTTTGCGCAAAATTTATAGCGTTTACAAAATAGGGAATAGTTTTATTGCATTTTTTTTTTTTTACTACTAATGGCAGCGATCAGCGATTTTTTTCATGACTGCGACATTATGGCGCACACTTCGGACAATTTTGACACATTTTTGGGACCATTGTCATTTTCACAGCAAAAAATGCATTTAAAATGCATTGTTTACTGTGAAAATGACAATTGCAGTTTGGGAGTTAACCACAAGGGGGCGCTGAAGGGGTTATGTATGACCTAATATGTGTTTCTAACTGTAGGGGGTGTGGCTGAAGGTGTGACGTCATCGATTGTGTATCCCTGTAAAAGGGATCACACGATCGATGACGCCGCCACAGTGAAGAACGGGGAAGCTGTGTTTACACACAGCTCTCCCCGTTCTTCAGCTCCGGGGACCGATCGCGGGTCCCGCGGTCCCGGATCCGTTGGACCAGGTCGCGTGCGCTCGACCGCGACCCACGGCTGGGTACTAGCACAGGACGTACCTGTACGTACATGTGCCCAGCCGTGCCATTCTGCAGACATAAATGTGCAGGAGGCAGTCCTTAAGTGGTTAATTCCTATAAACTCTACTGGATTGTAAACTCTTCCAAATTATGAATCTCTCCCTTATATACTAACATATTGTAATCTCTTCCAACCTTCTATGTTGATCCTGTATGTCCTGGTAGAGTCTGAGGCCGCGTACACACGATCAGTCCATCCGATGAGAATGGTCTGATGTGCGTACACACCATCGTTTCCAAAACCGATCGGGTCAGAACGCGGTGACGTAAAACACATGACGTGCTGAAAAAACGAAGTTCAATGCTTCCAAGCATGCGTCGACTTGATTCTGAGCATGCGCGGGTTTTGAACCGATGCTTTTGCGTACTAACCATCGGTTTTGACCTATCGGTCAGGCGTCCATCGGTTCGATTTTAAAACAAGTTCTCTTTTTTTGGACTGAAGGACAACTGACCGATGGGGTGTACACACGGTCGGTTTGGACCGATGAAACTGAACTTCTGTCCGTTTTCAACGGTTTGGACTGATCTTGTGTACGCGGCCTAACAGTTTCTACCTTCTGTGACAATTGTATGCCATTTGATATCCCCATTTGCTTTCACCCTTATACACATACTGAAGCATATTTAGGATGTTTTAATTCCCAGCTATCACCAGTAAGCATGATCGTTTTAAGATAAAAAAATTAAAAAATTCAAACCATGTTTAAATCAGACTAACTAAACAAACAAGGAAAACTAGCTGGTTTAAGCAGTGCTACACACAGTCATTGGTCAGGGGATTTTTTTTTTTATTAAGAATAAGTACTAGTCCTCATATTTAGAATACTATGTATAACACACTACTTAACAGAGAACAAAATTTAATTTCAAGCACACACAGTTTGCAAAAAAAAAAACAATCCTATGTTTACAATTGGGCTACTTTCACACCGGGGGCGGTTTAGCACTAGAAATAGCCTCTGCAAAGTGCCTAAAAAAGCGCCTCCCATTCATTGCAGTGCGTCTTTTCACACTGGGGCAGTGCACTTGCAGGACATTACAAAAAGACCTGCAAGCAGCATCTTTGGAGCGGTTTGGAAGCGCTGTATTTCTGGCTTCCAAAACGTCCTGCACATTGCAGTGAATGCTTTGAAGCCCCACAAAATGGGACTTTACCCTTTTTTTGCGCAAAAGCACAGCTAAAACAGCGCTAGAGCGCCGCAAAAATGAGTGGTGCTTTAAGTCTAATGGCCAGCGTTGCCAGTGTGAAAGTAGTCTTAGACAACTGCCATATACAACTACATGCTCAGTAGTACAGTGGGGATCGAAAGTTTGGGCACCCCAGGTAAAAATTTGTATTAATGTACAGAAAACAAAAAAATGGCGTCTGCAAAAGTTTGGGCACCCTGCAGAGTTAATATCTTGTACTGCCCCCTTTGGCAAGTATCACATTCTTGTTTGAGGTATCTTTGCCCATTCTTCCTTACAAAAGTCTTCCAGTTCTTTGAGATTTCTGGGCTGTCTGTCACGCACTGCTCTTTTTAGGTCTATCCATAGATTTTCAATTATGTTGAGGTCAGGAGATTGTGAAGGCCATGGCAAAACCTTCAGTTTACGCCTCTTGATGTAATCCCCCGTGAATTTTGAGGTGTGTTTAGGATCATTATCCATTTGTAGAAGCCATCCTCTCTTTAACTTCAGCTTTTTCACAGCTGGCATCAAGTTACCATCCAAAATTTGCTGAAATTTTATTGAATCCATTTTTCCTTCTACTCGTGAAATGTTCCCTGTGCCACTGGCTGCAATACAACACCAAAGCATGATTGATCCACCCCCATGCTTAACAGTTGTACAAAGGTTATTTTCATTAAATTCTGTGCCCTTTCTTCTCCAAACGTACCTTTGCTCATTCCGGCCAAAAAGTTCTATTTTAACCTCATCGGTCCACAGAACTTGTTTCCAAAATGCATCAGGCTTGTCTATATGTTCATTTGCAAAGTTCAAATGCTGATTTTTGTGGTGAGGACGTAGAAGAGGTTTTCTTCTGATGACTCTTCCATGAAGACCATATTTGTACTGTATAAGTATCTCTTTATAGTGGAATAGTGTACCACAACTCCAGTGTCTGCCAGATCTTTCTGGAGGGATCGTGCAGTCAAACGTGGGTTTTGAATTGCTTTTCTCACAATCCTGCGAGCTGTTCTGTCTGATATTTTTCTTGGTCTTCCAGATCTTGCTTTAACTTCCACTGTTCCTGATGACTGCCATTTCTTAATTACATTCCGAACAGAGGATATTGACATCTGAAAACGCTTCGCTATCTTCTTATAGCCTTCTCCAGCTTTGTGAGCGTCAACAGTTTCAGTTTTCTAGACAACTGCTTAGAAAAACCCATGGTCCTGATTGTTGGGGCAAGGTCAGATGAGTCTGGGCATTTAAAACCTTTGAGATTGACATAATCTGGTCTTCCCAGACGATTATTGAGAACAATCCAGGACACTGGCAGGTCTCAGCTTTGCAAAGGGGGCAGTGCATGCTATAAATTCTGCAGGGTGCCCAAACTTTTGCAGACGCCATTTTTTTGTTTTCTGTAATTTTGAAAGTGTAAATGATGGAAATAAAATGTAAGGGCCAGATTCAGGAATAATTACGGCGGCGTAACGTATCCCCTTTACGTTACGCCGCCGCAAGTTTTCTGCGTAAGTGCCTGATTCACAAAGCACTTGCCTGTAAACTTGCGACGGCGTAACGTAAATCTGTCCGGCGCAAGCCCGCCGAATTCAAATAGGGCGTGTGTCATTTAAATTAGGCGCGCTCCCGTGCCGAACGTTCTGTGCATGCTCCGTGTGAAAATTTCCCACCGTGCTTTGCGCAAAATTACGGCGCCCCGGCGTGTTTTTTGAACGGCGACGTGTGTAACGTATTTTCGTATTCCCGGACGTCTTACGCAAAAAAAAAAATGTAAAATTTGACGCGGGAACGACGGCCATACTTTAACATGGATGGTGTAATTTTACACCATCTAAATAGCACTCTTAACTTTACGACGCGAAAAAACGACTAGCGACGACATAAGAGATTGCGACGAACGCACGTATCTTCATGGATCGCCGTAATCAGCTAATTTGCATACCCGACGCTGGAAAACGACACGAACTCCACCCAGCGGCCGCCGGAAAATTACACCTAAGATCCGAAGGCGTACGAAGCCATACGCCTGTCGGATCTTAGCCAAAAGCCATTGAATCTTTGTTTGTGAATGACAAATAAAGATACGACGCAGCAGATTTGAAAGTACGCCGGAGTATCAGCAGATACTCCGATGTACTTTTTCTGTGAATCTGGCCCTAACTTTTTTTGACATATTATAAGAATGTCTAATCTGTAATTTGATGCCTTTTGGAGATTTTTACATCTTTCCTTGGCTTCGTTATGCACATTAATACAAATTTTTACCTGGGGTGCCCAAACTTTCGATCCCCACTGTAAGTGACGCAAAGGTTCAGGAATAATTTCAACAAAGTTCCCAGAACCTCAACAGTAATTCCACAAACTGTCACAAGATTGTGGTTTTCTCAATCACAGTGAAATTCCTTCTTTCTGAGATTGGTAGTGGCAAACAAAGCGAGTCATCTTCCTCCAGATGGTGGATGGGACTAACAGGACTGTAATTGGCTTTAGCAGTGACCAATGACAGTCGTCGTCCTCATGCAAACAGGGATCGCCCTCCCCCATCAGAACTGCACCCAATCTCTTCCCCATCTCAAAAGCTGAGAATCGCAGCTACAGCAAAGTTAGAGACCCATCCATTGTTTCCCATTTTTTACAATGTGTGGGGGCACAGTGCCTCCCCCTCAGTGCAAGTGCGGCGTGGGGAACTCTGAAATTGGAATGCATTAGCATCTCATTGACACTTTCCTGCGCTGCTCTGCTTATGGGGAGGGAGACGAGTGCCAGCAAAAGAGGCTTTGAATGCCGCTTGCGGCACCAGTTGCCTACCCCTGTGATAGACCAACACAAAGTGGCACATAATTATGAAGTGTCAGGTAAATGATAAATGGTTTTCAATTTTTATTACAAATAAATATGTGAAAAGTGTGGCGTGCATTTGAATTCAGCCCTCCTGAGTCAATACTTTGTAGAGCCACTGTTCCCTGCAATTACAGCTGCAAGTCTTTTTGGGTATGTGTCTACCAGCTTTGCACATCTAGAGAGTGACATTTTTGTGTATCCTTCTTTGCAAAATAGCTCAAGCTCTGTCAGATTGGATGGAGAGTGTCTGAGAAAATCAATTTTCAAGTCTTGTCACAGATTCTCAATTGGATTTAGGTCTGGACTTTGGGCCATAGTCATACTAACACATGATCTAAACTATTTCATTGTAGCTCTGGCTGTATGTTTAGGGTTGTTGTCCTGCTGGAAGGTGAACCTCCACCCCCATTCTCAAGTCTTTTAAAGACTCTTATGCCGCGTACACGCGGTCGGAATTTTCGATGGAAAAAGTCAGACGGAATTTTTTCATCGGATATTCCAACCGTGTGTATGCCCCATCTGACTTTTTCCTTCGGAAATTCCGACGGACTTAGAAAAAGAACATGTTCTCTTTTTTTCCGACGAAAAAAGTTTCTATCGGAAATTCTGTTCGTCTGTATGGAATTCCGACGGAGAAAAAAACACGCATGCTCAGAATCAAGTACGAGACGGGAGCGCTCGAACTGGTAAAACTAGTGTTCGTAATGGAGATGGCACATTCGTCATGCTGCAAATTCTGGGATCTTTTAATGCAGCACATTCTTTTCTTCCTTATAATGCTACAATAATAAATTTGTTTTGCTGTTGATATTCACACAGTTCTGACAAACTTTTTTTCTTTATTGTTTCTTGTGATCTCATGAATATTCTTATTTGATTTTAAAGCCAGATCTCCATAATAAGGGTTTTATTTTTTAGTTTATTTATTGTTTCTTTGATTTTAATCGAGATCTCTCTCTTTTTTTTTTTTATATTTTCTCGTGATCTCCATAAAAATGTATTTATTTTTTGCTCAAATTACCACAATAACATTATTACCTTGTATTTTGTTAAAGAGGGGGTTCACCCTATAAAAAAAAAAAATTCTAGCATTAAATTAAGCATAGTAGCGCGAGCTACAGTATTTCTTTATTTTTTATTTTTTGCCCCGTACTCACTGTTTAATCCTATAGTGAAGATTCCGACTCCCCGCGGGGAATGGGCGTTCCTACCCAGAGGGAAGATGATTGACGGCCGGCTCTGGCGCGTCACGCTTCCCTGGAAATAGCCGAAATAGGACTTGGCTCTTCACGGCGCCTGCGCATAGTCTGTGCGCAGGCACCGTATAGCGCCGTGAAGAGCCGAGACCTACTCTGGCTATCTTCGGGGAGCGTGACGTGTCATAGCCGGCCGTCAATCATCTTCCCTCTGGATAGGAACGCCCATTCCCCGCGGGGAGTCGGAATCTTCACTATAGGATTAAACAGTGAGTACGGGGCAAAGAAAATAAATACAGGCATACTGTAGCTCGCGCTACTATGCTTAATTTAATGCTAGAATGTTGTTATTGAGGGTGAACCACCGCTTTAACTCAAGGAGGTTGGTTGGTGTCCCTTGTTAATTTGACATTGTATTTTTGAAATGTACCTGCCTACTCACAAACTGTCCTTTTTGAAGTAAAACACATAGGCCAATATTTTAAGTAAATAAAATATCAATTTATTCTGGGTAACAAAATAAAGAGAAAGGCAATGATGGAGAAACTGGTAGGATTTGCAAAGCCTTTGGACCCCAGGGCAGACATTAAGTGTGTGGAAAATAAAATTGGTCTCTTGAGTCCATATAATTGGGAGCCCAATCTGGTCCAGAAATCCCAGAGATCAGGAACAGCAGCACCTAGTCTGTGGTACTACAACAACCTGCGTCTTCTGTCAGACCAGACTGAAGCCAGGCAATCACCTTCTTTTCTTCCCTGCAACCTTCCCTGCAGCGTTCCCTCCACGCCTCACTGCACGCTTCCTTGCAGGCTGTGGCTCTGGTGGTGGACTTGTGACAGGAGAAGGAGGAGGAGGATAGGCGAGCTCACATACGTGGCTGTTCTCTGTCAGCTGGCCCCTCACCGCCTTCTGAAGTGCCTGAGAAAAAATTCCCTGACAGAGGAGGCATTGGCCCTCCTCCACTTTTTGTAATCTAGTGGCTAGATAGCAGCCATAGGCCTCTTCAGCGTCGGGGGGGGGGGGCTTTGAGGACCTCACTTGCCTCCTTAATGAGGCCCAGTGCTGCCTCCTCCATGTTCCTCCCCTTCCTGGGCCTTTTTGTTGTAAAGCGGAGGGGGGGCACCTGAGATTGGGTGAGGCTACTGGGCCCGGCCACCTCCTGGCTGACACTGGGCCCGGCCACCTACTGGCTGACACTGGGCTTGGCCACCTCCTGGCTGACACTTTCCTGACCCTCATCCTGGCTGATGTCATCCTGTGTATGAAAAGGGGACATAGTTTTAGTTTTTATGTTCATTAATCACACACATTTTCATCTCATGACTGCTGCAAATTGAATGTTAATAAACAGAAAAGACTATCATTCTGACCCCAGCATTTTTCATTCTTGTCCCAATCATTTTTGGCCACTACTGTCTGTTGAGATGTAAAACACTTTTTGCGTATTCATTAATTTGTCAATAATAACATCTAGTTACCAACAATAATTATAGGACATTAAATATATATATAAAAATACTATACCTGGCTCCAGCTGGGCGCATCCGCTTCTTCCAGGATGTCATGGCCAGGTTGCTCCTCATCACCCTCTGCTGGGGTGGAGGCAAGGCTGCAGGAAAGGCTAGAAAGTGATTCCCTGGCTTCAAGCTGGTTGTCCAGGAGATGGTGGACATCTTGAGGCGGACAGACTATGTTGGAAGGCATGGGCCGTACAAGAACCCTAATGTGAGAAAGGCCAAGATCTTGACTAAAGTTGTGAGAAGTCTGCACAGGAATTTTAGGGTATGACGATCCAAGGAGCAGCTGAGGAAAGGCTGGTCAGACTTGAAACTGAGGGAGCATGATCAATACAGAAGGATCAAGAGAATGTTTGCAAAAAGTATTTCTCCTGTGTTATTATTATTATTATTAGTTATAAAAAAGGGGAAATAGGGAATGGGGATAGCCTAAGGGGAGGCTAGTTAGAAAGGGGTTACTTTTAGCAGCAAGTGATGATCTAAACAAAGGTATGATACAAATTAGTTTTATTCCAGTATCAAAATAGTATAAAAAGTGCAGTTATAGAAAAAATTTAATCATTTGGTAGAAAATGAATTGCCATGGACATAAATGACGGACAGGACTCACATGTTACAAAACATAGACACAGCACTAGTCCGGACGTGATTTTTTTATTAAAGGGCTCAGAGGTCCCCTGGGCCCCATGTGGAAAACCCCATTTTTTTTTTTTTTTTATAAATGTTTATTTTTTTATTTTTGTGTATATATATATATATATATATATATACATTTATTAATGGGCCCAGAGGTCCCCAGGGCCCTGGATGGCAACCCCTTTTTTTTTATTTAATTTTTATTTTTTATATATGTTTATTTTATATTTTTTTTTATTAAAGGGCCCAGAGGTTTCTTCTTTTTTTTTTTTTTTATTAAAGGGCCCAGAGGTCCCCGATCGCAATCCCCCTTTTTTTTGTAATTTTCTTTTTATAAAAATAAATAATACATTTGTGTGTGTGTATGTATATGTGTATGTATGTATATGTGTATGTATGTATATGTGTATGTATGTATATGGTGTATATATATATATATATATATATATATATATATAAATATTATTTTTTTTATTAAAGGGCCCAGAGGTCCCCAGGGCCCCGGATGGCTACCCCCCTTTTTTTATATATATTTTCCTTTATTTCTTATTTTTTTTGTAAAGGGACCCCCCCGCTTCTCAACTCATGGCAGCCCCCCCCACCGCTTCACAATTTAAGGCGGCAGTACCCCCCTTCCCCCGGTTCTCTGCTCCAGGAAGGCCCATGTCTGAAGCTGTGTAAGGGGCCCCATAATTCCTGATGGCGGCCCTGATTACCTATATACTAGTGGTCAACTTGCCTTCCCTTTCCCCCAATTCTTCCCTTATATTTTTTATTATTACTTGCAAGTTGCTCCATGTGCTTTTATTGATTAATTGGACACTTTAAAATGGCAACTTTCAGGTTAGTGGCCAAAGTAATTGGTCATAGTAAACATAATTTGCCCACAAAATACGATGTTTTAGGCATAAACAGGTAGAAAACATTTGGGCATGCCTATTTGTATTAAAAAAAAGTTTTGAACATTGTTGTCTAGATGTGTTTGTAACTAGAATGAAATGCAAGCTTGATTCGGTGTAAAGGAGAGGACACTCAGCAGCTGTTTACACATCTGGACTCAGGAGCACTACGGTAGTGTGGGACAAAAGAACAACCTTTTTAGGGTGTCCCACACAGGTGCTCCAGTGGATACTTGGGGTGTCTCAATGTGTGAAAATTGTCACAAAAAGGTCAGTATTCCGGATTTGGTAAGTGAAAAAATCATGTTTCATATTCATATTTCTGACCTCAAATATCTGTGTGCTAAGTATACCGTATAAGACGACTTTTTGGATGCAAAAAAATGCATCCAAAGTCGGGGGTCGTCTTATACGCCGGGTACGGTCTCCGTGCAGCTGCGATCGTTCATAATTTCAAAGCCGCGCCGTCTTCTCAGCTTGTCCTGTGATTGGCGGAACACAAAACTTCCCAGCAGCGCCTCTGTTCTGTGTTCCGCCTATCACGGATGCCTTCTCATCCTCGGACGAGATGAGAAGGCATCCGTGATTGGCGGAACACAGAACAGAGGCGCTACTGGGAAAATTTGTGTTCCGCCAATCACAGGACACGCTGAAAAGACGGCGCGGCTTTGAAATCATGGACGCTCGCAGCAGACGGAGACTGTCACCGGCCTGCAAAACGTGAGTGATGGCACAGTGGGGGGGAAAGTGGGGGCACTGTGGGGGTAAGTAATGTGATGGCACTGTGGGGGCAAGTAATGTGATGGCACTGTGGGGGCATGTAATGTGATGGCACTGTGGGGGCAAGTAATGGCACAGTGGGGGCATGTAATGGCACAGTGGGGGCATGTAATGGTACGGTGGGGGCATGTAATGGCACAGTGGGGCATGAAATGGCACAGTGGGGCATGTAATGGCATAGTGAGGCTTGAAAAAAGCCTGTTTCTGTCAGTGGTTGTTTCTGTCAGCGGTTGTTCTGGCTACCCCTCAGCTTCCAGAAAGACTAGTAGGAAGGGGGTAGTCTTATACGGCGAGTATATCCCAAAACCAACCAAAATTTTTCCTGGAAAATTAGGGGGTCGTCTTATACGCCGAGTCGTCTTATACGCCGGAAAATACGGTACCTTTTGTTTCATTGACATAGGGGAGCAAAGACTCGGAGGACACCAGGAACCCCACACCTCCTAAAGAAGGGGACCAGAGAGAACCCCAAGCTGAAGATGTGGAGGAAAGAGAGGTGGAGGAAGTGGGCGAAATTGTCACCACAACAGGTCAGTGTCTGCATATTTATAATACATGGTGTGTATTTTTATTTTGGGTGATGTGCTGGTTGTGGAAGAACAATCTCCTCATTTCACAAGTGCAAGTGCACAAATTCTAATCCAGAACCTCATGGTGTGGAGTCGGGAAATAGACATCATAAGAAATAAACTCATTTTTTTTTTTAAAACAACAAATTAAGAACATGATTGATGTGTTGGGGAGAATCTAAATATATTCAAAATGCCACCATTTTAACTTTTTGTGGACTAAATCCATAAATTTTAGTGTAATTTTAAAAGCCAAATTTTGAAGATGTGTGTCAACATGTGCTATCTCCTATCAGGGGATATCAATGTACGTGTTTTGTGGGTGCAACCCTTCCTCGCAACTCAAGTAGGTGAGAGGAAGGGGTTGCACCCCCAAAACATGTCCATTTATCCCCCATGATGGGAGATAGCACATGTTGACATTATGCATGGGATCAGGAAGAAAATCCATATTTTGCCCAACAACACATTTTGTCTGATATTGCCTTCAGTTATTCAACGTTGAACTTTGTAAGTTCCAGCGTTGTCTATGTTTTATAGTTTGAAACATGTCTGTTTATGCTAAAAATATCAATATTTTTTGTAAAACTTGGAAAAAAATATGTTTGCATTTACCCAAAAATTTTAGAACGTCCAGTAAAAAAAAGTTTGATAATCAACAATGTGTGGCTTCTTCTTTCAATGCTCAATACCAGTTTTGAAGTAATTTTGTGTTTACAGTGACAATGGGGGTTATTTACTAAAGGAAAATCCACTCAGCACTACAAGTGCACTAGAAAAACCTAGGAGACAGCTAAAATAAACACAAGCAATATCGAAAATTCAAGATTTTATCAGATACATTTTTGTTATTAAATAAAATAATATTTAAACATTGTCTGGCATAGAAATGGCGCCCCTATCCTTAAAATAATCACAATATTTCTCCCGCACTTCACAGGGCACTTTGGTGGGGCAAGCCAGGACATCCAGTATCCAGGCCCGTCGGGGGATTCCCAAAAAGTCCGTCCTCAGGCCCAACTGTGGCAATATAATTTGGGAAATTTTTCCACAAATGTGCAATATTCAGCAGCAGAATATTATGTGGTTCAATTTTTTACCCCCGCCATGTTGATAGCTTTCAGAAACAGGTGGAACAGGCTGGCCATTATCCCAAAGGCATTCTCAACAACTCTTCGGGCTCTGGCCAGCCGGTAGTTAAAAACCCTCCTTTCCGAGGGGAGGGTCCTCTGGGGGAATGGCCTCATCAGGTGATTGCCCAGACCAAAGGCTTCATTAGCAATAAAGACAAACGGAAAGCCCTCAATGTTGTCTTCATCAGGTGGCAATGCCAGGCCCACCAGTCTGGAGACGTCGGGCAAACTCCGTCTGGGCGAAGACTCCACCATCGGACATCTGGCCATTCTTCCCCCACGTCCACAGGAACTCATATTGTGCTGAAACCACCACCATCAACACTATACTATTAAACCCCTTGTAATTATAATAGTATGACCCCGAATGGGGTGGTGGCACGATGTGGACGTGCTTCCCGTCTATAGCCCCTGCGCTGTTCGGAAAGTCCCACCACTGGGCAAATTGGGAAGCCATAGTCTGACATTCCTGTGGCGTTGAAGGAAACTGTGAAGTCAAACCAGAAAAAAAAATTGTACTTTTGCACATTACATTGCAAGCAGATTAAACTAAAACATTCTTGGCCAACATCAGTGAAACATTTATTTTAAGCAGTATTTTAAGACAAAAATATAAGGTCCACTTATCAGATTCCTCACCCCCTCTGATGGCCCATTGTAAAAAATTTAGGGGGTGGGGTTCTAACTGAGTTTGGGACCCCAAAAAAAGCCTCTGCCTGAAGTTAATGAGAACAAAAACATTTTAGGGGGGGGGGGGTTCTAGCTGAGTTTGGGCCCCCCAAAAAAAGCCTCTGCCATGCTGCCTGAATTTAATGAGAACAAAAACATTTTTAGATATTTTAGGGGGGGGTTCTAGATGAGTTAGGGACCCCAAAAAAAGCCTCTGCCACTCTGTCTGAATTTAATAAGAACAAAAACATTTTTAGACATTTCAGGGGGGTTCTAGATGAGTTAGGGACCCCAAAAAAAGCCTCTGCCTGAATTTAATGGATATAAAAAACAGAGAACAGTGCAGCACTAATAATTGATATATATGCTTAATAAAAGATTGATTGTGCATAAAAGTTCATTATGAAGTGAAATCAAAAAGATTGAAAAAGGAAAATTGGTGTATAGAAAATAAGTCCGTTTAAGAACCAGAGACTAAACTTCATGTGATTTAATCCAGTGTTCTTTCTTGTGAGAAAAAGTCTTAAAGTGAACAATGTGATTCACTCTTGATTGCTGTGAAATAAAATTCACCCGTGCACAAGTGAGGTAGAAATGCCTGCTTACCGGAACCTAAGACTGTTTTTCATCAGCCTTATGGGGCTTGTGGGAAGTCTGGTCTCCCAATACCTTAACCGTGTAAATGATTGCAATGGAGCTCGGCATTCAATAATTTAGCAGTAAAGTGACAGCATGAATGGAAAAATGGAAGCGCCTCCGCTGTAGTGTTCCGATGCTTCTCGCTACACAGTCACTCAGACACAGCCAGCATTCAGGACGGAACGCGATGACGTCACGGCACCCTGAATTTAATGGAAACAAAAACATTTATAGACATTTGGGGGGGGGGCTGACATGGGGTCACGCTTCATTACAATACAACACGCCCACTGCCTTGCTACTTTGAATTACGCGGGCTTACGCCGGCCCATTTACGATACGCCAACGTAACTTTGGGAGCAAGTGCTTTCTGAATACAGTACTTTCCTCTCAATGTTATGTCGGCGTAGCGCATAGGAGATGCGCTACGCCCGCTCAAAGATACGACAATGTATTTGAATCGCGGCCATAGAATGTGATGTTAAAGGAGAAAACTTACCTTAATATAGTCCTTCTGCATGACTTGGATCATGGCAAAACAGGTCTCTGGTATAATGATCCCCAGAGCCTGCGGGGAGATGCCTGTCGTGAACTTCAAGTCCTGCAAACTTCTCACAGTCGCCAGGTATCTCAACGTGGCAATTAGCCTTTGCTCGGCAGTGATGGCTTGCCGCATGCAGATGTCCTGCTTGGTAATATAGGGGGACTGCAAAGCCAACAGACGGTGAAAAACGGGGTCCGTCATCCGGAGATGATTCCTAAAATCATCAGGATTACTCTCCTGGATCTCCCGCAGCAAAGGCATGTGACAGAATTGGTCCCGCTGGAGCAACCAATTCTTTGTCCATGTACTCCTCCTCACCTTGTTCATGGACTGAGCTTGGGTTAAAGCATGAACCCAACACCAAGACCATACACAGCACGAACTCTACGACAAGTACGTACCCGCAACATGGCTAGAAAACGGTTGGCTGGTCAGAACAAACTAAACAGAACGCACTGAAGAACAGAAAGAACAACCTGAAAATCAGAAACGATCGGACAAGAACGCACTGAAAAACAGATACGATCTGATTACACGCCCTGAAAGACAGATACGAACCCACAAGCACCAACTAAACAGCAGAAAATGATCTGAAAAGCACTAAAAAGCACGAAGACTGAAAAGCGCGAATCGTCTCTCACCAAACTTTTACTAACAAGCGATAACATGAGATCAGCAAAAGCAGCCCAAAGGGTGGGCGCCGTGGGATTGGAATTTCCCCTTTTATAGTGCCGCTGTACATGTTGTACGTTAACGCATTTTTGACAGTGGGAATTTGGTGTGTCCGTGTGTATGCAAGACAGCTTGAGCGGAATTCCGTCCGAAAAACCTGTTGGAGTTTATTCAGACGGAAAAAACGGTCGTGTATATGTGGCATTACAGGTTTTCTTCTAATATTGCTCTGTATTTGGCTCCATCCATCTTCCCATCAACTCTGACCAGCTTCCCTGTCCCTGCAAAGAAAAGTATCCCCACAACATGATGCTGCCACCACCATGTTTCACGGTAGGGATGATGTGTTCAGGGTGATGTGCAGTGTTAGTTTCCCATCACACGTAGCATTTTGCTTTTAGGCCAAAAACTTAAATTTTGGTCTCATCTGACCAGAGCACCTTCTTCCATGTTTGCTGTGTCCCCCTCATGACTTCTCTCAAACTGCAAATGGGACTTCTTATGGCTTTCTTTCAACAATGGCTTTTTGCCATATTTCCATAAAGGCCAGATTTGTGGAGTGCATGACTAATAGTTGTCCTGTGGACAGATTCTCCCACCTGAGCTGTGTATCTCTGAAGCTCCTCCACTTACCATGGGCCTCTTGGCTGCTTCTCTGATTAATGCTCTACTTGCCCGGCCTGTCAGTTTAGGTGGACAGCCATGTCTTGGTAGGTTTGCAGTTGTGCCATACGTATTCCATTTTTGGATGATGGATTGAACAGTACTCCGTGAGATGTTCAAAGCTTGGGATATTTTTTTTATAAGATAACCCTGCTTTAAACGTCTCCACAACTTTATCCCAGACCTGTCTGGCGTGTTCCTTGGCCTTCATGATGCTGTTTGTTCACTAAGGTTCTCTAACAAACCTCTAAGGGTTTTACAGAACAGCTGTATTTATACTGAGATTACATTACACACAGGTGAACTCTATTTACTAATTGGGTGACTTCTAAAGGCAATTGGTTTCATTAGATTTTAGTTAGAGGTATCAGAGAAAAGGGGGTCGAATACAAATGCACGCCACACTTTTCAGATATTTATTTGTAAAAAAAATTGAAAACCATTTATAATTTTCCTTCCACTTCACAATTATGTGCCACATTGTGTCCCAATTGAAATACATTTACGTTTTTAGTTGTAACATGTGTACAGGACGCCACTATTTGGGCTATGGTCCCTTTAAAGAGCTGTGAGAGTGTTCAGGGGGTCACCCAAAATGGGTGAGGGATTCCTGGCGTAAGAGTTAACCCACTGAGGACTGGCTCGCAGTCCTCTCTGTCTTGATAGTCATTTGGGGCCCGGAATTTCGGAGGCTCTAAAGTGCTATTTGGGTGGAAAAGAGCCTCCACCCCTGACCACAGGGAGTCAGCACACAGGGAGTTAACACTTCCAGGGGACAGCTCATAAAACAGGAAGTGGTGCTAGAGGTGTGTGGAGGAGTATGGGGTTTGCACCTGTGAAGATGAGCTGGGAGTCTGCTGGGAGCTGTTAACAATACAGTGAGGACTTTTGAAATTCGGGGCGAAAACCCATCTACAAACAAACTGTATGTGTTTTTGTTTTGACTTATATTTGTGCCAAAGACAAGCAGACTTTTATTTGATGCTGAAGCTAAGCAGACTTTTGTGTTATAGTTTTTCCTGTGTGCTGAGCAAAGCCTTGGTTTTGGTTTGTCTGTAAATAAAAGCCTCCCCCCCCCCCCCAAATGGTTTATGCACTTAATCCTGCTGAGCTATAGCCCCCAAACTTTACACATGACAAAATGTGGAAAATATCAAGGGGTGTGAATACTTTTTCAAAGCACTGTACATCCCATGTTTTATTATATTTCTTAGGGCAACCTCTATGTTCGTACACTAGTTTTTTTAAAGGGAAAAACCTGATTTACTATCTGAATCCATGGTCGGAAAGATGGGAGGTCTGGGTTGAATCTATTTAAAGCGGAGGTTCACCCAAAAATCAACTTTCTGCCATTAGATCCAGCATACTGCTGACATCTGCAGTATGCTGTTTTTTTTTTTGTTGTACTTATCGTTTTATCAGCCGTTGTTATCCGGCTCCAAGCGGGGATTTCTGTGGGGAATAGGCGTTCCTAAGCCGAAGGGATTTGATTGACGGGCTGCTAAAGCGCGTCACGCCTTCCGAAAATACCCGAAGTGACATTAGGGTGTTTACGGCGCTATACGGCGCCTGCGCCTGCCGTGTAGAGCTGACTGCGCAGGCTCCGTAAACACCCGAGTGTCACTTCGGGTATTTTCGGAAGGCGTGACGCGCTTTAGCAGCCCGTCAATCAACTCCACTTGGCTTAGGAACGCCTATAACCGGAAGGAATCCCCGCTCGAAGCCAGATAACAACGGCTGATAAAACGATAAAGTACAACAAAAAAAACAGCATACTGCAGATGTTAGCAGTATGCTGGATCTAATGGCAGAAAGTTGATTTTTGGGTGAACCCCCGCTTTAAGTGCAATAGCCTTCCTGGCCAAAAACAATGTCTCTTTTAGCAAAACTCATTGATACCTCTGCCACTGTTCCTCATCTAGAATACCTAGGAGGCATATTCTAGGAGTGCATGGTACTGATACTGACATAACAGAGGACAAGAGATCTGTCACCGGTTTCCAGTATTGAGCTATAATAGAGTACACCCAAAGTACATGAATAAAATCAGCATTTGTGGTATTACATCTCTCACTTTTGGAGGTGGGTATGCGATGCATAGCATGTAATCTAGTAAACGGAAATAGTCAGAGCTGTCTTAATGAGAGGGCACACCTGGGCACTGCCCAGGGGCCCTAGCTGCATGGGGGGCCCCTGCACTTTCCCCAAAGCAGCTGGTCCTTGAGCCCACGCTGCCCCATAATTGGGGGCCCCATGATGGCACAGAGTGAAAGATACACAGGGGAGGCAGTCTGCCTCTTACCTACTTCATGTCTGTTTACCTGCACTGTCATCATTGTAGGGGCACCGGAGCATTACATTGCCCAGGGGGCCATGATGCTATTAAGACGGCCCTGGAAATAGTCGCTAATAAAGTGAACAAAAGATAAACTTAAATCTAAGAATAATATAGATCATGGAATAAAATACATATAATAATCCAAAAGTAAATGAATAAAAGGTGAGTATTCATACAATGTTTCTGAAAAGGTGAATAGTGACTGTGAAGCATATGCTTCAGTGTAATTCTCCCTGCTTGTTTAATGCTGTTAGAGGGAAGGTGATTTCAGGTGTGACTCACTCCTCTGCTAACAGGCTGATTGAAATGTTAATGACCCTTCCTCAGCCAGTCCTATTTCAAAGGGTAATTGATCTATTGTGTGTGTGAGGGAGACCTGTGTTTACTGTTTACTGTGATTAGAAGTGGCTCATGTTAATTATTCTGATTGCTTCATTGTGGTAATTATCTCTTCTATATGCGGGGCCAGGCTGTCTAGATAATGTATTCTGTACAACTAGTAATTAACGTCACTGATGTCATTATCTAAAGAAATGTCTTCAGGGTCGACTCCGAAGTGTCTGCCTATCATCTGTATGGGAGCCCCCACTGTGTGAGGGGGCGGAGATTGTCATTGTAACAGTTTTGTAAATTACATATAAGCTGTGTGTTGTACCATTAAAGTCTGTCTTGTTCCAGCAGTAAGCGTGACCCATGTGTGGCTTATTGTGTGATTCCAGGAATATTCCTCCTCGTGGAATATCGGGTGATTTTCTTTATGGGGAGAAGGGAAGACTTTGACGGGGATATCATTTTAATACCGTCACAATTGGTTGGCAGCAGCGGGATTTTCCCTTCTACTCTCCTTTACACCCGGATTCCAAGCAGACACTGGAAGAACTACTGGAAGTTCGTGGAAGGATTGCTAGCAACAAAACCAAGCGGGTCATCATAGCAGAATTAATGGAGTGAGACCAGGAGAACTTGGTTACAGCAACGCCAGCAGTACAAGAGATGGAGACACCAGTGATTCAGGAAGAGGAATCGCCAGCCAACAAGCTAATGAGAGAGAAGCTAGCATGTTCGGTCCGAACCCAACGGCGGATGTGGTGCTGAAAGTGATGGACCTGTTAGCGAAGGAGGCTAAACAAATAAGAGATGCAGAACTACAGAAGGATAAACAAATAAGAGACGCAGAACTACAGAAGGATAAACAAATAAGAGACGCAGAACTACAGTTAAAACTGGCAGCAGTCCAACAAGCAGCCGCACATTCTCCAAACAGTGAGTACAGCACAGCAGACGCAAGGAAGATTCCGTTTAGCGCTTTTAAAGCTTTTGATGAAAAGGACTGTGAGATTGATAACTACCTGGCAGATTTTGAGCGACAATGTAACCTGCACCGAATAGCTAGAAGAGAGTGGGTTGCAATATTGTGTCCGGACTGTGCCAGATCAGGATATCCATAGCTACGCCCGGGTTAAAGAAGTGCTCCTGGCTCGTTATGCAGTAACCCCAGAGTCCCACCGACAGAAGTTAAGGGACTCACGCAAAACCACGAAAGACTCTTACGCGGAATGGGCATGCCAGTTATCCCTGTCGGCCTCTAACTGGGTTAACAGCAGCCAGGCCACCACCGCAGAGGACATTTTGCAACTAATGCTCCTGGAGCAATTTTACAATCACATCCAGACGGACGTCAAAGACTGGGTGAGAGATCGCAGGCCCATGACTCTACCAGAGGCCGCGAAGTTGGCGGATGAATATGCGGATACTCGCAAGACAAACCAGGTCACACCACGAGTACAACCTCCTAACAGACCGATGACATCTAGCCCTCGCTATCCACGCCAGGAGGACAACGAACAACGCTGCTTCCGGTGCAAACAGCTGGGTCACTTCAAGCAGAATTGCCCTCTGAATGACAACACCAGGTCAAATTGGTCTCAACCTGGGTACCGCCCACCAGCAGCAGCCCATTGTGTAGACTCGGCTTGGGATCCCCAGGAGCTGGGTCGGGAAGAACCATTGGGCACCCCTTACGAAGCCCTCATGGTACAATCTGTTATTACGGACAACAGGGAACACCATTGTCAGCTGGTCATGGGCGACAGCCATGAGCCGGAGGGGCCCTGGAGGGAGTTGGGCAGAAAGAGGCACCACCCGCTACCCTCCAAGAAGAAGAGGTCCTGGAAGCCTTATAACAAGCTGACCTGGGAGGAGAAGAAGCGACTGGAGGAGAGGGAGTCGCAGCGGGCGTCCCAGATGCGGGCCGAGATGTTCGCCAAGGGCCCACCGGTGGCCCCTTACACCACCACCCAGTTCCTGATGATGGACCACGTGGAGAGCCTGCAGGACATGAGCAAGCAGGAGCTGATCAGTGAGTACATGGAGCTGGAGGAGTGCATAAGCCGCAGGGAGGAGGAGAACAACCGCCTGAGGTCACAGCAGGCTGACCCCCCCAGGCTCCATGAACTGGAGATGGAGCTGGAGAAGCTCAAAGAGGAGAACCGGCGGCTGCGGAGGGAGCAGAGGGTGGCTGACCCTATGGGGCACTGATCCCCCCCCCCAACTCTGAGCACCAGTGCTACAGCATTTCAACAAATATAACTTTTTCTTTTTTATGAATCTCCTGTGATTGTCACTTCAGAGCCATAACCTGCCCCTCCCATAGCGGGACACCTAGACGGCAGCGCACAGACCCATTCGCCGTCTTCACACTGACTGCTGGTGACTCTGCAGATCGCACAAAGACTTGGGGACTGACCGGCGTGTGATCTGACGACCCGGTGGCATACCTGAGTCTGAAGCAGTTGCCAAGGGAGGTCAGTCACGCCAAACGGAGTTAACCTCGGACTAAAAGCTCTGAACCCGTCAACCCTACTGGACCAGGGAAGATCCAACCGGCTTGCCGGAGCAGGGAGAAAAAGGGGGGCCATTGTGAAGCATATGCTTCAGTGTAATTCTCCCTGCTTGTTTAATGCTGTTAGAGGGAAGGTGATTTCAGGTGTGACTCACTCCTCTGCTAACAGGCTGATTGAAATGTTAATGACCCTTCCTCAGCCAGTCCTATTTCAAAGGGTAATTGATCTATTGTGTGTGTGAAGGAGACCTGTGTTTACTGTGATTAGAAGTGGCTTATGTTAATTATTCTGATTGCTTCATTGTGGTAATTATCTCTTCTATATGCGGGGCCAGGCTGTCTAGATAATGTATTCTGTACAACTAGTAATTAACGTCACTGATGTCATTATCTAAAGAAATGTCTTCAGGGTCGACTCCAAAGTGTCTGCCTATCATCTGTATGGGAGCCCCCACTGTGTGAGGGGGCGGAGATTGTCATTGTAACAGTTTTGTAAATTACATATAAGCTGTGTGTTGTACCATTAAAGCGGGGGTTCACCCTTAGAGGGCACTTTTCCCCCTTAGATTCCTGCTCGTTATTACTAGGGGAATCGGCTATTTATTTAAAAATAGGTGCAGTACTTACCCGTTTACGAGACGCATCCTCTCCGTTGCTTCCGGGTATGGGCTTCGGGAATGGGCGTTCCTTCTTGATTGACAGGTTTCCGAGAGGCTTCCGACGGTCGCATCCATCGCGTCACGATTTTCCGAAAGAAGCCGAACGTCGGTGCGCAGGCGCAGTATAGAGCCGCACCGACGTTCGGCTTCTTTCGGCTACGAGTGACGCGATGGATGCGACCGTCGGAAGCCTCTCGGAAGAATGTCAATCAAGAAGGAACGCCCGCTCCCGAAGACCATACCCGGAAGCGACGGAAGAAGATGCAGCTCGAAAACGGGTAAGTACTGCACCTATTTTAATACAAATAGCCGATTCCCCTAGACCGAACGAGCAGGAATCTAGGGGAAGAAAAAAATTTTTTTTAGAAATGGGTGAACTCCCGCTTTAAAGTCTGTCTTGTTCCAGCAGTAAGCGTGACCCATGTGTGGCTTATTGGGTGATTCCAGGAATATTCCTCCTCGTGGAATATCGGGTGATTTTCTTTATGGGGAGAAGGGAAGACTTTGACGGGGATATCATTTTAATACCGTCACAGTGACTCTTGAAAACAATGTAGTAGTAAGTAGATGGGGGAATATTCAAGCTTTTCACCGCCAGGAAAAAGATGAATCTCCCTGTGGGACACACAAAGGGAAAAGTGGGGATTCTTACCGGAAGGAGTGGACCTCCTGTTGTAACAAGGTCACTTGCGCCTGCAGATATAGTTCTCTGCGGGGTCTGAGATGGATCCGAGTTCCCTGGTGTATAAATAAGCTCTGAGCGTCCTTCTCACTCAATGGTCACCATCCGTCCACCTTACTCCAAAGCACGACATCCAAAATAAACGCAGAGTATATAAAAGGACAAAGGCTCCAATAGTGTGTTATCTCCACACAGGGAACCAAACAGCTCCTTTATTGTATAAAATATTCCAGTTGAATGTACAAAAACATCATAAAAGCAATTGCCGTCAATAAAAATTTAAATTCAAACGAACACACGTGGTGCATGATGACGTCAACACGTAGCTCCGCCCCACATGTTTAGTCATACGTTACCTCTTCCAGGGGCACCAGAGGGCAGTAAACTTGGGGTGATGGAGATAGATGAGATAAGAAGTGCTGTGGTGGGCTAAAGACAAGAGAGTGTTCAGGATGCACTGGAGGTGAATGAAAGGAACAATACAGGGGGGACAGACAGACAAGAGAAGCAGTGCGATGAAATGGTGTGATAGAGGTAAACTGCTGATCAACAGATCAATAAACTGCTATCCCCCCTCATTCGCTACTTTGGCCTATCGGGAAGCACTCCTTAGGTCCAGTGATCTGGCTTGGCAAAGTGCTTCTGAGTGTGGCAAACGACAGGATGAATAGATATGAATTAAGAGCTCAGTCAACTTGTGAGAACTTCCTGGAATCTGAAAAAATGTATTATCTAAATCAGATTACTATAAAATGAATGGACTGTCTGGGAACATTGATATTTTATACAGGGACATGCATTCAATATAGAAACATGTATAACAAGTTGGCGTGGATTTTTAAATGCAATGCACTGCATTTTTAAAGGGACGCGTATATGTAAATTAAGTGAAACCTGCAGGTCAGTGTATGCAAAAACTGAGCACAATGGATTTTTTTCATGGTATGCAAATGTGCATATGTGAGACAGTGCTCCATTTGGAAGCTTTGCTTAATATTACCCAAGGTTTCCCCTATGTTGTAAAATACAATCTCTCATGACCAGTGAAAACAAGCCCTAAAATTTAAAACCGCTGTAGTGTTTACCTGATAGTATTGGCATTTTACCACTCCACTGATTTCACTTGTTGTCTGGAGCTGCTCTTTAATCCATCAGTTTGTTTACAGGGTAGTAATCCTCTGTGAATTTCAAGGAATGTTTGGAGAGTTGTTTCCAACTGCTGATTATCCATTCACTAAAGAGAGTATTACATTTTGGGTCCTTTGCTCTAGTGACATGCATCCTTATATGAATTAATTAAAAAAAGTATCTCAACTGGTGCATTTGCCCATAGCAACCAATTAGCTCAGAAAATGATTTTTTTTAAAAACTGATTGGATGCACACCAGTTAAAACAAAGTTTGCCTCCAATGCTTTTTTTTTTATTAAAGTAGTTCTGAAAAAAGGGAATTGGGACCAATCCATACCAGACCCTTATCCAAGCATGCAGGTCAGGAAAGGGAGGGGGATGAGCGGGCGCCCCCCCCCCCCCCCCTAAACTATACCAGGACACATGCCCTCAACATTGGGAGGGGTGCTTTATGGCAGGGGGGCTCTGCCCTCCCCCACCCCAAAGCTCCTTGTCTCTATGTTAATGGAGACAAGGCGCTCTTCCCTACAACCCAGGGCTGTGGGGTTCAGTGGTCAGGGGGCCTATCAGAATCTGAAAACCCCCTTTTAACAAGGGGATTACCCCATGTGAATAAGTATAGGGTACATAGTACCTACCCCTACCCATATACCAAAAAAAAGTGTAAAAGTGAATAAAGACAGTACAAGAGTTTTTGACAATTCCTTTATTAAAAAATAGAAAACACAAACGTTCCAACGGTCTGCCTGCACTGCGGTGTGACATTTCTTAAATAGCTATGGGTTGGAGCCACCCCACGATGTCACCTGGTAGCATAGCCTCTCATGTGACGTCGGCAGCCCAGCTATTTAAGAAATGTCACAAGGCGGTGGTGTCGGCGTCGTGGTTGATGATGGATCTATACCAAGGGACATTGTTTTTATTTTTTAATAAGGGAATTGTCAAAAACTCTTGTACGATCTTTATTCACTTTTACACTTATTTGGTGAATGGATAGGGGTACTATGTATGGGCCTGGTATGGATTTGGGGGGGGGGTGTAACAGGCGCTCCCTGCGCCGCGTGCGTTCCACTGTGGAACGCGGAAGTGCACCGCAACTAACGGCGGTTTCTTTTGAATTAGTGCTTATGCACTGCAGCTGCCCCTATGCTATAAACGGAGCGGTGTGCTGACTGCACACCGATCTATTATTGTCAGCCGTAGCTCGGCCACGCTACAAACAATGGTGCCATCGCTCCCCATGCTGCAACAACTGACCAGCCTGCAACTTCTGCACTAATGCTGCTACATTAACTGCAACAGACTGCCATTGCCGGGGACAACCTTTGAGACCTTCCTTGCTGACACCCTACACTACGGAATCCCTTTTTGCTACACTGAAGCCCTGCACACGGATAAGTAGCAATTGTGTCACGTGTAGTACTATAGAAACATCTGCTGCATACTTTCCACCTAAAACAATTGCTGTTATTTATTATGGCTTGTGGATATTAACATACTACTTGGGATAGACTGTTGTGCCTATGACTGTTTGCTAAGGAATATCTTAAAGCAGAGTTCCACCCAAAAGTGGAACTTCCGCTTAATCCACTCCTCGCCCCCTTACATGCCACATTTGGCATGTCATTTTTTTGGGGGGGAGTGGGGGCTTCAGGAAGAGTGGGACTTCCTATCCCACTTCCTCCTTCCGCCGAGGGGCTGCTAAGGCGAATAGTCTAATCGCCTTTCTGCAGCCCCTCCCTGTAGGCGATCGCTTGGGACACGTGACAGGTCCCAGGCGATCGCCTGTCCAATTGGATGGCGCAGCGCCGCTTGCGCATGCGCAGTGGGTGCCCGGCCGTGAAGCCGAAAGCTGTCACGGCTGGGTGCCTACACTTGGAATGAAGACGCCGGCCGGAGAGGGGGGGAGAGGAGCGGAGTCCCGGCCGGCGCGTCGCTGGAACGTGGAGCAGGTGAGTGTATGTTTATTAAAAGCCAGCAGCTACACTTTTTGTAGCTGCTGACTTTTAATAAACATAAAAAATGACTGGAACACCCCTTTAACTGCTTGCCGACCAGCTGCCGCAGTTATACGGTGGCAGGTCGGCTCTGCTGGGCGAGATCACGTAGCTGTACGTCATCTTGCCGAGCAGCCCGGCTCGGCCCGTGATCGCTCGTTACAGAGCGAGTACCGGGAGCTGTGTGTGTAAACACACAGTTCCCGGTCCTGTCAGGAGGAGAAATGCCTGATTGTCTGTTCATACAATGTATGAACAGCGATCAGTCATTTCCCCTAGTCAGTCCACCCCCCCTTCAGTTAGAACACACCCAGGGATAAGCCCTTCCTCGCCCCCTAGTGTTAACCCCTTCCCTGCCAGTGTCATTTTTATAGTAATCAATGCATTTTTATAGCACTGATCGCTATAAAAATGCCAATGGTCCCAAAAAAGTGTCAGAAGTGTCCACCATAATGTCGCAGTACCGATAAAAATCACTGATCGCCGCCATTACTAGTAAAAATAAAATATTAATAAAAATGCCATAAAACTATCCCCTATTTTGTAAACGCTATAACTTTTGCGCAAACCAATCAATAAACGCTTATTGCGATTTTTTTAATGAAAAATATGTAGACGAATACGTATCAGCCTGAGGAAAAAAAATGTTTTTTTTACATATTTTGGGGGGATATTTATTACAGCAAAAAGTAAAAAATATTATTTTTTTTCAAAATTGTCGCTCTATTTTTGTTTATAGCGCAAAAACTAAAAACCGCAGAGGTGATCGAATACCACTAAAAGAAAGCTCTATTTGTGGGAAAAAAAGGACGCCAATTTTTTTTGGGAGCCACGTTGCACGACCGCGCAATTGTCAGTTAAAGCGACGCATTGCAGAATCGCAAAAAGTGGCATGGTCTTTGACCAGCAATATGGTCCGGGGCTGAAGTGGTTAAAGGAACGTCTACCCTAAAATTACCTGAGCTATATTTTCCTCTCATATGCAACTATTAGTTGTTAATACAACTCCTATTTACTACGTGCTTGACATAAGTGTTGTTTGCTTATGGGCCTTGCCCTAACTTGCTGAACATGTTCGCTCTAATTTTTCTATGCTAAGGGTTGATGGTATTTTCATACCAACTCCCTTAGTGGCCTAATGCATTACTATATGTTAAGTAATATGATGTAGAGAACCCCCAAACTCCTGTTTGAATGGAGTGACACCTGGGGTCCCTTACTGATAATCACTTGCATATAGAAGTGCATTGGAATCTTTAAGTGTATGCTATAATTTTAAACGCTAAGCTCTGGTTGCATGTTGTAATGCGTCCAACCCTAGTAGCTCAAGGCCTTTATGTGAGAGAGAGATGATGTAGAGAACCCCCAAACTCCTGTTTGCGTGGAGTGACGCCTGGGGTCCAATACTGAATTCTCACATAAAGAAGTGCATTGAAATCCTTGCTAACCGCAGTTGTGGTTCACTCCGTTCACCAGAGCTGTTACAGGGGGGAATGCTGTTTCCCCCCCCCACCCCCCTGTGCACTGATAACTCATAGGATGTTCCTGGTCCACTCCTTAGCAACCAACTATGTACAGTGGGCCAGTATCACAAAAGAGATACGACGGCGTATCTCTGTGTTACGGCCTTCCTAACTATGCGACTGATTCATAGAATCAGTTACGCATAGCTAGCCCTAAGATCTAACAGGTGTAATTGAATTACACTGTCGGATCTTAAGGATGCAATTCTAGGCCGGCCGCTAGGTGGCGAGGCCATTGCGGTCGGCGTAGAATATGCAAATGAATACTTACGGCGATCCCTGAACGTCCGAGCTGCCCGTCGATCTAACTGTACGTCGTTTCCATCGAGTTATGCCGCGTAAAATTAGGGCTACCTCCTAGGTGTCCTAAGCCATGTTAAGTATGGCCGTCGTTCCCGCGTCAAAATTTAAAAACCAATGTTGTTTGCGTAAGTCGTCCGTGAATGGCGCTGGACGCCATTTACGTTAACGTCTAAGCAAATGACGTCGGTGCGACGTCATTTAGCGCAATGCACGTCGGGTAATTTACCCGACGGAGCATGCGCAGTACGCTCGGCGCGGGAACGCGCCTAATTTAAATGGTGCCCGCCCCATTTGAATTGGGCGGGCTTGCGCCGAGCGCATTTACGTTACACCGTCGCAAGTTTACTGGTAAGAGTTCTGAGAATCAGGCACTTACGCTGTAAACCTGCGGCGGTGTAATGTAAATCACATACGTTACGCTGCCGTGGAGCAACGTAATTGTATGTGAATCTGGCCCAGTGTTTTTAAAGGGACATAAAAAGATAAGCTCAAAATGCATGACAACTGACAAATGCATGGCAAATGCATTAAAAAAAACGTGCCTGAGGGCGGATGTTAGACGGCGTAAGGCGGTGTAAATCTAAGTGGGCGTCACCCTATGCAAATGAAGCGCCGCCCGTGGCGCAGGGAGATACGTCGGGCGCAACTTTTTCTGCGCATGCGCAGTGACCTCGACGGGGTAAATGCCCCAATCTGCACATGCTCAGAACTGCGCCCCGGCATGACCCCTAAGATACGCTGGCCCACTGCCTACGCCCAGTCCATAAATACGCCCAGACTTGCGCTCTACAGGTGCAAAAGTACCCAAGCATTTTTGGTGTGTGCTAGGTCTTTTGCTCTTGTTTGTTGGGGGAATTATGGCTGCTGGAGATTCTGCAGGTGAGCGGAGGATGAAGAAATTCAGCCCAGAGGAGAGGGCTGTAATTATAGATGGGCTCTCCCAACATGGGGCCCGCCTCTATGGGCCACACTGGCAAAGCCAATAAAGCCTGCATCTATGCGGAAATAACAACTCAGGTGAATGCTTTGGGTGTGGCGGAGAGGGAGCCAAAGCACATCCGCAAGAAGATAAACGACCTGCGGAGACTGGTCAAAGATAAATTGGTTGCCAGGAAAAAACATGCCAGTGGCACAGGTGGAGGACCAGCCACCAGGATCACCCTCACGCCTGAGGACATGGTCGTGGCCAGGTTCCTTCATAGGGAGCTTGTAGAGGGCCTGGAGGGATTTGATTCTGGTGAACAGCCCTTGAGGACAGGTAAGTGTGTTTTATCTTCTTTGGGGTGTGTTGCATGTGTGTGTGGGGGGGGGGAGGTTACATGTGTCAAGTGTGTGGGTCCACCAACATCTGAATGTTTTGTGTCATCCACAGATGTGCAGGATGGAGCTGGGCCATCATCGGCTGCAGGGCGACCCACCACATCCATGGTGGAGACTGCCCCTACCTCTGTGCTGGAGGAAGTGGAGGAGGAGCACGTCGGGGTAGAGGAGGATGCAGTTTACCTGTTGGAAGAGACCCCCATTCCTGGCCCCTCCCAAACCTCCCCCCCTCATGAGAGTTACCCCCTCAGGGCTCTCAATCCCTATCAGGGACAGCCCCTCACAGGACACCAGCCCCTCCAGGGCCAGCCCCTCACGGGACACCAGCCCCTCCAGGGCCAGCCTCTCCAGGGCCAGCCCCTCCAGGGCCAGCCTCTCCAGCCGGCCTCAAGCCTCTCCTGCCCCTAGGAAGGCTTAAAAAAAAACACGGGGAGTCCCTGAGGAGTTGGAGGACAATCTGGCAAGGGACCAGACAAGACAGACCCGCCATATTGGTAGTCTTGCGGGGGATCTGCATCGGGTCGCAGATAGCCTGGCCTCCTCGGCCGAGAGCCAGGCTGCCTGCACTGTGGCAGTGCAGGAGGCCATCACGCAGCAGGCTGGGCAGAGTCGGCTCATCAATGAAAGCCTGCAGGACGTTGTGGGGAACGGGGCAGCCCTTCTGTCCTGTCTGGCGGACCTGCAGGCCACAACATCTGGCCTGGTGTCAGAGGTCCGTAGCCTGGCAGATGCTGTCAGAGAGGAGGGGAGGCTGACACGGCGCCAGCAGTGCAGTAATACCACCCGCCGGCTGCGGATGCAGGCTGCCACCAATTCGTACCTCCACCGGCTAGCAGTGGCAATGGAGGGCAGCCAGGGAGAGACTGGGGGAGGTTCCACCCCCAGCCCCGGCTCGCCCCAGGCAACTGCGCCCCAGGAGCCTAGGGACTAGACGAAGTCCACGACAGGGCCGGTGATTTATTTTCCTATTTAGTTGATACTCAGGTTATGAGTTTTTTTTAAGTTATTACTCAGGTTATGATTTTTTTTTACTTTCGTACTCCGGTTATGAGGTTTTTTCTTTTAGATCCCTGCACACGGTCAGTAGTGCAGGCTTCAGTGTGAATTTTGTGTGAATGTGGGGGGGGGGGGGGGGACACTCCTGCCATTAAGGTTTGTCAACCTCAGCCGTTGGGGAGAAGTGATCCCCACGACCCGTGTTAAGGTGTATGAATGTACAGCGACATAATTGGAGCCTTGGCGTGGCGTTGCTGCTCCCTAGTACTTGGGTCTAATCCAATTTGATGTGGATGTGGGGTGTGTGTGCTAGGGACCACAGTGGTGTGCATGCGTGCATTCTCATTGTGCCATAATGAATGTGTGTGTTTAACGTGAAAAGAAGCCTACCACGAGGCATCTCCTGACTGCTCTTCCCTCGGCAGACGGGGGACCCTCTGGCAGGGGGGGATTATGTGGTTCGGGGGTCAGGTCATCACGTATGTCAATCTCCAGACCCCTTCTCACGGCGAAGTTGTGCAGAATGCAACATGCACAGATGATCTGGCACACAAAGTTTGGGGCATACAACAGGGTACCCCCAGAGTTATCCAGGCATCGAAAACGGGACTTCAGGAGGCCAAAGGTGCGTTCCACCACTCCACGGGTACGTGCGTGAGCTTCATTGTATCTTCTCTCTCCTGGGGTTTGGGGATTCCGGAATGGAGTCATGAGATGGGGTCCAAAATTCGGACCTGAACCAGCACGCACCGGATCCCTGCTGTGCGCTGCATATTTAAAACCAAAAAAACATGGCCGTGCCAGATCCGTCCAGCGTAAATATGCGCCCACGTCGCTCCGGCGTAGAAAAGTCGGTAGGAAGAAGTCTATTTTGAGGCGTATCTGGTTCTGTAGGTACGGCGCAGAGATACGCCGGCGCAAATTTTAACTTACGCCGCGCATCTCGAGATACGCCGGCGTAAGTGCCGGCGTAAGTGCTACATGAATCTGGCCCACTGAATGCAAACAGTGTGCACAGCTGCTGCGTCCTAGGACGCAGAAAAAAAACAGCCCATTCATGGTTTACAGGCCTCAGCGCCCATGTTAACGAGACCTAAATCACAGAATTTGGGCTAAAAAAATTACATGAGATGGCCAGCTTATAAATGCATTTGCCTATGGTCAGGTTTTGTATAGTACCATTAAACCAGTGGTGGCTGGTGTTTTTTTTTGGAGTGGGGGGTCGCAACAATATGGAAATGCCAAAAGGTATTATTTGTTTTGAACAATGTGTAAATTGTACAATAAAATGCAAACTTTTCCTAACTTTCAATTTCATTTAGCCCCCTCCCCCATGTCGTGCACTTTGCTCCTGGGCACATAGCTTTCTGAGAGGACTTTGTATACTAGTATTGATAAGGAAAAAGTTAAAATGGCACGTTCTGTTTTAACTATACTAAGAATGCAGCTGCTGATTCTGCAGTGTAAATGAGGGGAAAGAGCAATGTGAGCTACAACTCACACAGAGGAACTGGCCTGTGGGCAAAATGTGATCATTATACATAAAGAACATTACATTTACTTTATGGTAATATTGCTTTTAGTGGCATAAAATATATGACATATAGGATAAGCGGAAGAAATTCCACTGCAACTTTTTAGGCCGGGTTTACACCTATGCAAATTTAATGCACGTTTCCCCGCATTCAATTTGCATAGCAGGAGAATGTGACTGGCTCTCTATGGAGCCGGTTCACATATCTCCGCAGCAGGTCCAGTGCGGTGTGCCGGAAAAACATGTGCCTTTTTTGGTGCGTTTCAGGTTTGATTTCAGCCCAAAATTCGGACCTGAACCAGCACGCACCGGATCCCTGCTGTGCGCGGCATGCGGTGACAGTGTGAACTCGGCCTTAGACTAAAGCCTTGTATACACGATCAGATTTTCCATTGGGAATTGTGTGATGGCAGGCTGTTGGCGGAAAATCTGATCGATTGTACGCTCCATCGGACAATTGTTGTCGGATTTTCCGTGTACAAATGTTGGATGACATGCCTTAAAATTTTCCTTAGACAACAGTCTGTTGTTGGATTTTCTGATCGTATGTACACAAGTCCGTCGGACAAACGTCCAAAGTACAAACACGCATGCTCGGAAACAATGCTCACCAAACACAACATTAGCAGAAGGTGCCCAAAGGGTGGCGCTAAAGAGCTGAAAAACCACATAGTACGTAACTACGTTCATGTTTGTTGGCCGACAATTGTGTGTCATTCGTATGCAAGTTCCTGGCCAACGCCCTTCGGACAAAAGTCCAACGCTTCACGCTTGTACGAGGCTGAAGTGTTGGTTATGTGTGGTGCTTTTTTGGAGCGTTGCACTTTAGACACGTTTTAGAGAGCATAATAGTGGACAACAGGTGCAAAAGAGGCATTTAGAGGATATGACAACAGCCAGTAGGTGTAAGAGTGGAGTGCGGAGGGTATGAAAGTGGGCAGATGGTATGAAATCAGGCACTATGTGTATGTAGCACTACCCCCAGAGGAGCTGCTGGTTGTTTTGGGTCTACGCTCGGTAACTAACCCCTTAAAATGGCTCAAAACCCTCCAGTGACACACCTGGTAATATGGGAGCTGTGGACCTCAATAACTTGTGAGGAAACACAGTATCCCTTTACACAGCAACAGATTATGCAAATAAAAAGGGGTTACCTTAAAGGGGTTGTAAAGGAAAATTTATTTTTTCATAATAAGCATCCTTTACCTGCAGACATTCCTCTTTTCACTTCCTCATTGTTCGTTTTTGCTCAGAAGTTGCTCTATTTCTTCTCTGTTCTGTTCACTTCCTGCTTGTCTGATTTTACTGACCACTGTGAAGGCTTTCAGTGACGTGCTCGCCCCCTCCTGGGAACTACAACTGTGTGGCAGGATGCTCTCTACGTGTTAGACTTCAAGGAGGTGTGAATTACTGGGCGTGCCACAATTCATACTGGGAAATGTAGGGCCTGATTCTCAAAAGAGATACGCAGACTTAACTGCTGTTCAGCCTGCGTATCCCTGTGCCTAACTTTGGAAACGATTCTCAAAAGGCTTTTTCCAAAGTTAGGCAGAAAATCTGACATGTGTAAGACACTTACACGGTCAGATTTTAGGATGCAGTACCGCATCCGCCACTGGGGGCATTTCTCATTGAAATGCAGCTTTGCGTATGCAAATGAGGACTTAAGCAGATTTTCAAAGCATTTCATCACTGTGATTTCTGCCTAAGTTCCGAATTTGCCTGCGCAAAACTAGGGCTGGTTTTATAATGTGGAAAGTTAGTCACACATTGTAAAGGCCCATTCCAGCGACGGCATTTGGTATGCATTCCCGAGGGAGAACTCCACGGCAATTTTTTAATTCAAAACCGGCATGGGTTCCCCCCCAGGAGCATACCAGGCCCTTAGGTCTGGTATGGGTTGTAAGGAGACCCCCCCTCCGCCGAAAAATCGACGTAGGGGGTCCCCCTACAATCCATACCAGACCCGTATCCAAAGCACGCTACCCGGCCGGTCAGGAAAGGAGTGGGGACGAGCGAGCGCCCCCCCCTCCTGAGCCGTGCCAGGCCGCATGCCCTCAACATTGGGGGGTTGGGTGCTCTGGGGCAGGGGGGCGCACTGCGGGCCCCCCCACCCCAGAGCACCCTGTCCCCATGTTGATGAGGACAGGACCTCTTCCCGACAACCCTTGCCGTTGGTTGTCGGGGTCTGCGGGAGGGGGCTTATCGGAATCTGGGAGTCCCCTCAAATAAGGGGGCCCCCAGATACCGGCCCCCCACCCTAAGTGAATGGATATGGGGTACATCGTACCCCTATCCATTCACCTGGAGGCAAAAAGTAAAAGTTAGTAAACACACAACACAAGGCTTTTTAAAATAATTTATTATTCTGCTCCGGATGCCCCCCCTGTCTTCTTTATTAGCTCTATTAGCAGGGGGGGCTTCTTCTTCCACTCTCCGGGGGTCTTCTTCCACTCTCCGGGGGGGGTTTCTTCTTCCGCTCTCCGGGGGGGGGCTTCTCCGGACTCCGGGGGGCTTCTTCCATCTTCTCCCCTCTTCCGCTGTTGACTCGGCGAACCCCGGTTCTTCTGCAGATGTCCGGTGCCTTCTTCTTCAGCGCTGGCTGCCTGCTATCTGTGTGTGTTAGCTCAATTTCTAACAGGCAGCCGGCGCGGTCTTCTGTGACGTCAGGGTCTTCTTTTCTGTTCTACTCCCCTCTTCCGATGTTGCCTCGTCGCCTGTTGTCACTGCAATGATGGAAGCGCGCCTTGCATCCCATTTATATAGGCATCACCGTCCCATCATGCTCCGGCAGGTACCCACGTGGTGGGTGCCTACCCACGTGCACCCACCACGTGGGTACCTACCGGAGCATGATGGGACGGTGATGCCTATATAAATGGGATGCAAGGCGCGCTTCCATCATTGCAGTGACAACAGGCGACGAGGCAACATCGGAAGAGGGGAGAAGAACAGAAGAGAAGACCCTGATGTCACAGAAGACCGCGCCGGCTGCCTGTTAGAAATTGAGCTAACACACACAGATAGCAGGCAGCCAGCGCTGAAGAAGAAGGCACCGGACATCTGCAGAAGAACCGGGGTTCGCCGAGTCAACAGCGGAAGAGGGGAGAAGATGGAAGAAGCCCCCCGGAGTCCGGAGAAGCCCCCCCCCCGGAGAGCGGAAGAAGAAACCCCCCCCGGAAGGTGGAAGAAGACCCCCGGAGAGTGGAAGAAGAAGCCCCCCCTGCTAATAGAGCTAATAAAGAAGACAGGGGGGGCATCCGGAGCAGAATAATAAATTATTTTAAAAAGCCTTGTGTTGTGTGTTTACTAACTTTTACTTTTTGCCTCCAGGTGAATGGATAGGGGTACGATGTATCCCATATCCATTCACTTAGGGTGGGGGGCCGGTATCTGGGGGCCCCCTTATTTGAGGGGACTCCCAGATTCCGATAAGCCCCCTCCCGCAGACCCCGACAACCAACGGCAAGGGTTGTCGGGAAGAGGTCCTGTCCTCATCAACATGGGGACAGGGTGCTCTGGGGTGGGGGGGCCCGCAGTGCGCCCCCCTGCCCCAGAGCACCCAACCCCCCCATGTTGAGGGCATGCGGCCTGGCACGGCTCAGGAGGGGGGGGGCGCTCGCTCGTCCCCACTCCCTTCCTGACCGGCCGGGTAGCGTGCTTTGGATACGGGTCTGGTATGGATTGTAGGGGGACCCCCTACGTCGATTTTTCGGCGTGGGGGGGTCTCCTTACAACCCATACCAGACCTAAGGGCCTGGTATGCTCCTGGGGGGGGGAACCCATGCCGGGTTTTTTTTTGAAAATTGGCATGGAGTTCTCCCTCTCAGGAATGCATGCTGAGCGACGCTGTCATTTTTTTTTTAAATTATTTGTTTTCCCGGCGCGTCTTTTTTTTTTCACCCGTCGCAACTTTAGTGTCCCGTCGAAATTCTCAAAGCCGCCCGGCGTTAATTACGTTCGCGCGCTGCACGTCGGGAAAATGACGTCACACGCATGCGCAGTACGGCCGGCGCGGGAGCGCGCCTCATTTAAATTTTAAACGCCCCCAGGAGAGGAGGACCGCCTTACGACGGCGGCACTTAAGTTACACGGCGTGTAATTTCTAGGTAAGTGCTTTGACGATCAGGCACTTAGGTAGAAATTTTAAGTCAGTGTAACTTAACTGCTGAAAGTTAAGTTAGGCAGCTTTTTTGAGAATTTGGCCCGTAGTTCTTACATGAACAAACAATGCAAACCAGGAAGTAGATGAGAGAACAGAAACTAGAATGCCGGAGGTGATATAGATGAAGGAATTTAATAGGTATTTACTCGTTTTTTAACAGAATCATTACACTATTCTGTCTGTCTACCTTGCAGACATTAATTAATTAATTTTAGGCAAAACAATGTTTTCCTTTAAGTGGAAGGGTCTTGCAGTATGAATGACAGGCTGTACACAGACTTCAAGATAACCAAAATAATGCTTTACTTAAAGGGGTTTTCCACACATTTTTTAAGTTTATTAAAAGTCAGCAGCTACAAAAAGTGTAGCTGCTGGCTTTTAATAAACTGACACTTACCTGCTCCAGCGTTCCAGCAACGTGCCGGCCGGGGCTCCTATCTTCTCCCCCACTCCCCGGCCGCCGTCTTCATTGTCACTGTGGACCCCTGGCCGTGACAGCTTTCGGCTTCACAGCCGGGCACCCACTGCGCATGCGCGCTCGGCGCGGCCCGGCGCTGCGCTGTTTGATTGGACAGGCGATCGCCTAGGACCTGTCACGTGTCCTAGGCGATCGCCTACAGGGAGGGGCTGCCAAAAGGCGATTAAGCTTAATCGCCTTTGCAGCCCCTCGGCGGAAGGAGGAAGTGGGACAGGAAGTCCCCTTCTCCTGAAGCCCCCACTCCCCCCCAAAAAAAATTACATGCCAAATGTGGCATGTAAGGGGGCGAGGAGTGGGTTAAGAGGAAGTTCAATTTTTAGGTGGAAATCCTCTTTAAAGAAGAACATAAGTAAAACAGTGACACTCTATTCGCAGATCCCTGCAGCATCAACAACAGTATTAAAGCTTTAGTGACAGCTAGGCTGCAATGTCAAATAGACCTGTGTGAGCACGCGGCAAAGGGGGTCTCTTTCAACAAAACATACACATTGAAATGCCCTCTTGCCAAACCTCACCCAGCTCTTACCTCTCTACAATACAATATAAACTAGTAGAACTGATTAAAGTATTAACACTGATCACTCGGCCAGCAAATAATGCAACCAATATAGTGGATATACAACTCTAAACAGATAGCCCTTGAGTATTATATCTATAGCTAATTAGGATAGCCTGGCTTCCCAGACCAAACTTCAACACAGTCCTCTAATTACAGTTCGTGCACTTGTTCGTTGGCATGCGTAGGCACGCAAAGAACAACTTGTTATCCAAAAGGGTAATAGTAAACTGTTAAAAGTTTCCAGGATAGTTAAACCACAAAGATGGATATCAACGATCCACCCTTCCACAAGACAATCAGTACTTTCAGGCAAGTGCCCGTCTCACCCAACAGGTTCAAGCCTTGTCCCTCTACGGCACACTGTCTGGTCGGTCAGCACTCTCCGGTCCTCAGACAGGTCGCAGGGTTACAGGAATCTTGTCTGATGACTCCGCCAGAAGCTCCGTCTCAAACGCCGTTCCGCCCGGGCGTATGTAGGCCTCAGCTGCGTCCTACTTCCTGTGGAGACACCCTAGACAGTGTCCTCCTGGGTTGAAGAGGCGGTCCCGAGAGGGAGCGCCAAAAATGTCCTCCCCCTTAAATCACCTTCCTCTGCTGGAGGTGAGGAAGGCAAAGCATCTTGGGGTTGCACAGCTGCTCTGCCAGGGCAAATGGAATCTCTTCTCCTTCTGAACTCAATCCCCAACATTCACTGCGGTACCAGAACAAAGTGTAAACAGGTGGCTATAACCCAACTCGGCCACCAGAGGGAGCTGAGATCCGTCACGATCAGAAACAGTAGTCGTTTGTATCACATCAGAAAGGCAATACTCCGCTACATGTAGAAGAGGTACTGTATGCCAAGGATATGACAGGCGATATTATATGCAGAAAAGGAGTGCAGAGGTTATGATAATAGGGCCTATTTACAGAAGAGGAGTACAAATGGGTATGCCATCGGGCAGCTTGTGCAGGAGAAGAATGCAGAGGGTATGACATCAGGCAGAGTTTACAGGAAAGGAATACAAGAGGGTATGGCTGTGGGCAGTATGTGTAGGAGAGGGGTGCAGAGGTTATGACAGTGGGCAGTATATACAGGAGAGGAGTGCAGAGGGTATGACATCAGGCAGTATGTGCAAGAGAGGAGTATAGAGGGTACAACCCCTGTGAGCTGCTTAGAATTGCCAACAGGTAGTGTCATGATTTTGGTGCTCTGGTTCCTCTGATCTCAGACAAGAGGTTGGGGGTAATGGAGAGAGGCGATATGGATTTAGTTAAGGGATTCGGTGGCAGGGGTGCTCAAAGTGGAAATACAGTTTTAGATAAAAACACTGTATATTGTCTGTTTTCTTTTTTGGATAAGGATGATTTTTTACTATATAGAGGATTTAGAATAGGATATACAGAGCTGTAGATTGTCTTTTTACTGCACCAATTTAGCCTCTCTGATCAAGAGCTGCATAGGATCAATTTTCACAAATTGTTGTCAGATCTCACAAGTAGATGTCTACTTAAAGCGGAGGTCAGCCCCCAAAAAAATAATTAGAAACCAGCAGCTACACATACTGCAGCTGCTGGCTTTTAATAATAGGACACTTACCTGTCCTGAAGTCCAGCGATGTCAGCACCGCAGCTGATGTTTCCACGCCGGGAACCATACTGCGCATGCGCGAGCCCCGCTCCACTCTCCTACTGGCCCGGCGACGGGAAGGAGGAGGGAGCCCCAGCCGTGACATCAATACCTACAGCTGAGGCTCCCGGAAGTGGGAAATGATACCTGTCAAAGACAGGTATCCTGTCCCCCCTCCCCCCGAAAGGTGCCAATTGACGCACCGGAGGGGGGGAGGAATCGGATGAGCGGAGGTTCCACTTTTGGGTGGAACTCCGCTTTAATCTAAAGGGCTTAGTGCTAATTAACATTACTTGTTATTGCACTTTAAACTTTTTTTCTTTTGTGTCTTGGAAGACATAAGAAAATGTTTATCGGATGAGGCTGCTTATGGTGAGATCTGTAGACTTTATAGGTCTTTCTACTGTCCTTGCCTGTGTTGTAATCATCCAGGAGGCATCTGGCACTTGCAGAAATTTTCTACCCCCCTTACTTTAGGCAAAAACATGGAGGTTTGCCTGCTGGATAGGGATGAGCTCTGGCGTGTTCACACAGTCCACGTGCAGAGCCCGCCAGGATGTCTGCACGGCGCTGCGCTAACCACAGGCAGGGAGACCTTACCCGATCTCTGCAGCCGAGCATTGGGAATATGTCTTTCTGCCTGTGATTAGCGCAGCGCCGTGCAGACTTCCTGGAGGGCTCTGCAGGTGGACTGTACGAACACGCCGGAGTTCATCCCTACTGCTGGATAATGCATGCATGGCTGGTTGCCATCTAAAGTCTGCAGAATTATTGATTTAAAACCACTGTGCATTTCTGCTAACTTATGTTCATGCAGGGCCCTGCCCAGACACCCTAGAGAATAAAATGGTGGTCATTGCAATACTTTATGTCACACTGTATTTGCGCAGTGGTTTTACAAGCGCATTTTTTGGGGAAAAAATACACTTCTTTTAATTAAAAATTTGGACAACAGTAAAGCTAGCCCATTTTTTTTTATATTGTGAAAGATAATGTTACGCTGAGTACAGGGAGTGCAGAATTATTAGGCAAGTTGTATTTTTGAGGATTAATTTTATTATTGAACAACAAACATGTTCTCAATGAACCCAAAAAACTCATTAATATCAAAGCTGAATATTTAGTAGTACTTTTTAGTTTGTTTTTAGTTTTAGCTATTTTAGGGGGATATCTGTGTGTGCAGGTGACTATTACTGTGCATAATTATTAGGCAACTTAACAAAAAAAAAATATATACCCATTTCAATTATTTATTTTTACCAGTGAAACCAATATAACATCTCAACATTCACAAATATACATTTCTGACATTCAAAAACAAAACAAAAACAAATCAGTGACCAATATAGCCACCTTTCTTTGCAAGGACACTCAAAAGCCTGCCATCCATGGATTCTGTCAGTGTTTTGATCTGTTCACCATCAACATTGCGTGCAGCAGCAACCGCAGCCTCCCAGACACTGTTCAGAGAGGTGTACTGTTTTCCCTCCTTGTAAATCTCACATTTGATGATGGACCACAGGTTCTCAATGGGGTTCAGATCAGGTGAACAAGGAGGCCATGTCATTAGTTTTTCTTCTTTTATACCCTTTCTTGACAGACACGCTGTGGAGTACTTGGACGCGTGTGATGGAGCATTGTCCTGCATGAAAATCATGTTTTTCTTGAAGGATGCAGACTTCTTCCTGTACCACTGCTTGGAGAAGGTGTCTTCCAGAAACTGGCAGTAGGACTGGGAGTTGAGCTTGACTCCATCCTCAACCCGAAAAGGCCCCACAAGCTCATCTTTGATGATACCAGCCCAAACCAGTACTACACCTCCACCTTGCTGGCGTCTGAGTCGGACTGGAGCTCTCTGCCCTTTACCAATCCAGCCACGGGCCCATCCATCTGGCCCATCAAGACTCACTCTCATTTCATCAGTCCATAAAACCTTAGAAAAATCATTCTTGAGATATTTCTTGGCCCAGTCTTGACGTTTCAGCTTGTGTGTCTTGTTCAGTGGTGGTCGTCTTTCAGCCTTTCTTACCTTGGCCATGTCTCTGAGTATTGCACACCTTGTGCTTTTGGGCACTCCAGTGATGTTGCAGCTCTGAAATATGGCCAAACTGGTGGCAAGTGGCATCTTGGCAGCTGCACGCTTGACTTTTCTCAGTTCATGGGCAGTTATTTTGCGCCTTGGTTTTTCCACACGCTTCTTGCGACCCTGTTGACTATTTTGAATGAAACGCTTGATTGTTCGATGATCACGCTTCAGAAGCTTTGCAATTTTAAGAGTGCTGCATCCCTCTGCAAGATATCTCACTATTTTTGACTTTTCTGAGCCTGTCAAGTCCTTCTTTTGACCCATTTTGCCAAAGGAAAGGAAGTTGACTAATAATTATGCACACCTGATATAGGGTGTTGATATCATTAGACCACACACCTTCTCATTACAGAGATGCACATCACCTAATATGCCTAATCGGTAGTAGGCTTTCGAGCCTTTACAGCTTGGAGTAAGACAACATGCATAAAGAGGATGATGTGGTCAAAATACTCATTTGCCTAATAATTCTGCACTCCCTGTAAATGCCATGCTTCAAAATTGCGCCTGCTTGTGGAATGGCAACAAACTTTGACCCTTAAAAATCTCCATAGGCGACGTTTAAAAATTTCTACAGGTTACCAGTTTTGAGTTACAGAGGAGGTCTAGTGCTAGAATTATTGCTTTTGATCTAATGATCAATGCAATACCTCACATGTGGGGTTTAAACACCGTTTTCATATGCGGGCGTGACTTACATATGTGTTCGGTTCTGTGCGCAAGCTCGGCGGGACTGCCACTTTAAAAAAAAAAATATATATTTCTTATTTATTTTACTTTTAAATTTTTATTTTGACACTGCTTTTTTAAAAAGAAAATTGGGTCACTTTTATTCCTATTACAAGGAATGTAAACATCCCTTGTAATAGAAAAAAAGCATGCCAGGACCTCTTAACCACTTAAGACCCGGACCAAAATGCAGCTAAAGGACCTTGCCCCTTTTTGCGATTCGGCATTGCGTCACTTTAACTGATAATTGCGCGGTCATGCGACGTGGCTCCCAAACAAAATTGGCGTCCTTTTTTTCCCACAAATAGAGCTCTCTTTTGGTGGTAGTTGATCACCTCTGCGGTTTTTATTTTTTGCGCTATAAACATAAATAGAGTGACAATTTTGAAAAAAATGCAATATTTTTTACTATAATAAATATGCCCTAAAAATATATAAAAAAACTTTTTTTTTTACTCAGTTTAGGCCGATACGTATTCTTCTACCTATTTTTGGTAAAAAAAAATCGCAATAAGCGTTTATCGGTTGGTTGGCGCCAAATTTATAACGTTTACAAAATAGGGGATAGTTTTATTGCATTTTTATTATTATTATTTTTTTTTTTTACTACTACAGTGTTTTTTTTTCGTGACTGCGACATTATGGCGGACACTTCGGACAATTTTGACAGATTTTTGGGACCATTGTCATTTTCACAGCAAAAAATGCATTTAAAATGCATTGTTTATTGTGAAAATGACAGTTGCCGTTTGGGAGTTAACCACAAGGGGGCGCTGATGGGGTTATGTGTTCCCTGAAGTGTGTTTACAACTGTAGGGGGGTGTGGCTGTAGGTGTGACGTCATCGATTGTGTCCCCCTATAAAAGGGATGACACGATCGATGCAGCCACCACAGTGAAGAACAGGGAAGCCGATCGCGGGTCTCCAGCGGCAATCGGGTCCGCTGGTCCCAGAGCTTCGGACCGGGTCACGGGAGCGCGCCGTGGGCGCGCGCCCGCGACTGGGTACTAGTACAGGACGTACCTGTACGTACATGTGCCCAGTTGTCCCATTCTGCCGACGTATATGTGCAGGAGGCGGTCCTTAAGTGGTTAAATGTGAGATCTGGGATCAAAAAGACCTGAGATCTAATGTTTACACTAAAATGCAATAAAAATAAAGCTGCTGCCATAACAATAATATTCCTTTTCAAACAGCCGACGCACAACTGCGGCGGGCGATCCTTAATTGGTTAACTATAATCAGTGGAGTACGTTTTGGTCCGTCAGGTCTTCCTAGGGTTAATGTTGTTTGTTCCTGTCTGCCTCTACCTCTGGAGGAAGCTTCCAGAACTTATAATGGGAGGACCAACCATTGATTTATGAATATTCATCAGAACCCAACCAATCCCCAGGCAAGGAGTGCCCGGAAGGTGGTTGGAGAGGTGATAAATGTTTGGGAGGCCTGTTCATAGTGTTGTGCCCCTGGGATGCAGCCTGTGTACTGGATATGTTGTTTGGACCTCAGCAGTTGAAGCTGTTATAGCTGCAAAGGGTGGGCCAACTCAATTGTGAACCCTATCGACTAAGACTGGGATGGTATTAAAGTTCATGTATGTGTAAAGGCAGGCATCTCAATACTTTTGGCAATATAGTGTATGTTGTCATGCAGAATGCCTGGGCAGTGAGATTGGTGTTGTTCCCAGGTTGATGTGATGTACCAACACTCTTCCATGGTAAACCTTAGATAGGGTACAGCCCACCAACCATTCTCCTGACGTTATGGGATTTTTGTGGGGGTTCTACCATCACTGTAGCTCCTTGTAGCTTCTTATGTGACACCACTGTGTTTGGAGCGACCATCATGCCTTTAGACTTGTTGGGACACTGGGTTGGCAGTTTATCAATGGCCTGGAAGGGTTCTTGGACCCAGACCGCCCACAGTTCTTGGAAATAGCGACCACACCGCTGTCTTCTTTTGGGTCCTTAAGCAATGGCTTGTCGCCCCCTATGGGTTTTGGGGGGGGGGGGGTCCTTGTTAGAGGAAGCTACCACCTGCTTCAAGGCAGCCAGATCCTGAGCTAGCTTCATCAATGCTGTTTGCATGGCTGACAGGGGTAATGGTACCAGGGCCACCTCCTTGAGATATGTAGGCTTAAACTTCTTGGTGACTGCTACTAATGCATCTGCCTTTTCTTGTTCCTGTGCAACCAACCGCATCCACCACACTGTGAAAGGAAATGGTGGGTTGCACTTTCTCCTGCAGGTCTCTTCGGACTAGGCCTACCTTTAAACCATTAACCACTTGCTGACCGCCGCACGAACATTTACGTCGACAGAATGGCACGGACAGGCAAATGGTCATATATATGCGTCCCTTTAAATTTGCCGTAGTGTGGGCACACATGCTCCTGCCGCAAGCTCTTTGACCGTGCCCGCGGACTCGAAGTCCGCCGGTGTCATGGAGCTGCAGAACGGAAGGGATGCCTGTGTAAACAAGGCATCTCCCTGTTCTGCCTAGTGACAAGACTGATCGTCTGCTCCCTGTCATCGGGAGCAGTGATCAGTGTCCTGTCACAGTAAGCCCAGCCCCCACACAGTTAGAATCACTCCCTAGGACACACTTAACCCCTTCCTTGCCCCGTACAGACGACCAAACATGTCTGCTGAAACTGGTCTGCGGGCCAGTTTCAGCAGACATGTTCGGTCGTGTGTAGGCCCGAGCGTGCAGGATTCCAGCAAACATTTGCCCGCCGGGCCTTTTCCCAGCGGACAAATATTCCTGGACTTGTTTTAAAACAGTCTGCTGGAATCCTGCCCGCTCGGACATGTTCGGTCGTCTGTACAGACCTACCGTACATGTCCGAGCCCCCGCCATCCCTCGCATGCGTCGAATGACTTCGACGCATGCGTGGAAGCATTTAACTGGCAGGCCCGCCTACGTCATCGACGCGGCGCCACTGCGGACACGCCCCGCGTATTGTTTACGCGCGGATTTCTGTACGATGGTTAGTACAGCCATCGTACAGAAAGCCCCGGGCAGACATGTACGGTGAAAACGGTCCGGCGGACCGGTTTCATCGTACATGTTTGCTGGTGTGTACACGGCCTTAGTGGTTAATCCCTTCCCTGCCAGTGTCATTTACACTGTAATTAGTGTATTTTTATAGCACTGATCGCTATATAAATGACAATGGTGCCAAAATAGCGTCAAAAGTATCAGATGTGTCCGCCGTAATATTTCAGTCATAATAAAAAAAAAATCGCAGATCGCCGAATTTACTAGTAAAAAAAAAAATGAATAGAAATGCCATAAAACTATACCCAATTTTGTAGGCGCTATAACTTTTGCGCAAACCAATCAATACTTATTGTGATTTTTTTTTACCAAAAATATGTAGAAGAATACGTATCGGCCTAAACTGAGGAAAAAATAAATGTTTTTTTATATATTTTTGGGGGATATTTATTATAGCAAAAGGTAAAAAAAATCTAAATTGTAGGTCTATTTTTGTTTATAGCGCAAAAAATAAAAACCGCAGAGGTGATCAAATACCACCAAAAGAAAGCTCTATTTGTGGGGAAAAAAGTCCGTCAATTTTGTTTGGGAGCCAGGTCGCACGACCGCGCAATTGTCAGTTAAAAACGATGCAGTGCCGAATAGCAAAAAGTGGCCTGCTCATTTGGCAGCCAAATCCTCCGGGGCCCAAGTGGTTAATGTACAAAAAAGTGTAGCGCTTATGCAAAATAAATCATAACGATAAACATTGTATATGTGAAATATAATGAATCACTGGAAAAATATTTAAGTTACAAGCAATTTACAAGCCTGTTTTGACTTCTGGCGACATACGTCACCATAAGTCCACCAGCTCTGGTAAGCCTCCATTTCTACTGGTGATGGTCAGTTTCACATAAGGAAGAAATCAGCATTCCACCTTTAGATCAACCTTACTCACGTGGTGGAATCCATCCTTATTGTGTTGCACTTGATATTTTTTTTCACGTTTTGATTATTTCATCATTTATTTGGTGGAATATATTTGCACAGACTTCATTCATTTTTGCAGTGTGTTGCACTTTATTTTTCCAGTGATTCATTATATTTCACATATACATAGGTGTGCGCAGCCTATTGCATTAGGGTGTGCACCCCAAAGCTCTAACATATATGCACTTGACATATAGGCCTCTTTCCCGCTCTCCATCTTGAAACAATGGGAGAAAGGGGGAAAAAGGGAGCACATGGGGGACCCGGGCAACAGAAGGAACAGGGAAAGGAGGGGTGGCATATATTAGTACTGATCCCCTATATTTTCCTCCTGTGGCAGCTGAATGTTGAAAATAGGAAGAGGAGGAGAAGCCTACTTTCAGCTGCTGCAGGAGGTAAAGACAGATCGGTATCACTATATTCCACCCGCACAACCTCTCCTGTCTGGGTTCTGAGGATTGGCAAGTTAGGATTGCGGTTTACCCGTCACCTGTCCACCATTGACAGGTTGCCAACACCAGGATTAGGGTGTGCCCAGGCACACCCCTTGCGCACGCCTATGCACATATACAATGTTTATCGTTATGATTTATATTGCATAAGCGCTACACTTTTTTGTACACTTCTGTTTTTGCTTTTTCATTCATAATTAGCCGTGTTAGCAGCTTCATTTCCCTTTGGCAGCGCAGTGTATACCACACTTTCCAGCTCAAGTGGTTAATGAATTGGTCCCTCAGTATGTGATCTGAATCAGTGATGTCACCACAGCCATGAACATCCCTCTTTTCTAGTAAAGCCACCTCATCGTAGGTGAGGCTCCCATCTTCCTGTTGCTTCCTTACAGAAGATCTTCACCGCAGCTCTGGCAGCAGTAGCTTCTCCCCAAACAGGTTCTCTAAGTGTTCTAGGGTGACCCGCTTATGTTCTGGGAGTGTCACCACCATGTGGCAGGTATCGCTCTCCAAAGCGTTAATAGCAAGCTCCGCCACCAGCCAGAGGAATGTTGGAGCCATTAAACTTCCGTATCAGGGCTAAGGTCTAAGATCCTAGCAGGAGCCATCATGGAGCTCAGTCCACCTTCCACATCCCCTGCTAGGGACATATCCTGTCAACTGCCGCCGTGTGTAGGTGGGGTGCAGCGTGGTGTGGTGGCCATAATTCCAAAAGTCAATGGAAATCTTGTATTGAAGTAATACAGCAACAGTTCAGAACAAACTATGGGACAGCTACCCATCTGGGCACACTCATAGTTAGTCCCAATAACGTAAAGAAGCAGCTTCCAGGCGCACTGACAGCATCTGTTGAGCAGGGACAGAATGCGGCCTGGCCGCCTTGTGCTGAATCAGGAAGGTATCCAGAGAGATGCAACCCTACACTTTCCCTCCTCATCAGGAATCTTTCCCTATCACTAGTACTGTCCCTTACAGACGGGGTACCTTTCCAAACTCTACCCACTCGCATCCAATTGGATCGCTGCCCTAATGACTCAAGAAACCATAGTGGAACCCTGTACCCTATGACTTCCTCTCCCTCTGCATTGCCGCTGTGGTTGAGCGCCATATTCAGTGGAGACCGCTGAATGCACCAGCCTACAGGCTCATCAGCACTTAGAGAGATTTTCAATTTATTAAAAAATCTACCTACAAGGAAATCCAAATCATAAAGAGAAAAGTAAAAGGTCAAATACTATAGCTAAAGTCAAGTGAGGATCATGGCATGTGCTGGAGCTACACATAGGAGGATGGATTATTTCACTCCACATGTTGCTGATGCAGAGTTAGCTGCCTATCCAGGGGGGGGGGGGGGGCTGGCAGCCTTAGGCCTGGGGGACAAGTCCAGTCAAGTGGCCCATTGAACCAACCATTAGAAGCAACTATTGAAGGACTACAAGTCCTACACTTCCCAGCATGAAGCCTTGCGATCTAAGGATGTCACCCCCCCTTAGATCATTAAATCTCACAGGTTAATGCTGTGACCTCTAGTTCTTCACGAGTTGGGTGGGGGATGGTATGGGGGTGTGTGACACATCCTGAGTTCTATGGGGTTCATGCTGGGACCTGTAGTCTTTCACTTCTGGGGGGGTCACATCCACTGCTAGCCCCACCATGAACCCGTGAGATCCAAGGATGTGACCCCCTCCCAACTAGTGAAGGACTACAAGTCCCAGCATGAACTCCTGAGATCTAAGGATGTTTCCCCCTTAGATCTCACTGGTTAATGCTGTGACCTGTAGTCCTTCACTAGTTGGGGGGGGGGGTGACACATCCTAAGCTCTGAGGTGTTCATGCTGCACCTCCGACTGATGTTTTCTCTCTAGGCCAGCGCCTACCTTGCATATAGGTAGCGCCGGCCCCCATATGTGACAGCGCTGCTGCTGCTTTGGTGGCCTTTTCTGGGGAGAACCAGTCTGACCAGTCTCCTTGAACAGCACAAGTAAAAGATAACCAGTGGTTATGTACACTCAACTACACAATGTGTAAATGTTTGTGAAGGTCCTAAATGTTTGCAAAAAGCATTGTCCTGATAACAGAACAACCTCATTGACTCTTCAGTTGATTGTCATCTCCAACAGGGTAAATGTTTTTGTAAATACCAGGGGGGTGTGTGTGTATATATATATATATATATATATATATATATATATATATATACAAACAGACAAGAACGGTCAAAGCTCTTGGATGTTATAAAACTGTACCTTAATTAAGCTGCCCAATAAATCGTATGCATGTCAGTGATTATAATGACTGATTTGTGCCCAGGTTAATTAATGCTAGGATTTAAACACATTAGTCTGGTATTTGAAAAGTGTATGGGCAACAAATGATCGCAACAGATTTTTTTGGACACAAAAGGTAGGAGGATAGTCGACTAATTCCATGTTTGTGTCCACAAAAAAGTAAAGATAAAACCAAAGCCACAGTACACAGTCTATTTACATTGTATGATATATACACTTAATCAGGGGTGCCCAACCAGTGGCCCGCGGAGCCCTCTGATGTGGCCCGCGACCTCCTGCTTTGGGTTGGAAAGCCCAGATTGTGGGTTGCTTCCCCGCCATCCCAGAGCATCAGTGTTGTTGTTAATAAAGATGGGCTGCTTTCAAACTAATCCGCGGGTGCAGCGCAGAACACCTGTGGGTTACCTGCACTGAGCCATAGACTTCTGTTATTACCTGCAGATGTGGTGAGCTTTCAGAAAGAAGGGAAAATGGTAATAAGGAAAGGGTTTAAAGCCAGAGGTATTGCTGTGCTTTCAGCCCGCTGAAGCTCTCAAACAAGGAAACCCCTTGTCCATTCACAGAAAGCTTTTTATTGGGTGAACCATATTTTTTCCCCTATCATTAGCTTTAACCTCTTTTCAACCACATAATGAGTAAATGCAGCATGTTCTAAGGTTGTGTGCTAAGAGTGCACGCTGACAGGTTTGCCACCAACAGAAGCTTCTACTCAGGAGCCAATGGAAAAGGCTCCTGATCACGTGGAAGCTGTGAGAGCCAATCACAGCAGTCAAAGGATATAGAAGCTGCACTACCTCTTGGGCACATAAAGGACCACTGGAAGATGGCAATAAGGAGTATCTGCCTAAAATGACTCGGTCACTTGATCAAGAAGAAAAAGCTGCAGACATACCTTTCATTCTCCTCAATGCACCTCAAATCCAGGGCTGTTCTAATCGGGCAATTCTAGTGTTGAAACTTTCCCCTATTTCTACCTTCCCAACACATACATATTGGCCCATCAATATTATTGGCTGCCTCTCTGGCCACCAGGAATGTGTTATGCCCCCCACACACGAGTGGAATTTCCGCCAGCAAAAGTCCAATGTGAGCTTTTCGTCGGAAATTCCGACCGTGTGTATGCTCCATCAGACTTTTGCTGTCGGAATGTCCACCAGCAAAAGTTTGAAAACAGGTTCTCAATTTTTCAGATGGAAAAAATTCCGATCGGAAAATCCGTTCGTCTTTATGGAATTCCAACGGGGAAAAAACATGCATGCTCGGAAGCATTGAACTTATTTTTCTTGTCGTAGTGTTGTACGTCACCGCGTTCTTAACGCTCGACAGTTCAGAGAACTTTTGTGTGACCGTGTGTATGCAAGCCAGGCTTGAACGGAATTTAGTCGGAAAAACCATCCAACTTTTTTCCGACTAAAATTTTGCTTGTGTGTACAGGGCATAAGAGACAAGCTTCCACACTACCAAGAAGTGAAGGGTGGCCAATTAGGACACTGGATCAGAGATAGAGGGAAACTGCTGGTTTGTGAACTTTATATATGTTATCAGCTTCTTAAATAAAGTGACAAAAACACTTTATAGCAGATAATGTAACCAATGTGCTGTAATGTAATAAAAACCTTGGCCCTGTGTACAGTTTGTAAGTATAGACACTTAAGGAAGTAGCTATACATTTGTATATGAAATACAAATTACTTTCTAGTAAACATTACAGCATTAAATCATATATGAAGTCAGTGGAAATATAATACCACTATTATGTACAGTTACTGAAAATAGCAGGAATCAGCACGTGCTCACTGCCCGGGCAGTTGGCAGAGCAACTATCAGACCTCATGAGGCCTCTCACCTTTGACTTCTGGCTCCAAGAGTCATGTTTAGATAAAATAAGCAAAGCTAAAAGGCTGAAGTATAATGGGTAAGCATGCATAGCTACAGTACTTTAAAACTAGATATCTGCATTCTTGCATTAACCCAAGTGTGAATTATTCTCTTCAACATTCATTTGATCATTTGCAACCCTTTACTCATGAAGAGTAAATAGCCCTGGCTTCCGTTAACCTGGTCGGTGATGCAATTTCTAAAGGAAGGCATTTCCCTGGCAGTTGTGATTTATAACCCCCTACAGTATTTTGTGAATGTTCCCGAATTCCTACTATCTTTTCCATGGGAAATCCTACCTCCCAAATTCAATTGCGGGACATTCTTTTATTTTTTTTACCTGACATTAATGTTGTGGTTTGCTACCGCGGGACGGTGATTTTTTTTTTAAAACTGACAGCAAAGTTGTTGAGCGAGCCGGGGGGGGGGGGGGGGGGGGTTGGATGGTTCTACTGTGGCACGGTCAGGCCAAGGTTACAGTTGACACGGGGTTGTCGCCCCCCCAACCCAAAATTGGAGGGTGATGTCTTCTTACCTTCTTGGGTCCTCTTCAGGGATCAAGTCCTAGCAAAAAAAGTGTGGGAACTCCCACTCCCCCACCAAAAAAAAAAAAAATGATACGCTCATATGCATAATTACTAAACCGTTTTTTTGTTTTTTTTTTCCGATCCACTGTACCTTAGTAATCCTTTATGTTAATGGCCGCTTCCTGTATATGGATTCATAGGGTAGTGTGCAAGTGACGGAATACCCGCACACTACCCGATGAATCCATATACAGGAAGCGGCCAGAAACAAAGGATTACTAAGGTTCGCCATGCCCCTGACAGTGACTCGAGCTGGGCTTTGTCGCTTAGTGAAGGATTGGCTCGGTTGGCTCGGCTGCTCTAATCCTGCAAAGGGAACTGCGTTCCTGCTGTAAAAAAAGTGCAGGAACTCCGTTCCCACGCGTTCCCGCGGGACTTGAGCCCTGGTCCTCTTCCTGTGCAGGAAAATTTCCTGTATCGTGGGACTGCGGGAAATAAGTGTCTATGCGGGAAAAAGTCCTGCAGAATCCGTGCGTGTTGGGAGGTATGGGAATTTACTAAATTAATCATATCAGGTTAACAGCATAAACACAAAGAAATAGAAACTCAAAAAGCTTTTTTTTTTTCACTAAAAATTACACTGCCCATTGCCGGTTAAATTAAAGGAAACGTATGGCCAAAGCTGGTTTGGCTGTACTTCTCCTATGGATCACAGAAGTGCAATTCGTTCTGCACTCCTATGACACAATTTTAGCAGAGCGGTCTGAAGGCCACTCTCTGCTGACGTCACCAATGTCAGTCCAGGCACCGCGTCATCCCGACCACGGAGTCTGGATCCACCAGGTGACTGGGCTGACACCCGTCTCAGCTTCTCAGCTGGTCCATCCGATGAGGCTGAATGATGGTTAACCGATGAAGCTGAATGATGGTCTGATGTGCCTACACACCATCAGTTAAAAAAACGATCGAGTCCAACGCGGTGACGTAAAACACAACGACGTGCTGAAAAAAACGAAGTTCAATGCTTCCAAGCATGCGTCGACTTGATTCTAAGCATGCGCGGGTTTTTAACCGATGCTTTTGCATACTAACCGTCGCTTTTGACCTATCGGTTAGGCATCCATCGGTTCAATTTTAAAGCAAGTTCTCTTTTTTTTGACCGAAGGATAACTGACCGATGGCGCCCACACACGGTCGGTTTGGACCGATGAAACTGACCTTCCGTCCGTTTTCATCGGTTTTGACCGACCGTGTGTACAAGGCCTAAGGCGGCTCCTCCGCTCCCTCCACAGCTCAGCGCTCCAACGAGTGAGGAGGGAGAAGAGCAGAGAGCTGTGACTGACAGACTGCAGCTCTCTGCTCACAGAGCATATATAAACAACATGCTTTTCCCCAAAGCAGCTAGAATCCTGAAAAAATCCACTTCCCTGTATGTGTCATATTACTTAACAGGGTTGTCAAGTATGAATGGATTATTCCTATCAGGGGAGATCAATCAGAAAATCATTCATCAAAGTGCGTATGACTTTGGGGTGATAAATATTCAATGATTTCTTGGGTAGAGTGTTGCTAAAGGAATTTGCTTTTTAGTTTTGGATGGAGAGGAGAGGGATTAGAACCCCTGTCAGTTTTATTGCTGTCTGTGCCCCCTTTAGGCAAACCCACCCTTTCTATTTGTCCTGTTTACCATTATCATTGAAAGTGAAATGAAAAGAAAATCACAGATTTTGGGGTGCTCCCCAAAAAAGTAAGGCCCCTTTCACACGGGGCAGGAGAGGTGCGGTGGTGGTATAGCGGCGCAATTTTTAGCGCCGCTATACCATCGTATTTACCGCGATATTCGCCCGCTAGTGGTGCGGTTTTAACTCCTGCTATCGGCCGAAAACTGGTTAATACCGCCCAAAATGCTCCTATGCAGAGGCGCATTGCCAGCGGTATTACCGCGGTTTCCCATTGATTTTAATGGGAAGGAGCGGTATAGGAGCAGTAAACACCCCGCCCCTAGACCGCTCCAAAGATGCGGCTAGCACGACTTTTGGAGCGGTCCTGTTAGCGCACCGCTTCAGTGTGAAAGCCTTCCGGCTTTCACACTGAAGACTGCAGGGCACATTTTTTTCAGGCGGTATAGCAGCGCTATTTTTAGCCCTGAACCACCTGAAAAACGTGTCGGTGTGAAAGGGGCCTAATAGAGGGCAAATCTTCAGATGTGACACCCCCCCCCCCAAAGGGAAGGACTACAGGTCCCAGCATGAACCCCTCACAGCTAAAGATGTGACACCCCCTCAACTAGTGAAGAACTACAGGTCCCAATATGAACCTGTGAAGAAAACTATGGGGTCACACCCTTAGATCTCAGGGGATTCATACCGGGACTTGCAGTCCTTCAATTTGTGGGGGGGGGGGGGCACATCCTTAGATTTCAGGGGTTCATGCTGGGACTTGTAGTCCTTAAATTTTTAGGGGACGTGACCCCTCAAAAGTGAAGGACTACAGGTCCCAGCATGCACCGCTCAAAGCCAAAGATGTGACACCCCCCGCCTCCAACTACTGAAAAACTACAGGTCTCAGCATGAACCTGTGAAATCAATTGGTTCACACCCGTAGATCCCAAGGGTTTATGATGCGACTTGTAGTCCTTTAATTTGGGGGGTCACATCCTCAGATATCACATCCTTACATATCAGGGGTTCATGCTGGGACTTGTAGTCCTTTACTATTGGGGGGAGTCACATTCTTAGATATCAGGGGTTTATGCTGGGACTTGTAGTCCATCACTTTTGGGGGGAGTCACATCCTTAGATATCAGGGGTTCATGCTGGGACTTGTAGTCTTTTACAATTGGGGGGAGTCGCATCCTTAGATCTCAGGGGTTCATGCTGGGACTTGTAGTCCATCACCTTTTTGAATCGTCACATCCTTAGATCTCAGGGGTTCATGCTGGGACTTGTAGTGCATCACCTTTTTGGAAGGTCACATCCTTGGATCTCATGGGTTCAGGTTGGGACTTGTTGTCCATCATCTTGGCAGATGTGACCCTCCCAAAAGTGAAGGACTGCAAGCCCCAGCATGAACCTAGATCTCAGGGCTTCATACTGGGACTTGCTTGCAGTCCTTCAATTTTTAGGGGGGGGGGTCACATCCTTAGATTTTAGGGGTTCATGCTGGGACTTGTAGTCTTTCACTTTTGATGGATGAGATCCCCCAAAAAGTGAAGGACTAGAGGTCCCAGCATGTACCTAAGAACCAAAGATGTGACACCCCCCCAACTAGTGAAGAACTACAGCTCCCAGAATGAACCTGTGAAATCTATGGGGTCACACCCTTAGATACCAGGGGTTCATGCTGGGACTTGTAGCCCTTTAATTTTGGGGGGGAGTCACATCCTTAGATATCACATCCTCAGATATCAGGGGTTCATGCTGGGACTTGTAGTCCTTCACTTTTGGAGTGGGAGTCACATCCTCACATATCAGGGGTTCATACTGGGACTTGTAGTGCTTCACTTTTGGGGGGGGGGAGTCACATCCTCAGATATCAGGGGTTCATGCTGGGACTTGTAGTCCTTCACTTTTGGAGTGGGAGTCACATCCTCACATATCAGGGGTTCATACTGGGACTTGTAGTGCTTCACTTTTGGGGGGGGGGGAGTCACATCCTCAGATATCAGGGGTTCATGCTGGGACTTGTAGTCCTTCACTTTGGGGCATGTGAAACTCCCAAAAGTGAAGGACTGCAAGTCCCAGCATGAACTTCTCTGAGCTGAGGATAAGACCCCCC